>NC_060063.1:7550584-8209667 GCF_020283565.1 Trifolium pratense
TCATCTGATATGGTTAAATGACCTTCCAAAGACACTTTTACACTACTTTTACACTTTCACAAACAAAAACAATTACCAAAGCATAAAATCCATTGATCCTAGAAAAGAACATACTTATTTCAAACTGGGTCTTTGAAGACAGTACTGTCTTCAATCTCCATCATTGCTCCAGTCAAGTTCAACCACCGATCCGAAGAGCGAGAAACCGCTGTCTCGAAGCGAGGCGTTTCGAGCTAGTTGAAGAATTTGGTGTTGGAGTTGGAGCTGGAGCAGAGCGTTTTGAAGCAGTACGTAAGAATATTTTCTGTTGTTTCATATTTGCACCTGCAGTTATCAACCATCATATTCATATGTGTGAAAAGCTAAGTCCACACAATTTCATATACATTACAAGATTTTAGTTTTTACCTATGAAGAAATGTTTTCAAATTAGTGAAAACTGGAAGCTAAATATTGTATAAAAAAATGTGATTTTTTTTTTGTTCTGAAAAAAAAAAAAACAGTTTTTCCAGTAAAAAGTATATATGGTTTACAATTTGATAATATTTTTTTTGTTTTTTTGAGTTAGAATTTTATGTAGACATCTTTTAATTAGTATAAGATCTTCTTACCAAAAAATTAGTATAAGATCTTAATTTGCTAAGAATGTTTGAATTTATTTTGTGGTTTGCAGTAATGATTGGAGCAGAGAGATGATAGATAATGTTGAGCCCTAGACCTGCACCCATATGTATGGTTCTTTTCTTTTTCACTTTATTAAATTTTATACATTTATTTATTTTGGTCTAGTAATCTAGTGACTAAAAATTCCACCTTAAAGATTTATAAGCGGGGTGTTCGGAATTCGAACTCCGACTCCTGCATAATATATGCGATATCCCTACCAACTGAACTAAGCTCACATGAATAATTTTATACATTTATTTATCTTTAAAAAAAATACTCCACTTATTTTCTGAAAATATATAGGTTTGAAAGTCATTTTATATTCACTCCTATGGAAAAGATCTTTAAAATTTATGCATTTCAGATTATCAAAAAATAAAAATAAAATTATGCATTTCATTTTATGGTGACCAATTTTGTTAAGTTCTATTGTTATTTTTCTACAAATAAAATATATAACTATAAAATATGTACAAAATTACTCCAAAGTTCCATAACTAAATTAATATAAAGTTTTGAATTTGTCTTTTTTTTTTTTTCATCTATAATTTGATCATTTTATGGTGACCAATTTTGTTAAGTTCTATGCTTGGATTGTGAGATTTGGAGGGCTAACTATATATATTGCAAATGCAAATTAAGAAATTTGTGGAGTAATTTTTTCAAAGATATACATTGCAAGTGCAAATTAAAATATATCACTATAGTGACAAACAACATTTTTCAGCTATTAGTTACAATTGATAACCATAGCTAGAATTATGAACCTGCTAAATGCTAGCTTCAGTTCAATTTTATTCATATATGTGTATATACTCCCTCCGAGACATTTATATGAAAATTATTGCAAGTTCAGATATATTAATTATGCAATAAATCGTTTGACCTGACTTTTTTTCCTCTTATTTAGAGCTTATGCAAACAACTTATTCAATTTTTATATATTATTATAAGTTTATCAAGGTAGCTTATGATAAAATAGCATATAAAATTACAATTTTCACTAGTATGAACTTATAAAATAACATAAAACTTAATTTATATTGCATAAGCTCAAAAAAAGCTAGGTCAAACGGACCCTAAATCTCCTTATTGCCACCATTGTGAATATTAGTTTTCAGAATAGTTTGAAATTGGAGAACACGCATAATTCCCTATTGAGTATGGGAGAGTTAATTTCCAATTCAAAATTTCTTAAACAAATTGATTTTACAACTTTTTTTTATTGAAATTCTATATTTTTTTTCTTCAAATTAGATAATCATGATCATTATAACCTTCTTCCACCAGAGCCGGATTCCCTTTGAATGTTAAAATAAACAGCGGCAGCAGGCAATCCTAAATTGTAAAGTTCTGCAAATTCTTTCGTGTTGAAATTCTGACGCCATCCGGGAGCATACACTGTCTCTCTACCGAGTTGACGAAAAATCGCAAAGACGATACGATGAATCCCCATCGACGGTCGTGGACTCTCATAAGGTACAACTTCATGACCTGTGAAAATAAAATAAAAAGTTTAATTTATTAAAATCATCAATGTTATATTGTCATTAAATCACACAATCACTCGTATGCATGACTTATGAAGTGTTTATAATAAAAATTAAAAAAATTATACAGAATATGAATATGAAATAAATTATAAAGTACTAAATTTGTCACTAACATGTAATAATAGGGTTTATATTGGAATTAGTACATAGTTATATTAAGTCCTAGGCCTATTATATGAGTCTGGAAATTATTATTTTTGAACAGCCAAAAAAAAAAAAACTATTTTAAATACTATGATTTAATGTATGTTTTGGATTTGTACAGGATTTGGCAAAATTACAATATCACCGTGATTTTGTTTAAAACACTAAATATAAATTTTGTTAAAATTGTGAGGACTCTCCGTGATTATGTCAAAATCGCGGTGATTTGTGAATACCATGATTTAGTGTAGGTGTATGTTTGGATTTATGGATTAAGCAATTTTCAATCTTGATAGACAGTTATTTCCTATTTAAAGATGAGTCAGCATAAGAAATTTTCTTCTACATAAGCAATTTTCAAAGCTTAATTAACATCATACCAAAAGTAGGCCCAGTAGATGCAGGAATATCAGTCACCAACCTGAAATATATTGAGAGAAAATTGGTCAAAGTGTTATTAACTTAGAAATGTAATTTTATAAAAAAAATTAAAAAAATTAAGAAATGTAATTACTTCACTAATTTATTTATAATTAATCATGTACTCATGGCATTCTAAAAGCTTATAATTTCGTTGCTTACCAATGAAGGTACTCCCTGAAATTTGGGTTACTAGGGCTAGGTGCATCTGGATCCACCATCACCTATAATTGAAATAGCAATATTAAAATCAAAGGCATAAAAAAACATGTCTCTAAATTTATAATAGTTACTAAAGAATTAGAAATATATATGCTTATGATTTTCAAAAGACATAGAAATAAAACATATGTCTCTAAATTTAGTAATAATAAAAAGTAGAAACATATTTGCTTATGATTTTCATAGCTATATATATTTACTAGAAAATTGAAATTAAATGACAACAAAAAACTCATTAAACATATGTCACTAATTAAATTTAGTGACAAGAATTAGATTTTTTTTATTTTTTTATGTTTATGATGATTTTGGTTGCTAATTCAATTTTCTGTTTTGTTTATATATATATATTGATCAACAACAAAATCAATTATATATGTGAGACATGATTAATTACCAAAGTGTAGAAGTTTCTGAGATCATTTCCACCAACAATAATTCTTGGTTGATTAACAACTTGAGAAGGTTTGAATTCAGCACCATTGTTAACTTCTTTACCATGATATGAAACTGTTATAGGTATAGAAGTTTGAAAAGGGTCCAAAACATCACCAATTACACCTCCAACAACAAGAGGATCTCTACTACCACTCATGATGATTAGGTTTGGTTAAAAAACTCATAGTATAGAGGTGTGTATTTATATACTTTGATTTAGGGCATATAATGTCTTTTGTCTACTCATGTATACGGATGGTGTTGGACCAATGAATGATCAAAACAAGACCACGTGAACATCTTTCACTTTATATAAGCATAAGCTCAAAATTTATTGAAATTCTCTTTTGCATAAAAAATACTCCCGATCAGATATTTAATATAAGAGAAATTTTATTTTTTAGATTTATTGAGAATTTAATGTATCTAGTCGATAATATGGACTAAATACATTAAATTTTCAATATATTTAAAAAATAAATTTTCTTTTATATTAAGGACCGGAGAGTACTTCTCTACTCTGTAACAAAATATAAGTAAAAATAATATGTATTAGGTATACTTCTACGTTTTTGTTTAAATTTTATTATAGAGGAGTACAAGTTAGTACAAGTTTTTGTTGCATCGGTGTAAGACAATTTTACCAATTATCAATCATAATTGATGCTATTTGGGTGGTTTTAGGTATTTTTTTTATATCTAGAATCACCCCTCTACACCCTTTTTTCTCTTATTTTCATATAAATAAGTGATTTTTCACGTATATCAAGTTTTTTGTTTTTTCGTGTTGTCGTTGTCTAAGTGCGGCGTTGTGTTGGCCGTCGTCTTGTGCGACGTTATTTGATTTCATGTATTGTTGCGGTGTTCGTTTATTCCTATTGAAATATCAACTTCAGCCAATTGCAGATTCAATCGATGATTTGGTCATCAAGCGTTCAACGTTGTAGCTCTAAAAGCATGGATATTTCGGTCACTTTAATTTTATCATATTATTTGTAGTAGTTTGCCGTTGTATGCTACTCCCTCCGTACCACAATGTAAGTCACTTTGAGCAAATTACCTAAATTAAGAAATGTAATTAATGTGTATGGAAAAGAGAAATTATGAGTTAGTCTACAAAATTGTCCTTCATTATTGAAAAAAGAGAGAGTAATAAATAGTTAAGGGTATAATAGGAACCAACATTAAATGATTCATTGGTAATATAAAGTGACTTACAATTTGGAACAGAGGGAGTATTAACTTGGATGCTGTGAATTTGTTCGCAGATGCATCCTTTTACGTTTTTAGCGATGTTGAATATATGATTGTATTTGATGTATTCTATCAATTTGAATGAATGAATATCTTTTTGTTTTTGTCAAAAAAAATCATAATTTGATCTAATTAATTAGATAAATAAAAATATTTGACTTTAATTATGATTGGTTGTAATTTGTTAGCATGTTACCTTAAACTTGCATATTGTTATTACATGTTATTAATGAACATTTGTTTAATACTCCCTCCGGTCTTTTTTATAAGGAACACTTAGGGCAAAAAATTTGGTCATTTTTATAAGAAACTTTGACCAATTTTCAAATGTTTTAAATGTTCAATTTCATTTATGCCCTTATTTATTATGAGAGATAATTTAAAAATAAGTAAGTTAGTTGAATAAAGAGTAATTAAATAAGGGTATACATGGAATAAATTAAAATTTATAAGAGTATTAAATGAAAATAACTATGTTAAATGTGTTTCATTGGTCTGTGTGATTTTTTCAAAGTGTTCCTTATAATAAGGACCGGAGGGAGTAACTTTGATGTTTGGAAGTCATATTAGTTCTTATTAGAGCAGATACAAATGTTGGTGAAATAACATTATGAGTATTTCTTTTCGCAGCCCCTATAATTTCTCGCGCATCCTTCTTAATTATTAAAATATTCTGCTCGCTATTTAGGTTGCGAATTCAGTTCACAATTTAAGTAGTTGCATCCATTATGCCCCCATGAATGAAATTATTTGTGAAAAAAATACAGTTCGATACTTAGAGTGCAAATTTAGTTCGCTACTTAGAATGAGAACTCAATTTGCATTTTAACTGGTGAACCTCATAAAAATCTGGCCACTAAAGTGAATGTGATAGTATATCGACCAATTACACACACGCATAATGTAGAATTTTATAAATTGAAATCTCTTTTTTTTATTTTTTAATCAATCGTTCTCACATTCTTTCATTCAAAATATTTTCTTAGGGGTTAAGGAAGGGTTCACACTTTAACTTGTGAACGGTGTTTCAATTTAAAAAAAAAAAAATCATGGGAGGTGAGGGGGACAAAAATTTTGATTTTAATAGAGTTTGCTACTTAAGTAGCGAAACAATTTTCCTACTTAAGTAGATAACTTTTTTTTCCTTCCAGTTTTTGCTATTTCACACCCACGCTATCTAATCAGCGAGGGGAGAAAATTGGAAGTTCAAAAGGCGCTTGATAAGCTCATGGGGTGCGAAAAGAAAAACTCTAACATTATTAGTTGAGTGAGACACTTTGACCCAACTTTTTTTTTTTTCATATGAAAGGGAAAAGCCCAAACCCAAGAGAGACACTTATTTTATGTATAGATTGCATTTAAAAAAACAAAAATACAATGCATGTTTAAATCAACTAATAATGCTTTTTAATGGTTTTTTTTTTTTGTACAACTTTTCAATGGTATTTGTTAATTCGACAACATACAATACCTTAAACTCTAAAATTTTAGAATAATGAAAATAATTAAGATAAATCTTGTGAGCTGCAACAAAGTTGTATCCTAAGAACAAAATGTCAATCTCCACTTTAGTGTAGAAGTTGATAGCAAACTCCAACGTCACTCACTTATTCTATGCACAATAGCATACTCTGATTGAAAATTCAAGTGCCAAATTGGCCACACAAAATCAATGTTATCTAGTTTTAATTGGCTCTTGATAAAGTTAGTTTTAGAATAGAATATAATTTCCTCTAACCTTATCTTTTTCTTTCTATTGGTTTTGCCCATATCATGCCATGTGATTGAAAGTATTCTCTAATAAAATGCCACAAGTATTTATAGATATTATTAAGGGATCTTTCTTTCCTGCTTAATTAGAGTTATTGAGTTCGAATTGTATGGTAGTCTAGTAGGGCCGAATATTGGTAGTGAGAAAAAAAATTCATAAGTTTGAATCTTATGTTAAATTCTTTTGAGAAAAAACTTTGTCATCATTTACAATTTTAGTTGAGGAATTAGTATTTATAATTACGTGCAAAGATAATTCATATCTTAAGATATTGTTTAAGAAAATGAAAGTGAAAATTTGGTAAAAAAATATTATGTAGCATTACTTTGACAATAACTTTAAAATTTTTTATTATGAATTTCAAAATAATATACTTAGGTCACTTTGTTAGCATGTAATTTTATATATATATTTTTGGTTTGAGATTAAATTTACTTTTGTCTTTTACCATTTTCAACGTCAAGTCAAACGGTGTTAATTTTTTCATTGACCAATTAATGTTTTATGCGATCTTTCACCAATTTTTTATTTGTCCCCAACGAATAAAGCATTATAAATAAGACCAATGATTGAAGAAACAACAAAATTGATACTCCCTCCATTATATATATTTCTTCATGTTTAAAGATTGATATGCACATTCCAAAAAAAAAAATTTAATGGAGGGGAGAATATTTGCATCAATGTATTTTTTATATTAAAATATACTATAAATATCTTCAAAGCTAATTGGTTGGCAAGCAAAGATCTCTTTTCCTATTCACATTACTTAGAAAAGTGGAGGTTGAACATTTTATAAGTGAAAAGACCCATAAATCCAACACTTTAAGGTTTTGGGTTAATGTATGGTGTCCAACTCACTTGTAAAGTTATTCTTAAACCCAGCGTGGATGATCCTCGTGGCTGCCCCCGCATGACCCAAAAGTGGTATCAGAGCCGATGGTTCGATGAAGGGTTTGACCGGCTCCTTGTATCGAAAGTCTTCCTAACAAAGGTGGTCAGGCGGCGTGTCCCATTGAGCAGTGGCAATGGCGGTGCAATTGTAGTGTAGCTGAAAAAGCTTCCGCTTGAGGGGGAGCATCAATTGAAGGACTCACACTTGAGAGAGAGATTGTTGTGGCAAGTGAGTTAAATCTCGCATTGCTTAGAAAAGTGGAAGTTGAACTCTTTATAAGTGAGAAGTGGAGTAAGAGTGATCCCCCGGCTGTCCCCTGATGACCCAACATTTGTCTTTATTAGTTTATAGTTTATCAATATATAATATATGAACAACCGAAGCCTGAATAAGGGAGTCAATAATATGCTTGAAGCCATTTATTACTAGTAGATTAAGTCGTTGAATTAAGGTCTCGTAAGTTTATTTCAGTTGGCAGAGACATCACATTACATGTGTAGGAGTTGGGGTTCGAACCCGGACATTCTATTTATTCACCTTTAAAATAAATTTTCTAACCACTAAACTACTTGTAAAAAAAAATTAAGTCCTTAAAGCTAATTAAGAAGGAAAAAAATTTCTACAAGAGAAGGACTAGATGCATTAACTATTTGGTGGTGAACTAGTAAAAACATGACTGTGTATTTTCCTTTTTCTCTTAACATTCAACATTTTTATGTCTTTTCTTCAAATGTATTTAATCGAATGTTTTAAGTAAGATGAAGAAAAGATTTTGTTAAAGAATTTAACAAAACAAAAAAAATTTAACACCACACCCACCCCCCCCCCCCCCCCTCTCCTTTCTTGTGTTTTTCATCACCCTAAATTGCCTAAAAATGTTCGAGGGATCAAAATCATAATGAGTCAGGCTTTGGTTAAAATGAAAGAGTAAGACAAGTGGTGCACGGTGTACCAGTTGTCAATAACTCTATAACGAATATAAATTTTATAAAATTCACCGTTGGATAGAAAGTTTATATCGTATAGATCATCCATATAAATTTTAAAAAAAATTGAAAATCATTTGATTTGTTATTGAGACTCATCAAAATTAACGGTTTATGAATTTTATTACATACCGTTAATTTTGATAGGTCTCAATAACACATCAAATGATTTTCAATTTTTTTTAAAATTTTTATGGATAATCTATACGATATAAACTTTCTATCCAACGGTGAATTTTATAAAATTTGTATTCGTTATCGGATTATTGATAAGTGGTGCACCGTGCACCACTTGATGAACTTGTGCATAATACAAGCAGCCAATGATTCAAACTAAAAGACCAAAAGTATAAGTCAAACAAACATATATAGATTAAAAACATCAATATATTAACAGAAAAATACTTGAAAACATGAATTAAAGATACACAAATGTTTAACAAGAGAGCCAAAGACTCATCATATATGCTTTCATTCCACAAATCTTTGCTTAATTACATAGCTCAAACAATTATATATAACAACTATAATCATAAATAATGTAAATTATTAACAACCACTTTACATCAATACACTAATGTGTAATGTGTGATCAAGTATACATAAGAACTTTATGAGTATTCATTAAGAATTACACCAACAACGTACACTATTTACAATATGCTCTTTTTATTGGTAGATATTCATATGGATCATGCAAAATTTATGTGTAACCCACATAATTTAATGAAATCCATTTGAATTTCAATCAATAAAAGAGTGTCTGTTGAAAATAGTGTGTTGTTAGTTCTTCTCATTAATTAATTAATATATACGAAAATAAAATCTCATTTTTATCACAATTTTAACACACATTTGAGAAAAATATTCTCCATAGTATATAAGTATATGAATGTATAGTATATGAATGTTTAAATGTCTCTGTCTCTTGTACACTCCGAAGGAATTTGAGGGTAACGTTTGCGATCATTGCAATAGTTATAAATTGTGTATTTTTGTCGCACCCATCTTAACCTTTGCCATTGAGCAGCATCAAGATCGCGAAATTCGGGTTGATCCCACCATCTTTTTCCTTGTGTGTCACAAAATTTTGCATTAACAGAAGCTTCACAACCATCAATATGGAACCCTTTGTAAGTAGCTATGAAGGGTGCTTTGGACCAATCTGTTTTCTCTAAACCACCTCTTGTGGCCCAATCATCAGCATTCCATAAACTATTGTATATTTTCATTGGTTGGTTAAATGGGAATTTAACTCCTAAGTCATTGCTGTTCTTGAACACCCTTATTGGGATATCATCAACAAAGAAACTGCACATTTCACATTTAAGTTTTTATAAGAAAAAGAATATAGAATATTAAAAAAATATATATATTAGAGTAAGATGAGTAGCTCAACTGATTTGAGTTAACTGTTAAAGGTGTTAACTATAAAAGGTCCTGAGTTCAAATTCCGTTGAAGGAAAAAAATATTAACATTAACGGCTAATTACTAAATTTGCCGTTTCAAAAGATAAACATGTTTAATTGGTATGGATTGGGAAGTTAAGATTTGTCACTCTTATCGTGAATCAAATGCTTGTGCTGATGCTCTTGCTAATTTGGGGTGTGATCATGAGCCAGGGATGTGTGTGTATAAGCAATGTCCCGTGAGTCTGAGTTCATTGTTGTTAGCTCATGTTATGGGGATAACTACCCCTAGAGTCATCTCTCTGTAGTTTCTTTTCTTTTGGGCTTTGGCCCCTTTTGTATCCAACAACAACAAAAAATAAAAAAAAAAACATGTTTAATTGTATATTATATATAATAAAAATAGAAACTAATTTCACCTCATTTATTTATCTTATATTTAAAATATTCTTCAATTAGTTTTTTTTAACAAATTCTTCAATTAGTTTAAATTGTATATTTTTCTATATCCCTTTAGATTTAACTTTTGAACTAATTTCCTATAAAAAAAAAATTAGAACATCGAGTTTCTTTTTCTAAGAAACTAAGAAAATTAAAAATCTGAAAAGTGAATATTTACTTATAATTAAAGGACGAAGGAGTACTGATTAGATGAATGGTGAAATAATAATAATAATAATAATAATAATAATAATAATAATAATAATAAGATGAATTATAAGTACTTACACAATCTGCACCAAGTTCCACAACACAGAATATCTGTGATAAGATGTTGTAGGATCAAACCAAAGATAAATTCTTTGTTCTCTATCACCTTTGCCTCCTGTGAACACATTTGTTTGCAAAATGTATGGTTGACCTGTTCTGTTTCCTAGGAACTCAAAATCTATCTCATCATGTTCTGCATTTTGAGAAGATAACTGCAATGTTCCAATTTATAGTGAAAATAAATTAGAGAAAAATAAATAGTAAAATAAAATAAGAGTTTAGTTTTTATAAATGATTATGGTTAAAGAATTAAAGTCAAATATTTTCAATTATCTGATAATTATGATTGATCGACAGTGTAAGCAAATTTTATACTGATATTGATGTATATAAATTAAATTTATAAAATAATATAGAATTTTCTGGCTTACGTAAAAAGCAGTGACGGTGCCAGCTGAATCTCCAGGAACCATTTTTATGTACATACTAAAATGACCAAATAAATAAGACCCTTTGGATTGGAAGCCAGTACCTGTTAAAAAAATTGCATTAATATTAACAAAAGTGAGTTCTATAAGTTGTAACTAAAAAGACAAATTAGGAAAAACTCAGAAATCAAATTCAGATTTCTCGAACGATTTGTTTTAGCGAAAATTCATTAACCACTTGAGCTCAATATCTTAGTTGGAAAAAAAAATTGTTTAACCATTTGAGTCCAATATCATTTTGGTTACTTTTACCTTTAAGAGAGAAATTAGTTATTAAATAAAATTATTTAAATGTGAGAGAATAAGTTATGAAAGAGTAGAGACAATGTTACCACAAGATAGAGGATTAAAAGATAGACAATTATTTAAATGTGAGAGAATAAGTTATGAAAGAGTAGAGACAATGTGAGAGAATATAAAGACTCGTATCCATTTTTTTTTAACCTTCTATTTTATTTTCAAGAAAATAATATATCTTTTAGCTTATAGATTTTTTTTAAGAAAAAAAGTAAATAGACAGAGTAATTTCTATAACTGCAAAAAAAAAAAAAAATGAGTAATGATATATTGATATTCAACATCATCGCTTATTTAAGATAGAAAAAAAGTATTGGTTCAAAACAAAAAAAGATAGAAAAAAAGTAATATGATTTAAATTGATCTTCATTCACGATTTTGGTCCCCAAAAGATTTTGGTCCCCAATATTTAAAACTTTGACTTTTGGCATTTGAGGCATTTTTTTTTTAGGCGAATGCTAACTAGTGTCCCAGGACACTAGTTAAGATAACTAAATATGGTAAAATTATCTTAGGACCTATGCAGTTAACATCTTAAAAATAGAAATTTTGGTATTTTCAACGCATATTTTTTATTTTCTTTCCTTTTTTAGTTCCTTAACTAATGTCCTCGGGGCACTAGTTAGCAAGACGTTTTTTTTTATGATATATATATAGGAAGTCGATGACATGAAAATAAATTGTTAGATAGACAATGTCTAATGTAAAGAAAATAATAGAAATTTCAATATTGCCATATCGCCGAAAATTAAAACTAAAATGAAAATTGTGAATTTAAAAATTACTGTATGCGAAATAATGAGACAAAAAATGTATTTTTTTTCTTTTTCTTCAAGTAATATAGTGGCTAAAAATTTTATTTTAAGGTGAATAAGTAAAATGTTCTTACCAACCGAGTGAAAAGACAAAAAATATATTTAAAATAAGGCAAATGTTAACATCTGTCGTGAGAATACATACTAAGAAATTAAAAGTTTAAAAGTCAAAATATTAATTTTTTTTCAATATAAAATTATTATTTTTGGGTTCTTAGCAAGACCCTTAAAACAAAAACAAAAAATTGATATCCAAACCATATGAATATAAAATGTTGTCCAAATAACATTTCTTAAATAAATAAAAAACATATAAAATAAAAAGCATACCAGTGTACTTATCAAGATTAAGCTGAATTTCAGAACCACCATTTAAGTATTTGATATGATCATAAGCCCAAGTAGGGACATAATTACGGCCAAAAGGAACATCAATAGGAGTCCTTGGAGTGGCAGCAAAGGTAGCATAAACAAGTGATGATAACAAAATGAAACAAGTCCACAAAGAAGAACACATCATCATGATCTTATGTATGATGTATGTGTTTGTTTTAATTTTGATGATTTTGTGAATAAAATAAAAGAGAGTTTATATAGGCACAAGATCATGTGTTAGGACCATTCTCTCAAATCAATGTGAGGCTGTAACACGCTTAAACCTTTCACTTGCTAGCTGGTCGTTGGTCATCAATCACATTCATACTAGATTATATGTGTATATATGTCACTTCATTATAAATTACTTACTTTAATTAGTATGAAGCAAAATTATTTAAGCTCCACTAATAATGAATTTGTCTAAATGATAAATATTTTAGTCCGTCTAATTATGTGGTCAAGAGTTTGATTTATGGAGAAAATTTGGTTGAGATGAGAGAATTCACTTTGTATGACCCACAAGTTTTTCGATAGAGATTAGTCATCGTTATCTGAATAAAAATTTCGTACCAATCTAAAACAAGTTTAAGCTCCAAACTATTTTTCTCTTTTAAACCAAAATATAATAGGGAAATGAGATTGATGTATTTATCTCCTTTTATTTATTTTATTTAAATAAGTGGAAATTACCCACTAAGTGCACATTGTGGTAATTTTTATTAAGCCTAAAGTGGTCTTTAATTCTTTCTCTTAAGGACAAAACTTACATGCATTTCCATACATGCATTTCTTACTATTCCTCTCACAAAGAGGTAGTTTTTTTTATTAAAAAATAATTTTCTTTTATTTTTTCAAAATGAAAAAACACAAATAACCACCTCTTTGTGAGTGGAAAAGTAAGAAATGCATGTATGAAAATGCATGTAAGTTTTGTCCTTCTCTTAATTATATTAGTAACTACCCCATTAAGAGATAGTGGGCGATTAATATTTTGCATGTTAAACTATTTATGTGATGGACAGAAGTTATAGTGCGGACATTTGTTTTGGTTCCCTAAGTCTGACATCTCTTCATTACAACTTAGACCATCTAAGTGAGATTGTAGAAGGTGTAGAAGAGCATCAACATCCTCAAGCAAGAAGAATCTTTAATCTAGAGCAATGGCTGAAGGTATTTGGACTGTTTAATTTCATTTTCGTTTTCGCTGTTTAAGTAGAATTTTGTTTATGAAAACTCTAGAAATTCTAACAGTTGGTATCATAGCACACAAAATGCAAGGGAGAGGTTAAATGACTCTCAGATTCAGACTTTGTGGGTTGCGTTGACACAAGAAAATCAACTTCCAGTTACATTTTTTATGTTAGGCGGTGGAGTTGTTTCTTCGAAAAGCACAAAGCAAACCTTGATCGTCACATTCACAATGGAAGTCAAGTTTGTATCTTGTTTTCACATTGTGTATGGGTGAAGAGTTTCATTTATGGGTTTAAAATCGTAGATTCAAATTTTAGATCACTAAAGATTTAATGTGACCATTCAATTGCGGTTTTTATGGCTAACAAAAGCGACCCGGATCCTCTGCTGCATCTGCTGCATATTTTAAACCGCTAGATTCACTTACCGCATGAGTTTCAATTTTCAATTGCACATATGATTATTACTTTTTATTCTGCATAATCACGTACTCACATGGACTTATTGTATCTAATTATTTTTTTAATATATTTAATATTATAATAATCATGTTTTGTTCTCTTGACCCAAAAAATGATGTTTTTTCTTATAAACTAGTAATAGACCCGTGTTACGTTACGATGATATTATTTTAAGTTATAGTTTGGTAATTAAAATTAGTTGCAATTATAAATATTTAAATTGAAAGAAACAATTACATAGAATCTAGTATATGATAGTTAAAATTTATATATCAGTTAGAATTTACTCCGTGTAAGATAGTTTTTTTGAAATTTATATTAGTAAAAACTTGTCACATATGATAATTATTTTGAAGTTTTTTATCATCAATGATAATTTATCCAGTATATGAGTTAGAATTTATTCCGTGTAAAATAGTTTTTTTCAAATTTTTATACACGGAATAAATTCTAACTCATATACTGGATAAATTCATATTAAAAAGAACTTGTGTCACATATGATAATTAATATGAATTTTTTATCAGTGATAATTTATCTTGTATATAATACTATGATAGTTAAAATTTATATATCAATTAGAATTTACCTCATATAAAATAATTTTTTTAAAATTTTTATTAGTAAAAACTTTTGTCACATATGATAATTATTTTGAATATATATTAAAAAATAATTAGATACAATAAGTCCACATGTGAGTACGTGATTATGCACAGCTACAACCAAAGTGAATATACACTAAAAAAGAAACCTTAGAACAAAAAGTAATAATCATATGCGCCCCACAATGCTACTTCTTATAATTGAAAGTCAATCTAATGGTTTAAGTGGCGCAGCAGGATCGCAGCAGGATTTGTTGCAGATGAGGATCCGGATTGCTAACAAAAGTGGATGTCGAATTGAGTATATATCGACATCAAATACTTAGCCTTAAGAGACCGCATTAAGAATCGAATAATTGTTATTGATCATATTAGTACCGAATTAATGATTGTTGATCCTTGGCAAAAGGCATGCCACCGTCAAAATTTAACGATCGTGTAGAAAAATGGGACTTGGTTCCTATATTTAATTTTCGTTGTCAAGTAACCTAGTGTTTAAAAGTCATCTCTTAAAGTGAATAAATTGAGTGTTCGGAGTTTAAACTTCAGTTGGTAGGAACATCATATTTGATATGTTACATGGAAATTTGATTTAGAGTGATGCTCGGTCTGAAACCAAATATTGAAATTATTTATTATTTGTTTGGAATCCCACATTATTCCAAATTTTCAAATTATTCGATATATAAATGTATTTTAACATCATGACTGTTTGAGCTAATTTTTTAGATAGAATTCAAACCTATTTTTTAGATCACTTATAGTAGTGGTGTGAGTATTTTGTGAATGAGTATTATAAAGTGCATGGGGTTGCAAGTGTACAAAAAGATTGGTACAAAAAGATTGACAACTCAAGGATAAAGTGCATGGGGTAGCAAGTGTACAAAAAGATTGGTACAACATAGACTGAAAAAATAGAATAATAATTATTTTGTTATTTATAAAGATAAATTTATGAAAAGAAAGTAAAATTTTAATTGAGGAACATTTTGTTGGGATCGAAATCAATTAGAATTTTCAAACAATGATAAATATTGAAGCAAGTAGCTAGTGAAAATTCAAGAGATATATTTCAAAGAGGTGCAGAAATTATTTATAACTCCATAGACATCCAAAAAAAAAATTATAACTCAATATGTCACACGGGGTGAATATAGAAAATCAGGTGAGAGATACATTACCTTTTGAAGAACTGTTGGAATATAAACAAGAACTGAGAGTATTTATTTACTCAACACTTAATAAGGACAAGTTATATAATTAAGTAAATATGCATGTAGTACCTATTAATTAATTTTTCGGTAGAAATATTACGTGGATATGTAGCGGTACATTTGCTGAAATCGTGTATTGGTACATATCTACATAATATGTGTACCAGAGTGTTCACCTTATTTTATATGTAAATTTATTTATGTGACATGTTCTTATTAGTTGTTAGGTAAACACTTCTAATTATTCAAGAGATAATGTAAAAAAACCAAAAAAAAAAAAAAAAAAAAAAAAAAACTATTCTCCTCTCCTAAAAATAAAAATATGGGGTATTTTGTGCAGAAGAATCTCAATCCAACAGCAAGAGAAGAGCGTGTGTGTGTGACTTTAGCAATTCGAATTTAAATTAAAGGTGGAGATTGTACATTATTAATTTTACGAAGGTGTAATATGAATTGTTTGATCTCAAATTAATTATTGAGATCAATAACTGCGTGTAACTATTTTCTTTTTTACATCATGAGATGTTGGAACAAGTTAGCAACTTGTATGATGAACTTGGTATAGAAATAAACACAAGTGAAGGAGCTAGAGTGTGTGAATTTGAAAAAGTTCACATTGAGTCTCATATTGGATGGATCACTCACTTTAACCAAGGGCTACCCAGTTTTATAAATCGACAACCACGCACTCATTGTCGAATATCACATACGCGCGCCGCCGCCGCCGTCCGGCCGGCTCAGACCGGGCCTGGGCTTGGTGATATATTATTTTCTAGTTCAAATCTTTGCTCTATAAATACTCTTCAGTTATCACAATTTTATTCATTTCGATTTCACAATTCGAAATCTTCTTTCTTCTCTCTTGCTGCTTCAATTCTTACTCGAAAAAAAATTCTTTTTTTATTGTTTCACAGAAAGTGGTTGTTTCCACTTCGAATTGATATTTGTATATCAATATAGACTGGTTCTTTAACCATCGAAGGTGTTTTTCTGTCCATTTTCTACAGTGCGGTAGAGAACGGTATTTTCAGTGATTGGCTGTTTTATCCTGGGGACTTCACGGTTGCTAGTCTACCTTGCACAATTTGGGTAGTGCCGTGAAACGTCTTAAAGAAAGCGTATCAAACCGCGACTCGGCCAGTAATTTCTTTGTTGCTTGTTTTTAATTCGAATTTTTCAAAACCGAAAAATAACATGAGATCCCATCCATTTTTTTAGGTTGTTTCACATTTGAAGTGATTTAAGATCCTTGTAATTGTATTTGAGATCTTGAATACATTTTGTTGGTGTTGAAGTTTTAGCCTCTTAATTTTACCCGTTGATGAAATTGGTCTCCCACTTTAATAACTCTATTTTAGTCATTTCTTTATATTATTGGACTGAAAAAAATGTAGTGTGACATGTTTAAATGGAGAAACTTACGACCTAATGATAGAGATAATCACTCAGGTAGATTAACTATTTAAATAATTATAAAATTAAATAATTTCAAAAGTTAAAAATGAAATATTTAGAGTATTTTCTAGTAATTTCACGTGTTTATCATTCCATATTATCATATTGTATGTCATATCATTTAAAGTATGTCAGAGTGAGGGAAGAGCGCAAATGTTGGTTGATCTTAAGGAGCTGTTGTTTAGTTTTTCTTTACAACCGAATTCTCACGATTATTGGCGATGGATTCTTGGAAAAACTGGTCATTTTTCCGTTAAGTCTTATAATTGGTTATCAAAACATCGTCAAGTAGTTAATCTAAATCCCAATGTTTTGGCTGCGATTCAAAAATTATGGAGGAATGATGTACCGTCCAAACTAAATATTTTTGGCTGGCGGTTATTATTAGAGAGATTACCAACGAGGACATCGCTCAACCATAGAGGTATTTTGCTTAATCCGCATGATCTGCCTTATGTCTTTTGTTTTCTTAATAATGAGGACTGCACCCACCTCTTTTTTACTTGCTCTTTTAGTAAAGGGGTGTGGGAGGCGGTGTTTAGTTGGTTAGGGAAGAGCTTACCGACAGGTGTAGAAGGTTAGAATCATTTTTTGTTGTTTGGTGACATGGTAAAAATGAAGAAGCACGGGCCTATTAGACATTTGTTTTGGTTGGCTACTACGTGGAATATTTGGAAGCTTATGAATAATGTGATATTCAACGGAGCAATCTCAAATACTTCCACCCTTTTGGATGATATTAAAGTTAGCTCTTGGACGTGGTTTAGTAGTCGGCATGGTCGAAAATCTAGTTTTTCTTTATTGGATTGGCGACTTGATCCTTTGGGTGTATCAAAAGCATGTAATTTATGTCTTGAGATGTAAGGGATTGAGTACCCCTTATACTCCCTTATAATATATTTTGATTGTAAAAAAAGAAAAAAGAAAATAAAAAAAGAGAAAGAAAAAAAGTATGTCACATATCATATTTGAGTTCAAATATTTGAGGAGGAGAATAAAACTTGAAGATTTTAAAATGATAGGACTAATTATGTAAACGTGTGAAAATAGAGGACTGAAATAAAAATTATGTTTTCATGTCAAGTCTATAATAAACAAGTGAGACCTAGATATGTTTTTCACTATCCACAAGCTTGATTTTATCATTGGATCAGTAAGTTTCGTCATTGAATCAAACGAGACGTGACATCTCATTTGATCTAGTAGCGAAAGTTATTGATCCAATAATAAAGATCTAATAGTGAAAGTTATTGATCCAATAATAAAACAAGGGTAAATTACATTTTTTTATCTTTAAGTTAATTATATATTTCATTTTGGTCTCTTAAGTTTTTATTTATTTCATTTTAGTCCCTTAAGTTACGAACGTTATAGAATTTGGTCCTTTAAACTTTTTTCATTTTTTTTGGTCCCTTAAATTATGAATTTTGGACAATTAGATCTTTTAGGTTATAAATTTTAGACAATTTAGTCCATTATTAGAGACCATAATATATTAATTTTTGTAATTAAAGGAACAAAATCTTTAACAATCATAACTTAAAAGACCACGGAAAAACCTTTTAAAGAACTAAAATAAAACTTAAATTAATTAATCATAAGAGATGAAACTTAAATAGGAGACCAAATATATAATTTAACATAAAAACAAACTTATATTTTAAATTAAGTCATGTTTCCATCTAAAATATTTGGTATTTAATTGATAGAGAAATATTAATTAAGAAAAGAAAATTAAAAGTCATTACATGTGGCAACATGAGTGAGAAGTGAGAACAAATGTGATTCTGTTATTTTGGAATAGCAAGTTCAAGGAAGGTACAAACAATCCCACATGATTTGGTTAAGATAAGACATGTTTATATTTATTATCCAATGGGGTTCAGCAATAATTATGGGCACTATTAGTTGGTATAAAATTGCTGTACCAAATCTGATTTATTTTTCTCTTAATCATGGATCTGCATGAATCACATCCAAAATAAATGAAACTTTGTGAATTGTTTATTTGGTTGCTCATAATTAATTCCTAGCCAGGCATGGCATCATGGTACGTCGTGGGCGGGTTCTTCCCCGCCCACTAAGAATCACACTTACTGTCTATGTTGCATAGGTGCGGGTACGGTACGGTACCGGTATCTGGTACTGGTACCGATACGTGGTACGGCATTTTAAAAAAATTAAGATATGGATACGTTCGTATAATTTTTTTTAATATAGTTATATACTTAAAATAATAAAATTATATTCTTAAAACAAATAATTAAACATAGAAAATAGCAAACTTTAAAAGTAGTTATATTGTGGTTTATACGTTTAGAAAATTAGGAGTAGTAGTAAGACTATGCGGCTCTACTTTTAAAAATAAATAAAAAGGAAGAGACTGAATCAATTCTAATTTTAAACTAAAGTGAATCTTTATTAAAATAAACAAATAAAAAAAGAATGTGTTTGGAAAGTGTTGCAAAAAAAAATGAAGAATATTTTTTGATGAAAAATGTACCACGTGTGTATCCTGAGAGTACTACGCGCGTATCCCTGAAGTACCACGCGTGTACCCGCATGAAAAAACAAAAAAAAAAAAACGGTACTTTGAGGGTACATACCATAGGAGTACCATACGCATATCGATACCAAGTACGTACCCGGTACCGATACTTTGTCTAAAACGGAGTACCGTGTAACATAACTTGCCATCATTTTTCATTGGATTTGAAATTTGGTTTAACATCTTTGCTCTAGATAGATAGCTTTTAGCACCATCTTTGCTCATATCTACAAAATAATAAAATTTAAAATATTATATTTGATTTGAGGGAAGATTAATTTTTTATAAATATAATTTAATATTAAATATAAAATAAAATTTTAAAAAGCCATATTTTGAGTTGAGAGAAGATTAATTTTTTAAAAAATATAATTAAATATTAAATAAAAAGTGTATATATTAACGGAACCCCGGTGTTAGGGTGTGGATATCAACATATCCATCCATTTAAGCCCCAAAATTTTTTTTGAAGAAGTTAAGCCCCAAAATTGAATATCCTAAAAGACTTAAAACCCCGCCCAATTAATAAAGCAAGATTTTGCATCATAGTCGAGGTGAAATATGGTTAGGTTAATTTGATATTTTAAAAATTTACTTATTTTTAATTAAATATATAGACATAAATAAATATATATTAATAATATGCGGATGATGTTGTACTAGAGTACTCGTACCTGCAAGTATACATGCTTAATTGTGTGTGTCTGTTTCTGTGATCAACGATGCGGAGGTAAGTCGTTGTCGCCGCAATCATGTCAACAATAATTTGTGCATTCAACAAATTAGATAAAGTGAGAGAAAAAAAAAATCAAATAAAGTGAGAGAAATCAATAAATTAGATTAAAAGAAAATTTGTAAAAAAAAAAAAAAAAACCATTTTATTATTTAGTCATTTTCTTAATTTACTCTCTTGTCTTTTTCTTGTTATTGTCAAACTTAGTATCTCATTTGGACGGGTCAAAATGGACCCGAATTAGACGTAGTCAATATACTTTATAGTCATGTAGTCAGACATTAAGGATAGCTTGATTAAGATCGGATGTTCCTGATTTAAAGAAAGTATTTATCAAATTATTAATTAAAATTTAAATATTTTATTTTTAGACCATTCAATCTTAGTCGAATGACTAATAACTCTATGACTATATGTAGCAAATATTCAACAGCATATAATCCATATCCGTCAAAATGAGTTGCCCATTATCATTATTAGAATATTATTATGGCTAATTTGGTATATTGATAAGGAAAAATTAGAGGTTTAGATGTCTTATCTATCATTGTAGAATTGATATCTAAACATACAAGGAACGTGCATTGTCTTGATATTGAGAATCAACAACACATGTTCTTTAATTTCATATTGACAAAATAAAGCTTCTAGCAATTAAGAATGCACACGTATTGAACATATATATAGATATACACTTTTACAAAATATAATAGTATTGATGAAGTACAACTTAAACTTTTTTTAGGCAAAAAAAAAGTGTAAAGAGATCATATTCTAATTATGTTTACACTTCAACACTATTACTTGTTATTTACAGAATCTTAGAATTATTAGTGAACAAAAAAAAGTGCATAACAAACAAGAGTCTTAACTCTAGTCTCTGGCTAAATTAAAATATCAACAAAAGCGATAATCAAGAAACCTAACATATTACTGTTAAATGAATTTGAAACACGGGGATAAAATCCCACAAACAAAATCATTATTTTGGGAGGCCAAAGAACGCAATCTTGTCTACATAGCGATTTTCTTTTCTAAAGATATGAGAAATTCTTAAATAACTCAACACAATTTAACCACTTGTTTCTCAACCTCAAGGCAACTTGATCACATTATATTATAAACAATGAATCCTAAAATGTTACATTAAATAAGTATATAGATAGATTAAATCATCATAAGATAAAATGTTTAATATAAATAATTAATATTATGTTTTTTATTAGGTTTGGTCTAGTGGTGAGAAATTTAGGTAGTATGTTATAAGTCTTGGGTTCGATCCCCAGTTCATTGTAAAAAAAAAAAAAAAAAAAACATAATTTCTATTTAAAAAAATAATAATAATAATAATTAATATTATGTTAATTAATAATAGATTTTAGACCAAAAAAATGATTGAAATTTTTTAAGGTGATGGAATAATGCCCCATTCCAAGACACGAAAAACCTTAAGACTCTTAGAACACTTCCAAAAATAATAACATTTACCTTCCTCGAAGAACACTAACAGACTCGAACTCTGGACCTTCAGAATCTAAGACTATCTTTATACCACTAAATCATACACTTGAAGTTGATTTTAGGCACAATTATGTACGTCCTAAAGTTTCACTCATTTCTCAAATTTGGTCATTTAAATAAGCCTCTATGTTCATTTTGTCAACAAAAAAAAAAAAACCTCGGCGTGCACATCACAGTTTTTTTTTAGAGTTTGTTAAACTGTTAAACAAACGGTTAAATGTGGATGTGGCAAATCTAAATCAGTAATTAAAATTTTTAATTAATTTTTTTAAGAAATAAATTAGGGTTTTCTTTCAAACCCATAAAGACACCCAGCTCCATCCCCATTCTTCATCCTTGTTACTCTCTCCAAACCAGAAAATCTAGTCAGTTTCATGGACTGAGGAGCATTGCTACAATTGCTATTTGTGTAATTATGATTCTTCCATTAGTACAAAACCCCTATGAATTTGTTTGCACCATAATCATCGGTATCACACAGAGCATTATTAGAGCATTGTTCAAATTCAAACTGATCCAAAAATTTGGGTATCGTGACAGAGTTGCATAATAGAATTGTGTGCAGCGTACCGCACGGCGCACGCAATCAAGTCACGAGCACACAACTCGGATCCATATAACCCATAACCCATAATCAGTCACGAGCATAACTATCATCATTTCTCAAAATAGGCTAATCTTTGATACTTGAAAAATCTAGTAAATTAATAAATGCATGCTAGGGGGGAATAATCAATACAAATTTGCTTCACAAAGTTAAAAAAAAATAAAAAATTATATACAAATAATACCGAGTTGCTCTTCTCAATATAAGACAGGCATGATTGAAACAAAACTAAAAAATAAAATAATAATATCATAAGTATACTATAAATAATAGTAAAGGGGAAAAAATGTCAAACAAATTATTTCTCCCACTCAACCTTGGCTCCTATATCCACAACCTACTTCATCTTTGATACTTTGGAAAATATACTTTTCAAATTTCAATTTTAGCACTTTACCTTCATTGAATAATGTATATGTTCTGTATTCATAATGGAATATTAATATTTTAGATATCATATGCACCATGCACTGTATCTTATAACTTTGATGCTTAAATCTACATCTTCTAGAATAACCAATGTTTCCTCCTTGGTTTATGTTGGATTGGTGCAGCTAAAACAAACACAAGATAATAAATCAGTACTAATAATAGACTTATGGTCAATACTCCAAAACTAATTCAAGGTCAATTCTAATGGAGGATGAACAAACCTCGATTTTCGTAAAGTGAATTGTAATGAACCTCGGACCAGAAACTCAACCACACTTCTGCATCATTAGGAGGAAACAAGAATAAGAGAATACTATAACAGCACTACAAATGAATGTCATTTTTGGTTCTTAAATGCGTGTGGTGCTGTCACGATAATCATTGTGTATCAAAACTACAAAAATGTACCTAAATATGTCTTTCGTTAGTCAATTTGGTCCTTGAATGTGTCTTTTGTTAGTTAGTTTTGTTCTCTAATGTGTCTTCCATTAGTCAATTTGATTTATAAAATTACTAACAAAAGACACAGATGTTTTCAAAATTTTGATACATTCAAGGATTGTAGTAATAGCGTATTTGAGACTGAAATGACTTTTACTCACTACAAATTTACTAAAAGACAGAGTAGTCAACTTAAGAACTTATATAATCAGACTATTCCTATGGAATGAAGTTATGAAAGGATAATAACAATGTAGAGGTCTTACCACGCTGTGGTGCTTGGTACAGTGGCATAATTTCGATGAAACAAGTATCTCTGAACGATGTTAGAAGGCATATCTTAGCTGCAAACTAAATTAAAAAAAAAAAAAAAAAAATCTCATTATAGTAATACAACAACAATCACATTATAGTAAACGGAAAAAAAATCTCAAGTTTGTCTAGAGAATTTGATGTATGAGTCAATAAATTTGAGAACGCAAACTTCACTACTGATAGAATAGAACCACAGCAAGAACACCAATGACTTGAAACAATTTCATTTTTAAAAATTCATCACGACACGACAAATGAAATAAGCAGTCAGCTTTGCCCCTTTTTCTATATCGCTAACCCAATTAGACCAATGTCAGGGGATATAAGGTTGGCTTAGTGGCTGAGGTGTGGGAGAGTCAAGGAGTGGAGTGATAAGGGTGCTCTCGGGCTCGATTCCCACCTCCAACAAATATTAACATACTAACATTGACTGTTTCAATAAAAATTAGACAAATGTCCAACTTCAGAAGGTATCAGACAAGGGTTACCAGACACAAAACTTATTCAACTAGCTCTAAATAATAAAATAAACTTTGAGCTAAGTTTTCCATCTCAACCTCTAAAACTTGAGTATTTTTCATCCAGCAAAATTCCCAGAGGGAAATTTCTAAAATCAGCCATGTACATCTGCTACAGAGTACAGACAATAGTAAGTGCTTGAAACATATGCTCTTCCAAGATAGAGTAAAACCTCATAAACTTACTACAAAATTTAATACGTCACTAACCAAAATAATCATTTTCTATTAGTAAGATAGTTTGGTAAAAAAAATCAAATTGAACTTTCTTATCATATTTTAAAAAGGAAAATCTAACTAGTTAACAGTTAGTAGCTTCCTACAAAAACCTGATTCAAAACAGCATTACGAACCTTATCAGAAGCTGCCTGTAAGGTAACATGGTCCCCCCATTCTCCAGATCTACACAAGGTAGAAGAAAGAAAGTGAATACTCGAAGAAAATGCTACTAAAAGTATCGAAAAATGTGATGGCTCATTTAATATATGATGGTTTAAGCGATGGTCTATTTGAAAATACATACTTAGCCATTTTCTTGTAATATCGTTTGTACTTCATTGGTACATAGGATTCATATAAGGAACGGTGATCTTTCAGCTGGCAAAGAGAAACATTGTTCAAATAAGCATCTCAAATTATCTATTTTAAATATTTAACAGTGTAAATAAATTTAAAATTGATCTACTCTCTTGTATATTGGGTTTCTACCACTTCCTACACATGCTTTAAAAACCATATTTTTCTTCCCTGAATATTACAGTATTTGACTACGTTTCTTGCATCTTTCAATTTTCTTCTCTTGGGCGATGTTTTGGTCTTCGACTACTATTTAACTACATGTACATACATCCTTAATCGACAATTGTCAACTAATTTTAGGTACTATAAAAGAACAGACACTCTTTTTTATCGCCCCTTTTCTCTTTTGAACATGCACTCACTGATTCAGAACTCATTGTCATTCATATATAAATTACTTAATTAATAAATTTAAATTAGCACGGGATAAATAATCGCAAGCCAATAAAATCAGGTCTCGTCATAGCCTAACATATTTCACAGGCACTATCCTTTCCGCATGACCAAGACAAAAACAACTTACCTGTTTTACAATATCTTTGCGAACATGCTTGTGGTGTTCAGGTGACCTGTAGAGCTGATCTGAAAGTGCACGGAACTGCAATAGATGTAGAATTATCAGCAAAAACTAAAATCATATTAGGATAATTTTATCAAAAACAAAACAAAACAAGAAAAAATCATATCAGGATAATGCTCAAGCCTTGTACACAATTGCAATGAAGTCACACCTGACAATTTCCATCTCCAGATACTCTAACTTCACAAAGACCGTAAACATTCAACCTAAAAGAGTGAAGAGAGAATGGTTTAATATTCTAACAAAGAGTAAATCCACAGCAAGAGTAGATATTATGACATTTTACAAGTTGAGCTTAACCTCATTATTTTAAAAATTTAGGAGCCTCTAGAATCCCTAATATGCTATAATTGCTACTTCTAACCAAGTTACAATGCTGTTGCTACTTATTTTAAACTAAAGGAAAACTGAAAAAATAAAATTTACTCAACCAGTTGTGTTCAATTTTACATAATATAAAAGTGTCGTTTCTTCCAATGCTCATTGCTATTAATATTTGCATTTCTACCAAAAGGGCATAGGTAAATTCAAGGTTAAGAATGTTCCTAACAAGAAATAGTAGATTTTACATAACAGAACTACATACCTCTGTAGCAGACGCTGATGATCCATACTGGCATCATTCATGGTTGGGAAGAATGAATTTATGCGGGGTACATGCTGTGATTTTAAGAAGAAATCAGAAAATGGGATGTGTGATCGTTAACTAAAAGAAAGTCTACTTCTCTATGTGATGATTATGTCAATTAAGCAAAACTTGTAATACCATAAAAGGTAAAAAAGTAAAACAAAATTAAGAGAAAAATTTCAAAATCACAGGCAAAGAAAGAAAGGAAATAACAACAAACTCTAACACCAGTATGCTCTTTCAAATTAATTACAACTAGTAATTAATACGCTTTCTCATGCAAGAACACTCGTGCTAAAGTGTTGATACATCCACCCAATTTTGTTGCAAAATTTAACTTTCATTTAGAATAATGAAGCAAGGATCAAAGTCTAGACTTACGATTGACACCGTACCACTAACGAACTCTTTCAAAAACTTAATAGTTCAAATGAAATCACATAAAAAGTAAAAACGAGGGATTCTTACAGGAACAGGTTCCAAATTCGAAAGACGCCGGCCGACTGCTCCATCTAATTTGGCGTACTCTTCCGATAACACAAGAGCAATCATCTGATCATCCTCAACATCATTCTGACTACTAAGCGAAGTTGAACTAGAACTTTCACCCCAACTTTGAGGCTGTGATCCATTCATCATATCCGAAACAAAAACTCCTTGAGCCTCCGACCTAAACAAAAAATTCACAGCCACTAAACCTACAACAATCATAAGAACTTAGAATTAATACAAGAGAATAATTTCGATGCACTAAGTGTAAACCATTTTACAGTGTCAACCAATCACAAACCATCATTTGTAAGACTTTTAAGCTAGATATATATGAAAAAAGTCAAACTTTTTTAAACATCGAACGATTATAATCGACTGTCAATCTAAAAAAAAATCTTTACACCGTCAATGCATATGAACGAAACCCTCGATACAAAATATAGGTTCACACTCTCCAATTTTCCTAACAATTGATCCTGAAATTCTAATCAAAACAAAAACACAATGCACCAATTGAGAAAACAAAAATTAGGGATTAGAAAATCATAGATTATAAACATAACCATGATCAAAATTCAAAACCCCTACAAGAGTAAAATCACACCAAAACCCTTCAAATTCAATATAAACTTAACACAAAATTAATGTTAAAAATAAAATTGAAATTAACAAAACAAATTCTTGACAAATACCAAATCAATGTTAGAAATTGATCATAAATTGATAAATTAAATTAATATAATGCGATTTTTGAATACACAGTCAGATCGTAGATTCTGATTTATTTATTTTTTGAAAATGAAAAATTAAAAAAGAAAAGGCTGATAATATGCAAAATGAAATTATAAAGAATAAAGAACAACATAAGAATTTATAATTTAATTGATAATATTAAATTATAATTAAAAAGAATGAAGAAAGAAAAAAACCTGCGATTGTGTTGCGATTGAATGAATGAGTGGTGATGAAGAAGGAGGAATGAGTAAAGTGTGTTGAAAATGAATTTAATTAAATAAAGAAATAAAAAAAGAAGTTTTCAATTTTCGTGTTTTTTTGGGAAAGGTTTGGCGAAGGTCGATGGATTGAAGAAAACACGTTATTAGTTGTAGTTGTTGCTCACACATATTACGAACAAATAATATAAAAATAAAAATCTAGAATACTTTTGTTATAATAAATAACAGCTATTGTTATCAATGTTACTTGATTCATTCGCTTGTCATTGGTGCTGAATTTGGTTGGAGGATCACAGTTCAATCTTCCTTAATTGCGATTAGAAGATGGCTGAAACCACTTGATGTTAGAACTGACACTCGAACCAGATTAAACTGGTGGTGAAAAAAAACGACTATTGTTAAAAATGAGTAAAATGCCATTAGTGAATCACTGCAAATGGTAACGGTTTTGGTCCTTTAAGCATGTGGTTAGAAGTTCGATTTATGACTTATGCCTATGGAAAAAATTCGGTTAGGAGGGAGGAACTCACCTTGTATGCCCTACATGTTCCCCGACAAAGATACTAACTACGGTGGAAACTTCGTACTAATATTATCGTAACAAAAAGTAAAATGTATGAATCAAAAACATGTAAAAAAATTTTTTTGTCAAGTAGTCTAGTGACTAGAAAATTCACCTTAAAAGTGAATAACGGGATTGTCCCGGATTTGAACTCAGACTCCTGCACAATTAGTGCACTATCTCTACCAATTGAGATAATCTCATCATGTAATTTAAATTGTTATCAATAATAAATATGAACATACACGGAACACAAAGAAAATGAAATATTGATTCTTTAATTTCAGCCACTGTTTTGTTTTTCTTGATGAGTATACTATTTTTTGTTTTACTTGTAATATATTTTATTCTGTTTTTGTTTTTTTTAAAGAAATTTTATTCAGTTTTTTTGTTTTGTTACATTTGTGTATATTTTATTAACCTTTTGATGTAAACATAACATAACAAAGTCCTTTTCCTTTAGATTCTTTTGGTGAAAGGAAAAATATGTAAATTATGAGACTAATTTTGAAAATTAAATTTTCCAAAAACAACTAATAAACAAGTCTAAGTGTGTATGTAGTTTGAACGTATTTATTATGTGATGTTCCTACCAATTGAGCTATGCTCACGGGGACAATAAATTTACGTATTTATTAAAATAAAAAGTCTACGTATTTTATTTTTTTTGGTACAAAAGAGGGGCAAAGCCCCAAAAAGTCTACATATTTATTAATTAAATTTAGTAATAAAGATAAAGTTTTTAAGTGATGGTACACTACACCAGATGTGAGCATCCATGGGTATATCATCTAAAGTGAAAATATTTTTTTTCATTTTCATTGCTTTATTTGATATTTAAATGCCAACGCTAATAAACAAGTTTCCATTGTCTTTAAGTTTCACCTTATAGTAATTAAGCTTGATCCCGTTTTCCATCCAATCCTATTCTCAACCTCAAGTCAAAAAGGTAAAAATTCTGATGAATAGGTTATTTGACCAAAAAAAAAATAGTTCTTGTATATTATTGCAATATAATGAAATATATTGCAGTGTATCTTCTATTAATAATATTTTATACTAAAGTGACTAATAAAAGATACTATCACAGTGAAAGTTTTTTCTTGAAAATTACTTTGATGTCGGCTTCCGTAAGGAGAAAATTGACGATTAGAGGAGTTTTTGATCGAGGGAGAGAGCTGCAATGTGTGTGGTGTTCGAAAGCTCCGGAAATGATCGTTTTCTAGCTCGATTTGGTATGAAATGTGGTGTTCGAAAGCTCCGGAAATGATCGTTTGCTAGCTCGATTTGGTATGAAATTTTTATGTGGTCTAGGATATCATTGGTCTTTTCGGGCGATCTTGTTGTGTTGCTGCAGAGCTTATGTTCTTACCTTACAAACCGAAAAGGGGTTAAAGGCTTTTTGTTAGTTTGACATTCGGTTTTGTAGACAATTTGGAAAGCTATAAATGATCGTATTTATGGTGGTGGATTCGATCAAAAGCATGACCTGACAATGGTTGTTGGCTAGAAAGTCTGAGACGCCCTGTTTACTATATGAATGGATTACAAATTCAATAGATTGCTACGTTGCCTAGGTGCAGGTATGGTACCGAGTACGGGTACGGCATTTTTAAAAAAACTGTTAATTTTTAAAGTTCATTCTCACCATGCCAAGTTTTGAACAGCACAGAGACAATAGAATCTAGCACTTCTCTTCAATCTCAACCTATATGTATGTAATTGATTAGAGGCTTAAATATGAAGAAATCTTTCATCTTTCAAAAGTGTCATCATATACATGCATTTTCTAGTGTCATTTTCTATGTTGGCAAAAGAAAAAAATAATTAGTCTAGAAGTCAGCAAGTAACAGAAATTCATCATTTGTGCTTTCTCTTCTTTGAACCTTTGCCACCAGAGAAAAATCTTGTGGTATACTGTGAATTCATAAGCTCCCGAGGTATAGCCGCTGCACCCGACTTTAGTACATCAACTAACTCTGCGAAAACATTCCTATTCTCGTCGTTCACAAAAACTATGGCTTGACCTTCCTCTCCCATTCTAGAAGCCCTTCCTATTTGATGTACATATTCCTTAATGGAATTCGGCATGTCGAATACAATCACTTGTCTTACGCCTAATAGATCAACCCCTCTACCCAAAACTCCGGTAGCCACAATCACGGGGAACTCTCCGACCATAAATGACTGCATTATTTCTCTCCTTACTGTCATAGACTTCTCGCCGTGAATTGACACAGATTTAATTCCTGTTGAAACTGTAATTGCATTTGCCAGGAGATCTGCCCCAAGTCTCGAGCCGACGTATATTACAATAGGTGGCTTAAAATGTTTCTGGCTTGTTAAAATGTCAAACAGTTTCTGCTTCTTTTGTTTCGATTCGACCCAAATAGCTAGCTGCTTCACGGCTTTATTTGGTCTGTTAGGTTCACCAACGGTTATCACCACTGTATCCTTTGCCAGAGAGTTCGCCATTTTCTCTAAATCATCGGACATTGTTGCCGAAAACATTAAGACCTGAGGTTGTGACAAAGCCGTGCATATCTGTAAGACCTGATCTCGAAAACCCCTTTGCAGCATGCAGTCCACCTCATCGACAACAAAAGTTGTTATGTCATCTAAGTCAATCTCGTGCTTCGTTAAAAGATCAACGAGCCTTCCTGGTGTTCCAACAATCAATTCGACTCCTTGCTGAATGCGGTAGAGTTGCCTAGCCATTGCATCGCCGCCAACCACAAGTGCGGTTTTAAACGGCAACCCTTTTCCAAGCAATTTTGCGTGCTCTTCAACCTGTATACTGAGCTCTCTCGTAGGTGTTAACACCATAGCTAAAGGCTTTTTCTTATCTGAAACATAAGTCAAACGATGACTTACACAACGAGAAATTATTGGAATAAGAAACGAAGCTGACTTTCCGGATCCTGTATCGGCCAAAACAATCATGTTCTTCCCCATCGAAGCAGCAGGGATTGCTTGCATTTGGACAGGCGTAGGCATCTCATATCCAGCTGCTTCTATGTTGTGGAGGAGTTTGTCGGGGAGGTTACATGAAGTGAACGACATAACCGGTGCCGAAACAACACCCTTCACATGAATGTCAAGTTTCTTTCGAAGCAATTCAGCCTGAATCTGATCACCTCCTAAAGACGCCATTCCTAATTTGTTATTAGTATCGCTAACATAAAAGCACTCATCAGCTGCAGGTAGTTTTTTAGGTGGCGGAAGACCACCAACATGAGATGAGGATTTGGAAATTCGACATAGTACCGATTGTTTACATTCCAAACTGCAAACATCATCATCAGTTTCATCACATATATACTCACCATAGCGGCCACATATAATACACATCGGCTCACCTGGAAGAGCATCTCTCTGGTCCTTAGAACTCAACTTCACATCATTCTCTACATCTAAAATAACAAATAGATAAACAAGATCAATTTGGTTGGTATTTTAAAAGTTCCAAAAACAAGCTTCTTGAAGACTTGATAGCAAGGTTTTAAATAAAGGTTTGTGACTGCGATTGCAGCTGCATCCACCGCACGTGTACACAACTTATCAACATGTCATAAGTTGTTTCCATAAACTCTCTCAAATCGTCTCACAAGTGTTTATACCAGTAGATAAGCTCAACTAAGACAGTGCAAACATGAAGCATTGAATCTATACTATCATGTTTATTAGTTAAAGTGAAAATAAAAACAGAAAAATTGGAAATTAAACATGCCTCAAAATTCCAAAAAAGGTTTTCCTATTAAACGCCCATTTGGATTAGTTTATACGAGTATATAAGTTTTTCTGTTAATTCATAAGTTCTCACTAACAAAAATTGTATCTTTATAAGCTGTTTTTTCATAAACTACCTTAACAAGCTTAGAATAATACTTATCTATTTGCATAAGTTGTTTTGCAAAAATTCAAAAATAAACCAATCCAAACAGACCCTTAATAACATATTTCATTTGAATTATACTAAATCAAACAGAATTTGAAAAACCCAATTAAAATATATTAAATCATGATTCAACAACACCCAAATTCAACAACAGAATTCAATTAAAGAACATAAAGAAAAGATTATGATTACATTACCATTAGGTGCATCGGTTGAGAACGATTGAATGATTGATGGGTCATCGTTAATTGGGTTAGAATGAACCATGTTGTTGTTGATCTTATTCAATTGGCAGAAAAAGTGTGTTCTTGTTTAGGGTTTTGGAAAATAGAGAGTGTACTCTTCTTCATATGATTTGAGTCTTCAATTTCATCAAGTTTGAAGTGAAATTGAAATTGAATTTCTAATCATGCGGGAAAAGGAACGAACAAGTACAACCTCAATTTATAAGGCAATGTGATTTCGTGTTTTGTTTTTGTTTTACAAAGGTTGCAATGTTGCATAGGATCAAGAAGGAATTGGATTGTGCCCAGACAGAACACCTGAACCGTCAGATTCTTATCACACGGTCCAGATTTTAAAATCAAAACATTTTAAAATTTAAAATTCAAGATAAAAATCTAGAACGTTTTTTTTTTAAAAAAAAAAAATTTGGTATCCGACCCTAGAACGTTTGATCTAATCAAACGGTTTAGATATAAATTAATTGACTATTGTGCAGTCATATCTCTCCGACCGTATAGAATCTGCAACTCTTTATATTATTATCTCAAAAAAACATCATTAGTATTTAGTACTATTTAAAAACTACATCATAGTTTAATATTCACTATTTAATAGTTAACATTAATTATTAATTATTTCAGTCTCCTCTTCTCAATTCTTATCATCATGAAACAATGTATCGGGAATGTGTCTAGTATGTTTTTATTACAAAAACAAAATTTAATCATTGGATACTTCTCCGATAAGTATTAGGAAGTATTGAGAATGTGTATGGAATTTTTTTATTAAAAAGTAAAATTTAATCACTGTATATTTATCTGATCAGTAACGGAAGTATCAGAAACATATCGGTGTTAGATATGATATCTGACACAATACTTAGACAGTTTTAGAGTATCGGGGACTTCATAGATAGAGTATACAACTTTAGATTAAAAGTACATAATAAGTTAAAAATATTATCTAGGAATAACTCAATTAACAAAATGTCAAAATTATTATGTTGGTGATGGCAAATTGAACTAATATTATCTTTTTTTTGAAGCAGAACTAATATTATCTTGAAAACTTTCAAAACAGTGAAGTCCGAAATAGGATTAAGTCATTCGTAAAAGGCAAAAACACTCAACAAAATGTCGACTGACTTAGCCTACCAAGTTGGTGGTGAGCCAGGATAAATCATATCAAGTCATTTTTCTCTTCCCTTCTTTTATTTACTTTTACATAAGTGATTTATGGTTTAACTTTATTTACTTTTAGATAAGTTATTTATGGTTTAACTTTATATTTGATGTTCAAAAAAGTTCTTTCAACATTAAATGACTTCTTTAATACATAAAATCAATGAAACAACTTCTAAAATAAAGTTTGATTCGTCCCCGTAAGTATAGTTCAGTTGGTTGGGACATTGCAAGTAAAATGTAGGGATCGGGATTCGAACCTCGGCAATCCCATTATTTCACTTTAAAAAGTAAAATTCAAGTCACTAGACTACTTGACAAAAAAAAAAGTTTAATTCTTGTCTTATATTGAGTTGACTTATGTATAAATGAAAATGATGATTTGAAGCTTTCGCTTGAGAGAACGTTATGCCAAAACATTTAAAAATGCTAACATTTTCTTTTTGAATATATATCATGTATGGATTAGCTACGTTGATTTGTCTTTAATTTTTTTTTCAAGTTATCTAATGGCTAAAAATTCACCTTAAAGATGAATAAGTGTAGTGTCTGGGATTCAAATCCCGACTCCTACACATATAGTGTGATACCCCTACCAACCGAACTAAGCTCACGGGGAGATGATCATAACTATTTTAAAATACAATTAAGATGATTGTCATCTAATAAAACATCAAATTGAAATTTTATATCAATAAAGTGGATCAACATTTTAGATGGTTCACAGAAGACTTCATGAATTTTTAAATTTTAATTATAAGATCATTCTGTTGGGTGCACTGAACTATTAATTAGATGTCATATACTAATATTTTACATGTACCGAGTCTGAAAGAAATGAAAAATGCAATATATGAAGTCATAAACATTATGAAATTTGAGGATTCCAGAGACATTAGTGGATTAAATTAAATAAAAGCAGAAGAATAAGACAAGACAAAGCTTCTTTTTCTTTTCAATTTGTCCAAGCAAAAATTTACAAGTATATACAATATAGAATTTTTTGATCTGTTTTTTTTTTCTTAGGGGGAAGATTACATGAATGCTCAATGGGGCAAATAATTGAATTAATTATGAATCAATGGTTTATATCTCATCTACTCCAATCATTAAAAAAATTGGAAAAAAAAAGAAATCAAAGAAATAAAAAATTGGGAAATCCTATGGATATCAAACACTATCAAGGGCTAGGAGGAACAATTGTACTACTGTCAAGCAATTTTGTGGCATCTTCATCCAAAGGTATCTTGCTCCAACCAGAATTCCTCATCGACAAAATCCTTGCTCGTTCGAGTGCATTACCTCTGAAGCCATTCATTCTCGATGACATCATTGGCATCACAAGAACTGAAGATGCATTTATCGTATCCTCCCCGAAACCAAGTGTTAATGCACAAGAAGTCTGCAAATAGATAGAAACTCGGATTGTTACTTATCGAAACAGATAGCATCTGACAACAAAGTTAATTCGACCAATCATAATATACCTTTGCCTTGACCAGAATATCTGTAATCTTTATCAGGACTCCTTTGACAAAAGATCTGGGGTCTTTGTTGTGTGCTTCTTCGGAAGATGCTACTAGCCTATAACAGATAAAACAGTATCGTCATTGGTGAAAGTCGCCCATAATAATAAGCACGTGTATAAGCATCAGGAATAAATCAAGTTATGTTAACAAAACAGTATTGTCAATTGAGGATCGCAGAAAATCGCAATAGTGCTATAGTACCGCTATAGCCATTATTTCACACTATATTTAGTACTAAATAACATATTGCAGTTGCAGAACAATGACAATTTGTTCAAATTCTGTTATGCAATTGAAGCACCTTTTTCTGCTTTCGAAGATCAAAGCAGAATAGAAGAATACACTAGAAGCTTCTTAAAATAGATTTTTATGCTTATATTATTGTAGTTTATAAATTTAGCATGCTTTCAGGGATGTCTCATAAATATGAAGAAAAAAAAATTCACATTTGGTAATTCGTGCAAAGATTTCTTATTGTACCTTTTCATTTCTGTTGAAATGGCAGGAGACACGGCGGAGTCCAAAGAACTGTCTTTAGTTTCGGAAACTGAAACATTTAAAAAAAGTTACATACTACCCTCTGATAACTTCGGTTTATAGTAAAACCATAAAACAATTATGAATTTATATTACCTTTTGATTCATCAGGTGCCAGCAAAGAAATGCCAATGAACACACACATCATTCCAAGTATAAACATTGTTGTCCTTAACGTGTCAAATACCTGCTTTCAGGAAGATAAGGTTTAAATGACACCTAAATTCATTATCAAAAAACATTCAGCACTCATCGAAGTAATGATATTAATGTTCACCAAACAAAAATTTAAATTAAAAATACAAGCAAAATAAGTAATAGGTGCCAAATATATGGATTGGAAAACTAATTGAATTGGTACTAAATCACTCAAGCAGACGGATAATTTCAGTTACAGAGTATACTAAGAAACTGAAATAAAAAAAAAAAAAAAAAAAAAAAAAAACCATGAAATGGAACAGTGCTCCTGATGTGTTTTGTGTGTTAAATCCACAGTGTTTCTAAAATTGATGTACAATAGTTTGATTTTAACTTCTTAGAGTGTCCGTGCCAAGGGAAAAACTAGATACGTGTATGCATAACTAAACGTGAAATTACCTGATATTCCTGAAAATATATAAATCCTGTACAGATTGAGAAGAAAGTCCATGTTATCTGAAACATCGGAACAATAAGAATTGCATCGAACAAGGACAGTCCTTCATTCAACCTAGTCATCTGCACAATCGGTATAGTTTATATGATCAAAACATTGCAAACATTGAGATAAAGGCCCTAAGTTATTTTTTAACCCAAAAAGAAGCCTTACCCAAAATCCAGCAGTACTGAGAAAAAAAAGAAGCATGGAATACGTGAACCAGCTGTGCAACTGATAACCATTGGACATAGCCAGCCGTAAGAGGTTAGACCTGCCAAAATAAAGTTGACATTATTAGGAATAAAGTGCATGGTTATTGTGTCATGAATGAAGCATGATAGCATGTCAGAGTAGCAGACTTACAGCGATTTGGCGAACAAAACTGAACATGAACCTATAGCCCCTGAAACTACAGCATATGAAAATGGCAATAGCATACTCCAAAAGGGTTTGAGGTCATGTCCTGATACAGCAAGCATAAATTCACCCCGCCTGCACATTTTACATGTTAATCATAAAGAAAAAAATTTGTTTAAATTGAACTATCAACAAATAATTAAATCCTAGGCATTACTTGTAAATGGAGTGATGCAAGATAACAATTACAATCAAAGCTAGAAGGTACAGAAGGAATGCTGCATTGGTATATTTCTCTGTCAACTGCTCCGGAGTATAAACTGAAACGCAAACAGCCCATCACAAAAATTAGTTTGCACTATTGAAATGAACGTTTTTTCTTTATGATATTATGATTTATTCATATGTTCAGCAAAAATTAATCTTGACATTTAACGACCATAATGAACATATGAACTGATAAATCAAATTATATTTTGGGTTAAATATGTTTTTAGTCCTTATAAAATCATGTTATTTCAAGTTTAGTTCCTATTACATTTTAATGGTAATTTTAGTCCTCCATAATATTGCAGTTTATAAGAATAGTCCCTATTTTGGAAACTTTTTACAAAAAATGGATATTTTTAGTCCATCAAATTAGTCCCAACAAAATGCAAATAGGGATTAAAAATGAATATATTTTTTGAGGGACTAAACTTAAAAACTCGTGATTTTGTAGGACTGAAAACATATTTAACCCTTAAATTTATAGCAAAAGCATTAAAAATTAAAATGCTATGTGAACTGGTCTCGAAAACAAAAGTCCAATACACTTAAGGATGCAGTTTGCTGAATTATTCATTTAAGTCAATTGCATATAACATTTGATATTGATAATACTATCTGAAACTTAATTTCGCTTTCAGCTTAATTAAGAAATGAACATTGTTTTCACACGAGACATAGAACCAATGCTTTAATTGAAGTAGCTGATATGTTGCATACCAGGTGATTGGTGATTGCCAAAAGCAACTAGAAAAACATTTCCAAGAACAATGAAAGCTGTGGCAACCAGTACCCTGTTTAAAGGACAATTAATTATTAACACACAAGAACTTACATCGGTAGAACAGTTTTGGTGGAAAGGAAAAAAGTGAAACAGTAATTTCAATTCAAATTTGGCATACTTGACTGTCACCATTTTGTTCAACACAAAGTAAGCAAATGCAAGGTTAGATACAAATTGAACAGATCCCAGAGCTGCAAGAAGTGACTGCGGAGCAAACAGAAGAATAGTTAATCAGAAGGAAAGGCGTTACAATAATGTAAAACTACGGAACAATAAAATCATAAAATTACATATGGTTTGAAAAAAAAAAATCCAAAAAGTATCATAGAAACATACCTGAGCAGCATAGCCAAACGAAATGAAATTAAGACAGTTTCCAAAAAAGAAAAATAGGATACCTGCATATCAAGATTTATACAACAGAAACAAAAACAATGAATCAGCCACTTGGGTGAAATGTGCAAAAACCAACGTATATAAATGCAACTATATTATACCGATTCTCCAACTCGGAAAGTATATAATAGGCTTCAGGGTCATCTTTCCATGTACCCCATCACTTCCAAGTAAATATCTTTCTCTCTGCAAAAAGCATAACACAACTTATTCATTGATGTTTCCGGACTAATTTGATATTGCAACTTTAAAGAAAGTTATGTGAATATTGCCAGAAATTATTCAGATTGCAAATTGATATGGCATTCAAATAAGTCAAACGACGTGAACAAAAATCAGCTGGAATTAAATTTAACAAAATGTTTCACTGATTCACTTTAGGGTATGTTTAGATGGAAGATTTTGGAGGGAGGGTTTTGAAGGGTTAAGTCTATAGTTTGATATATAATTGACATTTTAAAAAATTGAAAATATTAACATGATAGATGATCATATAACAATTAAATCACAATTTATTTTTGAAACACTATAACTTCCTTAAGTTAGAAAAGAAAGATTCGTCCTCCTCTCCCCTCCACTCTACCATCTAAACATACCCTTATAATGTTGAAAGTCTATGTCACATTTAAGTTCTTTTTAGTCCCCCCTAATCCAAAAGATATGCATACATTATCTTATTCAAAACATTGCTATCCAAAGCAATGATGTAACAAAGATGTAAATGAGGTTAAAAATGATGTATTAACCAATTAACTAAGTTAAGAATTATCATGTCAGCTGAAATCTGAGAAGGAACACATTACAACAACACCAACCGAGTCTTATCCCACTAAGTAGGATTGGCTACATTGATCAAACCACATCATAATGTTTTGTCATATATCATACTCTATCCAACTCAGTAATGAACTAGGTCTTTCTTAATGGTTTCTCTTATTGTTTTTCTAGGTCTTCGTTGTCTCTAGCAATTTGACTACGCTTCATCTTATCTACTCTCCTTATTACAGAATCTACAGGTCTTCTCTCCACATGCTCAAACCAATCCTACCTTAAAGGTCTCTAATGTTGCCATTCCTAATCCTATCTCGTCTAGTCTTACACTCAAAACGGCATTCAATAGTTTAATCTCGTGTTGGTTTTTTACCTCCCAACACTCCGCCCGTACAACATTACCAGTCTTACAGTAGTACTACAAAACTTTCCCTTCAATTTGAGCAGTACTTTTGTATCACATAAAACACCTAAGGCGTTCCACCATTTCAACCACTCAACTTGAATTCAATGGTTTACATCTTCTATTTCTCCGTCGTTTTGTACTATAGACCCAAAATATTTAAACAGTGTGATATGATCTCCAAACCAAAAGACCGTGTATACATACATACATGTACATAAAAGATATTTAAATCGTGTGACTTGTGGTATGATATGATCTCCAAACCGAGAGACAATGTATACACACATACATATATACAATACATAAAAGTACATCACGACGTCCTTGTGAGCTTAACTCAGTTGGTAGGGACATTGCATTATTTATGCAGGAGTCGGGGTTCGAACCCCAGACACTCCACTTATTCACCTTTAAAGCCACTAGGCTACTTGACCAAACAAAACAAAAAAACAAAGTACATCACAAACGAATTCAAGGTGAGAATAACAATTTAAGCCATACCTCATTATGTCCTAGTTTAAGAAGGTTGGTCCCAAAGTTTATAGCAATACTACCAAAAAGATTGATGAAAGCTCCAACAACCCACTCCCCCATGGATAAAAGATGTGGCACCACAAAAGAGACACCACATACACCAAAAAAAACTTGCGTTCACTGTCCAACAGAAGTTAACTCTCAAACTTTCACACAAATTGAGACAAAGCAAAGTGGAAATTGGAATATAGATTATTTTGCAGCTTTTGTTGTAAGCACCAAATGAATCAGCTTCAAAACAACACTATAATAAATAAACCTGCATCATTAGCAAACATAAATCAAACAACTAAACCAAAAATCTTCAATAATGTAGTCAAATACTAATAATTAATTGTTAGCTAAGAAATTGTTCATGAAAAGTGAAACTATATGTAAAAAATTTAAAAGAAAAAAATATATTAAATAAGGGGAAAAAATAAATTAAAGGGTAGCATAAATTAGCTAAATTTAATCCCAAAATGAAATAAAAAATTTCAAATTTTGGGGGCATACAATTTTGATCAATAAAGGGAAGAAAAAATCACAGAAATTGCAACAATTGAATGCACGAATTAACCAAATCAAAAGCAACAAAAATTCAATATACTTCATTGAAAAAATTCAGATCTGCTAAATTTGGTAGAAAATCGAAATTGAAAAAAAAAAAAAAAAAAGAAAAAAAAAAAAAGCGAAATTGCATTGTTGATGAATTGATAAATTAGGAAGTTGATTTGATTTACCTGAGAAAGAAGGAATTGAAATTATGCGGTTGGGATTGAAGCGAAGGTGAACGAATGAATGAATGAATGAATTCAAATTGAAGAGAAGAGGAAAGAGAAATAAGGGTTTTAATAAAAGAAGTAAAAAGATGATTAAGTTAATTATTAATTAATTAAGTAATTAATAAGGAGTAGTATAAAACAAAAAACATTGTTAATTAATTAAGAAGACTTTTCTTGGTCCAAAAAGAGGGGAAGTTTTTTTGTTTCGAGAAGAACAATGTTGTAATGTGGTGGAATCGAAGAGAGAGAGAGGAAAGAGAGAGGAAATTGATTGTTGTGTTGTCAATGTCATTAAAGTAAAAGAAACAACGTGATATTTGACCGACCGCTATTACCGCCGTCGTCTAATTTAGGTCAACTTTTTTTTTTTTAAATACTTCATCCAATCATAAATATAAGATAAATTTTCCTTTTTTAGATTCATCGATAATTTAATGAATTTAGACTATAATATGGATCGGATACATTGAATTGTCAATGAATATAAAAAGTTAAGTCTCTCTTATATTAAAGACTAGAAGAGTAAAAGTTAGGGCAAACTTTAATTTTAGTCTATTCGAAAATAAAAGTTTTTTTTGTTTATAATGAGTTGGGAATCGAACTCAGATCTATAGTGTACTACTCAAACCTCTTACCACTAGATCAAACCTAATAGCTTATCTGGAAATAAAAGTTATCGTGTAGATCGCTTGAATGCATAAAAATTGTACGGGATAACTTTTTTAAAAAACACTAACCAAACAATGTAACGGGTAAATAGATTATATGGACGAACCGGTAGAATAATCCAATTCTCAGTAGTAGGGATTCTACTTATCTAGAGTAAAATCCGTTACCAAAGAGATATTATGTAAACATAACATTGAATGAGAGATCTTTTTCAAAAAAAAATTAAAAAGCTTTTTCAAAAATATTGAATGAGAGATTTTGAGGAAATAATATAATTTATTGAATATTGATTTAAGGCAAATGTTAAATAGTGCCCCCGGGGCACTTTTTAAGCCCTTAAATAGTAAGCTTTTTATAGAAATTTTATCGGAATGCGTAAAGTCAACGCATTGGAAATTGTAGTACTCCCTCCGGTCCTTATTATAAGGAACAATTTGGAAAAAACACACATACCAAGAAACCTTATCTTTCTTAATAAAAATTCTAAAATTTTACAATCTATTCCAAAACTAACCTTGGTGTATTAATTTATCCTTAGGGAATATATCACTCTAATTAATGCATAACTTTGGAATGAATACAATTTAATAAGGGTAAAAATGGAATTGTAAGAATAAATTTAATGATTGTTTCTTATAAAAAGGACCAAATTTTTTTTCCAAATTGTTCCTTATAAAAAGGACCGGAGGGAGTATTTAACTTTTTGAATAAAAAGTTTCTTTAAATGGAATGCTTAAAGAGTGCCCCGGGGGCACTCGTTAGCAAGACCCTTGATTTAATTGTTTTGAAAGAGGCACAATGTTTTTAAATACAACCACAAAGACTACAAAGGTAAATTGACACAAACCCCTCAGCACTAGACCAAACATATTGGCTTACTACTTATATTTTTTGTCACACACAAAGTTTAAAGTTTTGTATAATGTTTTGTCTTTGTAATTTATTTTAGATAATTTGTATAAAACACAAAATGTAGTTTAAAGTTTTGTACGATGTTTTGTCTTTTTAATTTATTTCATATAATTTGTATAAAACACAAAATGTTGTCTTGTGGTTTTAATGGAGACAAGAATTTATTTTTTTGTCCGGCGATCAAACATGGTCGTTTCAAGGAGAGAATAGTGCAGTGATTGTCTTTGCAATAGACGATGGAGAGTAGCGGCGTAGAACGCAGCGGTGAGGTGCCGAGATGGCGTGAGTGTTAGGTAAAAATACAACGGTGGGTCAGCGTGATCGATAGGAAGGCAACAAAATTTTGAGGGTGAGATATGGCGATTAAAGGAATGAGAGTGTGTTTGGACGAACCGGTGAATTTGCTATGTATTTTAGAAATAAAACTATTTTCAAAATTTTAATCTTAATCGTTGAAAATCATGGCAGGTCCAAGGGTAAAGCGGCCCAAGCTAGGGCTTTAGGCCCCCAACAATTTTTTTTTAAGGTTTAGGCCCGAAAACTATATTATCAATATAAAGTATATAAATATTGAGGCCTCTGATTTCAAACACAACAGGCCCTATAGTCCGGTTGGTTGTGTTTATCATTTGTTAGTGGGAGTATGCGGGTTTGACTCTTACTGATGTCTTGTGTTGTTTTACTTTTCTTTTCACGGTCTTTTATAATGTTCTATAAAATTCTTATTTAATTTTCTGTAAATATAAATTTTACGGTTTTTTTGTTTACAATGTTGGCAATGAAGATCAAACCTATGATCTCATACATACTACCCAAATCTTTCACCGCTAAGCTGAATTTAGTTGTTTATTTTACGTTTTCCTTTTTTACAATATTTTTTACTTAAAAAATACACATTTTTGTGTTAGGCCTCATATTAATTTAGGTTTTAGGCCCCACATTATGTTGGGCCGGCCTTATTGAAAATTTTAACAGCCACATTATGTTGGGCCGGCCTTATTGAAAATTTTAAACAAACTGGTATAACTGGAGGATATGAAAATGGAGTAGATCTCGATTCAAGAAAAAGAAGTGGCATCGATAAGTTATTGGAGCCACAATTATGTCCATATCAGTTGTAACAATTAAAAAAAAAACATTTCAAAAGTTATGATTTTTTTATCAGATAAAAAATTATGAATTTCTAAACAAATTAATTTTTTAAAATCGATATTCTTTACGCGCAAATGCAAAATCTAATATATCAATTTTTATGGTACTGCAATGAATAATGATAGATAAATCCTGTCTAAAAATGTATATCCAAACCCAAGGTAAAAATTTGTATTTCTATTTGTAATACTTTTCCATAAATATAATGGACAAAAAGTAATTAATATGGTTATATAATCATTATCTTTTTTTTTTGAAAGGATGGTTATATAATCATTATCATTATTTATTATATTTGGATATGTGAATGGTTAGTGCATTATGGTACATAAAATTGGTTCGTCTTTTTAGTGTCCAACAACTACTACTCAACAACAATATCCTTTTGTAACGAACAAAGAAAGAATATTTGAGACAAAAAACTAACTAGTGGAAGAGAGAGGAAAGAGAAAGAGAGATAGATAGAGAGATAGAAGAAGTGTTAATTGGTTGATCAACTTTGGTTGTTTGGATTGGTTAAGGAAACCATGGCAAAAGGGCTATGGATCTATGTGTGTTTTATGTCCCTTATAATCCAAATTGCTAATTGTTTTTACCTTCCTGGTGTTGCACCTGAGGATTTCCACAAGGTCATTAATTTTTATCTATTATCAAATGCATGCATGAATGCATGCTTGTGTCATTCATGAATTGCATGTCAATTACCTTTTTTTCAATTGAATTTCTTGTAACATTATTATTTGAGAATTTAGATCTATTTTGCATTGGCACTTTCTAGATGTGTTTAGTGAGATCACAACATTTTGGTTTTCTGTGTATGAAATCCTATATCCATATTTCTAAATACAAGAGGATGAAGGAAGGAAATGGAAAGAATTTCCTAGCTCCTGCGCATACGAAAAGAATTCAGTTGGGAGGGGAGAATATACCTTGTGTGTATCACAAGTTATCTGGCGGAGATTAGTCATCGCTAACGACGGTGGAAACTGAGTTAGGCAGGGCGAGAATTTATATAATTTTTTTTTTTTTTTTTTAAGCAATTTATATAATTTCTTAATTTCCCATGCAATTGCATATTTTTTACGTAACTCATTTTCTAAGACAATGTTTTAATTAAATTGCAACTACATTGATATTGTGGAGAATTGCAGTTAAATGCGGTTTGAATTACGGTCGCATAGACCACAAAAACCTTTATATGTAGCATTTACAGACCTTTCTTTAAAATGTTGAAGGCCATGTTAACACAATTGACACTTAACAACATATTCACTATTTTGGTTTTTGGTGTTTTATTTTAATGGTTTTTGCTATTTGTTATGTTGATGGATGACAGGGAGATCCATTGAGGGTGAAAGTGAACAAACTGTCTTCTACAAAAACACAACTTCCTTACTCATACTATTCACTGCCTTACTGTCAGCCAGATCACATTATTGACAGTGCTGAGAATCTCGGAGAAGTTCTTCGAGGTGACCGTATCGAGAACTCTCCTTATATGGTTGGTGCACCCAATTTCCCCATTCATCCTATCATTCAGTTACTATATATAGGGTTAGCGGCGCAGCTTGTTGCCTGTTTACCTTTCATTCATGTGTACTTATCATATATTTATTAATGATATGAAGTAACTTGAATCTTCCAGTTTAAAATGAGAGAACCACAGATGTGCAATGTTGTTTGTCGTCTAATTCTTAATGCGAAAACAGCCAAAGAGTTCAAGGAAAAGATAGAAGACGAATATCGGGTGAACATGTGAGTCTCTCTAATGATACACTTAAAATTTTCATCACTTATGTCTCTAATGTGACAAAAACAATGCATTATTGCAGGATTTTAGACAATCTTCCTTTGGTTGTTCCGCTTCGACGACCTGATCAGGAATCGTCTTTAGTGTATCTGCATGGCTTTCTAGTTGGTCTTAAAGGACAATATGCTGGAGTAAGTTTTTCAGGTTTCTTTGTTTATTTTTATGCCCTTTTGTTTCAATTCATTTTAACCTCTTGTATATGAATAATGACAGAACAAGGATGAAAAGCATTTTATACATAATCACTTAACATTTGTGGTTAAGTATCATAGAGATCCTGTAACAGAGTTTTCAAGAATTGTAGGCTTTGAGGTTAAACCTTTCAGGTTGTGTTATAATTCTTTCCTTTTTTATTGCATGTATATTAATCTGTGTTAATTTCTTAAGTGTAATATTTTTCAATTGAAATTACCCTTATGAATACAGTGTAAAGCATGAATATGAAGGTGAATGGGATGAAAACACCACTCGCTTAACTACTTGCGATCCACATGCGAAAAAGATAATCTCAGGCACTGAACCTCCTCAAGAGGTTGAAGACAAGAAGGAAATTATTTTCACCTATGATGTTGAGTTCCAGGTTAGTTCCATAATTTCGAAGTAACTAATTGCATTAAGGCGAAAATGAGCATTGATTTTTGGTGTTGATGTCCTTCGTAATTGTGTAATCATCGTGCAGGAAAGCGATGTAAAGTGGGCATCTCGCTGGGATTCCTATCTTCTAATGGCAGATGATCAAATTCACTGGTTTTCGATTATTAATTCTTTAATGATAGTACTTTTCCTATCCGGTATGGTGGCTATGATAATGTTAAGGACGCTTTACCGCGATATCTCAAAGTATAATCAATTAGAGACACAGGAAGAAGCTCAGGAAGAGACGGGGTGGAAACTTGTTCATGGAGATGTTTTCAGGCCTCCTTCAAACTCGGATTTACTATGTGTGTATGTCGGTACAGGTGTTCAGTTTTTTGGAATGGTTCTTGTCACTATGATGTTTGCTGCACTTGGATTTCTGTCTCCTTCAAATAGAGGAGGGTTAATGACTGCCATGCTTCTTCTCTGGGCTCTTATGGGACTATGCGGTGGATATTCTTCGGCGCGTCTTTACAAGTTATTCAAGGGAACAGAGTGGAAAAAAATCACTCTCAAGACAGCTTTTATGTTTCCTTCAATTGTCTTTGCAATATTCTTTGTACTAAATGCTCTTATTTGGGGTCAAAGGTCTTCTGGGGCAGTGCCATTTGGTACAATGTTTGCTCTTGTTTTCTTATGGTTCGGCATCTCGGTACCACTTGTATTTCTTGGTGGTCAAATAGGTTTTAAAAAACCTGAGATTGAAGATCCTGTAAAGACAAGTAAGATACCAAGGCAGATACCAGAGCAGGCTTGGTACATGAACTCGGTCTTCGCGATTCTAATCGGAGGCATACTCCCTTTTGGTGCTGTCTTCATCGAGCTTTTCTTTATTCTCACATCTATTTGGTTGCATCAATTTTATTATATATTTGGTTTCTTGTTCATTGTGTTCCTCATCCTTCTTGTTACTTGCGCCGAGATCACTATAGTTCTTTGTTACTTCCAGCTCTGTAGTGAAGACTACATGTGGTGGTGGAGATCATATCTCACTTCTGGTTCCTCTGCACTCTACCTTTTCCTATATGCTACATTTTACTTCTTCACAAAACTTGAGATTACAAAACCAGTATCTGGAGTCTTGTACTTCGGCTACATGTTGCTTCTTTCATATGGCTTCTTTGTGGTGACTGGTACAATTGGTTTCTATGCATGCTTCTGGTTTACAAGGTTAATCTATTCTTCAGTGAAAGTTGACTGATAAATGGCTTGTGAAGGTTTAAATCACTGGAACGGTGAATTACTGGGAATCTTCAGCTGCTCCTTTGTTCCTGCATAACATCAGAAATTTTTTGTATCACTAGTATAGGCTATTTTCAAGTTCTAATTTTGTTTTTTCGAATATATTTTCTTAGCGTCATATTCATATTTTGTACGAGACATTCTTGAGAGGACGACTATCTTCCTGTCTTCAATGTCAGATTTAAGAAAAAAGGACTTAATGCTGGTTGTAAATGTACACTTTTGATATAAATCATGCTGAAATCTGGTAATGTAAGGTTTCAACTTTGTGATTTTGACTCTGATTTTACTTTGCGGCAACTAAATTGCCAGGAAAATAGATTCATTCAGCAAACCTGTGACTGAAATTGCATCAGTTTGGATAATAGTCAGCAAAATATTAAAACAGGTAATGCTTTTGGTCTTCGATAAGTGGTGTTGGAGAATAAAAGCCAAAAAACAATAAAATTGCAGCTTATAAGAAAACCTATTTGGATCCAATCATTAAAAAACCACACTCATTTTAATCTCACTTTCCTTACACATCGGCCAAAGAATGACCTAAACAATTTTATAATGTTGTAAACAGTTAGTTCTTTGCAACCTCAGTGGCAGGCCTAACCAGACGTGTAGTACAACACTAGCGATTCTCACAACTCAACCGGAATGATTATGTGATGCTTTCACCATTTAACCTTGCATAGAAAACATGCACTTTAGGAGACGAGTTGTATTACATATCATCAGAAGTGAAGTCGGGCTCAGAAGGTTTCTGTAGTTTGACCAAGTCCCTGGAACTCTTCACAATCCGATTGCGATGTACACCACGAAGAGCATTTGCAGCAAATCTTGAAGCTAATAATGTCGCACCAAGACTGTATGAACTGCCACCAACATTGCTGCGAGTTCCTTCTGAGTCCTCGGGTTCTTCCTTTCGACGAAGCTCCGTAGTTTTTCGTTTGCAATACCTACGCCATGCTGCTTGAATAAAGCATGCAGCCCAAGTCCTCCATTGTTGGGAGTAAAAGCGGAAGGTGTGTTGAACCTGTCTACTGTGAAGGCGCCTAAACTGACTGGCAACAAATTTCAACTCTTCAGCAGTTAACGCAAAAGCCTCAACCTCCATTAAAGCCTTAACTGTTCGAGTAGAAGATGGGAGGTTAGAGCCAGATTTGGGATCAAGCGCCCAGGTTAAAAGCTCCTCCCCGCAGAAGTCTGCCTCTTTTAGAAAACTGCGATTAAAAAAGCCACTCCTCCCACCATCTGTAGTAACACTCTCGAGACGACCACGTATGATGAAGAGCATCTCATCAACCGGATCTCCTTCCCTAACAATGTAAGTATTCTCTGTAAATAAACATGGCTTCAGTCTCTCGCATATAGCATCAAGCAATCTCTCATCCATACTCTCAAATAAAGGAACCTACAAATCCAAAAGAGGCCATTAATAAATTAACAAATTCAGATGTTCATAATATCTTGGATCTATTCTACAGAGCAACAGAGAAATAAAGAGAGATGTAAACTATAAAATTCAAGTGGGGTGGATGAAGTGGAGTAGCATGTTGGGGATTTTGTGTGATTAAAAGGTACTTCTCAAGCTAAAGAGGGAAAGTTTCATGATTTCATCATACATACAACTATAAGACCAATGATGCTGTATGGAACAATGTGTTATGTGTTGGACAGTAAAATGCCGTCACGAACGAGAGTAAGATTATTGTAAATGAGATGAGAATGCTATCCTGGATGTAGGGAAATACTATGTATTTTGGGAGTTTGTGAAGTAGATTTCATAGTAAGGAGGGTAGATCGGATAGAGGGTGGCCCAATTGATAGAGGGAAAAGAAAGGTCGAGAAAAACTACAGGAGAAACTATCAAGAAAGACCTAAAAATTAATAGTTTGGATAAAGATATGAAATATGATAGAGATTGTAGCATTGTTCGATCCATGTAGCCAACCCCAGTAATAGTTAACTTATACCATTACCACACAAGGAATACTCACAACACCCGTCTTTGACACATTGTTGAATACATTCATTATCATCAGATTGCTTTTCGAATAATCAATTTAGTTACTTTAAATTAAACTTATTTTTTTTAAAATATCTTTATTTTATAGATAGTGAATCAATCATAAAGAATGTGTTCAAGAATTTGCTTAAAAAAGTGTTGTGTGACATTCTTCTTCACCAAATACTGAACTAATTTTTGGTCCACATTTTTGCAAGATAAAAAATTGGGCAATTTTCAAGTGTTTGGAAGCATACCCTTCTAACTAATGCCAGACAAAGGTGACGCTTAATGTCTCTTTGAAGGTCCTTTGGGAGACTTTGTACCAAACATTCTTCATCTACACCACGTGTCGCCAACCACTTATATTGATCATATCGTCTCACACGCTCTCTAAGCTCTTGTGGGAGCAGACGATGATGCATCCACTGTTCTGAATCACGTCTCTTGACTCTCATTTCCTCAAGCCTAATGGTAAGAGACTGAAGATATGTCTGCAATCATATGAAATAGAAACCACGATATCAGTTACAAATAATGTGCTGTTCATGATTTGTGAACACAGACCTTGAGAGTTATTTACAATGCTAGTCTATGATAAGGAAAATTATTTAGCAAGAACAAATAACAAGCACTGTTCTGTCCCCAGTATCTGTGTGCATATTTGAATGTGTATTTGCTCACTCCATGCAGAACAACCTTTGGCCTATCTTAGCATGAACAGTTCATAAATTCAAAAAACTGATACCAACTTAATGATCTACTTATTCAAATTCACTTTCTAAGTAGCTTAGCTTCATTGCATAGCAAATAAAACAAGTTCAATTTTCTTAAAAGAAACTGGTGAAAATCCAAAGGACAGACACAATATCATTCATATTCTTATTTGTAACATGTTAAATAAGCTGAAAAGTATACCTGCATGTTACCAATCAGAAGTGCAAAGAGGATAAGGCCAGCTATGGCTAATGTTATTGAAAAGATAACCTCCCCGGTGTAAGTACTAGTTTGAAGCCCCTGGCCAAGTGTACTGCAGTGAAATAAATTAATAAACTGTGAGTATGAATTTGTGACTAATTTTAGTAACATGTGCTCTAGTGGTTGAAAGGCTTTATTGTAAGCAAGGGATACAGGTTCGATTCCCATGCTAGACAAATTTGTATTTTTTTACGCTAATATTGTTTTGGTGGGTTTGGTTTATGCCTCCCACCTTTTATTTTCTTTTTCATATTAATAATACTTTTGGTGGGATGGTAGAGGAGTGGTAGTGCATTGAGGTGCCAACATAGTTGGGATGTCAATGAATTACTATGATGCCATGCTAACCAATTTTGCAAAAAAAAAAAAAAAGTGATATGGTGGAACATCAAACATAGGAACAAATAATATATCATTCTACAGTAGATCATTAAAATTATAAAGCACTTTGGCTATTCCTACTGCTTAAAAGCAGCCTCTATGGAGAAATTAATTTCAACGGTATTGACCTAGAAAGTTAGGTCACAGAATGCCTGCATTACGTCTTGACATGATAATCATCTAGGGTATATCTGATACTCCTCTTAACTAAGTGTACATTTTAGCTCTGCGTCAGAAAACCTTTAGGGTATGTTTGGTTATTCTATAATACAACAGAACAATGTTTCTATTGTATCAATTGGAAATGAACAGAATGGAACGAGCTATTCCCTTTTTTCCCTTATTTAAAAAAACCTTATCATTATACCGTCAACACTCTATTCTTTATTTGTTGCCTCCAAACTGTATGGGCCCAAGAAAGCCATAACAGTAGCCGTCAACACGAAAAAGAAAGAAGAAAAAAAAAAAAAACACGGCTAGATTTGAGGTTATGCAAATTAGAGTCCATGATTCTCATTCGTAATAATCAACTAGTCATATGAATTGCATCTAACAAAGTCTTCAATAGTGAACTAAACACAGATTGCTTGTCATTTATTCGTGAAAACGTTCTTTGAGGGGAGATCATTATATCTTTTGGGAATTCTATGACTAGCTAGCTGATATCTTCACCTAGTCAAGTAGAGATCCAAGGATATCAATCTGGTTGCATATGACATATATGCTCCAGCTTGAGGGAGAGTGTCGCGATCCTTGAAATTCTGTGATGATATTACTACCTTATGTAAATACCTATGTTGAAACAAATAGGATAGACTCGGATGTATTTTAAGATTGATTTCATCCCTATAATCAAGGGATTTGATTGTACATATTTATTAGGATAAATAAACACATTAAGATAGTAAGTGTTGGAAAGAGAGTGTTACTAGCACTAATCAAGTTTTAATCAATCCAGGCATGTCTGATAAGGATAAGATTCTCTGAATTATAGGACAGAGAGGGCCTCCTAAGAATTGAAAGATAAAGAAGAGAATTGATTAATTTCATTGATGATTCAAAATAGAAGAAGTACAAGATCTTAAATAGCCAAGAGTATTCTAGATTCCTATTGGCTCGATAATATCCTTTCCTAACAAATTCCTAACAAACTAGTGAGTCATCAATCTTCTAGAACTAATGAATCACTACTTCGTGGGTTTATTGATGATACTTTTGGGCTGGAATATTGCTCTCTTGGGCTTGCATTGTTGCTAGTCAGCTTGCTCATAACAATGTCACATACAAGAGAAACCCTTGTATTTAGATCAGACAGAACATATGTATTTCCCTATTTGAATGTTTTGTTTTAAATGTTTTCACATGATGTGAGTGATGAAATTTAACAATGATAATAAAATTAAATACCTCAAATTCTGAAGCCCCCACCATAAACAGTAACAGTACTTGGACAAGAACTTGTTAGATGAAACAATGCCAGATTTCAAGGCTTGTGTGAATATCCCATAGTCAAAAGGAGGATTATCATTATCTGTAGAGCACTGTGATGTAAGAATAGCTTCACTTTTATTCTGCCAGGAACTATAACCTTGCATGTATTGGTTGCCACAATACAAGAATTTCTTGTTGTATCCATTGTCACTACAAGCTTTCTTCCAGCAAAAGTCATTGCGTTCAACAGCTAACAAGTACCAAAACGACCCGACTATCTGAAATTGATAATTTAGAAAAAAATTATGCAAAATAAATTGATGTCAAAGTTTATCACCACAAAGGTTGATAGTAAAAATACTGGCAAAAAAAAAAACTTACATGGCTGGCAAGCATGAACAATAGCAAATAATATGCAGCGCCAGCCCAAGCAGTTTCAGCAAAGACACCGGCTGTTCTCTTAAGTTCAGAAGTCAATGGTAATATACGGAGAAATCTTGGAATGTACTGAAGCAAAATAATGAAAAGTAAGGCCTGCTTTGTTGTGACTACATCTGAACCTTTTGAACTCTGAAGAAATCTCCACACCACAATCTGAATTCATTAACATATAAGGGGAAAAAGTTAAAGATAGCAACAAAAGAAAAGACTCGAGTATTTTTATACTCCATAAGTATCGCCGTAAGTATCGAGATTTATCTTTCATGGTGTAAAAAGAAGTGCTTCTTGACCTGTGGTAAGGGCAACACTGATAAGAAATCAATGATGAAATATCGCTGTAGGTATCGCTTTGCTATCTGTGTCGGATCTATGACAAGCTCACCCCGTCCAAAAACACGAGATGATGGAGCAATATATGCAGTACGGAATTGGAGAGCCATGTGTATAAGATAGAAAGCATCGATAAATGTCCTCAATGTGGTAACTATAATTGCCAAGTTTCGGTCTATACCAAGACAGCGTAACGAATCATTGATGACAGGGAGATAAAAAAACAGCGGATCCACAGACACGGCCAAAATGCATGAGATAACAAAAAGCTTATTCCAAAAGAGCAAAAAATTGTCTTGAGGATCAAGTATCTTGTTTTCTGAAACTTGAAGATCTTCTGGGAACACAGCCTTAGATACCCCAAATCCAAGTGATCGGCCAATTGACTTGAGTCCTTCAGATCCTTTTCTTATTCCTCTTTTGAAAGACCTTGAGGAGGTCTTACTGCTAACATGGACACCATCATGGCTTAATTTATCAAAACTAAATCGACGTGTTTTAGCTTCAGCGTCAGAAGATGAGGGAAATCTAGATTCCAATTCATCCAACCTAGAAATAAATGAAAAGAGTTCACAAAAGATATCAAATTCCAGAATTCTTCTTACACTTTCGCAAAGGAACATGAATAGCAAAACTATATATAAAGAAATGGAGAAATGAGGGGTCCGGGGACCATCACATTGGGCCTTGAGCAACCACATAAGTGAGTTGGACACCACATTTTAACCGAAAACCTTAGGACATTAGGTTTATGAGTCCTCTAATTTATAGTGTTTAACATCCAATTTTCTATATCCAATATGAGACTCAACTCACACTGGAAATATCAACAGAGTCTTCATCAAAATATGATCATATTGACACATAATATTTGTGGGCTATATGGGTTGAATACTAAAAAATTATACAATTCCACAAACATAAATCTCAAATACTTATGTAAAGCATCAAAGTCTAAAATATTGCTAATATGAAACTAGTACTTAAAAGATTTAAGTAGACAGCCAACATCCCAAAGCAGGAGGTTTTCTACTTTTTTTTTTTTTGAAAACTCGATATCCGGCCCTAGGACCGACTAATCCGAGGGGACCAATCTCACCACCCACTTGTGGGGCCATTTAAAGCCAGAGTATTTTTGCTCTGTATGGACTAGCCAACCGAAATTGGCACCAGAGGGAATCAAACTTTGAGAGGAGGTTTTCTACTTTTAAGTCAAATTTTCTACTTCTAAGTCAAATACTACTGGGAATTAGGCCCTGTTTGGATAAACAACTTATTTGCAGCTTATAGTGTGCTTATGTATATAAGTTTACATTAGCTACTTTTATAGCATTAGATAAAATTAAAGTAAACCTATGTATGGTATTACCGTGGATAAGCCAGAATCATGGTGATCCACCGCCGTGATTCTTACCTATCCACCGTGATACCAAACACATGCTAATTGTTTCTGCATGTGCTAAAGTTGTTTTCATAAGCTGAACTTGGTAGGGAGGACCACAGCCCGCATCTGCGGGGCTTAAACCACTTGATCACATTAAACTGGTGGTGAAAGTAACAAAAAAAAAAAAAAAATTGATAAGGAAAAGATCACACATACATATAAATATTACTAACTCTCTTCTCCTTCATATCTGTACAAGCGCATTAACCGTGCAATGAAATCAACAACTATATTGAATAGCTCATATAATATAAAACCTGCAGCTAGAAAAGCAAAGCAACAATTAAGATCAATGTGGTTGCCACAATGGTGCTGAGAATAAAAGTTGTTTTAGGAATTGTCGTTTGAAGAGGAAAAGAAGTGACTGACCTGTGGCGGCAATGTAGGATTGATTGATTTGATGATTGGGAGGAAAAAGGAAGAAAACGAAATGAAAATGAATTATTCTAATAATCGATTCTATTCAATCACGCCACGCACGACTCCACTTACTGTTTACCCATTCATTTTTAGAAGAGTTTCTGACTTATGATGAAAATAGAATATAACGCACGTCCAGTCCAAATGCCGCCGCTGACTGTCTCCGGTGTCTTTTTTTTATTTTTTTTTTATTTTTGTGAAAGTTATAATAATTTATAATTAAAAAAGTTCCTTGGTCAATTTTGGTTATTAAATATTTTTTTTGACAAACATTATTAACTTACTTGTGACGCTAACAATTATTGACACAATTATTAACATTATTAACTTTAGATTTTGACAGAGTGTTGGCTCTTTAGAGGCTGCAAGTCGTGTTCATCTTCTTCAACTGATGTCTTATATATAAGCATTGAGAATGAGATCGTTGAAGAAATATATCCGTTGGAGAAGTTATTGTAGGAGCTTTGCATTGAGCCTTGTGAATTGCAGATAATTGTTGGACTTTTGTCTGCAACGGTCGTATTGAAGCTTTGCTCTTTGTTTAATATCTGCTTCTTTCTTTCTTTCCTTGTACTAGGGATGGCAATGGGCGCCCACGGGTGCGGGTTTGAGTGATACCAAACCCACACCCGAAATCAACACCCAAACCCAAACCCAAACCCAAATCTGTTCGGGTGGCAAAATCACACCCACGCCCACACCCATTGGGTTCGGGTTTTTTACACCCAAACCCAAACCCACAACACATTTTGTACTACTTTGCAAATTTAAGCAAATTTAAGCAAAAACAATGGAATTTAAACATATTGTCAATCACTTAGCAAAAACATAGGTTTAAAATTACAAGGGAATTTAAAATTACAAAATAGTCTTTCAAGAAATTAAATTACAACTAAACCAAAATTAAGTTCTTCCAACTTTCAAGCAAAATTCAAACACAATTTTGGTTTGTGGTTTGTGAAAAACCTAATTTTACTTTTACACTTATATATATATGTGGGGGTATTTAGGTAATTTTAACATGTTTCGGGTGGGTGTATGGGTTTCGGGTGTGGGTTTGAGTGATACCAAACCCACACCCATATTTTCGGGTGTCACCCAAACCCAAACCCAAACCCAGTCAATTCGGGTTTCGCCCGTTGACTTGGGTTTGGGTTCGGGTGGGTCTCACGGGTTTGGGTTTTTCTGCCATCCCTACCTTGTACAACTTTGTCTGCAACGGTCGTATTGAAGCTTTGCTCTTTGTTTAATATCTGCTTCTTTCTTTCTTTCCTTGTACAACTGTCTATGCCAAAATAAGAAAGTATAATTGACTAAACAGTTGTTTTTCTGCTTTATCCTTTCCATAAGTCAGAACCTTTTAAGACAGCTTCTGGTCGTACAAAGGTAACAATACTCAAGGCCTGCTCACTTAGGGGCTTAAGTCCAAGAGGCAATGTTTCAGAGGCAGAACGTTTAGAGTCCGCCTTTTGCTTCCGGAGTGTGTTCCTTAAGACTTGTAGGCAGAATCTTTTAGAGGCGTTTTAGCGGTTTGCTTCTCTTGATAACTCGTTGCTTAAGAGTGTATAATGAACGTCTTCTTTAAACCTGCACACTTAAGCAAATCATTAGTAACACCAGTTGTCATTTAAATACTTTGTTATCATCAAAATCATAGAAAGAGATTAACAAATCAATTTTGTTCCAACACTATTAAGTCTAAACACTCGAGTCTTTGAAAGAAAAGAAGAAAAAACCAACACAATTCAATTCAACCCCATTCTTGTGTTTTTCTTACCTTCATAGAGTGCATCAATCAAAACCATTACATATTAGTTTGCTAAAAACTAAAAATTATGAATTTGCGAACAAACTCACAACATCCGAGTTAATAACATAAAACAGTCTCTCCTCCTCTAACCCTACCTGTCACCACTTTTTCTCTTCTTCTTGATCTACTAAAGAGGGGTGATTTAGGGTCAACTTAGGCCTAAAATCACCCCTCCAGATCATTTTTCTTTCTATTTTAATTAATTAAGTGTGATTTCCACATATATTTAGTATTTCTTTTGTTTGTTTTTATGATTTCATCGTCCTTTGTTTTGATTTGTTCATCTTAGTGCGGAGTATTGTTATCCCATCTTGGTACGGTGTTCATTTGTTTCAAGTTGATGGATTAAGGTTCATTCAGTGCAGATCCAATCAATGATTTTTGTGTCATCAACGCTACAGATCCGAAGGCACGGATATTCTGGAAACTTCAATATAGTCAAATATATAGGCTTATGCAATATGCCGTTTTATGCTATTAACACGGATGTTGTGAGTTTGTTCGCAGATTCATCCTTTTTGTTTTTAGCGATTTTGAATTTGTATTGCATCGATGTACTCTTATCAATTTGAATGAATGAATACCTTTTATTTAGTAAAAAAAAAACATAAAACAACTTAATGTCTGTGATAAAACCTACAATTGATATGATACGATTCAAGTGTATGGAATAGTCATGTATCCGGATCTGCAACGCTAACGACGTTAAAGTCGTTGAATCAACACTGAATTTGGATCAAAACAAATCTGCAAATCTTAACAAAATAAACATTGTACTATGACGGGAGGAACTCAAAACAAAAAATTTAGCACTAAGACGAGATTAAAACAATATCAGATAAAAAAAAATAGCAACAAAGGAAACTAAAATAAAACCTAAAAATGTGTAACACTCACTTATTTAAATAAAAATAAATACAAAACAATTTAACTTAAAAAAATATAAAATGATCAAGAGAGTGATTTCGAATAAAATTGATTCTAAATCACCATGTTTAAAAGATGGACAAAAAGAAAAAGCAAAAAGAGACTATGAGGCGGCTGCCAAAAAGAGGAAGAGTATTCCATCCTAATTTCTTTAGTAGTTTATTTTATATTATTTATATTATTAATTATCCTAAAATACTTTTCAAAAGCAATATTTTATGATTATACTTTTTAATTATTTATAACTTTACGACTCTTAATTAAGTTTTCAATTTTTTTAAAAAAAAACAATAGAAGATGATATTAGTTTTACCAAAAAGTCCCTATGTTTAAAATTAAAATATAGTAATTTTTGTTATTGATAATCTAATATGAGGCGTAGAGAGTACAAAGATTTTGTTTGGTAAGACCATATTTTGTGTTTATAACTCATATGATTAAAAAAAATGTGATTGGTAAACATTTTTCAAAACGAGGTTATAGGTTATTTTACTAGTTTGTAGCTTATTTTTCAAATGTTATTTCAAGTAGCTTATGAGCTTATAACTTATATTTTTCCTTCCATTTAACCCCTTCCATCTTCCTTCAAAAAATTAAATATTAATTAAATATCTATTTTTTATTTCATTTCATTTTTTTTATAGTATGTCATTTCATATTTATAAGACAGTTAAATCGCTAATTTTACCAAATACTACAAGTTCAATCAAGTAGCTAATTCGCTATAAAGTAAAAACTAGCTTAAAAACTATTCGATATAAGCTTATCTACTATCTTATATAAAAAAAATTTAACTTTTTAGATTTATGAAATTACTGATGTATCTGTCCTGTTTTTAGACCAAATACATCAATCATTTTATAAATCTAAAAACTAAAATTTTTCTTATTTATATATACGAAGTATAAGCTAACCTATCAATTATCTGATAATTTTTACCAAAGAGAATTCAAAGACGAAGACGTTGCTTATTAACAAAAAAAATAAAAAAATGTTTAGTAGTACTGTTGAAGTCAACAAATGTTGACTAATTTCTTCCTTAATGTTTGCTTGCTGTGTTGTTGTCATGTGAGCTCTGAGGTTCCAAAGATATCAATTCCATTCCATTCTCTCTTTTTCTTCAAACAATTATTACAAATAAATACTCTCTCTCTCTCTCTCTCTCTCTCTCTACCATGTTAGGGTTTTACATGATCCAATTCTAGCTTTTTCCCCCCTTTCACATAACCATGGACTTCAAAAAGGGCAACAAGCTTGTTAGGTTCAACTCAGATGGCAAAAACCATAAACAACCACCACCACCACCATCATCATCTTCTTCAATGCTTAAACCTAATAGTAGCAATGTTATACCATTAGGGAAAAATAGAAAATCACGATCTAAGGTATTTCCAGAAGATCATGAACCATGGAGAAAAAGAATACTTGATCCTGGTAGCGAGATTGTGTTGAAATGGAATCGAATTTTTATAGTTTCTTGTTTGGTAGCACTTTTTGTTGATCCTTTATATTTTTATTTGCCTAGTGTATTGGTACAAAATACAGACTCTTCTTGTGTTAGGACTGATTTTACATTAAGGATTGTTGTCACATTTCTTCGAACTGTTGCCGATGTTTTTTATCTGTTACACTTGATTATTAAGTTCAGGACAGCTTATGTTGCTCCTAGTTCGCGTGTATTTGGAAGGGGTGAACTTGTTATGGACCCGAGTAAAATTGCAAGGCGGTATATTAGATCTGATTTCTTCATTGATCTTATTGCTACACTACCGTTACCACAGGTGTGTTGTTTGTTCTTTACTTTAACATCATTTTATCTTGTGTTAGCAATATCAACATTGATAATATATACTAGTACATACTTTAATCTCGAAGTCAATTGAGAAAGATATTTTGTTGTTAGAGAAACAATTGATTGGATGCCATTGGAATCTTGTGTACATCACATTGTTCACATACAGCTCTGTCCACAATTATAAGCAAAAGTTCACTTTTTGGATTCGTAATTCGTTGACTGATTGATTATCTGGTCTATTCCATGAATCTAAAAAATGTACTTTTGCTTATAATTGTGGTTGAAGGGAGTTTTAATGTATTATGCATTTGAGTATTAGCTAAACCTAACTGTATCAGTTTGTTTAGCCCCTCCCCTCCTGGACTAACATCCAGAAAGAACTAAGAATGCAAGAAAATGAGCGAGTTGAAACATTTGTAGTAACTCGGCCAAACATGTGATATGTCCCAATTCGAATCATGAGGCAATACAATGTTTATATAAGCTAGTGCATACTCATAGTAAGCTAACTACAATAACTAGATAATAGCATTGCTCAGTTACTAACAAATAGAATATTTCTAAAAGATCCCTTCTAGAATAGACTTGAAGAGTCATTATTCTCTTATCCTCAAGGATCTTATCGTTACCTAGTACCCCTTCAAGATCAACCTTGTCCTCAAGATTGTAAATAGCGCTCTAGAAATACTTTTCCCAGGGTACCAATGTTTGAACTGGTATATTTGTACCATTGTGGTATCCAAATGTATGGCAATATGATGCAGCACTACAAACACACTTGAACATGATATGCATCCTTCTAAAATCTTATAAAATAGCTCAGATGGCTTACTTGGATCAACACCTTTGGAAATTCCATGAAGCATAGAAAGTGATAGCATTTGGACAACATGTATTGTTATTCCTCTTTATATGTTTGATAAACAAAATTGGAATCCGATAAATTTGGAAATTGAATTTAAACTGTTTGTTCACCTAAATTAGAAATTGCACTACCTTGTCAACCCACTATAACCTTATTAATGGGACCTGGCCCACAACAAGGCCCCAATCAAAGGGGAAGCTTATCGAGCGAATTTTCATAACAGAGGCACAGATTCCATATGAAACTTGCAGTGTATACTGGATGTCCAATTGCCAAGGGTTGAAACTCGCAGCGTTGGTGTGGATGGTCAGTGGACGGTGGACGACGTCCGACCTGAAACGAACATGTCAAGAAAGAGAGTCCGCCCAGCAGTAGTCCAGAAATGAGGAGATAAGTGGACGATGTGCGGGAACTTGAAACGAGGACAAATTCAGTTCCCCGATTAGAATGAAATGGTGATAGTCTTGTATCAAAAACTCAATTGTGGCTTTGGCTTTGACTTATAATCTGCTGGACCTTCTGCAAGCTAAGCTGGCAATTCTAATTCTGATGCTTAATCTCAGACCAATCTCCAGAATCTGAGCATGCTTAATCTAACTTGGCATCTTTATGCGTAATGAATACTCATACAGATCTGCAAGTTGATAGTAGAGTTTGAAACATTGATACCAAGATGATAGATATGACCAATTGGAGGCCAGTGTAATAAGTAAAATATAAAGGGAGCTTTACATAATTTTTGTAAATAGAGTTGTTTATGAAATTTTAAAATTCCTTTAACGGTGAGATATAATATATAGATAATATCTTAGTTTTTCTTTTTCAGATGGTCATCTGGTTTATCATACCGGCTACAAGGACTCCTCAGACTGATCACAAGAATAATGCTCTTGCATTGATTGTCTTGCTCCAATATGTTCCAAGATTATATTTGATTTTCCCATTAAGTTCTCAAATAATCAAAGCAACCGGAGTGGTTACAAAGACTGCTTGGGCAGGAGCAGCATATAATTTGCTATTGTACATGTTGGCTAGCCATGTATGTAATTTGATGCCATTTAAAACGCTTTCTTTTCACACAAAGTCATGTTATCTGAATTCTTTGAAACTTATTGAACCGAGTCTAATTTTCTGCTATAACCATATATGTCTCTAATTTGTTTGGGCAGGTTTTAGGAGCATCCTGGTATCTTCTGTCTGTTGACCGGTATACTACTTGTTGGAAATCCTTATGCAAAAAGGAGCGTAACCCTGACAATTGCTTTCTCTACCTAGACTGCAGTTCTTTGAGTAATGATATGCGCAAGATATGGGAAAATAGTACAGATGTGTTTAAAAGTTGTGACCCCAAGAATGATGACATTCAGTTCAAGTATGGGTTATTTGAAAATGCATTAACAAAGAATGTTGTCTCTTCAAACTTCATACCAAAATACTTATATTGTTTATGGTGGGGGTTGCAGCAACTAAGGTATGCCATGGTACTTCCTGTCATAAGTTATGATATTTGATTTTATAAAGGCTCATTTGATTAATTCATACCGAGGTTCACTTTTTTTTATTTACTTCATCTTAAAATATTATGCTGGCTAATGTTACCAACAAAGCTAAAGGGTTTAGGATGGAAAAAGTGAGAAAAATGAATTTAGTATATAGATACTATGATAGTCTGGGATGATATTGATATATAATGTGATGGATGCTTGTCAAAATACAAAGTCGTAACATGTATTAATACTATGTAGTACTAACCAAGCATGATAAAATACAACTTCATACATTAGTTAATTCACACAAGAATGATTGGTGGGTTAGTTCACATAATTGTATGCTAAGGTTAGTGTAGAAAAACTAGGGTGAATAATGTTATGTTTTATTCCTCAGCCTATGGCTGGTTTAAATAGAGAGAATACAATTACTTCTCTTCCTTGAATCAAGGAGAAAATAGTTACAAAGGAAATAGATGGAAATATCTACAAGTGCCTAGAAATGATAAAAAAGGAAAATAAATATTCATGGATTCTCCAACAATTAGGAATCCATGATGGAAATAAAGGAACGAGTAATTTAATGGCTTGACTAAGAAATTAACAGAATAAGGACAAACATCTCTCTTCCATGGGTTTGTTGCTTCTGCTTTATCATCATATACTTCTGCATGTGATTGGTCCTGCAGAACCAGTATATGACCCACGATCACAAGAACTTGTTGGATAGCCCTCTATCCAAAAACTGCAGACCAGTGATCCTTGGTATAGCTAATAAACTTTCCGTGTGCCACCTTCCTTATAGCTGTTTTCCTCGAAACCAGTGCCGTTTAACTTCTGAGTGTTCTGCTTCCTGGTAGCCCTCTTCTTTTAAAGCCCTTCTAAAAGTGATTCCCTCTATGTTGTGAAGATAGGTCCGAAACAACTGCTCAATTTTTTCAATCAAGATCAAGGTTGTCAGACTTGTGAGTCTATGTAGACTCATCGATGGTCTGTAGACTGAACTCGTATACTCGTACAAGTCTATGGAAATAAAAAATGACTTAAAAAAAATCTGTAAATGACAGATGTACATAATAAAACACTAATTGACATAAAAATTCCAATTTCAAACTTCATTATAAAGCAAACAAAATAGCAAAATATGTAGATAAGGTCTTAGTTCCTTCATTCTTCATAAAGCAAAAAACAACCACAATGAAACAAAAACAGAACACACGTAAAAAACAATGTATAAATGCATCAACAAAATGAAAACAAAAACAGAGCACACATGAAAGAACGACGCAAAAAAATAGAAACAGCAAGAAATGTGTTGCGTGAACGTGAGTGTGAGAGAAATATCTATTGTTATTTTAGGTTTTCTAACTTCTAAAATGAAGAGGAAGAGACAAGAGAAGTCTTCTAAGTTTCTTTTGGGTTTTATTTTTTATTTTTTGGTACAATTCTTTTGAGTGAAAAGTGAGGCTAAACATGTTTTTGGGATTTTTTTTTCTTTCAAAAATTACATTGAACTCCTAAACTCGCCTCAGACTCGCGAGTCTATGTGAGTCTACTCGAGTCCTAGCGGGTCGACACTAAAACAAGTTCAAGTGCGGCTCAACTCGTTTTGACCACCTAAACTCGTATATGAGTCGTAGTATACGAGTCTATGAGTTTACTTGCGAGTCTGACAACCATGATCAAGATAGAGCTACATATATGACCCTTATTTGTGTTTCTCAAACCACCCAAAAGATCACTTTTGAAATGCAAAATGGAATGCTCTTTGCCAGGGTTTCTGTAATCATTCAGAGAATTTTTTTGATTAGATTTATAAGATAATCATAGTCAGTAGAAAATGCTTGAACTAAACCTTTTAGCAAATTTAGAATTTCAATACCTGTTTTTGGAAGAATGAAATTATTTTGGCCAACAACATCCAAAGGATTTATTCAGCAAATAAGTTGGCCACACCTAATCAATCGGATCAAGATATGATTTCCTATGATTTTAAAACCCAATCTGCAATTTAGCAGTGAAAAGTGTTATTAGAAACTGATACTCTTGAAACTATAAAGAGGAATGCTTGATAACTTGTTTATGGTGTTGGTTCTTTGTGGAATGCATTTAGACCATAGTCACATCCATGGCCAAATATTACTATGTCAAGAGTTTCCTTGAATGTAGGTTTTGTAACTTCACCAAAATTATGTGGCGCTTCAAGTCATTCAGTCAATGCTTTTCCGTGGTGTATAATTGTGGAGGAGGTCATGGAAACATAGAGGAAAAGGTAAAAAAAAATGGTTGTCCTCAACGTTCATATTACACAAGAATCGGTCATACTTAAATTACATGCTACTCACTTCAAAGCTTTTGCTTAAAAAGCTTCCTTTGAGTGTAAAATATCAAAAGTTAACATGCACTAAGTTGGTGGAAGGAATGAATGATGTTCCTATGCATAATTGATAACAAATTACTTAAAAGCCTTTAAATTTGTTACTCTATGAATTGAAGTCACCTAACCCTTTCTTCCTATCCTCAATTGCCCTTTTCCCCTCAACCCTTCTCCATCTTTTCTTTCCCTTTTCCCCCTTTAAACTACACGTGTTGTGCATCAATCGCCAAACAACAAATAAAATATAGGTTTGAGTGTTCTACACATTCACTCCTAAACAATTGGCAGAAGAAAAGTTGTGCTGGAACTCAACCTTGTATTGTTTTTTTGTTTGTGTTATCTTTCAATATGCATTAAATGCATCGTCGGATGCTGACTCTAGAGAGCAGAGTTTAAAACCTTGTTTGTTTGTGGCAGGCAAATGGTAGTTTTGTCTTAAACTGAACATTTTTTACTGATAGCTGTCATTGTTTGTTGATGGTTTTTTATTTATTTATTATATTTGGCTTTGTTTCAGTTCTTACGGACAGAACCTAGATACAACCACATTTATTGGAGAAACGTCATTTGCTATTGTGATTGCCATCTTGGGTCTTGTATTATTTGCTCATTTGATTGGGAACATGCAGGTATTTGTAGATAATTTGTATTTGATGTTCCTATCTAAATTATATGAAAGTTTAATAAACGTATATAATTTATAACTTCATTTACGACTTTATACTATTGATTACATCGTTATTTATCCCCTTTCATTCTTGTTTCTTTTATTAGCTTTCTAATAGATTTGTTAAAATTATTATTTATTTTCTAGAAAGTTTCTTTGTTAAACTAGTGTTCTATCTTTTTGTCAAATCAATTCATATTTGACCTATTTCATTATAAAAGATAATTCATTCAGAAGAAAATAATTTCATTAGTTGATAAGCTCATATATAGAGTTGGTAAAAGAAAAACACCTTAGATATATAGAATACAAAATTAACAATTTCTTGTTTTCTAGGAACAATTTCTGTTTTGGTATTTTAGCAATGGTCATGTGTCCTATGCATTCTCATGTTTCACAACACAATGGCAGCTGGGTTTTAGATTATCTTAGCAGCATGCATATATAATAAAATGTTCTAAGTTTTATTTAATTGATTCTGATTTGGGTTGATTACTTTGGTATAGACATATTTACAATCAATTACTATAAGGCTTGAGGAGTGGAGGCTAAAGCGAAGAGACACAGAGGAGTGGATGGGACATCGGCAACTCCCTGAAGATTTGAGATTTCGTGTTAGACGATTTGTTCAATATAAATGGCTTGCAACTCGTGGTGTTGATGAAGAAACCATTCTACGTTCATTGCCAGCTGATCTTCGTCGTGATATCCAACGCCACCTATGCTTAGACCTTGTTAGACGAGTATGATTTTTTTCTTGCTGTTTAAAGTTTTGGAGAATCTTCTAATATCATTGTAATTTTCATGTTTCACTTGCATGTACGTTTTATGTATGATCCTCCTTTGCTCATGTCTATATTTTGGAGCATAATTGACCAGCCCTCGTTCTTTTTTCAATTCTACCACCGACTTGTATTTTATTACTGGTAATAGAAGCCTAAGTTTACAAAATTCTTCTCTGCAGTTGATGTAGATTTATGCTATGTCTTATATGGCTTTAGCATCTTTAAGCTTCTTACTTTATACATTGATTTTCCACTGATGCCAATGAACATTATCCGTAAAAATGTACTTTTATTATAAGTAGTTAACAAATTTCCCTTCCTATGAATTTCAGGTTCCCTTCTTCTCACAAATGGATGATCAACTTCTTGATGCGATATGTGAGCGGCTGGTATCTTCTCTAAGCACTCTAGGCACCTACATTGTTCGTGAGGGTGACCCTGTAACTGAAATGCTGTTTATCATTAGAGGCAGACTAGACAGTTCTACAACAAATGGTGGCCGGACTGGTTTTTTCAACTCAATCATATTGAGACCTGGAGATTTTTGCGGTGAGGAACTTCTTTCTTGGGCACTACTCCCAAAATCAACCATGAATTTGCCGTCTTCAACTAGGACAGTTAAAGCCCGGAGTGAGGTTGAAGCTTTTGCTCTTCGAGCTGAAGATCTAAAGTTCGTCGCTAATCAATTTAGGCGCCTTCACAGCAAAAAGCTGCAGCACACCTTTCGATTTTACTCTCATCATTGGAGGACTTGGGCCGCTTGTTTTATACAGGCTGCTTGGCGTCGATATAAGAAAAGGATGTCTGCCAAAGATCTTGGTTTGAGGGAATCCCTTCCTTTAGATGAGACAGTGGTCAGTGAGAGATTACAAGAGGAGGAATATCCTATCGGTTCAAACTCATCACAGGCTAAATTGAACCTCGGGGTCACAATTCTTGCTTCAAGGTTTGCTGCTAACACACGAAGAGGAGCTCTAAAGATGAAAGACGACCTGCCTAAGCTTCGAAAGCCAGAAGAGCCTGACTTCTCCAATGAAGCAGATGATGATTAGTTGTTCTTTAGAGACATTTGCTTAGGATATTCAGCATCAACCGATGTTCTACTTGTGTCAATGATGGTTCTATATGTCATATAAATCAGCATATCCCTCTGCCTCGTCTCTTATTGCTGATCGTTTTGAATGTCATGTATTTTAGAAAGGAATACAAAAGGGGAAAAAAAAAAAGCTTCATCTAAGAGTAGCTTGATTAAATCCCGTAATGCAATGAGGCCTCAAACCCTGTTTGTTTGAAGGCCAAAAAAAGAATCCTTGTTTTCCTTGCTCTATTAATGTAATTGATAGCTCTTGTGTATTCTTATAAAATTAACAGTTAGCATATGCTTGGATGCCCAGTCGAAATCTTAAAAGCGATTTTTCTGGACAAACATGATTTGATTAAAAATTATAAAGAGTAACTTTTGCTTTGAGTTTAAAAATTTATAGTAAATATTATATCAAAATTTTAACATGACCAACCACAAGTTCGAATAGAAAAGAATTGCCCTTTTTGCTTCCAAGAGCTTATCATAAACAACCTTAACAAATTACTACAAATATACTTTTGACAAGAATTAAGAATGAAGTAGTACATTCGAAGCATCTTCCTTGTTATCGAGCCACAACTTGGTCCTATTATATGCATGACATTGATTGATCAACCTTGTTCAAAACAAACAACTGGATCGATTTTCTGGAAAATTATATACAAGGCTGATATAAAATGAACAACTATTGTGTAGTACAGACAAAGGAAACCTTGAGCTCACATTCCTTGGAGATCGATCTAGCTGCATTCTAGTTTTGCAAACCACCAATTCTTAAATGTTCAATACTTATCGAAGTCATATAACTCTATGTTTTTGTATTTCTGGGATATAATCTCAGCTCGAACTTTTCTTGCTGTATCTGTTGCGCAACCAACAAGAATAAGAATAGATGTTCCTGCAAATCCCCGGAATGCAGTCAAGTGTGCCGTCTGCTCAACAACTGCAGGTCCAGCAGCCAAAATTGCCAAAAATGTTGAACCGAGAACTGATATTCGACTAAGAACCTGCATCGCATATTATATTTTTATATTAAGCGGTGTAAAATGAATGGATCCAATAGTGATTTTAGGCTATAACTGTAACATATCAGTGATCAACATAAACTTGCAATGACAAGGAGAAACTTACTGTTTTAATAAATGTAGCTGTACTTTTGCCTGGTCTGACAAGTGGAATTGAAGCACCTTGACGTTTCAATTGTTCGCTCACATCATCAGGATCCAGTTGTAGGAAAGTGTAATAGTAGTTGAAGAAGGCTATCAAAAGTATGTTAAACGGAAGATAGAAGGAGCCTACAACAAAAACATATTTAAGTAAAGGGAACCAATCTACGAATAGACAAAAGTTTATGGACAACAAAGCATGAAAGATTCCATTTCCGCAATATAGTTTTTATAAATCAAGAGATAAATCAACCGCATACCTCCTGGATTCAATGCCACTGCAGCATTTTTTAGTGCACTTATACCAGTGAAGCGTGCTAAAGTACCAGGAAGAGCTAATGAAGATGTAGAAAATATGATAGGCATTACACCAGAACTATTTACCTGCCAAGTTAGAACATATTTGGAGGTTTATTGTACTCTATTTTATGAATAATTTAAAGGTACATCATATACTATGAAGTAAGGTAATACAGTAACATAAAAAAGGTTGGTAAAAGAGGAGAGGACCTTAAACGGTAGGTAAGCAGATTTTTCAAGTCCTCCGCTTCTGCTGGTGAATCTAGAAGCATAGTTAATAGGAATTTTTCTCTCTGCTTCCTGAAAGTCATTGTTGAAATCAACATCTCTCGGATTGCTAAATTACTTGTTTATTATTCAATAACTGAAATGAGATTCACCTGAACATAGACAATTCCAACTACCAACAGAAAGAAGGACACGACGATTGTAACAAGTCCAGCATAGTTAGCATCATTGAATGCTTGTGCAAATGTCCGACCAAAAGAAGCTGGCAAGTAGGAGATAATGTTTGTGAATATCAAAAGAGAGGTACCATTCCCAAGTTTCAGTTCAGTAATTTGTTCGCCAATGTACGTTGTCAACACAGAGCCAAGTGTCAACAAGATAACAGAAGTAAGAGCCCACTCTGTAGAAAAGTCATTTACATAGGGCCGCAGGAAAAGAACTTGGCCAATCGCCTGTTATGAAAATTGAGAAACAAAAACAAAATTATAAACAGGAAACCTCGACTAGTAATAAGTCTGATGTAGCATATTTAAGTGTTGTTTTCCTAGTACACGCCTATGAAACACGGGCACTCCTTAGATTAGGCGTCTCCAGTGTTGGACACCAACATGGCACCGACACTTATGATTACACTGAATTATGTATTTTCTCAAATTATTATCGGTGTCGACGTGTCAGTGTCCGTGTCGTGTCCGATGTCCGTGTCCGTACACGCACTTAAAGTGTTGTTTTCCCTCATTTACACTTTCCGAGAAAGACGAAAACTTGAAAGCATACAAGTGAATTTGTGTTTCAATTACATAGTGATGGATACTCTACATAACCAAGAGTCGTGAATACAAGATTTTTTTTATTTTTTTTGACTAATGAATACAAGGATTTTTAGTTTCACTAAATGCGGTAAATTTCTGACCTGTACAATGGCGAATCCAACTGAAGCATATCGAGTGTATTGAAGAATTTTCTTTCTTCCAGCCTCACCTTCTCTTTTCTGAAGATCTTGCAACTTGGGATATACTTGAGCAAGAAGCTGAAACACAATCTGTGCATTGATGAAGGGAACGATACCAAGAGAGCATATCCCAAGTCTACCAATACCTCCACCAGAAAAGGAGTCGAGAGTGCTTAATAAACTGTTCTGATCCAAATTTCCAAGAAAAGCCTCCCTATTAACTCCACCTAGAGGTATATACACACCAAGCCTTGACAATGCAAGAAACCCTAAAAGCTTAAGAAACTTCCCTGGCAGCGGTCCTTTGAAGAAGTCACCAAAATCAATTGAACTATCCTCAATAGCAGCTGTCAGTATCAAAATACATACGACAATCACTCATTTGCTCGCTAGTAAATACATAAACACAATCATTCATGTACCTAATCTGTAAAAATACTCTTGTGGTTACTGGTATGCACGAAATTAAGGTCCTCTAGGCTATAAATACGACCCTATGCTCAATGCTGAATGCATGAATTATGAAGTTCATTAAAACAAAGTAATGAATTAAACCATCAAACCTGCTACTCCTCGGGGTTTTTCCTTTTCTGTATTTGAAGAGCTTTCATATGCTTGTGGAAACAAACTCACTAGATTTTTCCAAGTAGAACTCAAAGTAGAAGATAAATCTGGGTTAATACCCAAGGGATCGAAATTCGCTAGGTCACTGCTGCATATAATTTGAAACAGAAAGTGAGGCGAAAAAATTGTAGACTTGTCTCCAATATTATTGAGACCAGTTAACCATAATAACAGAGAAATTGTTTTCAACTACACTTTGCAATTGCATCAACAATAAACACAAGCTATCTATTCAAAAGATAATTACTGGACAACACAAGATAAACTTTTAAGAATTGAACAATTTTTTATCTTATAAGATGTTTGGTGGACAAAAAATTATTTTGGCATTTTAGTCAACTTACACTCAGGACAAAAAGTTTTCTTATGGTTTAGTGATAATTTTAGTTTTTGTCCCGTCCCTTGACCCCCAATTTGTCCAATCTCAGACACAAACTTAAAATCATTGTCCAATCTCAGACACAAACTTAAAATCAAACATAGTACAACAGTTGTCCTGTCCCGTTCCTTATTTCTCTACAAATCAAATGCACCGTAAAATGACACCAAGGGTCCGTTTGATCTGAAAATGTAAGTAGTGAACACATTTTGTGTTGTATTGTACGATGATGTTTGGTGTTTGGTGGACAAAAAATTATTTTGATATTTTTAGACAATTTGTGCAGAGGACTCGTAGTTTAATGGGGGACAAGAATTTTAGTTTTTGTCCACTATTTTGGCTCTCAGTTTGTCTAGTCTCAGAAACAGTTTTAAAATCAAATATAGTACAACTAAGTTGTCATGTTCGATTCTTATTTTTTAGTACATCCTAATGAATGGCCATGCTAATTGGGAAAATTGATGTTGCAAGACAAAGGTGTTATAAGTGAGCTGACATATTACAAAATTGAGTAATTGAAAAAAATGGATAAAAAGAAATAAGTGAAAATGAAGTTATTTACCTGGTTGAGAGAGTAGAGAAGTTGGAAGTTCTACTGCTACTACTACGGACACGAAGAGAAGAAGAAGAAGATGAAGATGATGATGGTATGTGACGGAGACGATGAAGATTAAGCCACAAAGAAGAAGAAGAAGAAGCAAAGGAAGTTTCTCTTACAGTTATCAACATTTTATTTTATCCACAAAACAAACAAAACTCACTCACCACATCACATACACTTTGCGAACCGAGCATCACCTCACTCACCACCATCACGTGTGTGTTCATCATATAGTAAGATATAGGATGAAATTCCCAAACTACCCTAAACTACTCATTTTTATTTTTTGACATATCATTATATTTTTGTTAAAAGGCAAAAATTAAATATGAAGAAAACAACAAAAACTAATCGATATCCAAACAAGTAAACAGACTCGACCACCAACTATGATAGTTTAAAGCTAAATTAATGTTCATTGACTTCAACCATTGATAAGAATATAGTTTGACAATGTCCAGCAGTTGAGGTAGGCTACACTCTGAGTTTTCTTAATATTCTTTGATTTCTTTCATTCCACACAACTCATACACATAAGAGACAAATGGGTTGCAGAAAAGATCGTTGTGCATGAAGACCGCATGATGAATAAGTAAACTGAATAAAATGATCTGACAACCTTTGTCAATCCACCGACGAGAAACCAATCCACAATCGAACTAACGACCAAAGAGAACCAAAATAGCCGCAAGAAAGGAATAAGTGTTGAGCTGATTCAACACCGCCACAACCGAAAACACATAAGTGAGCTTCGGGAGTGATGATGTCGCGGGGTACCAAATTTACTTTAGTTGGCAACCTGTCTCGCAATAGTCTCCTTGGCTGGAGCACTATTCATTGCCTCCCACGTGGCAATTAGTTTTGACTGCATGGGGGACTTTTTTTTTTTACTGCCGACACATTCGCTATTTGGAAAGCGAACACTTAGTCACACCATTCGCAATGTAACATGCAAACTGTGGTGTTCCAATTTTGACAATTTAGACACTCGTTTTTTAGGTAGCGAGAGATAAATTGAGAATATCAGGGTGTACGCAAGTGACACAGGGAGTGCGAGAAGAAAAACCTAAAGGAAGATCACCAAGAAAAGGAGGCAAGAAACGGGCCCCAACTCCATGAAAGCCATCAAAATTGAGGGTTACTCCGACACAAACTCTAACGGCTTCAGTACCAAATAAATTGCACCTCCATTAATAGGAAGAACAGGTGTTACCAGAGTGTTTCACCCTAATCAAATATTATGTTACCATTGTTGTCTATGAGTGTCTAATTGTGGTGTTGAATTGTAAACCATATAATTGTGGTCCAAGGATTTGTGCAAGATATTCAGTTGCCTTAAGAACTTCTGAAAGATTCAATTCAACAATAACATGTCTGTCTCAACAAAATAGAAATTAAATTACATCAAGTGAAGCCTAGGTGCAAACAACAAAAGAAGCAAAATATGTAGTAGACATGTAATAATCTCTACATTTGGTAGTACTGTTAAAAAACATGAACTAGTTCATACAACATTTTTTAAACTCTTTGGTTGTGATTTGGTAGCAAACATGATTTTCAAATAGCTCCTCTCCTTAGTGTTGATTCTGCACAAGATAGATAAATAAATTTATTTATTTGACACAATAGGAATAGTTAAAAAATAGAGTGAAGACTCGTTTTAATCCCTCACAAATTTTTTACGGGTCAATTTAATCCCTAACAAAAATAAAACCTAAATTAGTCCCATGACATTTTCATACCGGAGACAAACTAGTCCGCGTTTTGTTATGACATGGTGATTAGTTTGTCCTCAGTATAACAATGTTCTAATTTGAGCTTTATTTTTATTAGGAACTAAATTATCCAGCCAGAAATTTGTGAGGACCATAATAGATCTTCACTCTAAAAAATAAATAAACATGAATCCTACCTTGACATGTTGAACAAATTCAATTGTCTATGTCTCAAAAGAGTTAATCCTTAAAGATGTGAACAGTGAAGGTAACTATAGTGTTAGTAGGTAAGAGCTCAAATTTGCATACATCACCAACTTTCAAGTTATTGTCTTCTGCAAATGTTTTCCATCCCTTTGAGCGCATTTCATATTTTAATCCTCTTCTATTGTAAATCCTAATTAGGTACCTTAGAGGCCAAACTCTCCCATTCAATAACCTAAGATGAATATCTCCCTGCTTGTTGTCTAAATCTGATAAGTGTATTTTGCCAAACTCCTTTGGTATATTCTGCCAAGCAAACAAAAAAAAAATACAAATGTTCATGATTATCATATAGTTAAAGATTAAGCAAAAGAAAATATATAGTATGTATGCAAAAGTAGATTTTCATATTATTAATATTGTATAATGAAAAGAGTAAAAAATGTTTGTAGTCGTTACAAAATACATCAAATCTAAGTTTAGTCCTGAACCAACTCGTATAGACTAAACTTAGATGAGAGGTATTTTATATGGACAAAATATATTTAACTAAAAAATGAAAACTATTGGCTAAAAATTTGGGCATTGTTACTCTTGTTTTTCATGGTATCATCTATAAATTATGTAACACCGATACTTTAGATTAAAAGCATTTCGGATGTCTGATAAATGTCGGCATTTGATACTGACACAACACTAATACATGTGGTTATTTTCAAAAATATCATTTTCTTAAATTATGATCTACGTCAACGTGTGAGTATCAGTGTGGTATCTGGTGTTCGTGTTGCTAAATTTCCTAAAAGTAAAATATTTCTTTGCAGCTTACCAGATTACAAGGACCATCTATGTATGATGGGCACATGACAACATGAAAGGAGGGATTACAAGTTCTGAAAGAGATTGCTCTGTCAAGGGCTGTGACTTTCTTAGCAATAACTAATTGCTTTCCTGCAAAATTAGAACATTCTTAAAACAATTGAAACCTACTAAATGTATGCAAACTCCGAATGGTTTACCAGTGTTAATATGAGACATATTATACCATAGAAAAAAAAACATAGGCTAAAATTGCACTTTTGACTCCCTAAATTTTCACAAACTTACAATTTTAGCACCAAAATTTCCATAATAGTAATTTTGGCCTCTAACACTTTAGCCTCCTTTTGCAAAAGGTTGGCCTCCGCTAATTTTGACCAAATCAACGCAACGCGGACCAAGACTCACATTCCACATCAGCAAGTCAATGGACACGTGACTCACATGACATGTTGATGTGGCATATGAGTCATTGTTCACATGTGCGTTGACTTTGTCAAAATCATAGGGGGAGCCAACCTTTTGCAAAAGGGGCTAAAATTAAAGGACCACAAATACTATTATGAAAGTTAGATGACCAAAATCCCAAAGTTAGGGACCAAAAATACAATTTACCAAAAAACATAAAATGAAAGAATCAAATTAAGAATGAAAAGAGAAGCTAACAACTTGTGCTAACATGTGAATCATGAATGCATGATTCATGAGAAATTAAAAACACAAAATCTTATACCTTTACACTTCTTGTCAATATGATTCAAAGTTTCTACCTTTGGCAATTTCCCAACTCTAACACCACTACTACTTCCAATTTCACATGGTTGATGAAATTCTAATGACAAGTTAGCTTTCTTCTTTTGACCATTAAATACCCTTTTACCATCAAATCTTTTGAAAGGGTATTTTATCTCACATGCATTCTTATCAAATATCTGTACCTCAAAATGGGAATTTCTTTCATATTTGAAAACTATAAGATGGCCATGAACTAGAGAATGATATTCTACAAATTCTTTCCAACCCTTTTCAAACCATATTTTACCATCACTTTTTACCAAATTTAATTTCCACTTTGCACCATTTGGAGTCTTTAGATATATAATTTTTGTTAAGCCTTCTCCATATTTTTGCACAAACTTTCTTGGCATCATCTATCAATCAATTAAACAATATTAATAATTAATAATAAAATGCATGATAGAACTAAGCTATAAGAAGAAAAAAGTATAGGCATAAAAAAAAAGTGAGTAAAAAAACATTAGGCAAATATTTAAAATGTAAATGAAAACAAAAGCTATTTAGGGTTGATGAGCTTACAAGCTTTCCCTCAAGAAGGTTTTGATCACATATGATCTTGAAAAAATGGGTTGGCTTCACATGAGGAGATTCATTAGCCATCATAGCCATGATCGAGCTGAATAAAAGTATAAAACCTTAAGAAGTGAATAATTAACAATGGAGTTTAAAAGTAAATGAAAAGTGAAACTCTTATTTATTTGTGGCTGTTGAATTTTGATCGATTTGTCACTTCTTAATTTAAAACTCTTTATTACCCTGCTCTCTTCTCAATGCTCATCATGTCATGCGTGTGAGATGATTTTTTATCATTATAAAGTTTTGGGTTAATTAGTAAAATTATCTCTTAAAGTTATTTTTGGTTTTATATTGGTCACTTAAAACAAAAAAGGTCTAAATAGGTCCCTTAAAGAAGAAAAAAAAGTCTGAATAGATCCCTTAAAGACATTTCTGTTAATCAGTTTGATCCTATAAGGACCAAACTGATTAACGGAGATGTCTTTAAGGGACCTATTCAGACTTTTTTTTTTTATTTAAGGGACCTATTTGGATATTTTTTTCTTTAAGTGACCAATATAAAACCAAAAATAACTTTAAGGACAATTTTACTGATTAAGCCAAAACTTTATAATGATAAAAAATCATCTCACACGCATGACATGATGAGCATTAAGAAGAGAGCAGGGTAATAAAGAGTTTTAAATTAAGAAGTGACAAATCGATCAAAATTCAACAGAAAAGAATTTAAAACTTGTTAGGCTCAGTTAACCATAAATTTAAAACTTGTTAGGCTTAGTTAACCATAAAATTAAGAAGTGACAAATAGATCAAAATTCAACAGGGTAATTAGTAAAATCGGAAGGGGCACATAATTAATCATAAATTTAAAATTTATTAGCAAGATCATTTTAAATTTATGGTTAATTATGTGCCCCTTCCATCCCATGCGCAAAAAAGAATTTTGCACTTATTAAGAAAAGAAAACACTATAATTTAAAGTATGTTTTTTGTGTTTTTCTTGAAATAAAAAATGAGACAAAAACAAATTAAATATAATTTGTATTTAATTTAACGGGAATAAGTAAAAGTAAATTTTGCAAATGATAAAAATTGATCATTTATGCTTGTAATTTAGGATAAAGAAAGTTAATTTTTTCTTATAAATTAAGACGGAAGGTGTATATTAATAAATAGTCGATGAATATATAATAAAGTGTAGTAACTTGTGGGCCTTTGCACTATTTTGTACAACAACAAAAAAAGTGTTGTAACATACAATTGGTGGAAGAGAATTACTTTTCCCACCCTACAGATTCTGGGGCGCGCCCTATGAAATTACCAGACTACCCATGTCTGTTACTTAGGGCACAGAATCATGACCGCGACTCAAGTCACGGATATGTAAAAAAATTCATATCTCCAAAGGACCACAGGTTAACACCGCAATAAGCACCCTACCACCCATTTTTTGAACTTCAACATCCGGTACCTAAATCACGGGATGACAGTTTTAAACATACCGCGACATAGGTCACGGATGGTCCAAAGTATATAAAGAACACGCCCCACCTTCTCCCCTCATTCTGTCAGTTTAAAACTTGAGAAAAACCATCCAAAACCCCAAAAAATCAAAAACAACTCCAAATTCAACCATTTCTTCACCATTCTACTCGGAATCAAGGCGCAAACATCATCCAATTAGGTCACAGATTGATGTTTTGCATGTTGTTAATTATGCAATTAGGCTTATAATTTCGTGTTGTTGCCATTGATTGGTATGAATTTAGGATTAATTAGGCTAGGGCTTGCGTTTTGTTGATGTTTTATTTTCTGGTATATTCCGTGACCTAAGTCACATATGTGTAATTGTTGTGTTGTCATTTTTCTGAAGGACTTATATTATGCAATTGACAGGAAAGTGAGAGGGTCCATCACTGTTGAGGCAAAATCCATTTTAGTATTTTAATGACAACAAACCTTATGGAATAAATGTTAAGTTTTATGAATGGTGATCTACTGATGTTTGCACTTGAGTTTTTGTTGAAAGATAGATATTATCAAGTGGACGAGCTAGAGGCTACTCACGTCAACAAGTGCATTTATATACTCAAACAATGAAAGAATTGGAGTATCATCAGATAATTACAACAGTAGTATCACAAGCTTCAAGAAGATTTTTAAAGACTGTTGTTTTGAATCATAAAAAGATTCATCGAAGGATCAAGCAAGAAAGTGAGTTTCATGGATAATTGTCTTCTCATCACTCAAGGATCACAACAAGTATTGAATAATCAATGAAGAATTTGAGGATCATAGCTGAAGAATCAGGATGGAAAAACCTACATCACAAGCTACTCAAGAATATATTGATTTTATGTGACAAGGGTTACAATGAGTTTTTGAGTTATATGCTTTGAGGATTTACTACTACAATTAATATTAATGGGAATGATGCATTCATTGAGGATCTTCAAAACCTACTCAAAGTATCATTTTACTAAAGCTTCTCAAGATGACAACGTTTGAGAATGATGGTCCATGAGTTTTTCAAAGGAGCTTATGCACAAGGAATAAAAGTTTTAATCATTCTCAATGATGAGTACTCTCATGCCTCCACTAAAGAACCTTAAAGATCATCAATGAGCAAGCAACCATGTGTGCAAAACATCAAAGAGGAATTGTGGGAAGTTTTGCAGCAGCAAGATTTCAAGTTAATTGATCAAAATCACGTGTCTCACTCCTTGAAGAAAATCTTGAATGCTGGTTCAAGAATGCTCTGAGAACATTCTACAGTTTATGCTTCATTCTCTCCAAGAACAAGCTTCATAGCAAAAGTACTTATTTCTTTAAGTCAACTCTGTTCAAGACAAAGAAGCACTTTTATCTTGGTTTTAACTCACAAGATCACAACAGTTTATGATCAATTAAGGCAAGGAATATTTGGGAGAAAAGTGACTTTCCCCTTTGGCCATAGTTAAGGATCAAGCATGTGCAATATGATAAATTCTCAAGGCAACATCTCATCAGGTGTATCAAGAGTGTTTAGACAATGTTTACATAGACCAATGAGAATGGGACAACACATCCTCAACCATTAGTTGTCATGTACTTTCAAAAGGGTATTATATGAACATTCTCCCATGTGTTTTATTTTGTTCAAGAAGAATGTACATGGAAAGTACATCATGAACAGTTCCAAGAAGGTCAATACAGCTGCTTCCTCTACATATTACAACTGGTTTCTGTCATGCATCAAATCTGCTTCAAAAGAACAAAGTCATGTATTACCCAGTCTGGAGAACACTCTGAGAACGATGCTGAGAATGACTGTCCTTTACATTTGAAGATGCAAACTCATCTACAGCTGGCCAAAACGTGTTTAAATGATTTGTAACGGCTATACTTGGTGGAAAAGCAATGGACAACTATCTACAACTCACTGCAAGCTGTCATTATGGCTCTTTTGTTTGAAAATACGAAGAACAGCAGAGAGAACGTTCTGAGAAAGAACAATCTAAGCTTATCCACTCACCAATTCAGCATGAGCTGTCCATTTTAAAGCTACTAGCCGTTGGAAAACTTCCTTTGGGACCAAGGAACTGAAGACTCAAGGTTCAACTATAAAAGGAAGGCTTTGGCAACATTGAAGAGCAAGAGTTGAAGCTATAAATCATCAATCACTTGTTTTTGTCTACAAGTCATGAAACTCTTCTTTTATCACTCACACTCAAGATCTACATTCTCATCATACTTCTGAGTTTAGAATGTTTTTTATTTGCTTCTCAAACTAACCTTTGAGTTTCTAAAAGCAAATAACTCAAGAGACCATTTTTCAACATAACCCATTTTTAAGTGGTTACATCTTTGTCTCTTTATTTAAATCTCTCTCACTCCAAACATTATAATCTCAATACTAGGATCAGTATATCATTTGAGTGAACTGAGAGTTTTTTTCCATTGTAACAAGCTTCTCAATTGTTTGAGTTTTTGTAAAAGCTTGAAGATCCAAACCATCATCATTTGTAAAAGATTGGCTCAAGTCAATACGTAACTATTGATTGAGTGACACCTTATAAAGTCTGGAGGACTTAGGTAGATCAAGCGAGTGAAGCTTGGAAGATTATGATCTTGGACTAGATCAAGGAAGAAGTGTAATTTGAGATCGGTAGTATCTCATAGTGGATAATCTCACAGGAGCGTGAGGACTGGAGTAGCCCATACTATTAGGGGGTGAACCAGGATAATTGTTTGTGTGTTGTTTCTCTTCCTTATTCTCTTTTATTTACTGTAAACACACATCACACAAAGCACTTCATTATATTTAATTTGAATTCTCACGCAGTAGAGAACGTTCTCGGAACAATCTATTTTATAGTAAAGAACGTTCTCAGACCAAGCTGTTCTATAATTCACTAACATTTATCCAAGTATACACTTGAGATCAATTTTGTAGAATGCAGGATTAATTTTTAAAAAGGGTCACAATTCAAACCCCCCTTTCTTGTGACTATTTCTTCCACTTCAATTGGTATCAGAGCTCTGCCTCTAAGGTTTGAGCACTTAACAGTGTAAGAGGAAAAGATTCAGGAAGGAAGTGACGACGAAACCTGCAAATCAAAGTTCGAGCCATAAATGCAAAAAGAAGGGACATTCCAAAACTAAATGTCCTAAGAACAAGAAAGTGCAAAGAAAGCTTGCTTCAAAGATGAAATCTACGATGGCAACTAAAGATGACTTTGATGGCTCAAAAATAGAAGAAAAAGGCAACTCATGTTCAATGGTAGATAAAGAGGTAACAACTTTTGAATTTTGTCCTGCATGTAAAGTAATGGAAGTTGGATTTGATAATCTTCTAAAAAGCTCAAACATTATATCTCAAAAGTATACAATTATGGAAAATCGACTATTTGAGATTGAGAAAGAAAATGAGAAATTGCAAATCTTAAATGATAAATATTTTAAAATGATTCAAGAATTGCAATACTCTCATTTGGAAATGTTTGAACAAACAAAGATTCTCAACGAGGAAGAAATCAATAATCATCTTCTAGAATGCTCTATGAATCATGAAGAGAATGATGTTTTGAAAGGAAATGTTTTAGAATTGAAAAACGACATTACAAGTTCTGCAAAATCTAGAGAAACTTTTCAAAACATAAAGGAATCACAAGTAGTAATTTTTGAAAAAACTTATTTAGGTTGTGGAAACTTTCAAAAACAAAAGTCTTATGAGAATTTTTTTGTACCTCATAAAGATAAAAAATTACAGAGATACAAATGCTCATATTGTTACAAATATGGACATATTGAATCCTTTTGTTTTAAGAAAAAATTCAAAAGAAAAGAACATTCTCATCAGAAACAAGAACATTCTCAGAAGGTTCTCAAAATGCATTCTTATTCCAAAACTTCCTATAAGAGATCAACTTATCATCATAAGAAGAAATCTTATAAGAGGAATGACACTAACCTTCAAGGACCCAGATCACTATGGGTACCAAAATCATTACTAACTTGTGTTGCAGGAACATCTTTAAGCAGTCAAGAAAAAGCCTTAAGACTTGGAAAATTGATACTCAAGGAATATGACTTGAGAAAGACAATATTTCCTCATATTTAAAAAAAAGGATGAATGTGATCTGCAACCTTTGGAATCATTGACAAAAATCAAACCAAAGGTATTTGTATCATTACTAAAATGATTTTGCATAAATTAAGGATGATTGATATGTTAAAGGTGTAACACATAACTTCTCTAATTTGGTAACATTGGAACTGAAGTTATTTCATATTCATCCTCATGATCATGATTTTTCATTTAAAATCTTTATGTTAATACATAGATGAATTTTAGACCATATCATACTTTAAATGTTTTTGGCATAAAAGAGTTTTGTCAAATATGACAACTATTGCAAATTTATTCAAATTTGGTCTGATAAGATATTTTTCAAAATTGGTTGTGAAAATGATATAATTTGTAAACTTATATTTATTGTATCAAGAAGTTGTCTTCTTTTTCAAAAATACAATTTCAACCAAAAAACTCTTGAACCACTTCATATTGGTTTATTTGTTCTTGTCAAAACTACAAGTCTTATGACTTCTTTATTCTTAATGATTTATTCAATGATCCACTTGGACATTATTTTTAAGAGCATAAGAGTGGTGCCTTTTAACCCTTTTTAAGTTCTTTGAAAAAGGGTTCATTTGTTAGAAGCTCAAAAATCATTTTCTATAAGTAGTGATCATGTGGAGATTATGAAAAACTTTCTTTCACAACTTTCTTTAAAGAAAATGGTATTTCAGTTGATTTTTCTTGATTTAGAATTTCAACAAAAATAGAGTTGTTTTAATGGCTAAAATATTTTTAAACGTTGAAAAATACTCTTGAAAGAAACCATAGATATTACATGTTATGTTTTTGAATCATGTTTGTATCTTGAGTAAAACTTCATGCCATTTTGAAAGTATAAAAATTCAATCATATCATGATTTTATATTTTTGATGTTATTACTATTTTTGGCATAGTAAAGAAAACAATTTTTGGGATACTCTCTTTATGCATTTTACTTTTAATGAGTTTGATATGAAGAGAAGATATAATAGTGGTGTTGATGTTAATGAACAACAACGACAAGAAATCATGGATCAATAGATTGAAATTATTCGAACATCATCTTTACAAATACATCCAAAGAGTTGGGAGTTGACTTTCCATCATCCTCAAGATGGAACCTTTAAAAGCTCCATTGATATAACAATAACATTCTCCATTGGAATGAACAATGGTATATGTACACCGTTTTGAAATTGTGAAGAAATAATTTAGTCATAGAAATGTTCAATTTGCAATTGGTGTTAAGATGAATGAATCTCCTTCATCAACTCTCGAGAAGGAATTCAAGTTGTTTCACAATATATGTCAACATTGTGTATTTCCTAGAAAAGAAAGCAAAGAAAAGGTTTTGGAGAATGACATGTTTGTCATGTATCACCTTACTAAGTGATTGAAGCTGAATCTCTCACACATCATCTTGCAACATACGATCAATGCAGCAGAGTCTGTAACAAGGAAAGTTACTCTCCCTTATGGGATGATCTTCACCAAGATTATTGATATCTACAAGATTGACTTCAAGAAGAAGAAAACAGTCAACTTTTGCACTACCTTTGACTTCAAATATTCATCAAATGAAAAATGAGTTTATTAATCTTGAGGACTCTACTACTGAGGTTGGGAACAAAAAAGGAGATAGGAATTTGGAAAAGAAAATAACTTGGACGAGTTACTTAAATTCTCCGTTTCATCCAGCAGATCAATCTAAGAATGTTCTCCCTGCAAAGGCAACAAGTGTCAAAGGCAAATAAATTCTACTTGAAGATAACCAATCTCAGTCCTGCTTTTATTATCTTGACACCTCATTGAATTTTAGTTAAAGCATTGACATTGGTCTTGGATTAACCTCTTCTCAAATTGCTGCAATGATATTTGAAGGTTTTACTCTCACAACCAAACCGGTTAATCAATCACTCTTTTCACCATTGATGAATTCTACCCAAGGATCTCTAGAATCCTTTTTCAGTTCTGAATTCTCAAGTAATTTGTTAAAATCACCATTGATGGAATGACAACTAAATTTTCTTTCGAAGAAAATGAAAGATGAATAAGCATGTGGATCTCATTCTTGAAGGATCATAAAGTTCTAAGAACGATCTCAAGGAAAATCAAATGATGAAATCCAAATGTTTCTGATTACAACATTGAGTTATGAGTAATTTGTTCTAAACAGGATTTCCTCTTCATCCCTATTACCTAAAGTTACTCTACCAGGATGATTTTTCTTAGAGAATATCTAAGAGGGTGAATTTACTCAACATTGGAGAATGCATCAAAGGATAAATCTTTTCTCCTCAATGTAGATGATTTTTCTTAGAGAATATCTAAGAGGGTGAATTTACTCAACATTGGAGAATGCATCAAAGGATAAATCTTTTCTCCTCCATCGTCAATCAAGTGTCCTCTATTTATAATGATGAACATATGGTGGAATTATGAAACAATTCAAGATGCTCTCATCATTAAAATCTCATGAGAAGGAAGTCATTAAAAGAGGTACACAAAATTTTAAATTTAATCACATTTGCATTATAATAAGTTTGCATATATTTGTGCTTTCAAATAGCTTTAATGCAATAAGGTTTGCACTCTTTGTTCATATACTTTTCATGATTTTTGCACACACATTATCTCTTTCAGAATATCATGTTAAGTGTGAAATGCATGAACTTCATTTTTTTTTTGCAATATCATCTTTTTACACCCTTGTAAGCATTTATTTTTCAAATATGCTACTCATATTGCTATTAAAATATTGTTAAGGGTTGTTTAATTTGATCAAGTCATATTGTTTCTATTTTCACAATGATCAAGTTTTAATTTAACATGCCAAAAATCGATTGAATTAACATTTGTCTTAATTCAATTTTTTATGGTCTTATATATGGCATATGTTTTAAAAAGTATATTGATTACAGTGCTAATCAATTTTTTTTGTGCAAGCTATGTTATGTGCTTAATGAAAAATTATCCTTGATGATGAATGAATAATTTTTGGAGTTAGTCTCTTAATTATTCTTCATGATAGACCAAAACATTTAGAACAAAAATGACAAAATCTCATGATTTTGATAATCAATTATATGTCATATTTTGGTCTTCCATAAGCTTGACTTATAGCACTTTTTTATGAAAAACATTTTTTCTATAAGTCTTTTATATGTGCACTTTTCTCAATATAAAACTTTGGATGAATCCAATTTTGTTGCACATCTTGATTAGCCTATAGTTTGCTTAATTGATGATTAAGTAGAACTTTTTGAACATGGCTTCTCAAAAAAAAAAATTGAGATTTTGTTATGACTTATGTAAAAGATCCTCCTTCAAAGGTTTTAAATTAATATCCATTTTTTGTTGGATTTATTATTTGAAGGATTTTAACAAGAGAACATATGATTGGTCTTCATGAGAATAATTTGTGTGTCCACTCTCCATAAAATTAGAATTTGGTCTAAGAATAATAGTTCTTGCAGATTGTATTCTTGAACTCATATTTGACTTTTTATTAACATAAAAGTGTTGTTTCTACACTTGCGTGTTAAGTTGTCAAAATAGAATTGTGATCAAATATTTTTTTTACAATGAAGTATTCTTTGAATATTTTGCTTTGAAACATAATCATCTTCTTTATGAGAATATTCAAAAAAGAGAGAATTTGTTTTTGACAAGATGTCAATTAACTCTGATTTCGCAGCTTCCTCATATGCGCAATTTTCTCTCTAGTTTTAAAAATCATTGGAAGATTTTCAAAAGATATTTTAGTCTTGTCTATCATTTCCTTATTTTAAGAATGATCATGTTTTAAAAGAATGTCCATCTCATAAGACTTAGGGGGAGTTCTCTAAATTTGAGAATGTTTGACTTGCATTGTCATTGAGGTCAAAATCACATTTTCTAAAAATTGAGTGTTTAGCATCAATTTTTAAAATCAATTGATTACAAATGTTTTAGTGTGATTTAATCATTATTCATGTTATGATTGCTATATTGAATGGAATGATTATTGATCGTCATACATGATTTGTGCTTTAATGTTTGATATATGAATGAACTTCTTAATTGCATGATTTGTATATGCAATACATTTCTTCTCTTGATTACTATCATTGCACTTCATATTTCATATTTTTCCCAATACTTTTTGATAGATGACAAAAGGGGGAGAGATATATATGATGGGAGAGAATTGTTAGATGAAACTAATTAATGAAGAATGTTATGAATTAACCTCTTGCATGTATTTAGGGGGAGTTTAATTAGAATGATATAAATTAAACTCTTGCATGTGTTTAGGGGGAGCTTAATTGTATATCTATGAACATTCTTGCATTTATTATTATTTCCATCCATAAAACATAAAATTTATTCAAAAAGTTTGTCATCATCAAAAAGGGGGAGATTGTTGAGGCAAAATCCATTTTAGTATTTTAATGACAACAAACCTTATGGAATAAATGTTAAGTTTTATGAATGGTGATCTACTGATGTTTGCACTTGAGTTTTTGTTGAAAGATAGATATTATCAAGTGGACGAGCTAGAGGCTACTCACGTCAACAAGTGCATTTATATACTCAAACAATGAAAGAATTGGAGTATCATCAGATAATTACAACAGTAGTATCACAAGCTTCAAGAAGATTTTTAAAGACTGTTGTTTTGAATCATAAAAAGATTCATCGAAGGATCAAGCAAGAAAGTGAGTTTCATGGATAATTGTCTTCTCATCACTCAAGGATCACAACAAGTATTGAATAATCAATGAAGAATTTGAGGATCATAGCTGAAGAATCAGGATGGAAAAACCTACATCACAAGCTACTCAAGAATATATTGATTTTATGTGACAAGGGTTACAATGAGTTTTTGAGTTATATGCTTTGAGGATTTACTACTACAATTAATATTAATGGGAATGATGCATTCATTGAGGATCTTCAAAACCTACTCAAAGTATCATTTTACTAAAGCTTCTCAAGATGACAACGTTTGAGAATGATGGTCCATGAGTTTTTCAAAGGAGCTTATGCACAAGGAATAAAAGTTTTAATCATTCTCAATGATGAGTACTCTCATGCCTCCACTAAAGAACCTTAAAGATCATCAATGAGCAAGCAACCATGTGTGCAAAACATCAAAGAGGAATTGTGGGAAGTTTTGCAGCAGCAAGATTTCAAGTTAATTGATCAAAATCACGTGTCTCACTCCTTGAAGAAAATCTTGAATGCTGGTTCAAGAATGCTCTGAGAACATTCTACAGTTTATGCTTCATTCTCTCCAAGAACAAGCTTCATAGCAAAAGTACTTATTTCTTTAAGTCAACTCTGTTCAAGACAAAGAAGCACTTTTATCTTGGTTTTAACTCACAAGATCACAACAGTTTATGATCAATTAAGGCAAGGAATATTTGGGAGAAAAGTGACTTTCCCCTTTGGCCATAGTTAAGGATCAAGCATGTGCAATATGATAAATTCTCAAGGCAACATCTCATCAGGTGTATCAAGAGTGTTTAGACAATGTTTACATAGACCAATGAGAATGGGACAACACATCCTCAACCATTAGTTGTCATGTACTTTCAAAAGGGTATTATATGAACATTCTCCCATGTGTTTTATTTTGTTCAAGAAGAATGTACATGGAAAGTACATCATGAACAGTTCCAAGAAGGTCAATACAGCTGCTTCCTCTACATATTACAGCTGGTTTCTGTCATGCATCAAATCTGCTTCAAAAGAACAAAGTCATGTATTACCCAGTCTGGAGAACACTCTGAGAACGATGCTGAGAATGACTGTCCTTTACATTTGAAGATGCAAACTCATCTACAGCTGGCCAAAACGTGTTTAAATGATTTGTAACGGCTATACTTGGTGGAAAAGCAATGGACAACTATCTACAACTCACTGCAAGCTGTCATTATGGCTCTTTTGTTTGAAAATACGAAGAACAGCAGAGAGAACGTTCTGAGAAAGAACAATCTAAGCTTATCCACTCACCAATTCAGCATGAGCTGTCCATTTTAAAGCTACTAGCCGTTGGAAAACTTCCTTTGGGACCAAGGAACTGAAGACTCAAGGTTCAACTATAAAAGGAAGGCTTTGGCAACATTGAAGAGCAAGAGTTGAAGCTACAAATCATCAATCACTTGTTTTTGTCTACAAGTCATGAAACTCTTCTTTTATCACTCACACTCAAGATCTACATTCTCATCATACTTCTGAGTTTAGAGTGTTTTTTATTTGCTTCTCAAACTAACCTTTGAGTTTCTAAAAGCAAATAACTCAAGAGACCATTTTTCAACATAACCCATTTTTAAGTGGTTACATCTTTGTCTCTTTATTTAAATCTCTCTCACTCCAAACATTGTAATCTCAATACTAGGATCAGTATATCATTTGAGTGAACTGAGAGTTTTTTTCCATTGTAACAAGCTTCTCAATTGTTTGAGTTTTTGTAAAAGCTTGAAGATCCAAACCATCATCATTTGTAAAAGATTGGCTCAAGTCAATACGTAACTATTGATTGAGTGACACCTTATAAAGTCTGGAGGACTTAGGTAGATCAAGCGAGTGAAGCTTGGAAGATTATGATCTTGGACTAGATCAAGGAAGAAGTGTAATTTGAGATCGGTAGTATCTCATAGTGGATAATCTCACAGGAGCGTGAGGACTGGAGTAGCCCATACTATTAGGGGGTGAACCAGGATAATTGTTTGTGTGTTGTTTCTCTTCCTTATTCTCTTTTATTTACTGTAAACACACATCACACAAAGCACTTCATTATATTTAATTTGAATTCTCACGCAGTAGAGAACGTTCTCGGAACAATCTATTTTATAGTAAAGAACGTTCTCAGACCAAGCTGTTCTATAATTCACTAACATTTATCCAAGTATACACTTGAGATCAATTTTGTAGAATGCAGGATTAATTTTTAAAAAGGGTCACAATTCAAACCCCCCTTTCTTGTGACTATTTCTTCCACTTCAATCACGTCCTAAGGGCCCAATGGCGTCGGTACGACGCGATAAAGATAAAGAATTGGCAGCACGGGGGGGTCGCAAGAAATGTTTGTAACAGCCGTGGCCCCACCAACTTAGGTGGTCCCGACACTGCTGTCATACCCTAATTTTGTCCTACCCTTTTCATAAATTATTTTTCATCATATTTTCACATATTCTCTCATTTTCTTTTTATATTTAATATTCAAAATCTAAAAAAAATGTTTTTATATAAAAATAAATAAAAACAACACAACAACAGCTTGCTGTTGCTGCTGCGTGCGTCCATCCCCCTTAGCACTTCTTGTTTACTTTTTATTTTTATTATTATTATTATTAAAAAAATGAAACAAGAAGGACAGCACAGTGCACGTTCCCTTTCCTCCATGAACAGTGCTGCGCCTCTCCCTACTCTGCTGTTAGCCTTACTCTCTTTTTCAACTTTTCACCAAAACCATGCTGAAACTTCACCAAATTCACAAGCAAGCATGAAGGACCAATCACTTCATTTCTTCTTTTATCTTTGCAAAACCAATTTTTTGGCCAAAGCACACTTTAATCAATACTCAAGATTATCCAATGGTCATGAAGATTGATCAATTGGTCCTATAAATTGAGAAGAAGAAATCAGAACAGAGAGGGAGGCGATTGAGGAAGAGCGGAGAAGGAAAAAACCAAAAAAAACTCCTCTTTTCATCACTTTTTTCCAAAATCCGAAATTGACTAAAACACCTTCCAAATTTCAATCTTCTTCACCCAAAAGCCTCTAAACACTTCCAGTAGCTGGAAACAACAATAAAAACGAAGGAAAACCGTCAAGAGGAGCATACACAAGATTCAAAATAGCCAAGAAAGGAGTAGGTGTTAACCCACCTAAGCAAGCCTCAAAACAAGTAGGTTTCTAAACGTTTTTTACTCATGAACACCTACTGAAGCTTTTCCAACCCTTAATTTTGTTTAATTCGTTCAAATGTGAATTTTAAAGTTTTTTTGGGTTTTAAAGTTTCGAACTTTTTTTGAGATAAAAACACCTTTTAAAAAATCTAAGTTTATATTCATGATCTACGCATGATTTCGAGCGAAATGGTATATAAACTTTTGATTTTTGGTCAAGAATTGATGATGTTGTGTTTGGCCGTGAGCTTCACTTGAAGCTTTCATGGCTTCTTGTTGTTGATTCTTCAACGTGAAGAAGGTGAAGGAGGTTGAAGACGATGACGTGTCCGCGCTTCATTGGCTCCCTCCCAAGTTTAAAACATGTCTGTTGGATCTGGTGAAAGGCTGAGATCTGTTTGATTATTTTAAAATCTAAGCCATCTGATGAATCAGAAAGCCCAGATCTGTGAAGCCTATCCCGCACCCTGATCCTGATGACACGCTGAATCATTTTTGTTCTGCTTGTTTTTTTGGACGAACTGGGCTGGGCTTGGTGTTGCAGCTTTGCTATTGCCTCACCCCCAGAACCCAGTTTACACCCCCAGCGGCGGTTTATTTATTTTTTAGTGCTTATTCATATAAGTGCTTATTCAAATAAGAGCTTGTTGTCTATACTTTGTTAGCTTGATTTGTTTCTTCTTCGTCTTGCTTAAATTTATTCAATACTTAATCACTAAATAGAATGAAAAAGGAATGGACTGACGTATGACTTTCTCTACCCGAATGGTTTCGAGGCCCTGACGTATGACTCGTGTCTCGGACCATTCTCATTCTCAAACCTTAAAACACGTAAAAAACATATCTTAATCTTTTCTTGTGATTTCTTTAAATCAAACTAAAATGACTTAAGATTAAAAGGATAAAAAGGAAGGGACTGACGTATGACTTTCTCTACCCGGATGGCTTCGAGGCCCTGACGTATGACTCGCGTCTCGGACCATCCTCATTCTCAAACATTTTCACAAAAACTCATAAAATCAACTCAACACACTCAAACCTTTTCCACTGCCCTCGCGCGCAGTAAAAGTAAAACTCTTTTCACAAAACGGGTGACGTTTTTGTCCTTTCTCCGTAACACAAACAACGCTTAAGTCTCCACCGTGCGAGCATACAAGCAGCGTTTAAATACAAGAATGCGACATTCTTCGTAATACAAACCACGCTTAAGCCTCCGAAGTGCGAGCATACAAGCAGCGTTTAAATACGAGGATGCGACTTAGACGTCATGCGTCTAAAAGCAACCAACCCATAAACATTTTTTACCCTGAACTACGAAACCCTGATTTTTCCATTGCACCTGGGAATACGTAGGAGCAGGATTCAACGTCTTGTCGGGCACAATAATAAAAAACAAACCTTTTTCCCCGCATATATAATAACATAAATAATAATAAAAACAAACTTTTTCTATTGATGAAGCAAGAAACGAATAATCAAGCAAACATTAAAAAACACATTAAAGCAAACAAACAATTTCCCTCTAAAAGGTTCCCGTTGAGTACAACGGATGTGAGGGGTGCTAATACCTTCCCCTCGCATAACCAACTCCCGAACCCATTTCTCACTCCTCAAGGTTTTCTCGATATTTTCCTTTCCCTTCTTTGGGATAAATAAAATTCGGTGGCGACTCTGTTTCTTTTCGAGTGTTCACGCTCGAGGATATTTTTCGCGCCGTGACAGCTGGCGACTCCGCTGGGGATGTAAAACCTTTTGAGAGTTAAGCCTAATTTAGGGGGTTTTCGCTTGTTTGCTTTAATGTATGTTATTTACATTTTTGCGTTATTGCTTTTAATATTATATTGCATATTTGCTTGGATATTATCTGCTATATCTGTCTCTTCTGCTTCATCTCCTTTCTTTTTCCTTTTGCCCACTTGGGCCGGTTACTTGGTTACTGAGTGAAAAGTCCTATACCCGGACTTGAGGAAAACTTAAGACACATCGGGGGTTGATTGCTAGCTCGCCTGACGTATGACTCGAGGGTTGGCATGACACTCCCACTTGGGGTAGATTCGTCTTAGGGATATCGGTTCGCCTGACGTATGACTCGAGGACCGAAACGTTCCCTGGATGGATCCGTGACCTTGGGGACCTTTTTAAAAACCTATGACCTTGAACCTCTGTTTAAGAACCAAGTCGATGGTTGCGTTATGTTGACCTTCCCGGTTGATTTACCAACTTCACCTAGAGGAGGTTTATCTTTAGTAGATGTTTGTTATGAGCCGTTGCAACACGAACATCATCTCCTAAAGATTTACCTATGAATTTAGGAACGGTGTCAAACCTAGAACAAACATGTAAGATTGGGATGGGTTGCAGGTAACTCTGAGCCGTTGGCCTTCAAAATTTACACCTAATCTGTTACGGTTCGCTTGATCTGCTGCATGGAATACTACTTGCATTCATGCATTCGTAACAATAATCATGCATGTGCATTTTTGTTTTCAAGGAACTAAACAAACACTAGTTACATAAGCATAAAGTGTTTTCAATCATGGGAAGTAAAAGTTTGAACCAAAATGACTAAAAAAAGGAATTAAAAATTTCGCATGCATTTTCATTCATAAATTGCATCTCATTCCATTCGTTCATATAACCAGTCATATTCCCGACGCCGGTATTTGACAAGAAACGTCTCAAGACTAGTCATGGAGAATTGGCAAGACCAGCACGATGCTTTGAAGGGCGAGGTGGCACAATTGACTGAAAAATTGGACAAGGCTCTTGAGTTGTTGATTAATCTGAACAAACTAGCGCAGCCAATTGTGGTTGAAACCGCGGTTCTCGCACCCCAAGGAGGAACTTCAGCAGTAAACACGGTTTGGCCAACTTTTGGTTTGCCCGTTGGGTATACTCCACAGAATCGGGTTGAAGTTCAACAGTCTCCTCAGAATACCCAGACTAGAGTCCCTCTGGTCCAACAAGGTTTTGTTTCACAACAAGAGAATCTGGATGATCCCATAAATGCTTATCAGAGTCTAGGGTTATTTGATGATGTGCCAAAGGTTAATTCTAATGTTCCTCAGCTAGAGGAAGCTCGACAGAAATTCAAGGCTATTGAAGACCGTCTAAGCATGATGGAAGGAGCTGATCCCTTAGACCTTGCCAATATGTGCCTAGTTCCAGACTTGGTGCTCCCGCTAAAATTTAAGGTCCCTGACTTCGAGAAGTATAAAGGCCTCAGCTGTCCAAAGAATCATTTGATTATGTATAGTCGGAAGATGGCCTCCTTTGCTAAAGATGACAAACTCATGATGCATTGCTTCCAAGATAGCCTCACTGGGGCATCACTCAACTGGTACATGCAACTGGAGGGGAACCGAATCCAATCATGGAGAGATTTGGCAAATGCTTTCATTAAGCAGTACCAATATAACATTGACATGGCTCCAGATCGTACTCAGTTACAAAACATGTCTCAAAAGGAGGGTGAGTCATTCAGGGTCTATGCTCAATGTTGGAGAGAGTTGGCTGCACAAGTATGTCCTCCACTCTTAGAAGCCGAACTAGTGGACATATTCACTAACACTCTGCAAGGGGCGTATTTTGAAAAGATGGTTGGCAGTGTTTCAACTGGTTTTTCTGATATGGTGAAGATAGGTGAGAGGATTGAAATGGGGATCAAGAGTGGTAAGATTCAAGCTACTGTGGGCAATCAATGTACCTCAAAAGAGCCTGCAAACAGTTTCACCAAAATGAAGGAGGAGGAAACTAATGCTGCCACTCCCAAAAGAAAGGTCTTTGATCTGATTCCTATGTCGTATAGTCAGCTTCTTCCATATCTAGTGCATAATGGAATGGTAACTCCTAGGGCTCTAAAACCCATGACACCACCGTTCCCGGCTTGGTATGATGATAAAGCTAGTTGTGAGTTTCATATGGGTGTTGAAGGTCATTCCATTGATAACTGCATAGCATTCAAACATCTAGTACAAGAGCTCATCGACGGGAAGGTCTTGACTTTCAGGGATGGCAAGCCAAATGTGAAAGATAGTCCGCTGCTAGAGGCCGTCTAAAAGTTTAAAGGTTGCCAACCGGTCAAAAGGGAATCAAGCTCAAGGATTGATTATCATTAGACTGTTTTCATTTTTGTAATTTTCCTATTTGCAAGAGTTTGATTTGTGTTTAAACTTGTTTATTCGCAATAGTAATCATAATGGAATAATAATGCATGTTTTGAATTAATCTTTTCATGTCCATTCACTTTTCTCTTCTTCTCCACAAAAGCAAAAATGTATATTTCACTCATTTCATTCATTATCGAATCTGTTTGAACAAAGATTGGAGGGAGGATGACGAAAAACGAAATAACCAAAATTGTTATAGTATGCTTTCGGATAAAACTTTGCTGATGATGTAAGGCATTGTTTCAAATCCCCGAACACCGGAGAAATAAGGAAGATAATCCGTAGTCACCCCTGTTGAGCCTAGAAGTTGGTGTTTCTTTCTATTCGAAATAACCCGCAATTTTAACCCGGGGCAGGGTAGTGTTCAGTTAATTCGACCATGCGTTCGAGTTTCAAGAGAAGAACATCTCATTCGAGGATCAATCACATTTTCTACCTTGAACACATCACACAATGTCAAGGAAATAAAAGAGAGTCAAAAACAGAATTTGTTTTCCTCGACCTTTATCAATGCAGTCACAATTCTCCAACAAAAAGAAGAAAGAAAAGCCCGCTAAGGCAAAACTCAAATTGACTTAGGCAAAAATTAGGGCATCCCGGTGGACTAAAACTCAAAAATAGTCCAGGCAAAAATTAGGGATTACAAACAAAAAAAGCGTCACCAATGAAATCAAAGTCATATGACCAAAACAAAAAGTAAGTGACTGTCGCGTCAAAAGATATCATTGACCTCTAAGCCATTGTATCCTCATCATCGCATTTCCAAAATCTCTTGGAACTTGAGAGCATAGGTTGAATTAATTGAACGTAGGACTGAAGAATATCATGGAGAATGAGGTGGGTTAAAATAAAATTTTGTGCCTTATATCCTTTTATTCAAAAACCGTGAACCAGACCACGTTACAACCCTCAAAAGACCTAATTGAAGCAAGGTTTATTTCGAAAGCATAAAATAGCAAGGTTGCGTTAACTTGACTCCCAAGATCTGTTGTTAATCATCAGTGTTCATGCTCTCACACCATCTCCCACAATATCCATCCATTATACATCAATTTCATCTCAATCTTGATTTCAAAACTAGCATACACATTGCATTAGAATTACTATTTCAAATAAACAGGTTTATCTGCAAATCAGTACTTAACAATAAGGAAGTTTCAGCTATGAGCAGTCACCAAGTGATCAGCAAGAAGTTCTGTCCAATCTGGGGCAACTATTTCGAAACTTCAATCAACCAAGAGGCATGTTCCCTAGGAAGGCTATTCAATGTGGGGAAAGTGACCCAAGATCACATCATGGCAAGCTGCATCAAAACCCAGGTGTTCAAAACCTAACGAACTGGTTCAAGATGTTCCTAATTAGGGGCAAACCACCTTGGGATCCTGACAATCAAGAGTGAACCCTTGTGACTAGGGGCACCTGAAGATCTCGTTGGTCCGGCCAAACATTTCAAGAATGGGGCAATCAGGGTTGCACCTCCAAAATGCCAGTTTGATCAAAGAACATACCTCCTAGAAAAGGGGCACCAATATCAGTGAGTTAGCTAATCACTTCAAAGACGCAATTGACTGGGGCAAGACAGGTTACACAGGGGCAACTCCTCCTCATACCTTCAAGGCGGCCAAACCAAATCTAGCATACATCTGCAACTGTTGAGTCCGGAATAGGCGTCGGGATTATGTTGACACAACATCAGGCCACCTTTCCACAAAAAGCCTTGTTACAAAAAGCATTCACCGGTTCTAAACTAATCCTCACCCACTGCAGGGGCATTCATAGTAATATGCAAATCATCGCATTAATCATCTTCATGCATTAATCATGTCATTTCATTCTAGCAAATCGACATCACACGTTAATCATGTCATTTCATTCATCTGGTATGCCCCATACCACAAACTCAATAACCTCGAGACTAGACAGCAAATCAAATATCCTCAACAAAAGTCCAATCGTTATTGGCACCCTAAAAATCCAATTGTTATTGGTACCCACAAAAGTCCAATCGTTATTGGCATCCACAAAAAATCCAATTGTTATTGGTACACAACCAAAATCCAATTGTTATTGGTATCTACTCAAAAGTCCAATCGTCATTGGTACCAACTCAAAATCCAATCGTTATTGGTACCCAGCAAAAAGTCCAATTGTTATTGGCGCACCTCAAAAATCCAATTGTTATTGGTACCCTCAAAAGTCCAATCGTTATTGGCACACACTCAAAGCCCAACCTCGCTTGGCACCACCCACAGCCTAATCACCATTGGCACTTGTTTAAGCCCAATTGTCATTAGCACCCACTTTGCAGCCTAATCACCATTGGCACCTGTTTAAGCCCAATTGTCATTAGCACCCACTTCGCAGCCTAATCACCATTGGCACCTGTTTAAGCCCAATTGTCATTAGCACCCACTTTGCAGCCTAATCACCATTGGCCACAGTTAAGCCCAATTGTCATTAGCACCCGTTCGTAAAAAAATCAATTTCTACTCGTCCCAACAATCATCATATGCACTAGTCATGCATTCCACTTCATGCATTCATGCATCAACAATATGCCCAACAAACAAAGACATATCATGCATATCATGAATCAACAAATTCATTTGCATTAGCTTTGCATCTTTAGGCATTAAGACATGCATAAACAATCATTGCATCATCCAAGATATTCATGCAGCAGATTCAAAGGTTTCTCTCCACAGAGTGTAACCTTCAGCCTTCAATCTCGAGCAAGGTAGAGTCACCTTTTCCCCAGCAAGTCTGAATTGAAAGATGTTCAGCTTTCTCCCCAGTGAATCTTTTGAAGAATCCTTAGACAGGACATCTTAAAAGCACATCCCCAGCAGAATCTCCTGGAAGAGCATCACCTCATCAGAAAGGATCAACCTTCGGCAAAAATGGCTGAACAAGATTATCTTACCCCCGGTGGGATCTCAAGATCACCTTATTTGCAAAGCTCTCGAAGTGGAGTATCCAGTATTTCAAAAGCTTTCAAAGGAAAGTGGAGAACAAGTGTTAGGTTTCGAAACTTACAAAGTGAAGTGGCGAACAAATTCAAAAGTTGGTTGACCTTCAGCATGGGCGGCTGAATAAAATCAAGCAAATAGATTGACCTTCAGTGTGGGCGGCTGAATAAAATCAAGCAAATAGATTGACCTTCAGTGTGGGCGGCTGGATAAAATCAAAAGAAGATTGACCTTCAGCGTGGGCGGCTGAATAAGATCAAAAGGGATTGACCTTCAGTGTGGGCGGCTGAATAAGATCAAAAGTTGGTTGACCTTCAGTGTGGGCGGCTGAATAAAATCAAGCAAATAGATTGACCTTCAGTGTGGGCGGCTGAATAAAATCAAGCAAATAGATTGACCTTCAGTGTGGGCGGCTGGATAAAATCAAAAGAAGATTGACCTTCAGCGTGGGCGGCTGAATAAGATCAAAAAGGATTGACCTTCAGTGTGGGCGGCTGGATAAGATCATTTTCAAAGATTGACCTTCAGTGTGGGCGGCTGAATAAGATCAGAAGAAGATTGACCTTCAGCGTGGGCGGCTGGATAAAATCATTTCCAAAGATTGACCTTCAGTGTGGGCGGTTGAATAAGATCAAAAGGGATTGACCTTCAGTGTAGGCGGCTGAATAAGATCAAAAAGGATTGACCTTCAGTGCAGGCGGCTGAATGAGATCAAAAGAGGATTGACCTTCAGTGTGGGCGGTTGAATAAGATCACTTACTTTCAAAGATTGACCTTCAGTGTGGGCGGCTGAATAAAATCAGGATAATCTCTACCTTTGGTATCCAGCTTTCAAGGGAGGTAGATCTCATTCTCTATCATCTTTGAACTCATTTTTTTCCTTGGAGCAAAATTAGGGCATTTGTATTTAATTACCTCGCACCACAAGAATATGAAGACAATGATGTCATTCATACTCATGGGTCCAAGATAATTAAATAGGGGCAGCTGTCATACCCTAATTTTGTCCTACCCTTTTCATAAATTATTTTTCATCATATTTTCACATATTCTCTCATTTTCTTTTTATATTTAATATTCAAAATCTAAAAAAAATGTTTTTATATAAAAATAAATAAAAACAACACAACAACAGCTTGCTGTTGCTGCTGCGTGCGTCCATCCCCCTTAGCACTTCTTGTTTACTTTTTATTTTTATTATTATTATTATTAAAAAAATGAAACAAGAAGGACAGCACAGTGCACGTTCCCTTTCCTCCATGAACAGTGCTGCGCCTCTCCCTACTCTGCTGTTAGCCTTACTCTCTTTTTCAACTTTTCACCAAAACCATGCTGAAACTTCACCAAATTCACAAGCAAGCATGAAGGACCAATCACTTCATTTCTTCTTTTATCTTTGCAAAACCAATTTTTTGGCCAAAGCACACTTTAATCAATACTCAAGATTATCCAATGGTCATGAAGATTGATCAATTGGTCCTATAAATTGAGAAGAAGAAATCAGAACAGAGAGGGAGGCGATTGAGGAAGAGCGGAGAAGGAAAAAACCAAAAAAAACTCCTCTTTTCATCACTTTTTTCCAAAATCCGAAATTGACTAAAACACCTTCCAAATTTCAATCTTCTTCACCCAAAAGCCTCTAAACACTTCCAGTAGCTGGAAACAACAATAAAAACGAAGGAAAACCGTCAAGAGGAGCATACACAAGATTCAAAATAGCCAAGAAAGGAGTAGGTGTTAACCCACCTAAGCAAGCCTCAAAACAAGTAGGTTTCTAAACGTTTTTTACTCATGAACACCTACTGAAGCTTTTCCAACCCTTAATTTTGTTTAATTCGTTCAAATGTGAATTTTAAAGTTTTTTTGGGTTTTAAAGTTTCGAACTTTTTTTGAGATAAAAACACCTTTTAAAAAATCTAAGTTTATATTCATGATCTACGCATGATTTCGAGCGAAATGGTATATAAACTTTTGATTTTTGGTCAAGAATTGATGATGTTGTGTTTGGCCGTGAGCTTCACTTGAAGCTTTCATGGCTTCTTGTTGTTGATTCTTCAACGTGAAGAAGGTGAAGGAGGTTGAAGACGATGACGTGTCCGCGCTTCATTGGCTCCCTCCCAAGTTTAAAACATGTCTGTTGGATCTGGTGAAAGGCTGAGATCTGTTTGATTATTTTAAAATCTAAGCCATCTGATGAATCAGAAAGCCCAGATCTGTGAAGCCTATCCCGCACCCTGATCCTGATGACACGCTGAATCATTTTTGTTCTGCTTGTTTTTTTGGACGAACTGGGCTGGGCTTGGTGTTGCAGCTTTGCTATTGCCTCACCCCCAGAACCCAGTTTACACCCCCAGCGGCGGTTTATTTATTTTTTAGTGCTTATTCATATAAGTGCTTATTCAAATAAGAGCTTGTTGTCTATACTTTGTTAGCTTGATTTGTTTCTTCTTCGTCTTGCTTAAATTTATTCAATACTTAATCACTAAATAGAATGAAAAAGGAATGGACTGACGTATGACTTTCTCTACCCGAATGGTTTCGAGGCCCTGACGTATGACTCGTGTCTCGGACCATTCTCATTCTCAAACCTTAAAACACGTAAAAAACATATCTTAATCTTTTCTTGTGATTTCTTTAAATCAAACTAAAATGACTTAAGATTAAAAGGATAAAAAGGAAGGGACTGACGTATGACTTTCTCTACCCGGATGGCTTCGAGGCCCTGACGTATGACTCGCGTCTCGGACCATCCTCATTCTCAAACATTTTCACAAAAACTCATAAAATCAACTCAACACACTCAAACCTTTTCCACTGCCCTCGCGCGCAGTAAAAGTAAAACTCTTTTCACAAAACGGGTGACGTTTTTGTCCTTTCTCCGTAACACAAACAACGCTTAAGTCTCCACCGTGCGAGCATACAAGCAGCGTTTAAATACAAGAATGCGACATTCTTCGTAATACAAACCACGCTTAAGCCTCCGAAGTGCGAGCATACAAGCAGCGTTTAAATACGAGGATGCGACTTAGACGTCATGCGTCTAAAAGCAACCAACCCATAAACATTTTTTACCCTGAACTACGAAACCCTGATTTTTCCATTGCACCTGGGAATACGTAGGAGCAGGATTCAACGTCTTGTCGGGCACAATAATAAAAAACAAACCTTTTTCCCCGCATATATAATAACATAAATAATAATAAAAACAAACTTTTTCTATTGATGAAGCAAGAAACGAATAATCAAGCAAACATTAAAAAACACATTAAAGCAAACAAACAATTTCCCTCTAAAAGGTTCCCGTTGAGTACAACGGATGTGAGGGGTGCTAATACCTTCCCCTCGCATAACCAACTCCCGAACCCATTTCTCACTCCTCAAGGTTTTCTCGATATTTTCCTTTCCCTTCTTTGGGATAAATAAAATTCGGTGGCGACTCTGTTTCTTTTCGAGTGTTCACGCTCGAGGATATTTTTCGCGCCGTGACAACTGCCACCTCACGATCTTCTCTACCCCCCTCACTAGTAAAGTTTTTGTTTTCCGTGGGAATCGAACCACGTACCCTGGGGTTCAAATACGTGTTCAATTCATTCTCACTACCAATTGGGCTACGTAGCTCAATTGGTAGTGGGAATGGATTGAACACGTATTTGAACCCCAGGGTACGTGGTTCGATTCCCACGGAAGGCAAAAACTCCACTAGAGAGGGGGGTGGAGAAGATCGTGAGGTGACAGCCGGGATTGCCTATTAAATACGTAGAAAAGGGGTCCGGGCTGTTACAACGTCGACGTGTGGCTCGGACACAGCCACATCCCGAGCCACAACTTTACCCTGAGCATGCAGCTGAGCTTCATTCTAAGGATATATATATAGATGATGCGGGTCAGCTACAACTTGGCACCCCTGCGCATGAGGCAGCCGAGGATGACGATGGGGAGGAGCTCAGTAAGCGGGACTTTGTGGATGGGGATGACCTTTTGGAGCAGCCTGTTGTTGAGGACGAGGTTAAAAAGAAGGGTAAGTATAAATTGGAAGGTCCGTCTTGGACTATGTGTGTATTCTCGCCAGAGGAGGAGGATTCGACTGAATTTCCTGGAGGGCCGAAGGACGACAGCGTTCTCACATCGTACAAAACACATATTGCGAGATATGTATACCAAGGCTATGTAGGTTTATTATTTAATTGTTACGATTTCATTATTTTTTAAGTGTTGGATGTTATTTCTTGCAATGTTATTTAAGTTATTTAATTATATGCAATTTGTATTTATTTAATGTTATTTGTATTTTTTTTTCTTCTTATTTTTGTAGCATCGTCTGGCACTTGTCCTTGTCAGCCACGGGAAGAAGATGAAGGAGTTAGCTAAAATAGCGCCGGATGCACAGTGGTTTAAGGATAGAGTTGAAGCGACAGGGTTGGCGGACCTCGCCAAGACAGGGTATGAACATCTAGACCCTTGTCTAATTAGTGCATTTGCTGAGAGGTGGCACGTTGATACTTCGACGTTCCATATGCCTGCTAGGGAGAACACAATGACCCTAGATGACGTGTCCTATCTGCTGCATATTCCCGTCAGCGGCCGTCTGTTTGACCACACCCCAATATCAAAAGATCAGGCTATTAACACACTGGTCAACATTCTAGTTTGCCCAATATTTTGATTATTTGGAGTTGGTGTACACATATGCGTGGGGTGCTTCTGCTTTGGCCTTTTTGTACAACGATCTCTCTGCTGCCAACACGCCGAAGTGGACAACGCTCACAGGTTACATGACACTGCTTCAGGTAACCAAATTATTTGTTGTTAATTAATTATTTATTTATTAATTCATTTGTGTATGACACTTTAAGCTTGTTAATTTTTTGTTAATTAATATATTTTTTTAAGATCCTTATGTGAGTAGTAAAAATAGCTCTCAAAATAATATATCACACACTCACTATAATTTTTATTTAAATGTGATTTTGCATAAAATTATTTTTGCATAAATTGTGTTTTGGAAATTGCATATTTTTTTTATCTCGTTAAATATTTTAGAACATGCTTTTGAACAAGGTCATAATTATATTTTAGCAATGGACTTGCTCTTTCAGCTTGTCGATTATATTTATACATTCAACTTGTTTCAGTATGATCTCTTTCTAAACAATAACCATTTTGATTATTACCATAATCAATTAGCCTACCATTTGATTCAACGATCTTGTTTTTAATTAATTGCTAATTGATGTTGAGCAAGAGATACAGCCATGCTACGTATTTTTGGAATTTCATTCACAATTAAATATGAGCATATCAAGGTAAAGATATTGCAACGGCTAGTTTATGCCTTCAAGTGCCAACGGCTATTTTATTAATACACCTCACTTTCATTTATCCTATAAATATATATATGTGTATTACCGTAGCTCATTGAACTAATACATTTTGCATAAAAATATATTAAGAATATTACTCATCATTCTCATTATTTTTACACTTGCTAATATATTTACTTGAGAGCTTTTTTATACTACATAGTTTACTTATAGTACTTGTGCTTCAATTTGTTTTATCTACACATATGATGTAATATCTTGTAACTTAATTTATTCCACTTGTATTGGGTGTGATCCCAAGGTTTTCAAGAGAGGTGATATCTCTTGGTTTAGAGGCTCTTGCACAAGGGAGGTGATATCCCATTGTTTGTGTTGAGAGTTCTCGGTTGTAAAGGTTATTAGCTTATCCTGTTATAAAAGCTTGGTTTAGTGAAATCTCAAGGTACTTTCCTTGGGGACTGGAGTAGGCCCTTTGTCTTTGGCCGAACTACGATAATTTCTTGTGTTTTTCTTCTTACCCTTTCATCTCTTTTATTTCTCGCTACAAGTTATTTTTATTTGGTTAAAATATTTTAAGTGCTTATTTTTAATCATTTTTTTAGTACACAATTCACCCCCCCTCTTGTGTCGTTTGGAGTCACTTGACCAACAAAATCTAAACTGCTAATTAAATAAACTAAATTAGTCCCTGAATTAACGTTAAAATTAACGTTAACAAACAAAAGGATGAGAAGGTACCACATGCCAACAATGCTCCACCTAACGTAGAACAAACAGACATGATTTTTTGGCAGCTTCCGCAGGTTTTGCCTTCGGTGGTACCGGAAGCATAGGATCAACTTCCATATTTCAAGGAATCACCATTGAATCCTTTTACTAATCTTACCGCAGCCAAATATTAACATACGAAATAAATAAAACATAAACAAACTAACATTACTACAAATAGAAAAAAAAAAAACAGAAGAAAAGAAAGAGAGGTGTGAGACCTCAACATCTGAGGCCACCCTTTTACAACAATTTTTGCCTCCCTTGTGGCCAATTAAAATTGGCCACTTGGTAGACTGATGTAGGCTAATTGATCACCGACGAATCTGTGACTTAAGTCGCGGACGGTAGGGGGAAATGCTCAAAAAATTACTCATTTTTACACGTCTGTGACTTAAGTCGCGGAAGGGTAAAAATGAAAATGCGTAGGACGCACGAATAACCAGTAGGGTGAGAAAAGTAATTCTCTTGGTGGAATTTCTTACCTTCTTTCTTTAGAGATCCTTTACATGACAAGATGAGTTAACAATGTTACCGTTTTGATTAAGTTTTTCTTTTTGTCCTTGTTCTAGGGGTCAAGTCTAGCCCCCTGTACTTCTTTTTCTCTTCTTTTCCTATATATTTTTTATTATGAGATATGAGATATAGGCAGAGGAGAGGTATGTCTAACGGTGTCAACATAGTTGAGATGTATATTCATGCTATGATACTTAGATGCTCTTAAGTATCTATATATAGAAGTGTTAGCTAACGCCAATCTCTTCTTCTAAACCGAAACATTTTTCTACATAACAAAGTAATAAACTGATACCAAACTAACAAGAACAAACTCCATTGATAGAGCTTGAAGAACAGAGAGAAGGAAGAAGAAGATAAAATGTGGAGGAGTAGATTGTATTGAATATTGAATGAATGATCAATTACAAGTGTGTGTAGAGTTTATATAGAATAGTTAGTTACAAACTGAATAACCAACTTGTCTAACTAACTTGTCTTACAAGTTTAACTAACTAACTCAATGTAATAAGCTAATTAGTCATATTTAATCAATCTACATTTTGTCACTACATAAAGCTCAAATCTCTCTATAACTCTACAGCTTCCATGGCTCCAGATTGTGCCGCCTATCTCTTCCCGGCCACCTCACACCGAGAGAGACTCTTACCACTGCTAGCCACTAGAGTAAGCTCAACATGTTGGACACTCCCAACAATGATTGGTTTCGTAGCTAAATGGCGCACGGGGGGTGGAATTTCTAGCCAACATGCCGGACACTTCCCAACCATCTTTAAGGTGGAATTTCTAACCACTAGGCTAGTTGACAAAAAAAAAATCCGGACAAGAGTGGTTTTAAAGAATCACGGGACGAGAAAAGAAAACTCCCTTCATGTGGAAGTGTTATTTGCTCATTTGGTTTAACGATATGGAGGGACTGGTTTGATTAACAGATTAAACATCAATTTGTTATTGACAAGTTGTGAAATGTTGTAAAGAAAATTTGGAAAGACTTTCTTGAAAGACCTTAAGATCAGTTCTACAAGTGCAGATAAAAAATAGAGCTAAGAAAACAATGAAAATAAATTCATTGATCAAGATTATGTACTGCAACAACACCACCAAAAAAGGCATACAGGGTTACAAAACAATAATGCAAGTTTCAACATGAATGTCAGTTGCTGTAGTCACGGCCTTGCATTGTTAACCTTCCAGAATTGAAGTGCGACAAGGGCGATAAATAGCAATGGTGACGATGAAAATAATGCAAATTTCAACATGAATGTCGGTTGCTGTAGTCACGGCCTTGCATTGTTAAACTTCCAGAATTGAAGTGCGACAAGGGCGATACATAGTAATGGTGGTGATGAAAATTGAAACTCATTGACGACAAGTCAGAGTCACTCATTCAAGCTTAGCTACATGCTTGGAGCGAGTATACTCCAAAGCTTTGAAAATAGAAGAACAATTATGTTGACGAATAATCATGACAAGGATGAATATGTTGGCTGCTAAAAACATTAAGCCTGCCGCCCAAAGCTGTAAAAGGACATTTTTACCCTTGAACTCAAGAAGGTAGCCCCACAACAACCAGTGGGTTTGAGCTCCTATCCACAAAAGAATACAAGACAATCCACCCCATTTAAGCTTCATTTTACTCCATGGGAGTATTAGAGGCAATAAGCAAAAGAACCAAACAAAGTACTGTGCTGTAATCACCTGCAAGAAACGCAGAAATCAGATGCATAGTCCAAGACATTTCTGCTAAAATATGAGGAGCATTGCCAGAAAAGGCTCAAAATGAGACACAATGATGTTTGAAATGAAACAATTTAATTTACTGATATGTTATACCTGTAATTAAACAGTAAATGAATATTTTGGTTCTTGAAATTGTACGAGTCAATTTCCTCAAATTTATGTAATAGCAATTTAGTCCCTTAAATTGAAACATTAGTTAATTTAGTCTTTTTTTCTTTTCTTTTTTTCTTTTCAAATTTTGCATCATAACTTTAAAGGTTCTATGTATATCTTGATGCAACATGAGACTATTCAAGTCAATACGTAGTTCTTTCGTTAATTTTGATAGATGTTTACAAAACAGCTATTTTGGTAGAGAAACTAAATTGAATGACATTTTTTTAATTTAAAGGACTAATTTGCAATATTTTAAATTTGAGGGACTAAACTGCTCGACCCTTACAATTTCAGAGACCGAAATACTCATTCACTCGTAATTAAATGATAATATGTAGCAATGTTAGAAGTCTAAGCATAAGTTTTTCTGTAACAAACCTTATTGAAGGCCACAAATGATACAGTCTGCACAAATAAGCAAAATGGCAAATCTCGTGCAAAACTAAAAATAAGAACCAGCTGAACCAAAAACTGGGGCAAAAAGGACACAAGCTTTTCCACCACTGAGATGTCATGTCCATAATGAAGATATATGTGATAGAAATAGATGGAGAAGTTGTGCCTTGGATCTGTACGAGTAAGATGGTACAGTAATGCCTCATGTAGGAATTCCCACCCATATAAGCAGTAGAACAGACCAGTACAAAAGACGAAAACGAATCCTGAGACCAGTCCAAATATGATCCTGTTTCTTGTAAATATGCTTTTCAATAAATTATGTGGGGCAAACTGGACATTCTCGTCTTCGGATCTCTCTTTTTGAACAGCACTCCACTTCCTTAGGACGGGTTTCTGGCCAGATGGGAAGAAGTTCGGATCAAGAACCAGGATTATAGGAATAGAATAAATTATAGGATAAATCCTGAAATGGACAACAAGTCCATACCAAAATGCTGACTGTAACACATTACCTGCAAACCAGGGGGAATAAGAAGGAAAAAGGAGGGAAAATAACAACATCAAAGCAAAAAGATATATGCAAATATCTAACATTTTACATCTTTTACGAAAAAAAGCTTTCTTTGGTGTGTCAACCAACAGCAAGACTTTAAGAGGAAAAAAAAAAAAAACAGCAAGACTAAGAATCAAATGAAAGACTCGAAACTTAATCACAGCAAGACTAAGAATCAAATGAAAGACTCGAAACTTAATCTTCAAAATTGATACTCCCTCCGGTCCTTTTTATAAGAGACAATTCACCTTTCTAGATTCATTGAATAAGTAATATATCTGATCTATATTATAGACTAGATACATAATTTATTCAATGAATCTTGAAAGGTGAATTGTCTCCTATAAAAAGTACCGGAGGGAGTATTAAAATTAGAAAATAAAATTGAAAGACAGGTAAAAGGCATTCTGCTCTATCCCCCTAGTCAAACATTATACTTATTTCATATATTTTTGAATAGTGCTCATTTTGGTATGTTAAACTGTTCATAGATACTAGTACATTTTATGGACAGAAAATGCTACAGATTACAATATGAAAATCTGAACAAAACATTACTACTGCAAGCTAAAAACACCATCAATTTAATCTAATACAGAAGCAGAACAATACCTTTCATAAGACAGACAATGATCCACAATATCATGGCAGAAACAATGGGTTCACAGTTCCCGCGTGTCCCAATGGTGAAGGTAAATGGATTAAAGAGCCATGCCATAACAGAGTAGTTGCAGAGGTTTTCAGGAACCTTCTGCAGCTTTAGAATATAATAGATAAAATATCCCACAAGTAAATCTGCATTTAAGAAATAATAAACATTTTATTAGGTATAACGAATGGAAGATCATTCAGCATATTCATTGTCTAACAAAATATTAATTTAAACTTATTCCAGAGGGACAATATAGTCGCTTAAATCAACTAAAAACAGAAATTCCTAAATATTCCAATTCTCACACTTAACATTTTTGTCTTTTGTAACTTTCATAAGAAGATGGAGCAAACCGAAAACAGCATTTCCCCAGTCACAAATAGCCTGTTAAGTTGGACTCAAATCAAAATCCTCTCCAGAGTTCTCTCCAGCCTCTCTATCTCTCTTCAAAATCCTCTCTTTCTCTCAATCATCTGGCCTCTCTATCACTCTCCTAGTTTCCTAATCACCCTTTATAATCACGCACCATATGTTTTCTCTCTAAAGTGCATCCCTCACGTAGGAAAAGCAAAATTCTATATAAAAAGAATATACATAATCACTGCCACAAAAAAACCTTCAATCTACCTCTATATATGCTCTCACAGACCAACACTTGGGTTGGGATGCCTTTAGAGAAAAAATTTAATTAACTGCTTACTTAATAATCAGTTATCACATAAACAATTATGTATAAACAATTTTTATAACATAAGATTAAATTAAACTGTTTTTGTATATGCTATAACCTGTATTCATTAGCTATTTTGGAGAACTTATTAAAATCAGCTGAAAAAAGCTTAATGAAAAATGGCATAAGCTGTTTTTATAAGTTCTTCCTAACAGTAGGATGGAATGAATTAGAATTTAAAAAATGGATTTTATCCCATCTTATTACATTCCACCTTATAACATTAATTCAAACATATCTCATAAGGGTAGCTCAGTTGGTAGCTACTACGTATATTATTGGAGGGCAGGGGTTCGAATCCGGATTCCCCAAATCTCCACACTTATAATGTCTGAGTCTAACTACTAGACCAATGGACAAAAATAAATAAAAACAATTAATCCAAACATACCCCAGAAAGACACTTCATGCTTCTATAACAATTAATCAATCAAATTTCTTCAACTTGGTAAAACACTAAAACTATATATTAAATAAACAGAATCATACAGAAAAACAAGATCTGAATAAATACCTGCAAAAGAGAAGAGAAATTTTCCCCAAGCGTGATGTAGTAACAAATTAGGAACAAGAAGAAAAGCGAGTAAAGGGGAATAACGATAAGTGGTTCTCTGATAAGGAGAAAAACCAGAAGCAACAAGAGAAGCCGCATCAGAAAAAACAATGTAATCAACATCAGTGTATCTAACTTCCATATGAGAATCTTGCCATTCACCGTACACGATTAGAATTACGCGGAAAATTGCAGAGAATGTAAGAAGTGAACGAATATCTAACCACGCCATTGATTTGAATCTTAAACCTCTAATCCCCCAATGTGTTCTTGAACATTTTCTGTAATGACAAAAGGCACATCAAAATCAAGTTTTCAACCCATAAGCAATAAAAATAAAAATTTCAGTACTCTAATGAAAAAATGACATGATTTGGAAATTTTAGTTTACTGTGAAGGTGTAGTAGTGTGCTACATGATACTAACAGAAAGAAACAAAAAGAAAAAAAGACACGATTAGAAACAGCTTCTAGACAATTCTGGATATTAGATTTAGGAGCCACAGACCACATGACACCCTCTTCAAAACAGTTCTCCACATATTCCCCTTGTCCTAGTAATAATAAAATTGCTACTGCAGATGGTACTCTTGTAACTGTAGCAGGCATAGGAGATATCAAGATAAATCATTTTATAACCTTAAAAATGGTCTTCCATGTTCCAAAACTATCCGTGAACCTTGTCTCCATACAGAAACTTATAACTTACAAGCGATTTATCCTATAATGTGACTTTTCAGAATGATTGTTGTATATTAAAGGATAAGGAGTCGGGAAAGACAACTGGATGTGCTAGAGAAAGGAATGGCCTTTACTATCTTGAAGAACCAAGTCAGTGTACAAAAATCCACTTGTCTCACTCATTTATGTCAGAGTCGGTACTCACCAAAAGACACTAAACGAGATATGGTAAAATGACTAATTCATTCATCCGATTACATGTACCATAACTGAGAGAGAGAGAGAGAGAGAGAGAGAGAGAGAGAGAGAGAGAGAGAGAGATATGATTGTTACAAAAGGTAGACATGACAATCGTGTCAGCTTCTACTTTCTAACCAATGATCACTAATTAAGAATATAAGGACAAATAAGCAAATCAAAAACATAGGCAGGAACAAGGATAATGATAACGTGAAGACTCAAAAGATAACAAACAGCGAAAACATAAGGTCAAAAAGAAAACTAAGTTATATAAATTAACAAAAACTTCTTCAAGACCAAGCAGGCTAATAGAAACTGAGATAAGGGAAAAGTATATTTGGTGCTTTCCTGTATTTTTGTAATGAATTGTTAATTACAACATTTGAGAGATTGGTGTTTATATACTGATTCTAGATCAGTCGAGACTGTGCTGACTCAGCACATTCAGTTACAACTTACAACAATAAGGCTTTGTTTGGCTTTTGACTATTACTCTATTCTCTACTCTATTACAGGCCACTGACTACTCTGACTTCTTTGATGCAAGACACAAGCATCTGCTAATCATTAATAGTTTCAAAAAAACTTGAATATGGGAAAAAAAATCTAACCTTGTCATCTTTCATGTCATTTTCCCATAAACCTCCAAGTAACCATTCCTTGAAGAAGTTTCTTTCCCCCAACAATTCCCACTATTTCACCAAAAGTGCACGAACAATGATATCAAAAGTTATATAGTTAGGAAGGCAATAATTGTCTACCATTTTATAAAGTAAGGCCTCCGCTTCATCTAAAAAACCTTGTTTACAAAGCCCATGTATCATAATGTTATATGTTCGGACATTTGGTTGACATTCTTTGTCAGGAAGAAGTTGAAAAATCTCTTTTGCATAATTTAGTCTTCCACTTTTGCAAAGACCGTCAAGAAGTATATTATACGTGCGTATGTTTGGCGAAATCCCAATTTCAATAATGTGCTGAAACAATGCAAGTGCCTTGTCAGGTTGTTCATGTTTTAAATAATCATCTAACAATGTATTGTAAGTAATTAAATCAGGTGGTTGTCCACTAGAACACATGGCCTCAACCAAGTCCCACTCGTACAATGTTCTTCCTGATTTCGACAAACCATCAAGAAGACAATTATAAGTTACAGTATCAGGAATTAAATTCTTCTTAAGCATTTCTGTTAGTAGCATCATGGCTTCATCCACCATAATAACCTTGCAGTATCCATTAATCAAAGTACAATAACTAATAACATTAGGCAAAGAACCTCTCTCTACCATCTTATCAAACACTTGTTTAGCCTCGTCCACACTTCCACACAGACAATAACCATTCATCAAAGCATTGTAACTAACAACATCAGGCTTTCGACCTCTTTTAATCATCACAGCAACCACATTGTAAGCTTCAGTAACCCTTCCTAGTTTACACAAACCATCAATCAATATATTAAAAGTATACACATCAGGATTAATATTCCCCCTCGTAACCATTTCATCGAGCAACTTAGCCGCAGCTCCAAACCGACCAACAGAACAAAAACCATGAATAAGAGAATTGTAACTGTAAACATCAAGACTAATACCATTAGCAACCATTTCAGAACACAAACCACAAGCCTCATCTACAAGTCCTTGTTTACAAAGACCATCAATAACAGTATTATACATAATCAAATTAGGGTAAACCCTAATCTTCTTCATCTTAGGAAACATCTCAATAGCATCTCTTGTTTTACCAGTTTTACACAACCCATTAATAATTGTCCCGTAACAAACCTCGTCAAACCTAAACCCTTTAGAAACAAAATCATCAAGTAAGTTAACTGCCTCCAAAACTCTACCTTTCAAGCACAAACCTTTCATCAATGTAGTAAGCGTTTTGACGTCTAAGTGAAAACCCATCTTGAGAATCTTCCCAACAACTGAAAAACCAAAACCCATTTGACCCAATTGAGAAAAAGCATTGATCAATATACTCATAGTGACAAGTGAGGGTTTTACGGTTCCCTTACATTCCAAGTTAGAATATAACGAAACGACGGTGTTGTAGCGTTTGAGTTTGATTATTGTTGATAAGAGCTTGTTGAATTCTTGAATGGGCGGTGGTTGGCGAAGGTGGAGGAAGTGATTAAAAGATGAAACGGTGTCGTTGAAGGTTGGGAGTTTGTGGAGTATTTTGAAGTGGGTGCGAGCCAAGAAGGTTGTATAAGGGTAGAGAAGGAGGAAGGTTGTGGTGGAGGATGATGAAGTACGAAGAGAAGTGAAGAGAATGGTAGTGAAATATGTTGAATTCAGCATGATGAAAAAGCTTCACGGTTAAGCTTCACTGTTGCATGAATATTTCATTAGTAAAAGTAAAAGAAATTTCAGTCATATAAAACATTTGAGGTGCAATTCACTAACAACAACGGATGGTGGAGGTACTGACTCTGACAGGGGTGTTCATGGTTCATAAACTGAGCTGAATTGGACCATATTTGTGGTTTGGTTCAGTTCTTAAAAACTGTTTAATTTCTCAAACCAGTTTAAGTTTGGTTCAGAACCGGTCTAGAACCAGTTTAAATAAAGTTAACTAGTTTTGAACCGGTTTTCTATTAGAACTGGTTTAATTTTAAACTGATTTCTGTGCATTTTTAAAATACCAGTTTTTTAGTGATTTTAAAAAAAAATGGATTTAAAACCAGTTTTTCAGTCATTTTTTTTACAAAAATAGTTAATAATCATTGATAGCAAATATTACTCAGCTTTTTAGTTAGCAGTTTTTTAGCATCTATCATCACATCTCAAGTACAAGTGAAAACTCTGAGTTTTGGAAAAACACTTAACGGAGGACAAAACAGTAAAACATAGGCTCTGTTTGGGTACATAAGCTAGCTTATAACTTATAAGCTCATTTGGCTAAAAAAGACCCGTTTGGTAACAGTTTTTCCAAAAGAGCTTATAGCTTATTTTTACTAGCTTATTAGCTTATTTTTCAAACACTATTTCAAGTAGCTTATGAGCTTATAGCTTATAATTTTTTCTTCCAACTATATACCCTGCCATCTTTTTTATGTCATTTCATACTTATAAGATAGTTCAACCGTTAATTTCATAATTTTACCCTACAAATTAGTTAGCTTATTGGCTATAAGCTAACTTATCCGTTATCCGCTATTTTTTTATCAACATAGCCCTAATACTTGAAAATGGAAATTCAAAATGCCACAATTAGCTTAACACACCAACAATTTAATACTATGATGAATGCATTAAAAAGCAATGGCAGAACCAAAATGCATAAGAAAATCCACATAACATTTAATCATTAAAAAAAACAGTAATTTTCACTACAAGAAATTAGAGTTATTCTACAATCAAGAAGCACAACAACTAATCGAATAAAAATTATGAAATAAAAAACATTCAGAAGCAGAAAAAATTATGAAATATAACTTATCCCTCTTGACCTAAAAACACAATTTAGGGATTTGAGAGAAAGATGGAGTTAGGAGTTAGTGACATTCACAGAGAGAACGAACGATGGGTACATGGAGAGAGGGTTGCAGAGACTTACGATGGTGAGCGGTGGCAGCTAGTATCGCATTGGCGGTGGTTCGTCGGAAGAACAACAACGGACGCGAGAAACTCAGTCGCAAGTAACAAATTGAAGGTAAATAATGATATACTAGTACTACATAAATTAACATTTAATTTTTTTGTCTTACCTTTTAATTTTTAACTCACAAAATTACATTGCAAATATTTTATATTATTTATTTGTAACATGTTGTTTTTTATTTTTTATTTCGGTCTTTGATCTTTTGTGCCGCGGACATGTAAATCTTTTTTTAATTGAAAAAATCATGATGTGGCAAGTCGATTATTTTATTTTTAACCTTTTTTAAAATAAAAAAAAAACCAAAATATTCATTCACCATTATCTTCATATACCAGGTACATACCCGTGCGTACCCACGGGATGCGCCTTCGGCGCGTTATATTGCGTCGAGGCGTTAGGTCGTAAGGGGTCTTCGGCGCATCCTATAAACCAAAATCAATTTTTTCTCAAATACACATCCAAATAGTATCAATTTGTTGTGTTCTCCTCAATCTCTTTTTAAATTCAAAAATTAAGATTCTCAAATTCACATTGGGGTTTGGAGATTGAAAGTCATAATCAATGATAGAAATCAAACGAGCAAAAAATTTTTTTGACAAGATTTAGTTTCATCTTGATGCAAATCTTCACTGGTGCTTCAATCATCTTGCTAAAGATGCGGATATTAGAGTCGAGATATTTTTTAGATTCTAGATGAGAGTTTTTTCTTGTGTGAAGTAATTATTGCATTCTAAATCAATTTTTATATCTTAATTGCTTGAAATGTCAAAACAAGTTATTGGGTACTACTCTTATGAATAATTTTTTTAACCTTAAACTTCTTGTCATTGTAGTAGTTGTCTCACCGGGCAAAAGTTAATATGCATAAGCCTTTTCTTATGTATAGTGCATAAGTCATTCACAGCCATCAGATGATTTTACACATGTAATAATCATAACTGAAGAACTTTCTATTTTTGCTTGCTCAATTTCGGCCACATTTTACACGCGATTCGATCACCGATTTCGAAAACTAATACCGGAAACATTCATAAAATCGAACGACGATCAAAACGGTATAAAGAACGTCGAGTTTCGTTGATTATTGAGGGAAAACGAACCGGGTCGATGAACCGGGTCGTCATGACCCGTTTCTGCAAAAAAATGGGTGAGGAAGATGATGAACAAAGACGCGCGTCCACGCCCACTCTCACCGGCGGCGCGTGGGGGCGCGTGCGGTGTCAAGGAGACTCCAATTTTTTTTATTATTTTTACATAAAAATAGTAAATAATTTTCTGAAAATTTTGGGACCAGTTTGGTATTTTTCTGAGACCTGGAACTATTTTTAGTTAATTAAATGAGGTAAATATGCTTTTATAAATATAAGATATTAATAAAATTTTCCCAAAATTTTATTTAGGGTATTTTGAATTATTTGGAACGGTTGGGATACCTCACTCTCTTCGGTTTTATATCGTCTTAAAAATTTAAATTTATTTCACAATTTTTATTAAGGGTTAAATATGTTTTTGGAGAACAACTCTTTGAAACCATTCCACACCAAAAATGGTTTCATACCGTTATACACTGAAACCATTAGTCTAGTTAAATGGTTTCATGGCGTTATACACCGAAAACATTATTATAGTTAAATGGTTTTATATGAGCATTAGTGTCAAGATGTTATACACTGAAACCATTAGTCCTTTTAATTGGTTTCAAGATGTTATACGCTGAAACCATTTGTCTAGTTAAATGGTTTCATACTGTTATACACTGAAACCATTATTCTAGTTAAATGGTTTCATAGCGTTATACACTGAAACCATTAGTCTTGTTATTTGGTTTCAAGATGTTATACACTGAAACCATTAGTCTAGTTAAATGGTTTCATAGCGTTATACACTGAAACCATTATTTTTGTTAAATGGTTTCATATGGGCATTAGTGTCAAGATGTTATACACTGAAACCAATGTTATTAAGTAAAACATCACATAACCATTTTACAAAACCATGCTACATAAAGCAAAAAATCATATAAAGCAATTAGGGTTAGTTTAGTTGAAAAAAATTTGGATAGTATGCATGAGATATTGGATTCGATCATTTTTTATGGCAAAAGTTAATATGCATAAGCATTTTCTTATGTATAGTGCATAAGCCATTCACAGCCATCAGATGATTTTACACATGTAATAATCATAACTGAAGAACTTTCTATTTTTGCTTGCTCAATTTCGGCCACATTTTACATGCGATTCGATCACCGATTTCGAAAACTAATACCGGAAACATTCATAAAATCGAACGACGATCAAAACGGTATAAAGAACGTCGAGTTTCGTTGATTATTGAGGGAGAACGAACCGGGTCGATGAACCGGGTCATCGTGACCCATTTCTGCATAAAATGAGTGAGGAAGATGATGAACAGTGACGCGCGTCCACACCCACTCTCACCGGCGGCGCGTGGGGGCGCGTGCGGTGCCAAGGAGACTCCAATTTTTTTTTTTTTACATAAAAATAGTAAATTATTTTCTGAAAATTTTGGGACCAGTTTGGTATTTTTCTGAGACCTGCAACTATTTTTAGTTAATTAAATGAGGTAAATATGCTTTTATAAATATAAGATATTAATAAAATTTTCCCAAAATTTTATTTAGGGTATTTTGAATTATTTGGAACGGTTGGGGATACCTCACTCTCTTCGGTTTTATATCGTCTTAAAAATTTAAATTTATTTCACAATTTTTATTAAGGGTTAAATATGTTTTTGGAGAACAACTCTTTGAAACCATTCCACAGCAAAAATGGTTTCATACCGTTATACACTGAAACCATTAGTCTAATTAAATGGTTTCATGACGTTATACACTGAAACCATTATTATAGTTAAATGGTTTTATATGAGCATTAGTGTCAAGATGTTATACACTGAAACAATTAGTCTTGTTAATTGGTTTCAAGATGTTATACACTGAAACCATTTGTCTAGTTAAATGGTTTTATATGAGCATTAGTGCCAAGATGTTATACATTGAAACCATTAGTCATTTTAATTGGTTTCAAAATGTTATACACTGAAACCATTTGTCTAGTTAAATGGTTTCATACTGTTATACACTGAAACCATTATTCTAGTTAAATGGTTTCATAGCGTTATACACTGAAACCATTAGTCTTGTTATTTGGTTTCAAGATGTTATACACTGAAACCATTAGTCTAGTTAAATAGTTTCATAGCGTTATACACTGAAACCATTATTTTAGTTAAATGATTTCATATGGGCATTAGTGCCAAGATGTTATACACTGAAACCATTGTTATTAAGTAAAACATCACATAACAATTTTACAAAACCATGTTACATAAAGCAAAAAATCATATAAAGCAATTAGGGTTAGTTTAGTTGAAAAAAATTTGGATAGTATGCATGAGATATTGGATTCGATCATTTTTTTATTGTAAAGAAAAAACGATATATATATATATATATATATATATATATATATATATATATATATATATATATATATATATATATATAATTAATGTATGAAATTTTATTTATATTGTGATTATGATTGATAAAACTTGAAATTAAATTGTATGTTTGACAAGTATGCTTTATATATACATGAACCATTCGTTATTATGTTGGGCTTCGAGGGGGTGTATGACGAAAATTAATTAAAAATGGATTTTTATAATATATACTTCAAAGGAACAAAAATTATTATTTAATTGGAAACGGGGGGCGCGCTAGAAATTTGGGGGAGGGGTGCGCTAAAAGTTTGGAGGAGGGAAAAAAATTGGGGGCGTGCTAGAAATCTAGGGGAGGAAAAAAAATTGGGGGGCTCACTAGAAATCTAGAAGAAAAAGGAAAAAAAAAAACTGGGGGGTGCGCTAAGCAAAAGGGGGGCGCGCAAGTAATGGAGTAGTATATGGGGGCGCGCGAGTAATTTATTGCCTAATTTTGGGCTTGGGCTGACCTTTGGTTGACTTTTGGTGTAGGAAGCAAATATGGTGGGTGTAAGAAGCAAGTTTATGCATGGTGCATAAGTTTAGTCTTATGCACCATAACCACACCCGTCTCACCGATGCTTGCAACATAATTGCTCCAAATGAGATTTATCCGGACCCTGTCACAGCATAATACATGGGTAAATTGTATCACTGAAAAATAATATGAAATGAGATCCTTTTGATTTTTAACCTTGATCATGATTTTCACTCTCCAAACCCCAATGAAAATAATTATACATTCTTTGAACTGGCTGCAATCCATATGTCTGAAAATCATCTTCGGTTCATTATATTTCATGACCACGAGTAGCGCTTGTTTGATTGTCATGTTGTCAAAAAAATAGTAATATTGCTAAATGAGAAGGTTGGGAGAAGGTTTTGAAGGAGATGATTGTGAGGAGAAGAAGGAGAAAGATTTGTTTTTGCAATGTGTCACTTTTGTTTAAATTTTGTTTTTTGAGAAGGATGAAAAATAATTATTGTTTAAATTGTCGGGTGTGCCAAAAGAAAATGGTCTTTATTTTACGTTCAAATGGTCTGTTTGGTACGTCCAATAAGCTAGCTTATAGCTTATTGGACTAGCTTATAAGCTTGTTTGTTAAAAATGAACGGTGTTTGGTAACGAGCTTCTCTAACTAGCTTATAGCATTTTTTGAGATGCTATTTCAAGTAGCGTTTGAGCTTATAGCTTTTTACCTTTATTCCATTTTTATCCTTAGAGCTTCTCTAACTACCCACGTTATTTCTTTTAGGAACTGAACAATAACTGCACTTGCCTTGTTGATTTTTTTTCAACGGACTCCTTTTGTTGAATTCATGTCAATGTTTATATTTTTATTTTTTTTACATATTTACCATTTTAAATAAAACCATATAATTTTCCATTAAAACATAAAAATATAAAGATTTGATAATAAAGTTAAACAATATCAGTTAAACAAATCTCAATTAAATTTTCATATATCACATTTATAATTTTCAAACTATAATTTTAAATAAATTAAATATTTAAAATAAATTATAGTTAAAAATGTTTATAAATATAATTTTTAAAAATTAAACATATGTGTACTTTTATGTCATTTTATATTTATCAGCCACTTGAAAAACTAATTTTACCAAACACTTCAATTTAAATCAACTAGTTTTTCAGCTATCAGCTATAAGCTAGCTTTTCAGCGATCAACTAGCTTATCAGCTATCAGGTAGCTTATAGCTTAATTTTATCAAACAGACCCAAAAATGAAATTGTTTAAATTATATCTCAGATCAAAATTACAAGACAGATCGAATAAATTAATCTATTAATCGCAAGTAAAAAATTAAAGTTACTCATCGTTAAATTTTAATAAATAATTTAACAACTTGAGCAAAATGAATAATATAATTTAGCAACTTAAACTAAACAAAGAATTAATATGAAAATTAACAAATTACATTATTTCAAGCACACCTAGATAATATTTTTCACTTATAATTACCTTCCTAGATACGACATGCTAAAATTATGCAAAAAAAATAAGGAAGCTATAGTTCAACGCCAACAAGTATGTTGTCTTATCTCTAAATGCAATTTAATTATGTCATTTTCTAATTATTCTTTTTTTTTCTTCCACACATAGTCACAAAATGAATTTCCATGTTTTTTTTGTATGACTTGATTAAAAATGCTAAAAAAATTTGTGTTTTTGCTTCCTCATTTGTGCAATATAGGTCTGCAATTTGAAAGACACCTCTCTTACAGAGTTCCTCCTTGATCTTCATTACAAAATCACAATAGGTGATTCTTCTATTTGCCTCAGCGATGAATTTTATAAAGTGATGTGTAAATGTATAACCAAAATCGACTAAGCTCAAAGCCACTTGATATTCTTGGCACGCTGACAACAATATGTCATGTTGTTCCATTTTGCCCAGATTGATGACATTGTGCCCTATTTGCTCGTAGACATTTCTAAAAAAGCCACCGTTGTGACAACAGTCGACAATAGTCGTAAACACAACTTTATGTTTAATGAGGCTTGTAACAACTATTTGCAAGTCTTCTGATGCACAAAAACAACCACAAGTTATCCAAAAATTAATAATATTGTATTTACAAATGGTGAAGATTAACAAAACAAAACAAAAGAAGTACAACTTAAAAACTGAGCACAAATAAATATAGATATGTGTTTGTTTGTAAAAAAATAAAAGATCTAGTTTTTACGAGTTTTACTTGTGATTTTCTGTTGATCACTCCCACGGAGAGTTGGATAAGAATAGTAGAATATCTTCCGATTTAGTGATTTCTTCTAAATAATGTAGTTGTCGAACTATTGCCTTACCGCCGGTTTCAACATGACAAGTATTTTGTATATATCGTATTCACAAAGACTAGTGAGATATCAATGTCATTCAACAATTTATACGATTTTAAGTTAAGGGTTTTGAAATGGTTGTTGTAAAAACTTGCAAAAAATAGAACAACGGTAAACAAATGATTAAGATATCAGAGAGATTAAATTGTTGGAATTAGACTTAAATTGACTCATTCATACGTATTTCCCTAATCAATTATATAGGTTCTAGTCATTTATCAATATTATCATGTGTCGCTCATCATACGCTTCCGTTCCCAGATAACGACGAGAGATCTATTATACCTATCAATCCCCGATTCCTCAAGTGGTTAATCAATACAATAGCATTAAGATCTGACACATTAATTGAGTGAATATTAAATCTAAATCTATTCCTAGAGTTTAGAATTTAATAGATATTATCCTAGTTCAAGATCCAAAGAGTATATACCTATAACACTTCAAATCCAAAGGTTAAAACAATAAACACAAGGATAATATCAATATTGATGAATAGCTCAAATCATATATAATACCGTGATCTAAAGAAGTACATACTAATAAAGTAATTTACATCTAATCCCAACAAAAGAGAAATTAGTTACACATATTCATAAGAACTTTACAAAGATTGGAAGAAAAGAGATGAATACACATCATGTGTTGATTCCTCAGCAAAAGTTGTAGATCCACAATCAAAATCTCCTTAAACTTGGTCTCCTAGGTTTTTCTCTCTATTCTGGAAGTGTAAGAACTGATAGATCTCAAAACTCTCCAATTGATAGCTATTTATACTAAATCTGAAAACAGAACCTCGCTTAGCGAATTACTCCTCGCTAAGCGAGCTAGCCTTTCTTCATCAGTGAGTTTGCTGACATGTAGCCTTCTGACCGCCACTCTCGCTTAGCGAGACCTCTCGCTTTCACCTCGCTGAAGCTGAAGCGCGCTGAATAACTTGAGCTCCCTATCATTTTTTTGCTGTTTCTCGCTATGACCTCGCTTACCAAGCTGAATAACTTGAGCTCCCGACCATTTTTTAGTTGTTTCTCGTTGTGCCCTCGCTTAGCGATAAACTTAATACTCCAATCCTTTGTTTCTTGATCAGAATACATCTCTTTACCCATAAACCTTCAAAAAAATGGTTGCAATTAAGTAAAAGGAACATAAATTGATCATTTCACTAACAAAACTCATATTTACATAATATTGGGGAATTTTAATTAAATAACTTACAAAATAAGTTAATAAGTGCCTTAATTTAATATGTAGTTTTACTACTTTTTGGCACTTATCAATGATAATATAAAAAAATGTCATCAATGATTTTATAAATATTTTGTTTAAGAATACATTCTTCGAACCGGTTGCAATCCATATATATGTGTGTCAATCATCTTCGGTTCATTATATTTCATGCCCACGAGTAGGGCTCGTTTTGTTGTCATGTTGTCGAAAAAATAGTAATGTTGCTGAATCAGAAAGTTAAGAAGATGATTGTGAAGGAGGTGATTGTTGAGGAGAAGGAGGAGAAAGATTTGTTTTTGTGGTGTGTCACTTTTGTTTAAATTGTGTTTTTTGAGAAGGGGGATAAATAATTCTTGTTTAAATTGTGGGTGGGTGTGCCTAAAGAAAATAGTCTATGAAATTGTTTTACATTATGTCTTAGATCTTGTACCAAAAAAAATTATGTTTTAGATCAAATATTACAAGAAATATCGAATAAATTAATCTATTAATCGAAAGTCAGACATTAAAGTTACTTATTATCGTCAAATTTAATAAATAATTTAACAACTTGAGTCAAAATGAATAATATAATTTACCAACTTAAACAAAACAAAGGATTAATAATAAAATTAACAAATTACATTATTTCAAGCATACATAGATAATATTTTCCACTTAATTAAGACCTTCCTAGACACGAGCGGCTCAAATTGTGCAAAAAACTAAAGGAATCTATAGTTCAACACTAAGTATGTTATCTTATTTCTAAATGCAATTTAAATATTTAATCATGTCATTTCCTAATTATTATTCTTCTTTCTTTTTTCTACACATAGTCTCGAAATAAATTTCCATGTTTTTTGTATGACTTCATTAAAAATGATAAAAAAAAATTGTGTTTTTGCTTTCTTCCAAAAAAAAAAGCGTTTTTGCATCCTCATTTGTGCAATATAAGTCTGGAATTTGAAAGACACCTCTTTTACAAAATTCCTCCCTAATCTTCATTACAAAATCTCAATAGGTGATTCTTCCATTTGCCTGAGCAATGAATTTTATAAGGTGATGTGTAAATATATAACCAAATTTGACTGAGCCCAAATCCACTTGATATTTTTGGCACGCTGACAACAATATGCCTTGTTGTTCCATTTCTCCCTGATTGATGACATTGTGTCCAATTTTCTCTTAGGCGAACCTAAGAAAACTATCGTTGTAACAACTGTCGGTAATAACCGTAAACACAGATTTACGAGCATTGAACTTGTAACAACTACTTGGAAGTCTTTTCTGTTAGAAAGTTTATTTTATTTGGTAGTTTATTTTATTTTCGTATTTTGTTTGACAAACTCATAATGCTTCTTGTTGATGCATCATGAGTTTGAGAGTAGGTGTTAGATAATAAAATAATAGTTTATGTTATTGGGCCTGTTAGTTTGGAGTCCATTAGGTTTTATTATATATTCTCTAGTAACCTTTTTGTAATGTTAAGTAATGCAATAATATTCTATTGAAACCCTAGCCGTCTTTCTCTTTTCCTATTTGTGTATCTCTGATTCTAACATGGTATCAGAGCCTGGTTCGATCCTCCTTGAATTGTTTGTTGCTTCCGCTGCCGAGTTCCCTATAATTTGGGAATATGTTGCTTTGTCTTTTTTGTTTGAACACAAGATTAGTTCTGGTTGTTCTTATAATTTGCTAGTATATGTTTGTTTCTTTAAAGTGCAAGTTTGAATTCCTCCACCGAGATTGGAATTTGTTGCATTTGAGATTGGTGCAATTGGAATTGGGAACCTGCTATATGGTTGCTTTGGAGTCTATTAAGTGTGTAATTTGTTCATGTTCGTGCATCTGTTTAGGAAGTAATTTGGTATTGGGTATTCTCTTGGCACTTATGGTCTCTTTCTATTGATAGTTGGTCTTGTTTGATTTTGTTTGGTTTCTGTCTAGGCTCTTTTGATTGATTGAATTTCCCTTTGTTGCACTTCTTCTTCTGATTATATTGCACTTCTCCCCCTATTGCACTTCTCCCCCTATTGCACTTCTTCTGATTGCATTGCACTTCTCCCCCTATTGCACTTCTCTTCTGATTGCATTGCACTTCTCCCTATTGCACTTCTTCTGATTGTATTGCACTTCTTCTGATTGTATTGCACTTCTCCCCCTATTGCACTTCTCTTCTGATTGCATTGCACTTCTCCCTATTGCACTTCTCTTCTGATTGTATTGCACTTCTCTCCCTATTGCACTTCTTCTGATTGATCGCACTCCTCCCTATTGATTCTTATGATTGGTTTAGTTTGAATTTGTTCGATTGATTTGGTTTTTGGTTAGCTTGGACTGCATTGCATTGGATGTTGGATTAATTTGATTTGGTTCTCCCCTCTTAGTTGATGGTGATCTTAATTGGGTTGATTTGTTGTCATGGCTAATTTGTAACAAGCTTAAAGCTTAGTAAGCTTTAGCTTGAGGGGTGATGTTAGAAAGTTTATTTTATTTGGTAGTTTATTTTATTTTCGTATTTTGTTTGACAAACTCATAATGCTTCTTGTTGATGCATCATGAGTTTGAGAGTAGGTGTTAGATAATAAAATAATAGTTTATGTTATTGGGCCTGTTAGTTTGGAGTCCATTAGGTTTTATTATATATTCTCTAGTAACCTTTTTGTAATGTTAAGTAATGCAATAATATTCTATTGAAACCCTAGCCGTCTTTCTCTTTTTCTATTTGTGTATCTCTGATTCTAACATTTTCCTACACAAAACAACCACAAGTTGTTTTTATAAACAGAAAATAGAAAAGCAAAATATCTCCAAACAGACTTGTAACAAATAATTATAGATTTACTTTTGTAGTTTTACCTGTGATATGCTCCATACTACTGGCAAAAAGAGTTGGGTAAGCATCACTACCGAGATATTCATGTCCGGAAAAATAAAAAAGCAAAATATCTCCAAGCTTAGTCCACACTACAATTTTATTGTCGGAACAACCTAGCAGGGGCGGAGAGGAAAATTTTTACTCTTGGTTTTGCACCCTTAGCACAAAGACCAAAGAGGAGAGAGGAAAAAACATAGAAGAATGGAAATATAAATTATGCAAATTGTTCAAAAAATGCAAACACAAAGGGAGAAAAGTAAAAAAAAAAAAAAAAAGAGAACAATAGTCATAAGAAGATACACCCAAAAGGAAAAAAAAAAAAAAAAAAAACAACTATGTGCAGTGCAGCAACTTGCAAGAGAAATGAAGTGTGAGTAGCTGGCTAGAAGATGATTGTATATAGGGTTATTTTTAAGGGTGTATATGGATTGGACAAATTCGATCGACCCGGTAAAATCCATCCAATCCAACCCAAAAAAGTGAGTTGGGTCGGGTAATTGGGTGAATATGAATTTAAAAAATGAAAAACCCATAAAAAGTCAGAATCTCAATTATTATTTTTTCGGGAAATCGACCGGTCCTATTTTTTTATTTTCAATTTAAAAAGTCATAATCTCAATTTTTTAATTTTTTTTTGTTTGTTTCAGGGAATCCAGTTATTTTTTAAATATTGTCGGAGCCGGAGAATCCAGTTCTTTTTTAACAACACTATCTCTCTGCCATGTTCCATAATATTTACTTGGATATATTGTTCATCAATTTTTGTACACCTTAAAAGTTGAAGACCCATTCATGTTTTCTGACAAAGAAGAAACAATGACTTCATATGTCCTAAATATAACAATAATAACTATTTAAGGGATGCAAAACATTCAAGAAAAAAACCAATTGTAACTACTTAATTAATAGTGGTTTTGTCTAACATGAAATACTTCACCAAATCTTTCATGGTGCACAGGTCATGAATATTATTATAACGAATACGAATTTTAAAAAATTCACTGTTGGATTGAAAGTTTATATCATATAGATCATCCATAAAATTTTTTGAAAAAATTAAAAATCATTTAATATGATATTCAGACCCATCAAGATTAACGATATTCAATACAAACTCATAAACTATTAATTTTTCGATTTCTCTTAAAAAAAATGGATGACCTACATAATATAAACTTTCAAACCAACAGTGAATTTTATAAAATTCGTATTCATTATAATAATATTCATCATTTGTGCATCGTAGAAGACTTGGTGAAGTATTTCACCATAAACTTGGCCATTAATAGTTAATGAAAACAAAGATTAAAATCTGTAAAAAAAAACTAAGGAAGTCTTCAAATGTTAAATAAATGACAGCAACATTCGGAAATAAATATAGTAACAGCAGCATCGTCACATATTATGTTATAAAAAAAAAGAGAACACATACATGAGGCAAAGTGACAAAGCAGAAAATTGAGCTGAGACAGAATGATATGTGGCGAAGTGACGACAGAGCAACAAGCAGCAGAATGACGACGACAAGTAGTGAAACTTGAAGGGAGCAACAAGCGGCGAATGACAAAAACAAGTAGTGAAACTTGAAGGTTTTAGAAATTCTGGCAGGGATAAAGAACAAAGAGTGTGCATATTTTCGTTTTCTATTCCAATATTTTATAAATTTTTAAAATTAATTGATTATTAAATTTGAGCCATTGATTTTTATTTTGCCACATGTCAACTGGTTATGAATAGAAAATGAGATTGTCATTAAGTGTCCAAATGGAGAGGATTTGGATTCGTTCTTCAATTCCAATATTCTAAGTTTTTTTATTGGGTTTTAGTCCCTCAAATTTAAAAATTGATGGTTTTAGTCCTGATAACATATGAGTCCAATATAATCAGGACACGCTGCTTCACGTGGTTGAATATCAAACAAAAAGTTACAAGGACTAAAACCAATAAATGTTATAATTGATGACTAATATTATATTTAAACCTTAACTTAATGTTAGAAAAAATAAGGAAAATGTTAAACGTTAAGAATACAAATATAATAATATTTTTTTTGTTTTTTTAGGCACAAATATGTTTTTTTTTTTTTTTGGCCAAATTTTAAGCACAAATATAGTAATATTATTTTAGAACTTGTGTATTATACTTTTTAAACATTAAATTGTTTGTGTTATTAAACGTAAATTTTTCAAATTTTTTATACTAACTGCATGTTCCCTAATTTAAGGGCTTAGGGAACATGTTAACATGACAAAAAAAAATAGTTAAAATAAAAAAATATTCAAATCATTAAACTAATAATAGTGACTAAAATTAAAACCTTAAAAATAAGGACCAAATTTCAAAGATATTTTTTAGCGGATTAAAAATAAAATTTAGTATATTTAGATGAACTAAAAACATATTTGTGTCGCACCAAAACCTCGTTATCTGGTCCCGACCACCCAAGGGTATTGTTTGTCTGATGTTGGGAGTTTATCGGGCTCCTCTCAATTTGCAGGTTTTGGCGGGCTTACCCGCAATAGTGATGGAACTTTCCTTGGAGGTTTTTATAGTGTTGCGCCTCAACCGAGTATTTTGTATGTGGAGATCATGACTATGCTACATGGGAAAATGGAGAGAGTGTCTCTTGCTTCTCCGACTCCTTACAAACTGTTACTCTTGTAAAAAAGGTGTTTCTTCTTATCATAAGTTTGCAAATGAAGTTACTAATATTCAACAACTTTTTGTTAAACACACGCTCCCCTCTTCTTCTTCTTTTTTTGACGCAACACACGCTCCCCTCTTATGAAGCATATGAAGCCCCCTCTTACTGAGTTGTCTAGCCTCCTCTTTGTTGATGCTTGGGGAGTTACTTTTATTAGAGATTAGTTTTGTTTTTTGTTTCTGTTTGTGTTAACTTTTTTCTCTTGTAACAAAAAAAAACTAAAAACATATTTAACTCTATTTAATTTGAGAATAGAACTAGAAAAGAGATAAGTATTGATATTTTTTTGTTTTAAAAAAAAAAGTATTGATATTTTTGAGGAAGCCTCTAATATGTACCTCTTTTTTTAAGGTCCACTCATGGTCCTTACTAAATGACCTGCAATAGTGGGTTAAAATCATTTTTCTACTTTTTACCCTTTATTTCTCATTGCACACCCTCCTCCTTCAATCTTTTCATTGTTCTAAAGGGAGTATGTTTGGACAACACAAATTCACCAGAAACAACACAGTAGAATGAGATAGAACAAATCTACTAGGCAACAATCGACTCCGTCTTTACACTTCACAGCTATGTCACCGATATGGTCGGCCACTAGCTGCTTCATTGCTCTTTTTGATTTGTTTGTCTATAACAAGTAGCTCTGAGTGAAAATACCAAACGGTTGCAAGACAATTATTTTTACATTTTTACTTGATTTTATCTCTATTATATACATAGCAAAATTCTCACGGAACTCTCTCGTGCATTTTCATAGAAATTGTTTAGGTGTCATTTAATTAGAGAGTTTGCTTACATGACATTCAATTGAATCTTCTTCAACTCATTATTTTTTTAAAAAAAACTTCCCAAAAAATATTTTAAAAAAAGGAATAAAAATAAATCTTCTCAAAAAAAGGAATGAAAAAAGATCTTAAAAAAAAGATCTTCGTATAAAAAAAAAGATCTTCGTATCTCCCATTTTTCTATAATTTATGGTTTTGCGCTTATGTTTATTTGTTTTTTTTTATTATTTTAAATTTTGATAGGATGAATATCACGATAAATGTGAAGATACCCAACGACAAATATTTTGTTGACTATGGTGCATGTTTATTGAGCATGTTTTTTATTTATTTTTTTTGCTTTTATTGCTCAATTATTTATGATTTTTTAATTTATTGTTGAAAGACTTTATATTGTTCAAAAACTAACCTCATTCATAATAATTTTCTCATTCATTTTCCTACGTTTGAATTTATTTTAATATATGATTTCTTTCGATCGTAAAAATTTTGCTCTTATATATATGATTTAGAATTCACTTTTGCTCTGATATATGGTTTATTCAGTGGAAGACTAATTACGTGTTTAATAATAATTCTTCTTTCATGTTAATTCATACGGTGGTCAAGATTAGTATTAAGTACTGGTTGCAAAGAAAGTAAAGTTGGAATCCTTTAAGCTGATTTTTTTTCTTACATAATAAATTATATAAATTCAACAAAATAAAACCAAATTAACTTGATTTGAATTTTATAAGTTTGCACAATTGAAATAAAAGGTGAATGCATTGTTTAAAATTGATGGAGTATGGTAGGCATCACAAAAAGTTCATAATTTAAAGGGTAAATGCCCGAATTTTAATAAAAAACTTCTTTATTAAATCATTAACATGTGCTCTTACAATATATATTAGCATTTTTCAACTTATTTTTCTCTTTACTCTGCCCTTTGGATATGCTTATTATCTTTACAAATATAACAAATAAATTAAACAATTTGCCACTTTTTTTCGGCAATTAAATTTTCCATATACACAACTGGAAAATAATTCTAGGTTATAAATAATCAATGAAAAAAATCAACAAAATAAATTACTAATTAACTTGAGTCTTTTTTGTATCTTGTTGAAATTGAAGCACTAAAAACCTTCAAGCAAAGTGGAACCCATTGAAGTTCAAGTCATTGAAGAAATCAATATCCCCTTCTCCATATTTAGTGGAAGAAGAATTATGATCATCACTACACTCAAAGTATGTTTGAATGTCATCAGGAAATGTGTATGACTTTTGTGGTGTTGTGGACAAATCATCAGCAGCAGCAGTACTACTTGTCATTTCCATCATCTCCCTAAACTTTGAAGATTGAAGCAAAAGACCTAATGCTGACGTGGCGCCGCCACTTGGACGAGGCTGTGTTATTGTTGTTATTGCTTCTTTTTCTTCAGTTCCAAATGACTCGTTTTGAGTGTGAAACAAGTTAAGTCTTTGTTCTTCATTTGTGTCACAGATTGTTGGATTAGAATTATGAATAAGTTTGGTGTTATTTTCGTTGTTATTGTTATGATGATTAGGTTTAAGCCACTTAATATAACGGCTAAGGTCAAAATTGGTAACAGCATTGAGTCCACGATATTCAATAGCTGCCATATCGTATGCGGTGGCTGCTTCTTCTTGTGTAGCTACAAAATTATGCATTGACATATGTGAAACAGACGATTGAATTATTAATATAGAACGGAGAGTATATATATTAATGATTGGCAGTAAAATTAATGTAACTAACCATATGTTCCAAGATAAAGATATTTGTTGCCAAATACCCTGCCAATACGAGCCTCCCACCTTCCATTGTGATGGTGTCTAACCATAGAAAACCAAAGTCATCAAACTTGAAGTCATATAATAATATGATTTGTGATAAAAAAAAATTGTAGGAAAAATAAGATGTTTACATTTAATTAGTAACTTATATATTTCGAATAAGATTATCTTTAATCGAAATTTCTAAAAATTGTAAATTAAATAATAAGACAGAATAAAAATAGTACCTTGCTACACCTCGGTATTTAGAAACTCCTCGAGAAAAACCGCTACTTTTCCTGCGATATTTTTATTTTCAAAATATCTGAATATTAATTTTTGTGAAACTTAATAATTATAAAAAAAAAAAAGCATAAAGAAGCCAATGTACCTCCTTAGCGATCCAATATACTCCTCCCTTGACTGATCCTCCATTTCTCTCAATTGATTCTGGTAGGTACATAACTACAATTGGGAGATAAAATTGTTGTTTATATTTTCTTTATAAAAAATTTGAATACACTTTAAAAATCATATATTTTATTAAAAAAAATCTTTAAAATATGAAAATTGTTAACAAATTTTATTGTTTAAAGAATTAAAAAAGATAAATTTTGGATAAAAGAATAAGTACAATATTTATCAAAATATATTATTAAGAAATAAATGTTAACCATTTATACACATGCATTCAATCAAATATTGATATATGCGGAGATGCTTTGAGAATGCCTATAAATGACATTATGGTGTTTTTTTTTTTTTTTAATGTGTATGTAAAATAAATTTACATGTATAGCAATTAATTAATCTACAAGCCCTACAGGCGTTCCACCTTCTGCCACCACTACAACCAATTCTCCCTCACAATCCAAACCAGTCTATCACAATGTAGTTTGGGCGAAGGTGGTGCGCAGCACTTCGTCTCTACGTCACCACCTTTTAACCCCAAACGGATATAGGGCTTTAACCGCTGGCTTCCCCGTGGTTTTAGCCGTTAAGACCAGCGCCGCCGGCGGTGGTTCTATAGCAAAGAAGACGAGTTTTGGTTCGTTTTCCTACCAATGGTTCAGTTCCGGATTCGTGTGTTGCTTCTGGGTGAGTCTAAAAATCCCTATGGCTCTGTTTCAAATATGGTTATTGTGGCTCATGGATGAATTTGCTTGTTGTTGTTCATCGCAAGGAATTGTGTACTCTTCCTCTGATCTCTAGCTAAATGTTTTAGAGCTGTTGAGATTTGCATGTTTAGATGTTTTGGGTTCGCCTCCAATGCATCATGATGTTGAACTGATTGTGATATCCTTGTCACTCTTTCGGTTTGACGCGGGATTGTTTGGCTTGAAAGAATCTTGAATGCTTGTTGGAAGGAGCTGTTGGTACGTGAATTGATCCATGTTGACGGTAGGTTCATTCACCAATTCTGAAACAATGGTTGGTTATTGGTGATAGTTTGTTAGGATTGATTAGGTTGATTTCATTTCTGTCAATTTATCTAGCTATTTGTATCATATGTTTGAATTGACACGCACTTTTGTGAGGTTTTATTGGGTCAGATTTATGTCACCCAGTTTATATTTCTCTTGTATTTTTTTTTCTTATTATGAGAATATGATAGACGATGAGAGGCATGTCCACGTAGTAATAATTAATCTCCATAAAAATAATTGCCAAAATAATTACCGGGAAGTTAAGAATGGTATCTGGACCCCAATATTTCAATGCAGCTAGATCATAAGCATGTGCTGCCGCCTCTTCATCATCATAAGCCCCTGAAACATAGTTAATTAGTTAGTCCAGTGGTGTTGGCTTGGGTCATTGGAGTATACTCCTCTCAAGGTCTCGGATTCGATTTCAACGATGCCAATTTTAGAGAGGGGAAAAACCCTGGCTTTAAATGAGTCCCCGTAAGTGGGCGGTGAGATTGATTCCCTTGGATTAGTCGGTTCTAAACCCGAATACTAAATTTTCAAAAAAAAAATAATGAAAAGATATCAAATTATATTTTTTTTTTATAAAGAAAAAGCCAATTATATTTACGTACCAAGGTAGACTGATGTAATCATCCGTGAGATGAATCAATATGCCACAAAGAAAAAAGAAGCACGTATATTAGATATAATTTCATCAAGATATATATAATCTATAGTTTGCAATCGAGAAAAGACATAAACCTTGTCGTCCTTTCTTGTTTTGGGATTCATTCCAACAATTTTTGTCCCACAAATGAGCTTCATATCGACCTGTCCATCTGTGCCTGATTAATCAAACTCCCTATTTTAGTAGGGATATAAATTTTTTCCTATTTTTTTTTTTAATGGCAAATAAATAATTATATAAAAAAATGGCTAGAATAACCAAAAAAGTACATGCGTTTTTTTTTTTTACTTCATGCAGCCATGTAGTTCGATTAAATCTTCTTTCAATATATAACATCCGATCATGATTTGACAACTAAATATGTCCTGACTGCATTATTGCATGTAATTTTAACCGCATGCAATCCAGATCCCGAAAAGTTGCATGAAAGATACATATAATGAAAAGAAAGGGGTGTGTGTGACTATCACTAACCTAGTGACTCCTCTGTATATTGAGCTGCGTTGAATTGGGGAATCTCTAGGGACACTTCTCCTTGTTCTTTTCACTTTGGTATTATTAACACTGCTATTTGCATTATTGTTTTTCTGAGTTTGTTGTTTTGATAGTTTTGCCATGGAAAACAAATGTTGCACCTAATTAGCAAAAAGATGAATGGTGCAAAAAAATAAAATAAAGAACTTTAAGAAGATATATTAACTAAATTATACGTATATGTCTTAGTCATGGAATGAATGAAGATTGTAATTTAAAGGGATAGAATTAAGAATGAGGTTAGAAAAGATTGTGCTGGCAATTACATTACATTCCATATAACCAGCCGGCTAACAAATGGTTGTTTCTGGCCGTCTGTGATATTAAAACCGGCTCTCATGTTAATTATGTTTTTTTTGTATGATCTGGATATCTTTGCACGCAGCTGTAGAGACTAATCTTTTGAACTGGGTAGGACCACAAAGGGTGACAAAGTTTTCTCTCAAGAAAGTTTAACTCAGGACCTCTAGTTAAGCCGGAAGAGATTCCATATCATCTCATCCAAGTGCTCTTGGGAGTTTTTTTTTTCTTTTTCTTTTCTTTATTTGTATTTTACTCAAAATTTTGTGTAATTTGGCTTTCAACCGGTTTGGGAATCTGATTGATGTATATGCAACTCTTAATATATAACTTCATTCATCTTTTCCTTTGTTTTGTTGCCTAAAACAATTATATCTAATTTACCCTTTTTGTCATTTGTTTCCCCTATTTTATAATGGGATAAAGTTAGATGTGTTTTAAGTTGCGGTCGTGGATGTTGTTGCAGTTGTTGCGGTTGTGGTTACTACGATGCACATTCCAGCTGTTGCAGAGTGAAATAACTTTAAATTTTCACAAAATATATAAACTGGCCGTCACCATGATGTTATTGTGGATGTGTTTCTCTCATTGATACTGATACTATACCATGCAATACTTCTCCACTGCTACTGTATTACATTTGGTATGATATTTTTCTCGCCGATATTGCATCATACCAACCATTTAAGTTGGGTACTTTTATCGACAATATTGTACCATGATCTCTATGTACGCATGAGCATATATATTTTCAGGGTCGGCCTAGAGTAGGTGCAGTCAATTCTATGGAGTTGGTGTTGGGAATTAAGAGGTAGACTTTTAAAACTCTTTTAAAGTCAATCTATAGAGTGAAAAAACCCTTTGCCCATATCGCTTAAAAACAAGAATCACTACGAGCGTTGAGGAGTTTGATCATTACCGTTGCACGAACGACAAAACACCTCTACTTAGTCCATACGAACAACTCACGCGTCTACAATTCTAGATGTGAATGATCAAAAGTAGAGAGGTTGAGAGAACCACAAATCCTAGTGCGGCTAGGGTTTCTAAAACTAATTTTACATGTAAAATATGTTAGCACAAGGGTTCAATTTATAGAACCACTTTTGTGCGCCATACTAAGTATATTGTACCTTACGGTGTACCAAATTATAAATGAATCTCATCAATTTAATTAATATCTCTTTTATATGTTCTTATGTGTGTGATTCTGTAAGTTCTCGCAACATTGACAATATTAAATCATATATTTAATAATATTATAAACAGTACGCAATATCTACCAACACATCACTTTTACCCAAGTAACGAGAATATCATGTGACCTGACGTAACCTTTATGTTAATTAATGTGTTGATATCATGTTAGTGGAATATGTTAAGATAGTGGAAATTATCTAGTGTAAGTGAAGAGTTACATGAATGCCTTTCAATCTAAACTCAACATGCCCAACAATGGTGAAAATGAGCCTCCAACACAAAATAGAGGTGAGTCTTCTAGAGGTGGCAGATTTGGAAGAGGCCGAGGTAGAGGAAGAGGCTTGAATGTGGAAGATAGCATGAATGAGCATCAAATAAATGGTGCAACATTTGTAAGAGTAACACTCATGCAGAGAAGGATTGTTGGAACAAGGGCAAATCACAATGTCACAATTGCAAGAGATTCGGGCACATTCAAATATATTGTCGTTTTGGCAATCAATAGCATGCTTCATTTGTAGAAGGAGAAAATGATGAAGGTAATTTGTTCTTTGCTTGTCAAAAAGCATTTCAAGAAGATAAAAATGTGTGATATATATTTGGATAGCGGTTATAGCAATCATATGACCGGTGAGACATAAGCTTTTATCAACATTGATTCTTCATTTGGCTCAAAAGATAAATTGGGCAATGGAGAACATGTTGAAGTAAAAGGAAAAGGAAGCATTGGAGTTACAACAAAGCAAGGAAGCAAAGTCATTCACGACACTCTTTGTGTGCCGGAGTTAGACGAGAACTTGCTAAGCATTGGACAGCTTTTGGAGCATGGCTACTCTGTACTCTCTAGAGTTTGAGAATTGAGAGTGCGGAATTTTTTATTCAAAAAGAAGAAATGTTGTTGTAAAAATGACCAGCAATAGAAGCTTTCCACTATCTCTTAATTATGAGAAAAATTTCAGCATGATGGCTAGAGAAGATAATGACTCTTGTTTGTGGCACAAGAGACTTGGGCACTTGAACTACAATAGTCTCAAGTTACTTTATCAAAAGAAAATGGTGTATGGACCGCCAATAATTGAAGAAAAATCTGGTGTGTGTGAAGGATGTATGTTTGGCAAACACCACCGCCAACCATTTCCAAAAGGAGTCAAACAAGTGTTGGAACTTGTACACACAGATGTGTGTGGTCTTATGAATACTTTGTCTCATGCCAAAAACAGATACTTTATCTTGTCTATTGATGATTTTACCCGCATGACATGAGTATATTTTATGAAACAAAAACCTGAAAATTTTGAAATTTTTAAGAAATTTAAAGCTTTTGTTGAGAAACAAAGTGATAGGTTTATGAAAGTCTTAAGAAGATACGGGGAAAGTAGTACACCTCAAGTGTACCAATTTTATCGACAAGTAATAATATTTATGATAATTTTGTCTCTACATGGATTATATATAATGAATAATATTGTTTTGGAATGAATTGAAAAACTCATACGATAGTTAATCAAAGAAAATAGGATAATAAATGATACAAATGTGTATGATTTTCTTTTCTTTTTCTTATTTTTAAGGAATGCGTGTGATTTTTTTATTGTTATAAATGTAATTTTCCTTCATCGTTTACACAATTCTAATTCCACACTTTAAATTAGCATATTTGTTGTTTCTATAAAATTCGGATTTATTTTATATACATCAAGAATATAAAATATTTGGCTTTAATGCACTTTTGATCCCCCTATTTTAAACAACTTGAATTTTTGATCCCCTATTTTAAAAGCCAACTTTTTTATATCTATTTTGAAAAACTTGAATTTTTGATCCCCCAACTCAATTTGGTCAAATTTTTGCTTATGTGACAAACTCATTGATGACTTGACAATGGTCATGTGAACATATCATATTACACATCATTAATGTTTTTCTTTAAATCAAATATTATATTTTAAAAGTAAAATTAAAATATTATGGATTTTTAATATTATATTTTAAAAAATAAAAATAAAAACTCAAACAATGTTCATCTTTTTCTCTCTTCATCTTCATCTTCTACCCACAAACTCAAGCCTAAAATCCCATAAATTAAAAATCATAAAAATCCAATCTGTTGGAACAAAATTGATTTAAAATGTTAGCCCCTAAATCTATAAAGGTTTTGATGATAACAAAGTATTAATAAACAATTGGAAGGACTAAAAATTTATTTTAAGTGTGCAGATATAAGCATCAAATAAGCTCTGAGTGAAGCTCAGAGGATGTGAATTCAGAAGTTCACAAGCGCTCAGAAGATGTTGGACTTCAGAAGTTACAACATTCAGAGGATGAAGTCTTCAGAACTTCTTGACTGACTACAAGCTTCATCAAAGTCTGAAGAGCTTATTGAAATCTGTGAAGATTCTCTTTGCAAGTCAACTCTTCTACCAATGAAGAAAAGGATCTTTCAAGCCTGATCAGTTCAGCTACTCTTGTTCTGTCTGTACTCTCTTGAGAACGTGGGTCTTCAGAATTGTTAGCTGAATAAGGAAAGTCCACTCTGCAGTAGTCAAAGTATCTGAAACTCTTACTCAGTTTAGATACAAACAAACTGCATCAAGACAGACTGCTTGAGAACAAAAGTTTATCAACTCCAACGAATCTTTTTGCAACGACTCTTTTCTGGTGATATATATACTAGAAGGATCAGCTGCAATATATATATAATTTATCAAGGATTGAACGTGCGCTGAACAAACTCTGAATTCTGTGTATACAAGCTCTGAACCTCTTATCAAGTGTTTTTGCACTTTAGTCAAATACTCTGTACTCTTTGTATTTGCTCTCTTTAGGTTCATCTAAGAGCATTTGTATATTTTTATATACTTTACTAATTCTTGAGGAAACTTAAGCTTGTGTGCTTAAGTGTGAAGTCTTAAGCTTGTGTGCTTGAGCATTGTTGAGAAGTCTCTTGCTTGTGTGCTTGAGCAGGTGTAATCTTGTGTGATTATAGTGAAATCCCTTGGAAGTGCAAGGGGACTGGACTACTCTCGTTTTGTGAGAGAAACCAGTATAAATTGCCTGTGTGTGATCTCTCTCTCTCTCTCTCTTATCTTGTTTATTGTGTTATTTATCCGCTGCCATTATAGTTTTGTTAAGAACTTGAAAAAGTTTTAAACTTGACTAAAACACAATTCAACCCCCCCCCCCTTCTTGTGTTTTCACACCTTCAATTGGTATCTAGAGCTCTGGTCTGTTACTTTCACTTAACAGTGAGACAGTAAAGATCTTGTGAGAACACTATGTCTGGAGGAGACGATAGTAGTACTAGAACTACCGGTGAAGCCGGTGAGACCAGTGGTGCTGGTGGTGGTCCAAGAAATGCCTTTGGTTTTGACTACTTAAGTAATGAATCACATGAACATAGTGGCAATAGAAAAGCCCCTATATTCAATGGTGATGCATCATTATTTGAGTGGTGGAAGGAAAGACTGTATAGCAATATTACTGCTATTGATCATGAGTTGTGGGATTTGGTTGAGCTGGGAGTAACTTTTGAAAACTTAAATGAACATGGAAGGTTGTCCATTGAGCATAGAAAGTTACTCACACCAGCTAACTTAAAAACCTACACTAAGCATCATAGAGTAAAGGACATTGTTGTTGGTGCTATTAGACATGAAGATTATGTCAGAATAGAGAACAAGTCTACTGCTAAATCTATTTTTGATTCTATGTGTGCTACCTATGATGGTAATGAAAAGGTTCAAGAGGCTAAAGCTAGTCTTTTGATAAGGCAATATGAACTATTCACTATGCAACAAGATGAAAACATTGAGACTATGTTTACAAGGTTTCAAATCCTTGTATCTGGTCTTAAAGCTCTTAAGAGAAGTTATTCCACCTATGACCATGTTCAGAAGATTCTGAGAAGTCTTCCTATTGCTTGGAGACCCAAGGTCACTGCAATAGAGGAAGCTCAAAATCTCAAGACTCTGAGTCTTGAAGCTCTGATAAGCAATCTCAGAAGCCATGAGATGGTTCTGGATGTTGACTCAGAAACTAAGAAGAAGTCCAAGTCAGTGGCTTTACAGTCAACTAGGACTACTTCTAAGGCTCTTAAGACTCAGCTTCTTGATATTGAGGAAGAATCTTCTGCTGATGGTCAAGAGGATGAGATGAATGAGGATGAGTTTGCTTTATTCACCAAGTTTCAGCAATGGAACAGATTTAACAAAAGAAATTTCAGAAGTAACAGCTCCAGAAATTTTGTCAGCAAAAAGGATGATCAGAAGAACTGCTTCAACTGTAAGAAGCCAGGACACTTTATTGCTGATTGTCCAGAAATGTCTGCTAAAGACAAAAGCAAAAGATACAGCTCAAAGAAGCAACAATTCAAGAGCAAATTGAAAAAGAGTCTGATGGCTACTTTTGAAGAGCTATCATCTGAGGAAGAAGTTGAGGAAGAAGAAGAGGCAAATCTAGCCCTGATGGCTTCAACTGACTCAGATGCAGACTCAGACGATGAATCAGAATCAGATTCAGAAGTAACTGATGAGGTATTTTCTGACTGCTCTAAATCTCAACTTATAACTGCACTTAACAAGGTCATTGAGAAACATCTCAGAGTGTTAAGCAAACAAAAAGTTTTACAAGAAAAGCTTAACACTCTGACTGAACAAACAGAACATTTTCAAGGTCTTTATCAAGAAACTCTGAATAGAGTAAATGACTTTGAAAAGGGTTGTGCTGTTTGTCACAAACCTATTGATGAGCAGGAAATAGCTCTTCAACAGTTTGTGCATCTCAACCTTGGGAAGAGCAAAGCTGCTAATAGAATTTATAATGTTTTGAGACATAGAGGAGAAGGACTTGGCTATGAATATGGTAGAACATATTCAAAGCTGAAGACCTTTGCCAAAAAGGTTGGAAAATCTTGGGTTTATTATGTTGTTCCACCAAGTGAAGAGGGAAAGAATTCTGGTATTGTTGAAAATGACAATGATGATCTGAGTGATTTAGAAGCTGACAGCTCAGAGGAACCTAGTTCCTCAGGATCTGGAAAGAAAAGTTCAGAAGATAGAAGTTGTTCAGAACCTGAGAACATTAGTTCAGAAGTTCTGAAAGCTTCAACATCTGAGACTTCAAATTCTGGATTCAAAGGAACTTCAGTACCTGAAGCTAGTCAATCTAAAACATCAGAAGTTTTTAAAAGAAAAAATTCAAACTCCAAATCTCAGATGAAGTACAAGACTCAGATTATTTATGATTCTAGAGTCAGTAGATATAATCAATCAGAACATGGGATTGATGATAAATACAAACCCTGGAATCATAAACAATCCAAATCTTGGAACAATAACAGATTTCAAACAAAGAAAAGATTTCAAAAAGGTTATTACTCCAAACCAAGATCTTTCTCTAACACTAGACAACATAGTAAGCATGTGTGGACTAACAAGCGTGGACCCAGAAGATGGGTACCAAAAGCTGAAATAATGTATCATTCAGATTTACCAACTAGGAAAGGATATGTCTTACCTAAAGTATGGAAACAAGTCCTATGCAAAGGAAGAAGGGCTTATGTCCTAGACACATGGTTGACAAGTTCTCAAGTTAACAATCAGAACTTGAAAAATGAAGAGGAAGAATACTGGGATGACTTTATCATTAACCTTGATAAAGAGTTCTATCGCAATGATTAAAGTTGTTTCTCATACAGCCTGCCACTCAAAGAAGTATCATGAATCATTCATGGTATCTGGATAGTGGATGTTCAAGGCATATGACTGGTGACAAACAACTATTTTCTAAGCTGACTATGAAAGAAGGAGGATCTGTTGGCTTTGGAGGTAATCAAAAAGGAAAGATAATAGGTACAGGTACAGTAGGTAATTCTTCTCTATCTATTAATGATGTTTGGTTAGTTGATGGACTTAAGCATAATCTATTGAGCATAAGTCAATTTTGCGACAATGGTTATGTAGTCATTTTTAATAAGGAATCATGTACTGTAACCAAACAATCTGATAATTCCATTATATTCAAAGGTCTTAGAAAGAACAATGTTTATAAAATTAATCTTTCTGATTTGAATGAACAAAAAGTGATGTGTCTTTTAACTTTGAGTGAAGAAAAATGGGTCTGGCATAAGAGGTTAGGCCATGCTAACTGGAGATTGATCTCTAAGCTTAGCAAGCTTGACCTTGTCAGAGGTTTACCAAAAATCAAATATCACTCAAACACACTTTGTGGTTCTTGTCAAAAAGGAAAAATTACAAAATCCTCTTTTAAACCTAAAAACATTGTTTCTACCTCAAGACCATTGGAACTTCTTCACATTGATCTTTTTGGGCCAGTTCACACTGCCTCTATCAATGGAAAGAAGTATGGGTTAGTAATTGTTGATGATTACAGTAGATGGACTTGGGTAAAATTCCTAAGAACAAAAGATGAAGCTTATGATGAGTTTAGCATCTTCTGCAAACAAATTCAAAATGAAAAAGGCTACACTATTTTAAAAGTTAGAAGTGATCATGGTGGAGAATTTGAAAATGAACCTTTTGAAAACTTTTGTGAAAAATATGGCATTCTGCATGAATTCTCTTCTCCTAGAACTCCTCAACAAAATGGGGTTGTAGAAAGGAAGAATAGAACTCTGCAAGAAATGGCCAGAACCATGATGCATGAAACTAATGTAGCAAAGTTTTTATGGGCAGAAGCAGTAAACACAGCATGTTATGTTCAAAATAGAATCTATATCAGATCTAAATTGAACAAAACAGCTTATGAATTGTTCAAAGGAAGAAAGCCTGACATTTCTTATTTTCATCAGTTTGGATGTACATGTTATATCTTAAACAACAAAGTCCATCTAAAGAAATTTGATGCTAGAGGTTATAAGGGTATCTTTATAGGATACTCTGAACGCTCAAAAGCATACAGACTGTATATTTCTGAAACACACACTGTGGAAGAAAGTATGCATGTCAAATTTGATGACAAAGAGCCTGACCAAGTGTCAGAGCTTGTGGAAGGTTTGTCTAGATTTCAGGTATCAGAGGATCAATATTCAGATATTCCAAACTACTCAGAACATCCATTCTCTGAAGAACCTCTGAACATAACAATTCCTACAGACTCTGAACAACAAAGAGCTGAAGCAACTGCTGAACCTGATGTTGATGAGTCTGAAGATGATGAGCCCCCAAGAAATACTTTCAAATACAAATCATCACATCCAGAGGAACTGATCTTAGGCAACAAAGATAGTCCAAGAAAGACAAGATCTCAACTGAGGAATGAGGAATCCTTAGTTGGTCTTATCTCAATGATGGAACCTTCAAAGATTGATGAAGCTCTGAAGGATGATGCTTGGATTGTAGCAATGCAAGAAGAGCTGAATCAATTTCAAAGGAATGATGTATGGACTCTAGTGCCCAAACCTTCACACAAGAACATTATTGGAACAAAATGGGTATTCAGAAACAAGCTGAATGAACAAGGTGAAGTGGTAAGAAACAAGGCTAGATTGGTTGCACAAGGTTATAGTCAACAAGAGGGGATTGACTATACTGAAACCTTTGCACCAGTTGCTAGACTTGAAGCAATCAGGTTACTTCTATCTTATGCTGTTAATCATGGAATAACCTTGTATCAGATGGATGTTAAAAGTGCCTTCTTAAATGGTTTTATTTCTGAAGAAGTGTATGTTAAGCAACCTCCTGGTTTTGAAGATGTCTCAAACCCATAACATGTTTTTAAATTGAAGAAATCACTGTATGGTCTGAAACAAGCTCCAAGAGCTTGGTATGATAGACTCAGTAATTTTCTTCTTGAAAAGGGTTTTGAAAAAGGAAAGGTTGACTGCACACTGTTTAGAAAAACAACCAAAGAAGATATTTTAATCATTCAAATTTATGTTGATGATATTATTTTTGGTTCAACTAATGCTTCCTTGTGCAAGAATTTTTCTAAGATAATGCAGGATGAATTTGAAATGAGCATGATGGGAGAATTGAAATTCTTTCTTGGAATTCAAATCAATCAGAAGAAGGAAGGAACTTATGTTCATCAATCAAAATATACCAAGGAACTTCTGAAGAAGTTCAATCTAGACGACTGCAAGATAATGAATACTCCTATGCATTCAACTACCAACATGAGCAAGTCAGATGATGAAGGAAAAGTAGATCAAAAGGTCTACAGAGGTATGATTGGTTCCTTACTCTATCTGACAGCCTCTAGACCAGATATTTTATTCAGTGTATGCTTATGTGCAAGATTCCAGTCAGATCCTAGAGAGTCTCATCTTACTGCTGTAAAGAGAATCTTTAGGTATCTGAAAGGAACAACTAATCTTGGACTTCTCTATAAGAAATCCAATGATTATGTGCTAAATGGATTCTGTGATGCTGACTATGCTGGAGATAAAATTGAAAGAAAATCCACAAGTGGCAATTGTCAATTTGTTGGTGAAAACCTTATCTCCTGGGCTAGTAAGAGACAAACTACTATAGCTTTGTCTACAGCTGAAGCAGAATACATTTCAGCAGCAAAGTGTTGTACACAACTACTCTGGTTAAAATATCAGTTAGAAGATTATCAGGTAAGCAGTAACAATATTCCTTTATATTGTGATAATACTGCAGCCATTCATTTATCTAAAAATCCTATCCTACACTCTAGAGCCAAACATATTGAAATTAAACACCATTTTATCAGAGATTATGTTCAGAGAGGCATTATAGATATTAAGTTTGTTGATACTGAAAATCAATGGGCTGACATATTTACTAAAGCCTTACCTGTTGAAAGATTTGATTTTATAAAGAAACATCTGAACATGTTTTCAATCTCTGAATGAAATTTTTTTTTTGGTTTTTAAAGTGTAAGAGGTTATGTATATCAGAACTTATGATTCAGATCATCTGAAACACAAGCTCTGAAGTACCTAACTCTGATAGAGAATTTTTAAATATCTCAGAGGCTCTGAACTATTTAAGTGGGAAACGTTTAGTATTCACTGCTGAACAGTTGTCCATTAAACTAGCAGTTACCGAGTAAATTTCTGCACGTGGTCTACGTGTGTCAGGTAGTGGGTGGTTAATGATGACTTTTGGTATTCAACTTTCTGTCAATTAGCGTAACTTCCCAAATTTGCTATTTTCGTGTTAACTGTGTGCATTTAAATAAAACTTACACAATACACTTGCACACTTCTCACTCTCACAACCTACACTTTCTTTTTCTCTCTAAACCTCCAACAAACTTTCTTTCTCTCTCGTTAGTTTCCAAACCCTACCCTAATCTCCAACAATGGCTGGTACTTCGTCTTCTTCGTCAACAAAGATTCCACCTTTTATGTTCAAAAATCTCCAAATCGTTGGGAACGAGATGGAGTTTCCAGAATCTGAGCTCATATTTCTTTCTGAAAAGATGATCGACTTTGACAGTATAAAGGCAAATGGGTTTGATGTGAAACATTACTTCTCCGCTCAAGGTTGGGATAAGTACTTCAGCATGCTAAATGGTCCTATTTACCCAGATCTCTTGAAAAAATTCTGGATGAAAGCTAAGGTCTTTGACAAGCATGAAGCTAAGGAAGAAGAACTTGCTGCTATTGAGAGAAATCCTAGTTTAAAAGGTAAATCTAGGAAAGAAATGGGTTTATTGGAATTCACTGGAAAACAAATTAGGTCTAACATCTGTGGTATGAACCTAGCTTTCTCACCTATTCATTTTAATGCGTTGCTTGGTTTGGATAACTCTGGGATAGAGTTGGATGTTTTTGAGAAGGACACAAGGTACAGAGATGATCTTCTGGCTCTGATGTGTACAGATTTGAAACTGAAGGGTAAAGTCAAGGGTTTGACTGACGTCTGCAGAGTGCTGTTCAAGATAATACTAGCTGCTATCAGTCCAAGAGTTGGTGGTACTGATACAATTTCCTGGACTCATCGTCATCTGATCTACTTTCTTCTGAAAGAAATGAAGGTGAATCTGGGAGAATACTTCTTTGAGAGGATTTGTGAGGCAATCTTCTTAAGCAAATCTCAGAGGAAGACAGCTATAGCCTATCCAAGATTACTCTCAGACCTTCTATATCAAGGTCATGTTGTTGAGAATCTGAAAAAGTTCCATCCAGAACTTGTTGAAAAGAAATTCACTCCTGAGATTCTGAATGCCAGCTTTCTTACCAAGATGCGTCTCATCTCATCCAAAGTGGTTCCTCCTCCACAAGAGTTTACAGCTAGTCTTGAAGATCGTCTGTATGTGGATGGATATCCAGTAATTTCTGAAATGGATGCTGAGCACATCATCCAAGACTATCTGGAAGTTCTGAGAAAAGAAGGATATACTGTTGATAGGAGTATGGTCCCTCCAGCTCCTGTAAACATGTATAATCCTAAGAGGAAACCAAAGAGGAAAGCTGTACAAGAAAAACCAGATCTTCTGGCTCAGAAGAAGGTTAAGGTAGAAGAAGCTGCTGCTAGAGTTGCCCAGTTGGCAAATGAGCTGCATCAAGAGGATGCCACAGAAGAGGATGTACTGAATGTACTGAACCAGGATGATGTCCTGATGATTGAGTATCAAGAGGAAGGTGAACCCTCTGATAAAGGCAAGGAACCCGTTGTTGAACATCAAGTGCCTTTGGTTGAAGATCAAGCTCCTGTGGTTGTTGATCAGTTGCAGATCTTTCAAGAAGCCCTGAGGGAACAGCAGGAAGGTTTGGAAAGGCAAAGAGCTGCTCACCAAACATTGGAAACCAAAGTGGATGGTTTAGTTTCCAATGTGGGATCGCTGAATGACAAATTTGACCAACTCTTAGCTTTCCTTAAGAAACCCTAGGATTCTCTGCACTTGTTTTAAGATGTTTTTGTTTTCTTGTTATCTTCTGAACAATTTTATTTTAAGCTGTTCTGTTTTCTTGTTATGTGGTTTGTTATTTTTTTACTAATTTTCTTTGATAAATAAGAACATAAGAACACGAGATGCTTTTAAACGAAATTTTTTATTAATGATCTAACAATGTTGAGTACATTGGTAAAAAGAAAAAGAAAAAGACAACCTAATCCTAATCAGATGGATAAAACTCAGAAGAAATCTCTGATTTCTCCTCAGCATCATCTGATGAAATTTCTATGGGATCCGGGTTTTGCTCTTGTTCTTCTTCTTCTTGTTCCTCTTCTGGAACATAGCTAGCCAAAAACTCAACATAGTCAGCATCATCTTCATTCTCTTCAGCTTCAGAATCTGATGAGATGATTATTATCTCAGCCTCTTGTGGTTTCTGGTTTTCTTTATTTTTCTCCTCTTCTTCGCGTTTTTCGTCTTCTTTCTTTCTCTTAAACTCTGCGATGCGTAAACTAAATCTTTTCATTCTTCCTAGTCTCTCTTGATTTACTCGTTTATTCTTGTTTTTACGTGAAGCAGGCATGTTAACTCGTTCACCTTTTATAAACCTTTGAGCGCGTTGATTTTTTTTTTTTGTTTTTGAAATTAATTCACCTTTGTAACAACCACTCTTCTTCTTTGACTGTCTTGGTTATATAAATTTTTTTTACTTTTTGATAATGACAAAAGGGGGAGTAGTTACGCATTAATTGATAAGTGATAAGTTCAAAAACTGAAACCACACTTTTATCTCGCTTTTATCCGTTAAGTTAAAAGTTGTTACTTTTAAGTTGTTTTACGTATTTCAAGGTGGAGACTAAGTTAGTTGAAACTGAAATAAATTTCATAAGTAAGGATAAGTTAAGAGTGCAATTTTAACTTAGCCTTATGAGACTTAGGGGGAGAGCTTGCAAACCTCTCACTCTGAAGAAAGATATGAAACTTGTTTTATTTCAAATTATCTTAATCTTATACTAAATTAAAATATCATGGATATAACCTAAAGTTTTGGCTTTAAGGAATATCAATCTTAGGGGGAGCTTGCAAACCTCACAAACCTAAGAGAAACATGATAAGTTAATTTAACAACAATTGTCAATTAATACTTATGTTTGTCATCATCAAAAAGGGGGAGATTGTTGGAACAAAATTGATTTAAAATGTTAGCCCCGAAATCTATAAAGGTTTTGATGATAACAAAGTATTAATAAACAATTGGAAGGACTAAAAATTTATTTTAAGTGTGCAGATATAAGCATCAAATAAGCTCTGAGTGAAGCTCAGAGGATGTGAATTCAGAAGTTCACAAGCGCTCAGAAGATGTTGGACTTCAGAAGTTACAACATTCAGAGGATGAAGTCTTCAGAACTTCTTGACTGACTACAAGCTTCATCAAAGTCTGAAGAGCTTATTGAAATCTGTGAAGATTCTCTTTGCAAGTCAACTCTTCTACCAATGAAGAAAAGGACCTTTCAAGCCTGATCAGTTCAGCTACTCTTGTTCTGTCTGTACTCTCTTGAGAACGTGGGTCTTCAGAATTGTTAGCTGAATAAGGAAAGTCCACTCTGCAGTAGTCAAAGTATCTGAAACTCTTACTCAGTTTAGATACAAACAAACTGCATCAAGACAGACTGCTTGAGAACAAAAGTTTATCAACTCCAACGGATCTTTTTGCAACGACTCTTTTCTGGTGATATATATACTAGAAGGATCAGCTGCAATATATATATAATTTATCAAGGATTGAACGTGCGCTGAACAAACTCTGAATTCTGTGTATACAAGCTCTGAACCTCTTATCAAGTGTTTTTGCACTTTAGTCAAATACTCTGTACTCTTTGTATTTGCTCTCTTTAGGTTCATCTAAGAGCATTTGTATATTTTTATATACTTTACTAATTCTTGAGGAAACTTAAGCTTGTGTGCTTAAGTGTGAAGTCTTAAGCTTGTGTGCTTGAGCATTGTTGAGAAGTCTCTTGCTTGTGTGCTTGAGCAGGTGTAATCTTGTGTGATTATAGTGAAATCCCTTGGAAGTGCAAGGGGACTGGACTACTCTCGTTTTGTGAGAGGAACCAGTATAAATTGCCTGTGTGTGATCTCTCTCTCTCTCTCTTATCTTGTTTATTGTGTTATTTATCCGCTGCCATTATAGTTTTGTTAAGAACTTGAAAAAGTTTTAAACTTGACTAAAACACAATTCAACCCCCCCCCTTTCTTGTGTTTTCACACCTTCACAATCAATTCAATCAATCCATTCCTTTTTCAATTCTTCTTATGTTTCAAAAATCCAATCCATTCAATCAATCCACTCGCTTTCCATGGTGTTAATGTTTGTTTCTATAAATTTCATTCAAAACCACAAAAATTTAGGACATATTAAATGTTGTTCCATGACCAATACGTAAGACAAAGAGAAAAACAAATTTCAGCAACTAAAACAGTTTTTTTATTCCGGATCTCGTTTGCTCTTGATTCTAGATTTTCGGATCTCTTTGTTGATAATGGAGTAAGAGTTTTGGAAATTGTTTGTTCTTGAAAGATGAGTTTTGTTGATAATGGTTATTTCGTGGATATTGTTACTCGCGTCAGAAATATGGATACCAAATTGCGTGTTCCTAATAATGGAGTTAGGATTTTATTTTGAGTATGACTTTTTTTTAGGTTGAAGATGATGAAGAAAGATGAATATTGTTAAGTTATTATTTATTTTTTTATTTTGAGATATGGGGAAGATTGATGAACATGATGAGTATGTTCATCAAAATTCTGAATTTGTTTAATTTTATTAAAAAAATGATTTTTTAAAAAAATTATCTGCAATTTTTTAATAATAAAAAAACATAATATTTAATTTAAAAAAAATTAATGATATGGAACATGATTTGTCCACATTGACATTGCAACATCATCATATAGCTTGACACATCAACAAAAATTTGACCAAATTAAATAGGGGATCAAAAGTTCAAGTTTCTCAAAATAGGGGATCAAAAAATTGACTTTTAAAATAGGGGGATGAAAAGTTCAAGTTTTTCAAAATAGGAGGACCAAAAGTGCATTAAAGCCAAAATATTTTTACCACACATATATTTAATTAAATCAAGGTAAAAGTATTTAAAATAAACATACAAAATCGACTTAAAATATTTAAAATAAATGTAATGGATTAAATATGCAATTAACCTTGATGTTAGAACTGACCTCCCGAATAAGATTAGACGGTCAAGTGGACCGGATACTGGTGGTGAAAACCAAATAAAATAAAATGTAATTAATAAATTTTAATTATTTTTTTGGTTTTCACCACCAGTATCTGGTCCACTAGACCATCTAATCTGGTTCGGGGGTCAATTCTAACATCGAGTCGTTCTAGCCCCTCACAATTGCAGTTGCGAGTGATCAAATCATGGTCATCCCTACCAAATCTAGCGTTAATCACCACTTCCTCAACTATCGATTTTTTGAAGTCATTAGTAGTCAATTTTAAATTTAATAGATAAACTCACACACATTTTCTTTAAAAAAAAAAACCTTTAAAAATCTCAAATTCAATAAGTCAAAGTCATATATTTTTATCATATCTTCTAAGGGTTTGTTTGGTGCGTAGGATATGATAGTGACATGATATGATATACAACAGGATAATGATAGGATGAGATATCAGCAGGATAACAGTTATCCTCAGTTATCCTATCATGTGTTTGGTGCACACGAGATAACAAACATGATAACTATTATATCATATTTTTAATAAATATTTGCTCATAACAATATGATAAGATACATAACATATTTAAATGACAAAATTACCCTTGTAAAATAATTGTTATTTTTTAAAAATTATATTGCAATACTTTGAATTTTATAAATAAAAATATAAAAATATCAAGGCTTAAATATGAAAACGGTCCCTGCAATTACGGCTTGTTTTGATTTTAGCCTTGCAAAAAAAAGTTCGATTTTAATCCCCGCAAAATACCAAAACTTTTAAAAAGGTCCTTGAGGTGAATTTTTGGCTGACAAGTCAAGTAGTTGATGATTTTGCAGATGCTGACTAGGATTTTTGATGACGTGAAATTAGCATGTCATTTTCATTTAAAATAGAAAAACGGAAAATAACATGTTAGATTTTAAAAATAAAAAAATTGAAAAATAGAAATAGAAACTTAATATACTTACAAAAAAAAGATTTAAAATATATTAGATTTAAAAAATAAAAATAAAAATATCAAATACTGTAGAAGAAAGAAAACACGCAAAGAAGAAAAACAGAGTTTCTGTTCATCTTTTTCAAATCACAGGGTTTTTCTTCATGAGTTCTTCTACTGTTATCACTCGTTTCAGAATAGTCTTCCTTGATTCCCGTCCGTCTTGGCTTTGTACATCACCATAGGTATTTGACACCCACACACAGTAAGCTTTTCTGAAACAAAAATTAAAGAAGACGAACCACCTTTGCTTCCACCTTTGGCTACTCAACATCTTCTTTCTTCTTTGTGTGATTTATTCTTTCGCAACTTTGATTCAGGAACCCTAATTTTTGCCTATTTCTTCTTTGCATTTTTTCTTGGCGTGATTTCTTTCTTCTATTTGATAATTTATTTTGTTTTTTATTTTTTAAATCTAATATATTTTTAAATAGGGTTATGTTAACTTGTGCCCTAAGGGCACATGTTAAGCTACCTAAAAATAGAAATATAGCATTTAATGATACAAAGAATTTAATGTTTAGAAAATTGAATACATCACAAGTTCAATAAATTTTTTCTACATTTATCTCCTTAAAATGTGCCCTTAAGGGCACAAGTTAACATATATTAAGTTATTTTTTGTAAGTATATTAAGTTTCTATTCCTATTTTTCAAATTTTTTTATTTTATTTTTAAAAATCTGATATGTCATTTTCCGTTTTTCTATTTTTAAATGAAAATGACATGTTAATTTCACGTCATCAAAAATCCTAGTCAGCATCTGCCAAATCATCGATTACTTGACATGTCAGCCAAAAATTCACCTCAATAACTTTTTTAAAAGTTTTGCTATTTTGCAGGGATTAAAATCAAACTTTTTTTTTTGCAGGGGTTAAAATCAAAACAAACCGTAATTATAGGGACCGTTTTCATATTTAAGCCAAATATCAAATATTCAATCTATTTTTAGCTGCATGAACTTACAAAGATAAAGTAAAGCAAATTTCAACCTATAAATCAAATTTTGAGCTTCTTTTCTTTAAAATTTTTTTTATAAATATTCTAAATATGTCTGTAAAATAATAATTTAAAATGTACATTGATTTAATAATAGAGACTAAAATTGTGTACCAATTTTTTTAAGAGCGATAATGTGACACTTTTTTTATAGGGACAATTGGACAAAAACAAAATTTGATATTTTTTATGACGAAAAATTTATCTAATCCTAAAATAATAAATGATATTTTTGAGGATGTATAGACTTGTTGGTTACATCCAAATCCAAAATAAAAACTATTTGAGCGATTGTTAGTTGGTTTAGTAGTGTTTGATGCTCTAGACTTGGTAGGAATGACCACAATTCGATCTTTCGCAACTGCGATCGGAAGGAGGCTAGAACCAGTTGATATCAGATTTGATATATATATATATATATATATATATATATATATATATATATATATATATATATATATATATATATATATATATAGGGGAGGGATCAAATTACACCGGTGTAACATTTGAGTAATGTTACACCGCTCAATAACGCTTTAACGAATACAAATTTTACAAAATCCACCGTTGGATTGAAAGCTTATATCGTATAGATCATCCATGTTAAATTTTACAAAAATCTAAAATCGTTTGATATGTTATTGAGACCGATGAAGATTAATGGTTTATGCGTTTTTATTGAATACCGTTAATATTGATCTATCTCAAAAACATATAAAACGATTTTAGATTTTTATACAATTCAACATAGATGATCTATACGATATAAGTTTTCAATCCAACGGTGAATTTTGTAAAATTTGTATTCGTTAAAGTGTTATTGAGCGGTGTAACATTACTCAAATGTTACACCGGTGTAATTTGATCCATCCCCATATATATATATATTGACTTTGAATGTAACCATCAAGTCTATAATCGAAGGATACTTCTCTCTTACTACCTCTGGTTCTTAATATAAGAGGAACTTTACTTTTTAAATTCATTGAAAAATTAATGTATCTAGTCAATAAAATGGACTAGATACATTAGATTCTCAATGAATCTAAAAAGTAAAATTTTTTTTTATATTAATTTTAAAAAAAGAATATACATTAATGATAGATTGAATAAATTGGATGTAAAAATTATTTTTGTGAATTTTTGTGCTTTTATAGAAAAAAAAAATATTAATATTGATTTTTACCATTTTGTTGTTTGAAAAATATTAATCATTTTCCTTTTTCTGTTTTTGGTAAAAAATTAGTCATTTTCCTTTATTTGTTTTTGGTAAAAAATTAATCATTTTCGTATTTTTATTTTTGGTCAAAAATTAATCATATTCCTTTTTTATTGTTTGACTAAAAATTAATCATTTTCCTATTAACGTTTTAAGTCTCTAGAATTGATTCTAGAGGTGTAAAATTGATTTTTATGATTTTTTGTGCTTTTATAGAAAATAATATTAATATTGATTTTTACCATTTTTTTGTTTGAAAAATATTAATCATTTTCCTTTTTCTGTTTTTAGTCAAAAATTAGTCATTTTCCTTTATTTGTTTTAGGTAAAAAATTAATCATTTTCCTATTTTTATTTTTGGTCAAAAATTAATAATTTTTCTTTGTTTTGTTTTGACCAAAAATTAATCATTTTCCTATTACTCTCTCCGGTCTTAAATATAATAGAAATTTTATTTTTTAGATTCATTAAAAATCTAATGTATTTGATTCATAATATAGACTAAATACATTAGATTTTTAATGAATCTGGAAAAATAAACTTTATTTAGGACAACATTTTATTGAAGTTAGAGATGATGTTTCAATATCGTAATTAAAAACGCATGAGTTGTATTTTTCTGTACTTTCACAAACTGGTATGAAAAAATGAAAACATTATAAAAACCACAGTTTCCCGCTCATAGCTTCATCTTCCTCCCATTTACCCTTTTTCTTTCTCTTCAAACTTCTCTTTCTCTCTCTCTCTCTAATCCCAATTCTTCTTCTGCTAGGGTTTCACTTCGCCATGCCTGATATGGCAAATCTCTCTATCTCGGCGGTACTCAGCTCCACCGTCATCAAACCCAACCCCACTGATGATGCTGCCAACCCTGATTCAGCTGCTGCTGCTGTTGAAGAACCACTACCTAATGGTGGATTTGGTTCCGATAATGGCGCCGATAACGGTACCCATGCTCGGATTTTGAAGAGGAGTCGAAGTTCTCTTCAGAAGACAGACAATGCTAAGAGTTTGTTGGATTGTCTTACAGATCCTCAATCTCTTCCATTTCTCGTTGGTGCTCCCAAGATGGTAGTTTTTTTTTCTTCTTCCAATTTACTGATTTCATTGTGTTTTTATTTTTATTTTGTGCTTAATTTTGATTAATTGATGAAACAACACAAATCTGCTGCATTGGATTTTTTTTTTTTAATTTTAAAAATTAAATTTTGTGTAGGTTGAATTGAATTGATGAAGCTTTGACCTAAGTTAATTGAATTCATGTTTGGAGTCTGTAAAATTGATTTTGACATGTTTGGTTGTTTTCCAGTAGAACTGATTATTGAAATTAGGATATATAGCTTTTGAATCTAAATGTGATTTTTACACTGAAATTTATTGTTCAATTCACTTTTGAATGTAAACGTGATTTTACACTGAAAGTTTGATTAATTGATGAAACAGCACATATCGACATTGGGGTTTTTCTTTTTTCCTTAAAAAATTTAACTTTGTTTAGTTTGAATTGAATTGATGAAGCTTTGACCTAAGTTAATTATATCGTCACTGTAATAGGGAATAACATGCTGTTGGTTCCACGTTTGGAGCCTTTAAAATTGATTCTGGAATTGTAAAATTAGTTGATTCTAAATTGAAGTTAGGATTTGTAGGTTTGGAAACCAAATGTGATTTTTATGCTGAAATTTATTTGTTCAACTCACTTTTAACTAAAATCAATTCATTCAAAATCAATTATTTTCACCATGGAACCAACCATGTTAATTGGTTTGTAATGTGTGGGAACTGTTCAGGTTGAATGCCTTTTGTGCCACCATTCTGTGTCTCCTGAGGAGGAGTTGCTGTGTTCTGTTCATGGGTGTGGCTCACGCTATCATAAGGAATGTGCAAAAGAAGCCGGCGGGGTTTTACATCTGAAAAAGTTCAAGTGTCCACAACATGTAAATTTTTAGTTAATCCAGCATTGCTATAGTTTGTTACAAAAAATTGATTGATTTCTCTTTCATTAATATACACTGAATTATATCAGATTTGGGTCTGTGAATTATATTATATAGACAGATTTGCATATTTTGCCTAAAGTTATAGCTGCTTTCAATGGGCGGTGGGGTATTGGTATAGCCATGCTTTACTGTGTAGTAAGCAATAATGAGGCTGTGGTTTCGAATTATGAAATTATGCTCTTGTAAATGTGAGTTAAGATGGTCTATCTTTTTTCTGGATCATGTCATGGTAGAATCTTTGTTTATCTCTTAATATGATCTCAAATCTACCCTAATTATTCTTTATAATTTTTGGAGAATCTTGTATTAGCTTTTATTGATAAATTGATAATGATCTTACTCGGATATTCTGTATTTATTAAATCAATAATCGATAGTTAACTAGGAAACCTTTTTTGGGATCATGTGTATGGTTTTTAGGGGTTGAGGTGGGTTTAGTAAATCCAAACGTTAAATTTTTGTATCTACTAATTGATTTTCTTTTCCACATTGGTGTAGAAGCTATGTTGGATATGGTATCTATCTTGCCTTTATTTTGTTTTCCTTGTGTTTACATAGAATATTAAATCCTTAAATGTTCAGGCGTGCTTCATTTGCAAGCAAAAGCTGCATTTGCGGTGTGTGCGTTGCCCGGCGGCTTTCCATATTAAATGTGCACCATGGCCAGAAGCTGTGATCCCTCTGAAAGATCATCCCGGGAAAGCTATTTGTTGGAGACATCCTTCTGATTGGCGCCTGGATAAAAAGGTCAATTTTTGCTTTTCACCAGAACTATTAACTGTAAATGTTTATTGAGTATACTGTAAATTGCAATACATGGTTCCATTACATTTCTTGTCATATATTCAAATGCAGTTATTGGGTCGGTTTGGAATGTATAGATTCTTGTTTGTTGTCCCACCTTTCTGCATCTTTCTTTTCAGAAAGCAGTTGCCATGAATTGGAAAATATGAAATTTTCCAGTTCACTATCACTAGATGGTTTCCAAAGTGTTTCCATTTTTTATTCATTACACTGATTGCTATTGTGTGGCTGTTCTCAAGTGTTTTTGTTTGGTTTCTTTCTCATGCATTTTTTATTTGTCTTGCCGGATAGCTATTGGGGGAGGACACATCAGGGAAGAAAGGGGTACTTGACACTTTGTTTATAACTGACATGTATTTGTTATGGAAACTTCTAATGGCTGTATATTACTTTTCTTATCTATATCCTATGCATTATGTCAAAGATATTATAATGGACTTTTGTGAAGTTTTTGGCTAGGATTTGGGGGTGCCAACATAGTTGAGATTCCTTTTCCTTTTGTGCTTCTTTTACACCCCATTACCCTTTATCTACAAAAGAAAACAGCTTGTAGATTTTATAGAGCATACAATTTCTGATTATATGTGGACCTGCATTTACACTGCAAATTTAGTTAATGTTTAAATTTACTTGCAAATGGTCACTTATGGAATATACTTGATAGAATTGTGGATTATTTTGCACTAGATTTTTCATTGGTTCGGTTGGCTGATAGGGCTGTTTAATGTGTTTCAGGAGAAACCTGATACTCCAAAGCAACCTGATACTCCATTGACCGACATTTCGGTAAGGTTTACGAAGAATATCTTTATATCTATCTTACTTATGAATGAATGTACGGATCTTTTAGTGTTGCTTTACATGTATATTTGACATTTCTGAATAGTTAGATGAATAATTGGTTGAGAAAGAAAGGAACTTATATTATTAAATTGCTTTAAATTCTGAAGGACTCTGTTTTAATTGCTCATCGTATATGCCGGTGTATTGCATGTTTTGATAAGCTAAACCACTAGTAGCACCTTTGCTTTCTTGTTTAAATCCCCAAAATTATTGTCTGGGCTAAGCTACAATGATAAAAGCTTTTGAATAAAATATGGTTTGTGATTTTCCATATGAGACACCAAACAAGTTATGGCTGTGGGTTGGTTGCATGAGAATTTTGTAATTAGTTTAGTCTATTGTGAAATTTTCTGACTTGTCTTGCCTTTTTCCAGGAAATATTTTGTCGTTTGCCTCTTCCTTTTATTAACGAGGAATTCAAGATCGACTTCACTTGGAAAGACATGGACAATAAGATAGAGCCACCACCATATACACACATAAGGCGCAGTATCCATCACATATTGAAGCACTATATTTGATAAAATTTAAATAAGCATGTGTATTTTAGAGTCAACTTAATGGATTTGATTTCTACACATTGTAGAATCAATATTTTTCAAGTAAATTATTGAGCTTGTTGTCATATTGCTAGCCTAAATTAATAACAGATATATATCTAGTAAAGAAAAAGCGCAGTGATGCAGATGACGATGCTGGGTGCACAAACTGCAGTTCTGGGTGCTCTGATGATTGCGTATGCAGGTACATGTGAAGTTTTTCCCACTTATAATTTCCTTTCGAATTAATCTTTTTATAGATCTTTTTATAGATGTGAACAATGTAGGCTTCCTAATTTTAGTTGAAAAAACTCTTGGTTCTATATCCAATATATGATTGATTTTAACCGTTCAAAAATTTGTAATCCTAGACATGAAGGTCTACAGAGATATGGATGCAATGATTCTTGTTACTGCTATTGAGCTATAAGCTAAGAAACATTAGAGAGGTTGTACACTGTAGAAAAGAAAAAAATATGTCAAGGTGTAGAATAGATAGAATAGTTAGGAAGTATTTGTGTAAATAGGAGAATACAATGAAACCCACACACAACATGCTCTCATTCATCTTTGACTTGGATACACCTATATTTGCCAAAAATATTGAATAGCAGAAGAATTCCATTGAGAAAATGATATATTTTACATATACCATTTGTTCATGTGAGCATGCTCGATATAGGCTCAAATAAAAACAAAGTCGTCATTTCATTCCCAACTAAAGGGAGAATTAGTTGGCATTGTCATTGTATTCCCCTATTGTTGTATTGTATGCCTAATATCTATCTATATGTACCAATCACAACTTATATGTCCTTGTCCTTGTCATTGTAATTAGTTGTAAAACAAACATACTTTAGTAATTGTAATTGTAATATTTCATAAGTTGGACAATGTATTAAGTTTTCATAATATTATTACTTATCAGGGTTCAATGCATAAGCTGCTCAAAGGCTTGTCGATGCTCTGAAAATTGTAAAAATCGGCCATTTCGCAAGGAGAAAAAGATCAGCGTTGTCAAGGTGTGAAATTTTTTAGTGACTAGATGGGTTAAATATATTTTTAACTATATATATTTTTTGGGCTTAAACTTCCTACAATATCGCTATCGTTTAACATTATATGCTTGTTTATGCTTTGTACTCAGACTTTGTTTTGTGGATGGGGAGTTGAGGCTTCTGAAACAATTGAGAAAGGAGAGTTCATAATTGAGTATGTTGGGGAAGGTAGGTCATACTTTTGAATAGTTTATATTGTCAAAACATTGTTTGTATCCCGTTCTTTCATACCATAATCTAATTCTAATGTCTTTCAGATAATATCTAATGCCATTTATCCAAGGCTGTTTTGAATTTTAATCATACATTATCTTTTATCTATGCCTTTTCTCCATTTAACCAGAAATGCTTTCTGTTGCAGTCATTGATGATGCTGAATGTGAACAAAGGCTTTGGGACATGAAATATAAGGGCGTAGAGAATTTTTACATGTGTGAGATTCGTAAAGACTTCACAATAGATGCAACTTTCAAAGGAAATTCTTCACGCTTTTTAAACCATAGCTGTGCTCCCAATTGTGTTTTGGAGAAGTGGTTAGTGTCAAAACCTCTGCTGTACATATTTTTGCTTTGCATTTGTGTTCTTACTTTTCAAAGATTCGATAGATATATAGTTTCCTAGATGACCAAATTAATGACCAAATTATTGCTAAACTTTGGAATAGAATATAACCTGATATAGTGATTTGCACTTGAAAATTTGGAAGAAGAAAATAAATAAGTTAAAGAGAAATACCTGAATGGAATTGATTATATAAAAATACATCGACTTACAAATGCCTAAACTATATCAAATTTATCTTAATTAGGTATTTACAAGGAAATTTAAAACTGAACAAGTCAAAATTTTCTTATAGTAAATAGAGACAAATCAGCATTGGGCTGCAGGCCATTTACCCAACCAAGAGGAACAAGGAGAATTTGAAGATATAGAAGTAGGAATTCTCACAATTGCATTGGGATATCCTACCAAAATGCCCCAAGAAATGGAACGGGTGGAAGCGGCTATGCTTCGTTTTGCATAGAGAATTTATCCTAGATTTCATCTTCAATATAAATTAGTTTCATTTCAATTAATATTTGGGACAGTGTTATATTACTCAACAAATAATATGGCATCAGAAACTCAAGATCCAATGCCTACACAGGGCCAAAATTTAAAAGAGAGGCCGACAAACTCAGAGGAAGTAGCGGCGTCGGAAACACTTCCATGAAGGCGTCATGTGAAATAACTAATCACTAACTCCTATCATGATAACAACTAAGTAATATGAATATTAATTTAAGGAGATAATCTTAGCTAGCCTAAGACTAGAAACTAATTTTATGAGATAAACTGAAAAACTCTTAACATAATATCAATATATTTCAAAGATACTTTCTTATGTCAATATAGTTTATATTGTAAATCTATTCTTGCTGTATATGTATTTGTTCTTAATCTCACTGAACAAGTAACATCATTGATTAGTATATATTCTTTCCTTAATGATATGTTCTCTGCAGTTGAGTGATTCAAGTTGTATAACTAGATTAAGTGGGCTTATCTGCTCATTATTTCCAAATCAAACTATACATTTTTATTTTGGCTAAAATTATATATGGTTTCTTCTAGGCAAGTAGATGGTGAAACGCGTGTTGGTGTATTTGCTGCTCGTTCAATAGAAGTTGGGGAGCCGTTAACATATGATTACAGGTATGTTTGACTCTGTCTCATCTTTTCTGCTTGGTGTTTAGAAAGTTCTTAGTAGCTCAATTATGATATCTTAACTTTGCAAAAATATAAAATGGCATCCTCCTTTGCATTTAGAATCAAAATTATTTATACATTATGTTTTTATGTGGCCGTCAAAATACAATGGAAGGATATTAATGTCAATGAGATATTAGTGTCAAGTCAATTAACACCCAATAGATATTTAATTTGTACTCAAAGATTACAAGGATAATAAATGTCAAATGCAAGCGAAGGAATCCATGTGTGTTACACAGTCATGCAAATGGCATTTATATACTGAATCATTAAATAGATACAAATGTTAAGCATACCATTTTTATAATATTTACATCGTTACCAAGTTTGGTACACATAGTTTATACAAGGGCTCCTCATAAACTTATTGAAAACATGCAATGTGCAAATCAACTTCATTAGGACAAATGAGTGTCGTCTATATAACCTGTGAAAACTGAATATTATTATATCAAGTTATGAATAATGTACAATCACTAATGTGTTTATATAGGCTATTCTAACCTAATGGGCTCATGGGCCGAATACAAATTACTATATAGAAGATTACTCCTAATAATAGAATATTTACTATTTATTTACAACACTCCCCCTCAAGCTGGTGAATGAATATTTATCATTCCCAACTTGGAAACAATTCTTTCAAAGTTATTGCTGTTCAGCCCCTTAGTTAGAAGATCTGCAAGGTTGCCTTGGGAAGAGACATATGGAGTGCAAATTAGACCACTATCTAATTTTTCTTTGATGAAGTGTCTGTCAACTTCAATATGTTTGGTCTATCGTGTTGCACTGGATTATGAGCTATGCTAATAGCAGATTTGTTATCACAATAGAGTTTCATTGGTTCATCACTCTTTATCCTCAAGGCTTCCAAGATGCTTTTCAGCCGTAGTAATTCACATATCCCTTGTGCCATTGCCCTGAACTCTGCTTCAGCACTAGATCTGGATACCACACTTCTATCTGAATCCAAACACTTGAAGAAACTGTTTAAGCCACACGAACTAATAAGTAGCTGATGTCATGGTTTGATATTGTGTTTCAGCACTAGACTGTGCTATGCCATTCAACTTCTTACTTTTGTAGGAGATAAGGTTTCCCAATAATCAACATTTTGGATATCTTGGAACTTGAGTATGATTCTTGTTTTCCAAAATAAGAAGTTTCCCCGAAGCTCCTGAATATACTTCATGACATGAACTATGGCATCCCAATGAGATAATTTAATTTGCCCACCAATCTTTGGATCTTGGAGCGGTCCCCTCTGACTTGGTAGATGCTGGCATTAGAATCCATAGAAGTGTTAAAATGTTTAGCATTTATCAAACTTACTTCCTCTAGAATGTCCATGGCATACTTCCTCTAGCAAGTACAATACAATCCTTGGATAGTGCCACCTCTACCCCTAAGAAGTGTCAAAAGCCTATCAACATCTTGTCAGAAAATGGAGGCAAAGTTGTTGTTCATATAAGCAATACCATGCTAATCACTCCTTGTAATGACAATGTTGTCAAATACACAACCAAGTAAATGCACTCTGGTTGAGTATCAATATGTGATCTACCTCACTTTGTGTCTTGTCAAACTGTTAAATAATATTGTTAAATCTACCAAATCACACTCTAAGAGATTGTTCAAGGCCAATAGAGATATTTGCAAGTGAGGACAACAAACTTACAATAAAGATTCGACTGAGAAACAAATCTATTCTAGAAGGTTGCTCCATATAAACTTCATTTAATGAGAGAAAGCATTCTTAAGTAAAAGATGTCCTCGTTATCCAAACCAAATATCTGTGTCACTTAGCAAATATTGTATGGGGTAAGGTTGCCCTTTCGGACTATCAGTACCAGCTTTAACTTTAAAGATCCACTTACATCCAATAACCAGCTTCCCTAGTGGAAGAACAACATGGTCACATGTTCCACTGCTCTGAAGTGCTCATATATCTTCAACCATAAATTGTGGCCACTCAAGATGAGATAGAGATTCACCTACAATCTTAGGAGTAGATACAGAAGACAAGCAAAATGCGAAGGTCGAAGAAGATGATAGCTCAATGTAACTAATGAAGAGAAGGATTATGATTAGATCATATACCTTTTTGGAGTGCAATAGGAAGATCAAGTGAAGAGATTTAGGCCTATGTTGTTAATCGCGCGCTATAGCCCCGCTATAGCAGTGTAGCGTGGCGGCGAGGCCCTCCACCACTACTATGTAGGGCCACGAAACGCTGTTGAGAGAAACGGTCATTGCGGCCGCGAAAAGCAGTTCAATCCAACTTCAATATGAATATTTTTCATTAGCACTGAGAAAGGTTGAAACAACTATTTATATGAGATATAATTTAAATAGGAATGCAATCCTACCATAACTCCAAAAGATACTAACAAATCATACTATAATAAATATCAATATCTCAACACTCCTCCCTCAAGGTGGAGAATATATATCATATGCATCCATCTTGTCACAGTCTAGTGCTGAAGTTTTTATTTTCCCATAACTCAAGAGCAAGAGAATCCCCTTCAAGTGCTTCAAGCAATTTGTTTAGCTCATTCATAGTATATCGAAGAACAAATCTTTTCTCCATTTCACATGAGCAGAACGAACTAGCATGTTTAAAACAAGAATATCTACTAGGAGAGCACTCACAACCTACAACGGATAGGTGCAAGTCATAGAAGCATGAGAAGCATTCTCTTTTTGTATGCCCGTCGAAGTCATTGCCGTGCATAAAGAAGGAGAATGCTTCTCCTGTTTCTATGACTTGCACCTATCCGCTGTAGGTTGTGAGTGCTCTCTTGATAGATATTCTTGTCTTAAGCATGCTAGTTCGTTTAGCTCGTGTGAAATGGTCAAAAGATTTGTTCTTCTTCGATATATTATGAATGAGCTAAACAAATTGCTTGAAGCACTTGAAGGAGATTCTCTTGCTCTTGAGTTATGGGAAAATAAAAACTTCAGCACTTGACTGTGCTAAGCCATTTAACTTCTTAATTTTTTAGGAGATAAGGTTTCCCAATAATCAGCATTTGGATATCTTGGAACTTGAGTATGATCCTTGTTTTCCAAAATAAGAAGTTTCCCCGAAGCTTCCTGAATGTACTTCACGATAGGAACTATGGCATCCCAACGTATTTCATATAGTCAGTTAAGAAATTTACATACAATATAGGAGACATCTAGAGAAGTTATGATGAAATATTTTAGTTTGCCCACCAATCTTTGGATCTAAAAGTGGCCCTCTCTGACTTGGTAGATGCTGGCTTTAGGATCCTTAGAAGTGTTATCATGTATACAATTTATCAAACTTACTTCCTCTAGAATGCCCATGGCATACTTCCTTTAGAAAGTACAATGCAATCCTTGGATAGTGCCACCTCTACCCCTAAAAAGTGTCCAAAGCCTATCAATATCTTGTCAGAAAATGGAGGCAAAGAAGTTGTTCATATAAGCAATACCATGCTAATCACTCCTTGTAATGGCAATGTTGTCAAATACACAACCAAGTAAATGCACTCTAGTTGAATATCAATAGACGACCATGTGATGTACCTCACTTCGTGTTTTGTTAAACTGTTAAGTAATATTGCTAAACCTACCAAATCATACTCTAAAAGGACAACAAACTTACAATAAAGATTCGACTGAGAAACAAATCTATTCTAGAAGGTTGCTCCATATAAACTTCTTCATTTAATGAGAGAAAGCATTCTTAAGTAAAAGGTGTCCCTATTATCCAAACCAAATATCTGTGTCATTTAGCAAGTATTGTATGCGGTAAGGTTGCCCTTTCGGACTATCAGTACTGGCTTTAACTTTAAAGATCCCCTTACATCCAACAACCACCTTCCCTAGTGGAAGAACATGGTCACATGTTCCACTGCTCTGAAGTGCTCCTATTTCTTCAACCATAACTTGTGGCCACTCAAGATGAGATAGAGATTCACCTACAATCTTAGGAGTAGATACAGAAGACAAGCAAAATGCGAAGGTCGAAGAAGATGATAGCTCAATGTAACTAATGAAGAGAAGGATTATGATTAGATCATATACCTTTTTGGAGTGCAATAGGAAGATCAAGTGAAGAGATTTAGGCCTATGTTGTTAATCGCGCGCTATAGCCCCGCTATAGCAGTGTAGCGTGGCGGCGAGGCCCTCCACCACTACTATATAGGGCCACGAAACGCTGTTGAGAGAAACGGTCATTGCGGCCGCGAAAAGCAGTTCAATCCAACTTGAATATGAATATTTTTCATTAGCACTGCAAAAGGTTGAAACAACTATTTATATGAGATATAATTTAAATAGGAATGCAATCCTGCCATAACTCCAAAAGATACTAACAAATCATACTATAATAAATATCAATATCTCAACACTCCCCCCTCAAGGTGGAGCATACATATCATTTGCATCCATCTTGTCACAGTCTAGTGCCGAAGTTTTTATTTTCCCATAACTCAAGATCAAGAGAATCTCCTTCAAGTGCTTCAAGCAATTTGTTTAGCTCATTCATAGTATATCGAAGAACAAATCTTTTCTCCATTTCACATGAGCCGAACGAACTAACATGTTTAAAACAAGAATATCTACTAGGAGAGCACTCACAACCTACAGCTGATAGGTGCAAGTCATAGAAGCAAGAGAAGCATTCTCTTTCTGTATGCCCGTCGAAGTCATTGCCGTGCATAAAGAAAGAGAATGCTTCTCCTGTTTCTATGACTTGCACCTATCCGCTGTAGGTTGTGAGTGCTCTCTTGATAGATATTCTTGTCTTAAGCATGCTAGTTCGTTTAGCTCGTGTGAAATGGTCAAAAGATTTGTTCTTCTTCGATATATTATGAATGAGCTAAACAGATTGCTTGAAGCACTTGAAGGAGATTCTCTTGCTCTTGAGTTATGGGAGAATAAAAACTTCAGCACTAGACTGTGCTAAGCCATTTAACTTCTTACTTTTTTAGGAGATAAGGTTTCCCAATAATCAGCATTTGGATATCTTGGAACTTAAGTATGATCCTTGTTTTCCAAAATAAGAAGTTTCCCCGAAGCTTCCTGAATGTACTTCACGATAGGAACTATGGCATCCCAACGTATTTCATATAGTCAGTTAAGAAAATTTACATACAATAAAGGAGACATCCAGAGAAGTTACGATGAGATATTTTAGTTTGCCCACCAATCTTTGGATCTAAAAGTGGCCCTATGACTGCTTCTCTCAATAGCGCTTTGCGGCCCTAGAAAGGTGTAGGCTTACGTCAGGTTTCAGAATTATAGTATTTAGAATAAGGTGTCACAAATGCTAAAATAAACATTTAATCCTCATTTGATAAGGTGCATTTTAAATTCGAAACATGATTTATCATATTTATGATTTTGTAAATAATGTGTGTTTGCTTCTGGGTAACTTGTGATAATAAAAATTAATGTTATCTTGTATTTTGGATTTTGTAGATTTGTGCAATTTGGTCCAGAGGTGAAGTGCCGCTGCGGAGCACAGAAATGTCAAGGATTTCTAGGTTCAAAAAAGAAAATTAGCAAAGTAGTAAAACTCTGTTGTTGGGGTGCAAAACGTAAGAGAACTTTATGCACTAAACCTGCTGATTTAGCAAAATATTGTATGTAATGTAGTAGTTATCACAGTTATATTATATGTAGGCTAAAGTGAAAAGCAATAATCTTTATTTATAGAATAACAATACCTCACATTCTTTGTACTGGAAAATAGGTGAGAATTTCTTCATTAAAGATTGTGACAACATTGTCTGTCACACAGAATTTTATCATTGTCATACATGACACCAAAACTTGTAAATTGATATTGCTGAATTAAGGCATATATTACAGTATTGAATAAATGACAAATATCAGATTTTTTCTTTCATTCTTTATAAGTTTTTATCAAAAGTCCTTACTAAGTGAATAAGGCAATATATGTATGTATGTATGTATGTTGTGTTGTTGGTTTCGACTATACCTCTTTGAATTGTGAGCCCTTAAATTATGTGCCTATAAAATGTTGTTTATGAATTGTGTAAATGTAATCGTTGTCTGTTATCTGTGATAAATTTTGCTAAGTTCTTTTAAAGGTGGTGTTATTAAGCCCTTAATTCTATGTTGGCAAAAGTCCTCATACTGAGTAGTGACTCAAGTTCAATAGGGGATGGAATGAAGTTGAAAGTGACTGCCCTTTTGTCCTTCATCAAAAGCTACTTGGATGGATGGTCATAAATCATCTGATGAAGATGATGTAGAAAAGGTTTAAGCAGATTTTCATCATAATCAATAGCGTCTACACATACTTTCACTAGGATTCTAGCTAACATCCCAGAATTGCTCTCTACTCACAAATTTGGATGTATGAATTAGTATGCTTGAACCATCTAACTTGAACAGGTCGGTCTAACATGAATGATCCATTTTGCAATTCCTATTTTAAAGATATGTATTGAGAAAATCAAAATTTAAATTTTTAAAATGATTGACTATATGGGTGCGTTTAATCTGCTAAAAAATAGAGTACTGAATTAGACAACTTTTGTTATACCCCATTTGATTTGAAACTGGTTATAAGACTGGACAAATTAGCTAGCAAGGGACAAGACAAAAACAAGAATTTTTGTCCCTCGTTGAATCACATGACAACTTTTTTTGTCCACAGTGTACAACTATAAAAAAAATACAAAAATACCCATTTTATTTTCGAATATAAAAATATTATCGCACTATCTCTTTGTTCTATCCTATACTGTTTTTTTCAGTCCTTGTTGTTTTACATCGGTTAACATTTGTGATGAAAATAAATCGAAATTGAGTTCTATCAACTATTAGCAATAAACCGAAATTGAGTTCATAAAACATTAGGTTGTCAAAACATATCATTTCACGCGATCCAGAACTATACTGTTGGTATTACAAATAAGTTATTATATATATGTAATTTTTGTATATGCATATTGTATCAAGCAAACAATAAAATAAATGAAAATTTCCTATGTTTATTTTGTAACAAGTTTAAAATATTGTCATATTTTTTATATCGTGATAAACCGCACAAACCGAACCAACTTTAACCACATTGATTTGATTTGATTGAGATGACTTTTAAAAAATCAACCGAACTGCATACATTTTTATCTCACAGTTATGAAAATTTTTATGCTCAAAACGAAACAAACCGCACCACGAGCCCCTAATAAAAATAAAGAATATGTTATGATTTAATAAGATAAATTTACTTAAAAAAAAAAAGGATAAAAATGTTGGAATAGAGACGGTTTTGTGAAGATCGATAACAGTACTTATTGTTTTACTATAATTACGGTGCATTTTTGTCTCAAGTCTGAACGCGTCTCTTTGATTTGTTTTCACTTCACTCCTTCAATCACTCAAACTTCTCACATTGAAATACCTGAAAACTTCTCATTACTATAATTACGGTGCATTAGTTAACATTTTTGTCTCAAGTCTGAACGCGTCTCTTCATTTCTTTTCACTTCACTCCCTCAATCACTCAAACTTCTCACACTGAAACCCTAATCTCAAAGCTCTCAACAATGGCTTCCAAGAATCACTATGTCCAACTACCTTCTGAATCCCAAAAACCAGTTGCTGATTCCGAACCAAATCCCCAACTACAGGCCCGATCCTCAGCTCAAGCCCAGACCAGTCTTACATCCGGAAAAAAGCGTGATGTTGAAGACAAAAATGCAAACGGAAATACCTCAAAACGTTTGAAAAAGAAAAAAGAAACTGTTTTTGCCGCTGCTAGTGGTGGTTCTGGTGAAGAGAAGAATGATTGCACGGAGGAGAAAAAATCAAAGAAGAAGAGTGGTGGAAGAGTCTTCAGCGAAAAAGACGATCTTCTTATTTTGCGTGGTCTTGCTGATTTCATTTCCAAAACTCGAAAGCATCCTTTGAAGCATGCAGCTGAATTTCACTATTTCATGCGGGAGGAGAAATCATTTCGTTCAGATTTGAGGAACAGTCAAATTAAGCGGAAAATTCGAACTTTAAAAGACAAGTTTGAAAAAAGACGGGTTTTCACTGTACCGCATGATAAAAAAGCTTTTAAACTCTTCAATAAGATTATTTGGACAAATAATGATGAGAATGGAGCTGCAGAAGAAAATCAAAACGAGGTGGAAAGTAGCGTGGGTTATATTTTGAATGAAATTTTTAGGTGTGATGTTGATATGGCTTTGGATTGGAATGATGCTAAAAAGGGATTGAAATCGACAGAGGAATCATCGAGGGCGGAAATGGAAGAAAAGTGGAGGAAGCTTCATATTGAGGAGATGAACCTCGTTGTGACTCAGACGCAGTACGCTAAGGATCGGGTCAGGTTGGGCTTGTAGGATCATTTATCTTTCTTAGGTATAGTTTTTTGGTTCATCTGTATTTTGGATCATTTTGAGGCTATCTCATGGTTAATTAGTTACTGATTTTGGGCCTATCTTATGGTCATTTTTGGGTTAACAACTGTCATATGTTTTGTTATTGACTATATATGGAATTATGTTATGGTTTAGAAATTTCGCACATTGTTTTGGTGATCATAATATTGTTTGTTCTAGTCATGTTTTGTTGGATAAATGGTTAGGGATTAGCTTAACTTGCTCCCTGAAATGGATTTCAAACCATGCACTTTGTTGTTTAACTTATGTTGCTTGTGTTATTTGAACTATTTTGATTATCTTTATGCGTCGATTTTGTACAAGGTAGCCTTGTTAATTATCCCAGCAGCCTTGTTTCAATATGATAAATATGACAGCAGCCTTGTTTCAATATCCCAATCATTTTGTACTACAGTATTAGATTTTGTGAAGTGTTTTAAAGATGGTTTGTGATGATTGCATTGTTAATTAATGATAATGTATGGTTAATGATGATGGTTTAGCAATCTACTAGATTGAAATTTAATCAAAGTTATCATTAACAAAGAATTTCAGATTCTATAATGTAAAAGTGCATATAGTATATATTCTACATATATGAACTCATTTATTTTTGTGATTTTTTTCTTTTTCACTTCTTGTCTAATGGCTATTTATTGAATATTAGATCTGCAACCATGCACATTTGGGCATTATTGATGGTTCATGGAAGTATGGTAGGAAAGAATATGGGGATGATCAGAAGCATATTTTATATCAAACGAGGAGGATAAAGTAAGCCACACATTGTATTGGGGATGATATAGTAATTTACATTTTTGCATTTTGGTTACAATGACACTGGAAACCGATGTAAAGGGATGTAGCGCACGCAGCTTGGTAGCGCGTTTGTTTTGTTTTATGATGATTTGGAATTGAATTATGTTGATGTTCAAATATGATATATAAACTTACCTATAAGTTTATGCAAGTATTTTTGAACCAAAAGAAAAGTTTATGCAAATATATGATCGCATGTTTGACTTACCATTGGAGACATATTTCAAAGGGAACTTTCCCCGGTCCTCTTCATGTATAAGTCAAACACTTTGATTCCTTAACCGTCATTCGGAGGAATAACGGTTAACATCTGCTATTAGAACTTCTTTCAGTATTTTTAGTTATTCTTGTGTTTGTTGTAAAGCATTTCCCTAATTATAAACAATACGCTTTCAGAAGGTCGGCAACATAAGCAACAGCTGCTCCCTGTAGAATATTTGATCAAATGATAGAGTTATAAACAACTTTTAGTTAGTTACATAGAATATGCAGATTCATCGTTTGATCCTAAATAAATGAACCAAATGTTCCAACTTCCAAGCTCTAGAAAACAACATAAATAATGCATACCTCCATATCTTTAACAGTTGGATACAAGTTTCTATTTATAGATGATGTAGAAACACCATAACTACTCTACTCCTACATACACAGTAACCTAACCACTTATTAGTTACTTACAATTGCTAATTAAGTAGTAAGTAATTACACTTATATTAAGCTAATGTGAATGTAAATGAGAACTTTAACACCCTCTCTTTAACACCAAGAATACATGCATAACAATATAATATACTAATATAACAATATAATATACTAACAATTTGCTTATAAAAAAAACGTACTACCCAAAAAAGACATAGCTTGTAACATGATACTCTAACATTCAATACTTAAGAGAAAATACGAATTACGAATTGCATCAATCTTCTTTCTTATGTTTTTATTATCAAAGAACATTAATTGTCCGATACTTTTTCGATACGCGTATCGGACAAGTATCGATTATATTTTTTTTTAAAAAGATAATATTAATTTCCGATACTTCTCCGATACGTGTATCAGAAAGTATCAGACGAGTATTGATATCGAGTACGTATCTGACACGATACTTCGCTATTTTTGGAGTATCGAGGCTTTACAGAATGAGAATGGAACCAATACATCAAATAATCACATGAACCTTTATTTTTTAATTACAATTACAACATCACATCAAGCATAATTATCCCCAACTTTGCTAAAGATAAAGAGCTAACGATAAAGAGACAACCTGCACAATCAACACTAATATAATATCTAAATTTTAATTAACTTAATAGATCAAAAACATTTATAGAATTAGAGGTAGTAATTAGACACAATTGTAACAAAAAAAAAAGTAATTAGACACAATTGTAAAAAAAAAAAAAAAAAACCGGCAATTAAGGTTTTGCACACATTTGATTTGTGTGTTTATATCCACAAAACATGAAAATGAATGACATCAAAATTACTACGATGAAGTCGTGTCATGCTAGCTCCATTTGTTTCACCTATGTACACGGTCAACCTTTTCTATTCATCATGAAAATTTCTTACAATAATTAATAGCACAATTTTATTTAAAAAATAATAAATATAATTTATCTCAACTTTTTTTAATTCTCTTGTAATTTTCAGTTTACAATTACCTATCTTCACAAAAATCATGTTATGTATTGATTGAACAACTTTGGTTCATTTCATTCATTCATGCATAATAGTTCATCTCATTTGAAAACTTGTTAATTTCATCAATAACAAAATAAAAACTTGTTATATAAATTACAATGATTTAGAGAAACACTTGAGGTGAGATGAAGAAGGCTTTTGGATTAGTAAAATCACACGGTGATTATAAGGTACCTAATTAAATTGTTAAATTAATTCCTATTTAATTAATTTATTTGTTCAATGTTACTTTTTTTTTTTTGGGTACATTTTGTTCAATGTTACTTACTTCAATGATTTGGTGATAAATGGCAGGGGTTAGATACTGCAATTGTTAAGGCAACAAACTTTCACCATGCATTGCCAAAGGAAAAGCACATTCGACGTATGTCATACTACTCGTTTTCTTTTATTATTTTAAAGTCACATTGATATTCATCGTCTTCGAGGTATTTGAACTTCATTATCTTCGATCCAAGAGCGTTTAAATGAGATATCGCAGGTGTCTTCTAGTAGCTTACCCAAAGTTCTAGGTTTGATCCCTGATTTGGTCATGCAACATCGTTAAAACTCTTAGGAAGAGTTTGCCGCCCATTTGGGCCCACAAAGTTCGATGAATTAGTTTTTACAGTTGCATGTAGAGATACCAGATTTACGCAAAACAAAAAAAATTATATGGTCAAATTCTTACCACTAACCTATCACCTCATGAAAAATGTATTATGTATTGATAAATCGATAGATAAATATTGTTACCATCATTTCCATATGTGTGACTTTAGAAGTACTCCGTAGTTATGAATAAAAGCCAAATAACTTTTATGATCCGATGCATTGACGGTGTAAAATATCTTTATGACTGTGTATGTCTGTTGAAGAGTTTAAGGTTGTATGTTTGTGTGGTGCAGATATTTTCAGCTCACTTTCTCCATCAAAACCTCGCAGTGAGGTTGCTTATTGTATTCATAGTCTTGCAAGGCGTCTCAACCAAACTAACAATTGGGCTGTATGTTCCTCATCATCATTACTGATTATTATTAGGCCAAATTCATTTAGATCTACTTTTAAGTTTTACGTTTGTAACAGATAGATTCTTTAAGTTTTTTAGGTAACAAATAAGTTTAAATTTCTAATTTAGTTCACCGTTATCCTTCAAGTTATTCTCCGTTACAAATATGCTAAAGTAATTTAGTGAGGTGGTAGTGAACACTGCATTTTGGCTTCCAAATAACAAGAAGCAGCGTTCAGGGCCACCTCACTAAGTTAACGGTTATGTCAGCGCTTTTGTAAAAGTTATGTAAGCTTTTAAATGGATAGTGTAATAAATTAGAAATTTAACGGACTTATTTGTTACCTTTGTCTCTTCTTCTCTTTCTCGGTGCCGGGTCTCGAACTGAGTACCTTTAGGTTGAAGAACAAATCCTCAACCAAGTGACCCCTCAGGAAACATGCGACTTATTGTTACCTTAAAAACTTAAAAGAATTACCTAAAAAATTTAAAGGACCTCTCTATTACAAACGCAAAACTTAAAGATGCCTAAATATGCATTTGACCTTATTATTATCAGATAGTTGCTCTTTGTTCCCCAAAACTTATCAGAATCCCTCTCATGCCCCGCTATCTACCGAGAGATATTTTCTAGTAGTGTAAATCTTACCGGGAGATATCTCCTAATAGTGTGCGTTTTTTCTAGTGTGAGCAGTTCAGGGGACGAAGACCAAACACCTTATTATATAGTAATGTCTCTCTTACTTTGAAGGTTTTCTGGTTCATATTAATTGGTTTCTCAGGTTGTGTTGAAAACCCTTATAATTTTACATCGTGCAATGAGGGAACTTGACACTTCAGTTTGGGAAGAGCTTATTAATTATAGTACAAGAAGAGGCTATTTGATTGATCTATCACACTTTCATGATACCTCAATTCCAAATGGTATAATTAATTAATTTGTTCAATAGTTCTATTGTTTCATTAATGTTGCTTCAACCCAATAAATGACTTTTTATTGACATGGAGCAATTGGGGTTCAGCCTTGGATTACTCTTGTTGGATACGTAATTACGGTCTTTACCTCGGAGAGCGCCTACGATGTTTTGTCATAGTCCACCATGATGTCGCGGCTTATACCTCAGTAAGTTTATATTCTATTCATTTCTTTTTGCATGAATCGCCATTTTGATCCTTGAGTTGTAAGCAACAGACAATTTAACCTAATGTATTTACAAATAGCAATTTAGTCTCGTAAGTTAAAGAACTTTAGTCGATTTAATCTTATATAGTTCCTTTTACAATGTTTTGCTTGAATATTTCTATATATACAGAAATATTCCCAAAGGCTTGACACTAAGGAATTGCTCGAGCAATTGCCAGCCCTACAAAATCTTCTCTTTCGGCTACTTGATTCTAAGGTTACATTCATGATCAATGACTTGTAATTTCCGCAACTTTGCTAGTAGTTTTAATAACTCATTCATTCATTTTTTCTTTTCTGCACACGCAGCCAGGGGGTGCGTCGGCTTATAATCGCTTGATTCAGTATGCTCTTTCAATTGTAAGAAAATAATAATCTTAAAACTGTTGTTTTCTTTTCAGCAATTTAGAGTCCTTATAATTCGCAGTGTTCATTTTCTTCAGATTGCTAGTGAAAGCGTTAAAATATATGTTGCAATAACCGTTAGAGTGGTCGAATTACTTGAGAAGGTGAACAATATATATGCTTTGACTTGACGATATTTGATTGATATGTGTACTTCATCTTTGTTCTGATTAATGAAAGATGATGCAGTTTTTTGAGATGAACCACGATGATGCGATTAGTGCACTAAAGATTTATAAAAAATCAGGAAGTCAGGTGATGGTGTTGAGCCTTTCAAAAATCACCATTTTCGTCATATTGCGCCCTTCCAATTGATGTTTGTTTGTTTCTGTAGGCAGGCAGAGAGGTTGTCTGAGTTCTTTGAGACCTGCAGGGGCCTAGACTTTGGAAGGGGACATAAATTCATCAATATTAAACAGGTACGCACACACACGGACACACATGCACGTGCGTGCGCACACACACTTTGTTTTCGGGGAGCTGCAGCTCAGCTTACATGAATGTATTTTGTAGCCACCTGCTTCCTTCATAACAACCATGGAGGAATATATCAAGGAGGCTCCCAACACCTTAATGATTGAGTACAATGCGGTATGATACTAGTTAGCGATTATCAAACATATATAATAATTTCTTAGGGAATGAATGTTAGTATGAATTTGTTTTGTGGTAATTGGTGTTTCGATTAAAATATCAGAATGGCGAAGAGGAAGGAGGTGCCGGCGGTAACAAAGATGCAGCTTGTGTAGAAGGAGAGTTGTTGAGCGTAGATGAGTCAGATCCTTCTACAGAAAAGAGTGAGGCTACTGCACCAACACAAGCAGCTGATCTTATGGTAAGTAGTATAATTATATGTCATGTGCCTCTTGGGGAGGGGGAGGGCAAGGCCCCCTACGGCTGGTCGGCAAGCGAACGACGGGCGAACGCATCACTTCTAGCCCGGATTCACATGGACATGTTTTCTTCTCATATATATGATTTTCTTTGTTATATACTATTGATCTTATGTTTTCTTCTCATATATATGATTTTCTTTGTTATTTTAGGGTTTGTACGACTTACTAACAGGTGCATCTGAATTTGATGAAAATCCTCTAGCATTGGCAATTGTTCCAACCGGTACGGTAACACTATTCATTAACTTCAATTTCTAGGGTCGGTCGATGGTGCACTAACACTTAAAATTCACCTAAACCTTAATGACAATTGACGCCGTCTAAAACATATACAAGTTTAGGGTCATCTTCGTCAACACAACTAACATTGTGACCTATTAAGTGTGTGTTTGACAAAAATAAGAAAAACAAATGAGTTTAGTATTGAGGCAACGACACACCGAACAAAACATCTCAGTGGTGCATACATGAAGGACCTTAATCTTCTACTTCCAAGTGGCGGCGTCGATCGCCGGCACAATGTTAAGCAATTTTGAAGTACCAATTCACTGTGTACTGCCTATAAAATTTCTATAATGCAATTATTCAACCAAACATAAGTATAACTAACTAGTTTCTTTTAATTACACAGAAAATTCCAGAAATTCCAGTATTGATGAGAATGAAGCAAGCCCATTACCAGATTGGGAGGTTGCACTTTTTACAGATGGAGAAAGCAGCCCTGACCAAATTATAGTTTCAGAGAATAAAGAGGTAGGTCTTTCATCACTCTTTGGTTGTACACTTGTTCAAGTACACCTAAAAGTCCCACATCACTTGGGAATCGAGGGGCTAAGGGTAGATTATATACAACACTCACAGTCGTCAACCCACTGAGACGTCTTTTACAAAGGACAAAACCTTAACGGCTCATACGTAGCCCAAAGCGGACAATACCTCGAAATGTGGTGTGACGCACTTGAGGGTGGAATGAAACAACACTTTATGAAGAATTGTTAGTGGCACATAATTGTTACTAACAATATTATGAAAAGCAGGGTGATGAAGTGGACATGTTAAAACTTGAGGGATTTTATAATGAAGCTAACGGTGGAGCACAGCATGAGGATGGAGTTTACCGGATAGGGCAAGTGAATTCCAACCCTTTTGATTTTGAGGCAATTCATGATCCAACTCAATACAATATGGCATTTGCATTACCTCCAAATGCCTTTTGTGTACCTCCCAACATTCCAACTCAATTTGTAAACATGCATCCCTACCATGTTTCTTATGATAATGCTCAACAGCAGCAGCAGGAGGAACCATTTACAACGATTAAAAAATCGACCAATCCATTTGATGATGAGCCGGATATTTTGCCACCACCTTTGGCCTCGGATGTGCAGCATCAACATCCAACTCAGACTACTTCTGATTAGATATTGGAGACACGCGGCTGATTCGTTACTTACCTCTTGGTACATTTCAAACAATGTGAATGTAAGCAACACAACGAAGCCTATGTTTGGTTACGCTGTGGAACGGCCATTGTCACGCCCGTAGGAAGCGGAAAATTATAGAAGTGAATGGTTGTTTGGATGCACACTATGGACATGGTCACATGGTAACAATCGTGCACGAAGCATGTTTGGAAAGTTCACCAACTTTTAAATTCTGCGTCCAGATTTAATAATTTTAAACAAAGCTACAAATTGTAGCTTTAGGAGTACAATGAATTTGTACGACCTTGAAAACAAACAGTTGTGTGCGCCACTTTGGCTAGTACTCCCTCCATTTTTTTTAAGTGTCGCTTTAGAAGAATTGTTTTTATTTTTATTTAAGTGTCGTTTTCATAGTTTAAGGTACAATTTGTCAATTATACCCTTACTTTTTTAATAACTCCACTTCACATTTTCCATAAAATATAAAATTTAATGGAGAGAGAAAAATGTATATTCTAAATTTATTTGGAAAGAGAAAGTAAATGGTGGATTAAATGAGGGTAGAATTGAAAAATAAATACAACAATCTACTACCTTGGGTGGAAAGCTTTATGCTAAAACGACACCTAAAAAGAAACGGAGGGAGAGTACAAATTGCATCAAAACTAATTTTGATATTATTATTCAAGGATTTGTACGTATTTTATTTAAATTTTGATAGTACAATGCAATGATTAATTGAAATTCTGATCATTAAAATTAAAAATTCATGACATGAGATAAAATCATTTATTTAGGTCAATTTTCATTGTTTTGCTTATAAAAAAATTATTTTAGGAGGTGACACTTACAATTACAATCAAAATCTTGTATAAGGTACAAAATGAAGGTGTGAAAACACAAGAAGGGGGTAGTTGAATTGTGTTTTAGATAAGTTAAAACTTTTTCTAAGTTTCAACTCAAATAAGATAGCAGCGGATAAAACAAGCAAACACAATAAAAGAGATCAGAGGAAGAGAAAGTACACAACAAATTTATACTGGTTCCTTTCACAAAACGAGAGTAGTCCAGTCCCCTTGCACTTCCAAAGGATTTCACTATAATCACACAAGATTACAAATGTTCAAGCACACAGCAAGAGACTTCTACACAATGCTCAAACACTCAGCAAGAGACTTCTCAAACTTAAGAAGGTAAGAAAGTTTGTTGAGATTAATACAATACACTTAAGAGAACCTTAATAATTAAATACAATGAGTACTAAAAAGACTTCAAAGTATTTTGAATAAAACTGAGATTCAAGGTTCAAAGAATGAATGTTTGTATTGACAGTTTGAGTGTACAAAGGAGCGTGCGCGTGTAGATGATTATCTTCAAAGATGAAGTGAGAATATATAGTACAATATAACGCTCCATGTGAATTATGACCGTTGTGCAAGGATCATTTGCCCAGTTAACGTTATCTTTGCAGTCTGAGATGAAAGCAACGTTTGCAGACCAAAGTGGTAGTGAAGTTTCTCTACTTTGTCACGGCAGAAGGTGTTTATACCAAACAGAGAAACTTTCACAGTTTGACTTCTAAGCTTCACAAGAATGGAATAAGGTTAAACAACTTGATTGTCCATTTGAATAACTTAAACCAATCTTGAGTAAGGTCCTTGTAACTTGGCTCCAACGTTCTCTGATTTAGCTGACATGAAAATGACTTCTCAATGCACACAGTTCATGAACATCTTCTGAAGTCGTGTTGCTTCTGAATGACTAGCTTTCAGAGGCAGAATGTTTCAGAACCAAACGACCTTGCTTCTGAGTCTGTTTCAGAACTTGTTTGACAACTTCTGAACTTTGGTCATCAGAGATTACTTAAAGCGGTTCTGCACACTAGTTTGAAAAATTAGTACTACCAATTGTTCCTTTAATACTTATTGTTATCATCAAAACTTTATAGATTTAAAACTTGGGGCTTTAGAACCAATTTTGTTCCAACAATCCCCCCCTTTTTGACGATGACAAATATAAGTATTAATTGACAATTGTTGTTGATTTAATTTATCATTATCAAGATCAGGTTTATGAGGTTTGCAAGCTCCCCCTGAGTTTGATATATGATTAATTGAAATCAGTTTAAGAACTAGTTATATAGTCTGAAGAAAATTTTCACATTTTGTCTTTCAGAGGCAAAGGTTCGCAAGCTCTCCCCCTAAGTCCAATAAGTATCAGAAGATTTGCAAACTTCTGAACGCTTATATGTGATAATTTTGTTCTGTCTTTATAACATAGTCTCCTTCATAAATAAGTATACGTGATACGAGATAACTTAAAAAATTTGATAGTTTCAGGTTTTAGCAAGTGGTTCAATTTTCAATTAATATTGTTATTCTCCCCCTTTTGGCATCAGTCAAAAAGAATTAAACACAGTCAATAAAAAATTTGAAAACACAATTTTCAAAGTAGTCAAAGGTAGAAAGTTGTGAAAACTGCAACTATAATAAAGAAAGGCGTTAATAACCAGGTGTTGAAACTGCTATAAAAAGGCATTGCGTAAGCAAAGTTTGAATATCTAATCATAACGAATTAAAACAATGAAAAGATCAAGCAAGCGTATAGCAGAGGCTCAGAAGAAGAAGAGCGAGGAGAAAGATGTCGCTGAGAAGAAGAAAGAAGAGCAGAAACAGAATTCAGAGGAGAAATGTATGTTTTGTGAACCATCTTTATTTGTAATTGCTTTTCATTCAATGCAATTTGCTTTTCAGTAATTTTCTTTAGTTTAATTCCAAATACTTGCTCGAGAAACTGCTACTTCGAGGCGATTCGAATTAGTCTCTCTTGTATCAATTGAAAACGTTTTAATTTCTAAGTGTTTGCTTCAGTGTTAAAACGAACATTCAAACAGTTTTCTTAAACGAATAAAACACAAAATTGTCCTGAGATTTACTAGTTGGTCTCGCAAGTTTAAATACTTAAACTAGCGGTTGTTTACCAAATTTCCACGTAAACAAATTGGCACGCCCAGTGGGACGGGTTTTGTGTTTATTCAAACTGTGTTCTTTTTATGTTGTGGAATGAAAAACTTGTTACTTGCATATAACTGATGATAAGTTAGGTTATGGTTAAAACTACTCAAAGATCTAATCCTAGTAAAAATCAAAATTCTAGTGCGATGAGTAGCGAAGCAAGTTCGAGTGGTGGAGTCGATCCACCTCCACAGAGTTTGGTAACATCTGAGTTGGTAAATGTTCCAATATTCTACAGTCCAACCATATCGACTGTGCATGATGTTATTCAAACTTTGCCAATACCGACTATGGCAATTCCGTCCATGACTGCTGGTTTTGGACGTTCGAAACCACCATGAGGTCAGGGTTTTATGTATGGGCCTCCCCCTACCCTTGGCTTAGGGATGTCAGTTTTCGAATCTGATAGGTATACTTCGTCAAGGGTGACTCCCACACCCTTAACGACTGCGTCTGTGTTGTCTTTGAGGCAGCAAATGGATGAGAGCAACCATGAAATGGTTAATCTCTTAACACAACAAATTGGTACTGTGTTTAATCCATTAATTCAGAATACCAACGAGAGTTATCAAATGTTGGCATTTCAAATGAGTCGAATTGCAGATTTTTTTGGGACACCCCCACCACCTCCTAGAGTAAATCCTGTTACTCCACAAGTGATATTACCTGCAATGTCTTCGACTCCAGTACAGCAAAGGCCAACTTATGTGGCCAATGAAACAGTTCCTAACCCAACACCTACGCCAGTTGTACAAGAGGAAACCCATTATCCTCACGAGGTTAATCAAATGCCTCAAGTAGTAAATCAAAATCCTCCTGTTGTCAACCCAAATCCACAAGTGGTACATCAGAACCCTCCAGTGGTAATGGTTAGGAGGAACCAGGATCCTGATGAGGTAGTGCGAGAGGTGCAGAACAATAACTTGCTTGGCCAACATAATTTGGCTAACATGGTCGAAACAATTTTGGCCCAAAACGGCCTAAACACGGGTTGTCGAAGGCCAAATTTTGTCTCTGCTTTCAATGAATACGTGCTGCAAACAGAGTTACCAAGAGGTTGGAAAGTCCCAAAATACACTAAGTTTGCTGGAGACACTAATGAGTCAACCGTAGAACACATTGCTAGGTATTTAGCTGAATCTGGGAATTTGGCAAATAATGAAAATTTGCGAATGAAGTATTTCCTTAATTCGCTTACCAAGAATGCATTTACTTGGTTTACAACTTTGCCTCCCAATTCGATCCATAGTTGGGCCCAATTGGAAAGAACTTTCCATGAACAATTTTATATGGGCCAAACCAAAATAAGCCTGAAAGAGTTAGCCAGCGTAAATTTGATAATCTAGCCCGGAATCACATGGACATGTTTTCTTCTCATATATATGATTTTCTTTGTTATATACTATTGATCTTATGTTTTCTTCTCATATATATGATTTTCTTTGTTATTTTAGGGTTTGTACGACTTACTAACAGGTGCATCTGAATTTGATGAAAATCCTCTAGCATTGGCAATTGTTCCAACCGGTACGGTAACACCATTCATTAACTTCAATTTCTAGGGTTGGTCGATGGTGCACAAACACTTAAAATTCACCTAAACCTTAATGACAATTGACTCCGTCTAAAACATGACGCAGTACGGAAGCGCTAGGTTAGCAAAACGCTAAACCTAATGGATAAAGACAAGCCGCAAACACAAACTTGTCAAAATAGGGTTTCGGAGTCCACCGAAAGAGTAATTTGGAGTCCACCAAATTTGAGAAAATTCTCTATAATTTTATTGAATGAAAAAGTTGCCTTCAAGGCTACAATAGTTTACCTTAAATAGTAGTGAAAAATAAAAATAACAAATCTTCTAAAAGATTGTAAAAATAAAAATAACAAACCTAGCTAAATAAAAATAACAAATCTACCTAAAATATAAAAATAACTAATCTAGGTGAAATATAAAAATAAGAAATCTACCTAAAATATAATAAAACTAAATCTAACTAAAATAATAAAATACTGAAGAAATCCTCCTACATCAGTCTCCTCTACCTCAAAAGAACTCGACCCCGAGTTCTCATCTTGATAAGGAGCTTCCCTTGCAAGTTGATTCCTCCAATGAACAAGAGACCACCCTCCTGGATCCCATTGAGTGAAGTGAGAGGACCCGTCTTGTGCCAACACATCCAAATTACCACCGGGGTCCCATTCCTCAAAGATGGCATACAAAGTTGGAAATTTATCACAGAAGGATGTTTGACCCACCTTAGTTAACATGTATGAGTTAGTGTCACTAACATCAAGTTCACTAATTAGGTAATAATAATGGTGCTGAATGAGGGAAGTTTGAGAACTCCAAGTATCAACTCCAAGTGGCTCATTCTCACTTATTTGAGTCTCGGTTGCTGCATCCATGATCCTTTCAAACGCAACCATTGATTCATTGTGATATTTAGACGCTGGTACTATGCAATCTGTGACTGGCGTCGCCTCTGTTTGGACACAGATTAAAGGAGCAGATTGCACATTGGGATTGATGACGTTTGAAACCATAGCTGATTTGGTGTTATCGATTTCAAAATCCACGACTTCATCGTGTTGGGAATCTCTAATAACATCGTGAACTTGCTCGACTTCATCGGCCTCTTTATTTTCATCTTTGGGTTCTTCACCTTCAACTGAAACATCTGGTTCAACAACTACTTCAGTTTCTTTCGGTTTGGATTTATCAGCAGAATCGTCAAGTTTCTCGGGATGAGATGGTTGGTTATCATCTAGGGTTTCATTAGCTATGTGACGTAGTTGAAAATTGTTGGCATGATTGTTGTTGTTGGAATTATTGATGAGGCTCCATGCTTCATCGAATTTAACCTTAACATACCAATTAATATACGTTATCAAAACAGAATGTTTAGCAATATCTTTAATCGTCTTACGCAAGTTACCTGACATTCTGTAAGCATGTCTCAAAAGGTCGGACAAGGAGTAATCTTTGTTGCAACAAAACGGACAACGATATGTCGAATCAGAGATTTTAAACGTGTAGTAATCATCCTTCAACCTTTTGTAGTATCTACGCTCATAGTATTCCAAATCAGATTCACCACGCGTATGTTCTGATTTTATGTAGGTAACAATAGTTTGGTTGTTATTACGAACCCTAATAACCGGAATTCGTTCTCCTCCCCTATTCGGATTGATTCTGTTGTTGTTAACGTTGTTGGATAACGTCGTCATCTGTGTTGTCAGAGCGGTGATGGCCCCGGTTAAACCCGCTATGGCACCATCAAACTCTGTTTTCGTCACCGGTTGATCTCCCATCTGATCACGTTAGGAAAAGAACAGGAGAAACCTGCTCTGATACCAACTGACGCAGTACGGAAGCGCTAGGTTAGCAAAACGCTAAACCTAATGGATAAAGACAAGCCGCAAACACAAACTTGTCAAAATAGGGTTTCGGAGTCCACCGAAAGAGTAATTTGGAGTCCACCAAATTTGAGAAAATTCTCTATAATTTTATTGAATGAAAAAGTTGCCTTCAAGGCTACAATAGTTTACCTTAAATAGTAGTGAAAAATAAAAATAACAAATCTTCTAAAAGATTGTAAAAATAAAAATAACAAACCTAGCTAAATAAAAATAACAAATCTACCTAAAATATAAAAATAACTAATCTAGGTGAAATATAAAAATAAGAAATCTACCTAAAATATAATAAAACTAAATCTAACTAAAATAATAAAATACTGAAGAAATCCTCCTACATCAAAACATATACAAGTTTAGGGTCATCTTCGTCAACACAACTAACATGTGACCTATTAAGTGTGTGTTTGACAAAAATAAGAAAAACAAATGAGTTTAGTATTGAGGCAACGACACACCGAACAAAACATCTCAGTGGTGCATACATGAAGGACCTTAATCTTCTACTTCCAAGTGGCGGCGTCGATCGCCGTCACAATGTTAAGCAATTTTGAAGTACCAATTCACTGTGTACTACCTATAAAATTTCTATAATGCAATTATTCAACCAAACATAAGTATAACTAACTAGTTTCTTTTAATTACACAGAAAATTCCAGAAATTCCAGTATTGATGAGAATGAAGCAAGCCCATTACCAGATTGGGAGGTTGCACTTTTTACAGATGGAGAAAGCAGCCCTGACCAAATTATAGTTGCAGAGAATAAAGAGGTAGGTCTTTCATCACTCTTTGGTTGTACACTTGTTCAAGTACACCTAAAAGTCCCACATCACTTGGGAATCGAGGGGCTAAGGGTAGATTATATACAACACTCACAGTCGTCAACCCACTGAGACGTCTTTTACAAAGGACAAAACCGTAACGGCTCATACGTAGCCCAAAGCGGACAATACCTCGAAATGTGGTGTGACGCACTTGAGGGTGGAATGAAACAACACTTTATGAAGAATTGTTAGTGGCACATAATTGTTACTAACAATATTATGAAAAGCAGGGTGATGAAGTGGACATGTTAAAACTTGAGGGATTTTATAATGAAGCTAACGGTGGAGCACAGCATGAGGATGGAGTTTACCGGATAGGGCAAGTGAATTCCAACCCTTTTGATTTTGAGGCAATTCATGATCCAACTCAATACAATATGGCATTTGCATTACCTCCAAATGCCTTTTGTGTACCTCCCAACATTCCAACTCAATTTGTAAACATGCATCCCTATCATGTTTCTTATGATAATGCTCAACAGCAGCAGCAGGAGGAACCATTTACAACGATTAAAAAATCGACCAATCCATTTGTTGATGAGCCGGATATTTTGCCACCACCTTTGGCCTCGGATGTGCAGCATCAACATCCAACTCAGACTACTTCTGATTAGATATTGGAGACACGCGGCTGATTCGTTACTTACCTCTTGGTACATTTCAAACAATGTGAATGTAAGCAACACAACGAAGCCTATGTTTGGTTACGCTTTGGAACGGCCATTGTCACGCCCGTAGGAAGCCGAAAATTATAGAAGTGAATGGTTGTTTGGATGCACAGTATGGACATGGTAACAATCGTGCACGAAGCATGTTTGGAAAGTTCACCAACTTTTAAATTCTGCGTCCAGATTTAATAATTTTAAACAAAGCTACAAATTGTAGCTTTAGGAAGGACGTACAATGAATTTGTACGACCTTGAAAACAAACAGTTGTGTGCGCCACTTTGGCTAGTACTCCCTCCATTTTTTTTTAAGTGTCGTTTTAGAAGAATTGTTTTTATTTCTATTTAAGTGTCGTTTTCATAGTTTATAAGGTACAATTTGTCAATTATACCCTTACTTTTTCTAATAACTCCATTTCACATTTTCCATAAAATATAAAATTTAATGGAGAGAGAAAAGTTAATATTCTAAATTTATTTGGAAAGAGAAAGTAAATGGTGGATTAAATGAGGGTAGAATTGAAAAATAAATACAACAATCTACTACCTTGGGTGGAAAGCTTTATGCTAAAACGACACCTAAAAAGAAACGGAGGGAGTAGTACAAATTGCATCAAAACTAATTTTGATATTATTATTCAAGGATTTGTACGTATTTTATTCAAATTTTGATAGTACAATGCAATGATTAATTGAAATTCTGATCATTAAATTTAAAAATTCATGACATGAGATAAAATCATTTATTTAGGTCAATTTTCATTGTTTTGCTTATAAAAAAATTATTTTAGGAGGTGACACTTACGCTTACAATTACAATCAAAATCTTGTATAAGGTACAAATGAAGGTGTGAAAACACAAGAAGGGGGGTTGAATTGTGTTTTAGATAAGTTAAAACTTTTTCTAAGTTTCAACTCAAATAAGATAACAGCGGATAAAACAAACAAACACAATAAAAGAGATCAGAGGTAGAGAAAGTACACAGCAGATTTATACTGGTTCCTATTACAAAACGAGAGTAGTCCAGTCTCGTTGCACTTCCAAGAGATTTCACTATAATCACACAAGATTACAAATGCTCAAGCACACAACAAGAGACTTCTACACAATGCTCAAGCACTCATCAAGAGACTTCTCAAACTTAAGAAGGTAAGAAAGTTTGTTGAGATTAATAGGCTTAATTACTAAATTGGTCCCTTAAAGATATTTTTGGTTTCAAATTGATCCCTTAAAGAAAAAAAGGCTCAAATTGGTCCCTTAAAGACTTTGCCGTTAAACATTTTGATCCTTTCCGTCCAGAAACTGTTAATTTGTACATGTGGCAAACTGAGTGCTTACATGGCTGCTTACATGGATGCTTACTAGCTAAATCATTTAAGTTAAAAAAAAATCTTAAAATTAAAATTTAAAATAAAAAAAAATTATGCAAACAAAAGAAACAGCTCCACCTTTCTTCCCCAATTTAGAGATAGCAGAAACAACTCTTTCAAAAGCTTGAGTATTGAGAGTAACCCCATCACCCACACCACCAAAATCCGTCAAATTGAAAACCACAGGTCTCATCTTGGGAATCGGTCTAACCGAAACTCGTCCGAAAAACAAAAACCCACCAACCACCATGTTTCTTTGCCAAATAAAAACCGATGAAAAAGCTGCGATCCATAGAACCAAAAAGAGGGTCTTGTGTGAGGTTATGAATGCTGGAACGCAGCGTTTAAAGTCGAGTCTTTGGTGGTGGAACCGACCTAATGTTGACGTTTCCACCATCATTCGGTGAAGTAGTTGTGAAATGGAGTTGAATTTAGCAGGTTACAAATTTGGAAAATATGAATTGGATTGGTTTGGTGTGAAATTGTGAGTTGGTGAGAAAGGTGTGGGTGAGTGAGAGAGAGAGTTAGTGTGAGAATGAAGGATATGTGTTGTGTTGAACGAGTGAATTGAAAGAGAAGGTTTGAGAGATGAGAACTGGAAGAAGTTGGTTGCTGTGACAATGATGGAGCAACCGTGGAAGAAGGATCTGTGTTGTATAATTTTTTTTTATTTTAAATTTTAATTTTAAGTTTTTTTTAACTTAAATGATTTGCCTAGTAAGCATCCATGTAAGCACTCAGTTTGCCACATGTACAAATTAACAGTTTCTTGACGGAAATGACCAAAATGTTTAACGGCAAAGTCTTTAAGGGACCAATTTGGGCCTTTTTTTCTTTAAGGGACCAATTTGAAACCAAAAATGTCTTTAAGGGACCAATTTAGTAATTAAGCCAGATTAATACAATACACTTAAGAGAACCTTAATAATTAAATACAATGAGTACTAAAAAGACTTCAAAGTATTTTGAATAAAACTGAGATTCAAGGTTCAGAGGATGAGTGTTTGTATTGACAGTTTGAGTGTACAAAGGAGCGTGCGCGTGTAGATGATTATCTTCAAAGATGAAGTGAGAATATATAGTCCAATATAACGCTCCATGTGAATTATGACCGTTGTGCAAAGATCATTTCCCCAGTTAACGTTATCTTTGCAGTCTGAGATGAAAGCAACGTTTGCAGACCAAAGTGGTAGTGAGGTTTCTCTACTTTGTCACGACAGAAGGTGTTTATACCAACAGAGAAACTTTCACAGTTTAACTTCTAAGCATCATAAGAATGGAATAAGGTTAAACAGCTTGATTGTTCATTTGAATAACTTAAACCAATCTTGAGTAAGGTCCTTGTAACTTAGCTCCAATGTTCTCTGATTTAGCTGACATGAAAATGACTTCTCAATGCACACAGTTCATGAACAGCTTCTGAAGCCGTGTTGCTTCTGAATGACTAGCTTTCAGAGGTAGAATGTTTCAGAACCAAACGACCTTGCTTCTGAGTCTGTTTCAGAACTTGTTTGACAACTTCTGAACTTTGGTCATCAGAGATTACTTAAAGCGGTCTAGCACACTAGTTTAAAAAATTAGTACTACCAATTGTTCCTTTAATACTTATTGTTATCATCAAAACTTTATAGATTTAAAACTTGGGGCTTTAGAACCAATTTTGTTCCAACAATCTCCCCCTTTTTGATGATGACAAATATAAGTATTAATTGACAATTGTTGTTGATTTAATTTATCATTATCAAGATCAGGTTTATGAAGTTTGCAAGCTCCCCCTGAGTTTGATATATGATTAATTGAAATCAGTTTAAGAACTAGTTATATAGTCTGAAGAAAATTTTCACATTTAGTCTTTCAGAGGCAAAGGTTCGCAAGCTCTCCCCTGAGTCCAATAAGTATCAGAAGATTTGCAAACTTCTGAACGCTTATATGTGATAATTTTGTTCTGTCTTTATAACATAGTCTCCTTCATAAATAAGTATACGTGATACGAGATAACTTAAAAAATTTGACAGTTTCAGGTTTTAGCAAGTGGTTCAATTTTCAATTAATATTGTTATTCTCCCCCTTTTGGCATCAGTCAAAAAGAATTAAACACAGTCAATAAAAATTTTGAAAACGCAATTTTCAAAGTAGTCAAAGGTAGAAAGTAGTGAAAATTGCAACTATAATAAAGAAAGGCGTTAATAATCAGTTGTTGAAACTGCTATAAAAAGGCATTGCGTAAGCAAAGTTTGAATATCAAATCACAACGAATTAAAACAATGAAAAGATCAAGCAAGCGTATAGCAGAGGCTCAGAAGAAGAAGAGCGAGGAGAAAGAAGAGCAGAAACAGAAGGAGAAGGTAAAACCGGAGATAATCATCTTATCATCTGACTCTGAGAAAGCAGATTCAGATTATGCAAAGTTCCTGACAACATATGATTTGGATGAGGAAGATTCATCTGAAGTCCAATCCAAGTTGAGGGAGAAGACAACAGAAGAATATGTCCAGAGTTCTTGAAAATTTGATGTAATCTTGAATCATATGTACCAAAAATTTGCTATTAAAATCTCAAAAGACCATTTTATTAATATCAAATTTTTGGTACATATGATTCAAGATTACATCAAATTTTCAAGAACTCCGGACAAATTCTTCTGTTGTCTTCTCCCTCAGCTTGGATTGGACTTCAGATGAATCTTCCTCATCCGAATCATAAGTTGCCAGGAACTTTGCATAATCTGAATCTGCTTTCTCAGATTCAGATGATAAGATGATTACCTCCGGTTTTGCCTTCTCCTTCTGTTTCTGCTCTTCTTTCTTCTTCTCAGCAACATCTTTCTCCTCGCTCTTCTTCTTCCGAGCCTCTGCTATACGCTTGCTTGATCTTTTCATTGTTTTAATTCGTTGTGATTTGATATTCAAACTTTGCTTACGCAATGCCTTTTTATAGCAGTTTCAACACCTGGTTATTAACGCCTTTCTTTATTATAGTTGCAGTTTTCACTACTTTCTACCTTTGACTACTTTGAAAATTGCGTTTTCAAAATTTTTATTGACTGTGTTTAATTCTTTTTGACTGATGCCAAAAGGGGGAGAATAACAATATTAATTGAAAATTGAACCACTTGCTAAAACCTGAAACTGTCAAATTTTTTAAGTTATCTCGTATCACGTATACTTATTTATGAAGGAGACTATGTTATAAATACAGAACAAAATTATCACATATAAGCGTTCAGAAGTTTGCAAATCTTCTGATACTTATTGGACTCAGGGGAGAGCTTGCGAACCTCTGCCTCTGAAAGACTAAATGTGAAAATTTTCTTCAGACTATATAACTAGTTCTTAAACTGATTTCAATTAATCATATATCAAACTCAGGGGGAGCTTGCAAACCTCATAAACCTGATCTTGATAATGATAAATTAAATCAACAACAATTGTCAATTAATACTTATATTTATCATCAAAACTTTATAAATTTAAAACTTAGGGCTTTAGAACCAATTTTGTTCCAACACAAAACATTTCGGATTAAAAACATCCATCATTCATTTATAAAATGAAAGTTTAGTTTCTTTTCAACGAGGTTTTTGCAAAGATATTTGTTCTTTAAAAAACAATTAAGTTTAATATTAATATGTTCAACTCTAAAATGCAAAATAGTACTCTTGGATAAATTTACTACAGAAGTATTATCATTGAGGACATAAATGTTACTCTACATTGCACGAACCTTTGGTCTCCATCGCCGGTAGGTACTTCCTTACGTCGTGAAGGCATTCGACTATATTTTGGAATCTTACAAATGAAATTGGATTAGATGTAGTTAGGGTGAATACAATCAGCACTTCTAAACCATTTGATTAAGATCAAACGATTCATATCTCAAGACATATTTTATTTTATACTTAACTAATTTAGATTCTAAAGTTGAAATCATATGTTTAGTAGTCTAACTTCCCTGCATCTTGAAAATATCATTTTGATGGAACATGATAGCTTTTGAAGTCTATGATTTGAAATGTTCCCCTATAAAGAGAGTTGTAGATTCGTAGAAAAGGACATGTACTTGTACTCAAGTGACGATAAACACTAAACCTAACAGGCGAGGAGATTCAAAGATGCTCTAGGTAGAGGTTCGAAGAGACTGAGCCAATTAAAGATAAATTTTTTGTCTGGGCAAAGAAAGCTGGGAAGACATAGAGTTTCCCCCAAGATGAAAGGGGATTGGTGAAGATTAGTTTAACTTTTTAGTTCTCAAAGCCTCTTGTGCACTAGTTGGAATATCAATATGTTCGACAAAAAATAATAGTAATTGCGTCTAAAATGATATGATGGATGGTTTTTTCGACCAAAAATATTCAAGGCAAATGAGATTTTCATTTTTCCATAGTTTTTTTGGTAAATTTTCACCGCAAAATTAGTCAAATTTTATAGATATTGCAGTTGTGATTATATGGTGTATTCTTCATCTACTATACTCTTAATTATTTGAGATGCAACACTCAACATTATCTTTTTTTTTTTTGACAAACACTCAACATTATCTTCAATTTGCTATTAAAAGAAAAGACGCCGAAAAAAGACAACGTAATCTCAGCCGTTTGTTTTTATGAGGTCATTATTTAACCCTCCCATGACTCTCAATAACGCCTCTCTATTTGATCAGAGATTTGCATAAAGATTTTCATAAAATCAACAAAAGCAAAGAGAGAACAAATGTGCACAACTGAATTTAGTAAGCAAATTTACATGCGAGTGTAAATTAATTCATGGACTATCTTCCCTCAAATATAAAATAATCCAAATGTTTCAGTAAGAGCTGATGAAAAAATTTGATATTCAGTTAGATGATGTTGTTACCTCTCCCTGTGAAAATGTCTTCTACATGCTACTTCCGACACAGCTAACATTTCTCCATTTTTGCAAATTACACCATGCTTCAGACGAGCCATATTTAAACAATGACGAATGTATCATTGAAACGAATTAAAAACACGACAGCCCCCTTTTTCTTCTTTCCCTTTTATAGCCAAACCCTATTTAGTTTTATTCCTTCTTGATACTATCTCTGATGCCCAGGCTTTGCCAATTTCAGTCTGGAACTTTCCTGCAAAAGGGTTGATGATGAATCTAAGTCAGAAAAAGATACATAGAATTTTCTCAAATATTACCAAAATCAACCACAATAACAATTTCCATTGGAGCTTGAGAGAAAGAAGAAGAAAAAAAAAAAAACAAAGATGCACATGTTAGATGTTGAATTTGTGATTCTGTGTCTACATCAGACTACACTCAACGCTATTTAAATAGCATATAGAATCAATGCAATAAATACTAATCAATATGAATTGCTAATTCCAATCCTAATAAATTCACCGGAGGAGGCGCAGCTGGTTGAATCACAACTGGATGTGGTTAGAAACACACCAATGGAAAGAGAAGCACCAGACTAATGTGCACATGACAAACTGACAGTTCGGAACTGTTAGACCGACATTGTGATTAAACTTGGTTTTTTTATAGGTTACTAAACTTCAATTTGATTTTGTGTTTTATTTATTGGAAATCCTGTGAAGAGAACCCAAAGTTGTAAATTTCATATTATGTGAATGTGGCACCACAAACGCCTTCAACTTTTCATTATTCCGCTGTAACTTGTAAGTGACACTCGACAGTCCAACCTTGCTTTCAAGACCCACCATCAACATCCAAGCACTCATTCTCATCTTGCAAGCCCTTAGTAGTGTGTTCGCAATGCTGCAGCAGAAAAGATGGCGCTTACCTCTCTCGCTAAAAAAGAGCTTTACTTGTAAAGGGTTTTCTTATGTGAGAGGAATAGTTCAAAGTGGGTTGTGATGAGTTTTGAAATCCCAAAAAAGAAAAATATGAAAGCCAAGGATAAAAAATAAGAATCCATTTTTTTAAATTGCGACTGTGCGGAGTCTTCAAAAATCAGTTCTTGGCGAGCTGCGGTCCGCAGGTATGGCGTTTGCAACCACGAATCGCACCTGAATTGCGCTCTTGCGGCCCTGCATTAGGGCAACAATTTGAAATCTCTAAATTACCCCACTTTTAAATTCGTTCAACTTTTTTAAGGGAGTTTTTTCTTCCCCTACATAAAGGCTTTCTTCTTCCCTACACGAACGAAGACACAAAGCCTTTGTTCTTTATTCAAACTCTCGTTCTTCCTCCTCCAACTCCTCATCTTCATTGGGTCTTTAAAAATTATATTAATCATCATAATAATATCTATTACTTAGACACCCTATACCCTATAATTACTTAAATACGTCATATTGGGTCCTAACATCATTAAATGGAGAGAAAAACATATAAGCAAACACAAACATGTTGTACAGGTTGAAATAATAGTTTTTAAAGAAAAAATAATAATAACATAACCTTTAAACAAGAAAATGACCGTGAGACTAGTATAGGTTTGAATGTGAACCTTACCAATCAAAAATGAAAAACAAATAACATAATTCTAAAACAAAGAGAAAAACCATACCAGCAGTTGACCGGAAAAATTCATCCAAATCCTTCCCTTGCTCTGCGCATAAAGCCAAGAGAAAACAAGTTTAATAACTTGAAGAAATCTAAAAGCATATGGTTATTTCATGGTAAATCCAGAAAGGAACATGATAATCTGAAAAATAACCACCCAATTAAATGTTTGTGGCGTACAAGTTGTTAGAGACTCATTACTCTATTACAAAAATATTCTTAGCTTAGCCAATAACACTTTGTTTAAATAATATCATTTCATATAATGCGTCCTGCCTTAGTTTTTTACACACCACCATTTGCACAATATCATAAGAATCAATCAGTGCATTTTCTTCATATAATAATATAGACTAGAGATAAAGTGGAAAATGGAAATTTATACGAAAGATCTCCTACAATAAACATGATGTATATTCATTACATAAACCATGATTTTACTATCGGAAATTCTTCAACTCTCTAAAATTGACCAAAATTCACAGGATTTGAGTAAATGCCAACAAAGTGAAAAAAGTAATTGGGAAAATAACATTTCAAAAATCTCTCACCATCTTCATATTCCAAGGCTTGAAGGATCATCTCCACCTGTATGGAACAAAATTTAAAGGATTCAGGCAACTAGGGAAGTGCTAGAGAAGAACCAAAATAAATTTTAGTCTAAAACCAAAATGATGGATAATTAAAATAAGTAATGCTTCGGACAAAACTATTTAACAGATACCATAAAATCTACTACCAGGAGAAGCATCAAAGATTAACTGTGCTGCTTATTTTTGTTGTCTTCGGGAAAACAAAAAACATATTTGTTATGAGTGGGATTTGTATGTCTAGGGCGTTCTCCCACAGTCCCACCTAGTAGACTAGTATTTTATGACAGACCGACATCACAAAGAGTGCTACCCACAGTGGATTCTCTCACCTAAGGCTTTGTTTTTGGAGTTTGAAGGGGAAGGGAAGGCTTTGAGGATAAGGGTAAGATGAAAGGGAAGGAGAAAGGAGAGTAGCCCTCCACCTTGCATTGGAGATTTTTCCCCCTTTCATTGGATCAAAACCCCCTAACATGGAGGAACTAAAAAATACATTGACAAAAGACTATAGACAGTTTTGGAGGGTTTTGAATAAATTTTCAACTTCTCGCTCTATAATAATATCCTCGAAAAATCAAAGAAAATATTAGCTATAACTTGTATATGTATTCTCATCTTATCCTTTCCAAAAATACTCTTCCTTACGGGAACGATTTCCCTTCATTTCTCTTCCTACGTCCCCTTCCTTTCCCTCTTAACTCCCAAACGAAGCCAAATGGACTAGTTTTTTGGGATAGACTCTCCCTTTGACCTATGTTCATAACAAATATCTGTCAAATTGCTAGAAAATAATACAAAGTTAAGGTGACAAAATGTTGGAATATTGCCATCACATTGGTATTTCTTCAATGATTTTCCCTATAGATAGTGTGTATGAATGAAATAAATGGTATGCCGGTATGTATAACAAAGAAACTATGCATAGGGAATAGAGAAGAAATATCCCAATAAGCCTAAAGATAAACATCCACAAACCTTATCAAAGTCCTTGACAAATTTGGCTTCTGGAGAAGAATTTGCTTCATATTCCGTCCACAACTCAGCAATTTCCTTGGCTTCATTATTGAAAATGTTTTAAGAATCAATACAAGTGAATATATTTTGTTTCCTCAAAAACAAAAAGAACAAATGATTAAATAGTAAAGTACCTCTTGATCCACCTCCAAGCACTCTACACATATGATCCAGTGCCTCTTGTTCTCGTCGGCTTTTTTCTTCTTTTGGAATTCCATCTGTCGGGGTTATGTCCCCAACAATTGCTGTAAGATAAAGAACTCTACACATATTAATCTCTACTGTTTTACAATCATCATTATACATCTGACTTAATCCAATTTCCAAACATAGATAAATAACAGGATAACCCTACTACTCCCACAGAAACAAATCACTTTACCTTCTGCAATATCGTGAACAATAGCCATTTTGACGCACCTAAATTGAAGGAAAAAAAAAACTAAGTTTCAGAAAACATACACATTAGAAGAATTTTGAGCAAAACATCAATTTGGTCCTTAAATTATCATGATAAGCGCTTATGAATAAGCAATTTTGAAATTGAAAGTTAGAAAAGAAATATTAACTTATCGCGGTCGACGCCGGGAAAATCAGGAGCAATGAGAGCCATCAAACCCATACGATACATATGATCAGCTATAGATTCAGAATCCTTTACGTCTTTTCGTAACCATCCAGCACGTTTAGTTGTCTGTTTCACATTTATAAGAGAATTAAGAAGAAAGAGTAGAAATAGAGAGAAAATGAAGAAGCTTACTTACCTTGAGACGATGACATATAGAGAGGAAATCAATGGATTGAGAAGGAGAAGGAGGATTGGTGATAGCGGATGAAGAAGATGAATGAGCCGCCATTTGAGAAGAAACCCTAGAAGCAGAAAATGAAGATTTGAATCTTAGTTGAGAAGAACAACAACACAGAGAAACCAGAACTCGACTTCCACTTCCCATTCTCACTTTCCTTTATCTTTTCTTTCTTTTTCCTTCTATTTGCCTTATTATTTTTTTTTTTGGTTATGCTAAAGAATTGAAAATAGTTTTTTTTTTCTTCTTTTTTTGTAATATTTTTAAAAGGTTTATTTATTTATTTATTTTATCTCTTGTTAGTTTATCAGAAAAAGGTTGTAATGAAGAGCATTTATATGACATATTTTTTAACGATTCGAAAGTTTTGAATCTTATTAATATGTATCACGATGTTTTGGAGTACATGCTTAGGAGGTTTAGATTATGTGATGTTTGAATTGGTTGGTTGAGAGCGTGTGTTTTCGGGGGAAGTGTTTCGGTTCTTGTAAATGGAAGTCCGACGGGAAAAATTAATATTCAAAGGGGTCTTAAGCAAGGGGAGCCTTTAGCTCCCTTCTTGTTTTTGTTGGTGGCTGAAGGTTTTGGTAGAGCTACGAGGAAAGCGGCTGATATGAACTTGTTCCATTGGTTTAATATTGGTAGGGGAGGATCTGTTATCTCTCATCTCCAATATGCGGATGATCAGGGCCGGTCCCGAGTATTTGGAGGCCCTATTTGAAAATTAAAAATAGATTTTTAATAAAAAATACAATTTACTATATCTACTATATAAGAAAAGAACGTACATATGAAATTCCGAATTTGTCCTTTTTCATTTTTTGACACATAATCAATTCAGGGTTGTTTTGTGTCTTTATTAAAAAAAGTTAGTAGAAAAATGCTAAAAAATTTCTTAGTAGGAATCGAATCTTTAACCTTTTAGTTACACTTCTTATTAGATTTAATACTAAGCCATATGAATTAATTTGTTATATTTTTGGAACCAACATATAATCAACATGAGTTAAGTTAAAAGAAGAAAGGGGAAGTGTTTATTTATTTTTTCTTTTTTATAATAAGAGAGTAAAATTCATGTACAAATAAAAGGAGAGATTCAATGAAATTCTTTATTTCAACGTCATAAGTGCATTATACCAAATAAGACAACAAATGTATGGTTTTTTGTTTTACAATATAGAGGTACATGGTGTTGTTTCCATTTATTTATGATATTTTATTTGAGTCCAACCCTTTCTTTAGTGTAATTTTATCATTTATTGTTTATGTTTCGTTATTTTAGATTCACTCAACTTGATTTATGGACTTCAATCCAATATTTAATTAAGTTAATTTTCAATTTGTAGTTCAACTCAATAAATTTAATTAATTTAATACAAGAATATGATGGGAGAAAAACTGAAAAACTCCCGTAAAAAAATGGTGAGACAAAAACAATAAAAATTGTTAGTTACCTCAAGAGGATTATTCTCTACAGTTGCGCGTGAATGATACATTTAGTTTAAAAAAAACAGTAAAAATTAAATACAAAGTTGAAAATAGTTGAAAAATAAATGACATTTTTTAGAAGTTTTTTTTTAAAGATTTTTTGTATTTGATATAAGGACTAATATTTTTTTTAACAAACCAAAATGAGATATATTAACATAGAAAACCTCCCCAACACAAGACGTACCGAGGTAGACTACAAAAGTTTACAAAGAGTCAGAGAAACAAAACCATAAACAAATCACACAAGAAAGATATAATAAGAAAGATATGACTTTCGTTCTTATGAGATTTTTCTATGCGGAAGAAAATTATTGGAGAAAAAAAAGAACTAAAATATTATGTTGCCTATTTTTTTTAAATAATTTTACGGGTTATATTCAAATTAATACGGGAACATATTTTTTTTGGATATATCTACGGGTCTTATATTTTTACTCATATATTAGTAAAGTTGTTTATTTTTTTTTTTATAATTTTACGAGTTATAGTCATATATTAATATGGGGACATAATCTTTCGTGTGAATTCTACGGGACCTATGTTTTTCTTTTTTTTTAGACTAACAACAAACAATATTCATTTATTCAAGTAAGTAGAGTACGTGTGAATCTGCACTGAATCTAAATCGGAGCAAATCTGCAAATCTAAACAAAACAAACATTGTACTACAACGGAATTAAATCGGACACCGTACCAAGACGCGAACTCAAGACAAAAAAACTCTGCACTAAGACGGGATTAAAACAACATCAGACAAGAACAACAAAAAAAACTCAAATGAAACATAAGAATGTGTGAAAAATCACTTATTTAAATAAAAAAAATATAAAACAATCAAAAAGGGGTGATTTTAGATCAAAATTGATCTAAAATCACCCCTCTTTGAAAGATGAACAAGAATAAAAAGCAAAAAGTAGGGTTTACTATGTTGTTGTTGTGGGGCGGCTATGAAAAAACAAAAAGTGGCATATGTTTTTCCTCTTATTAATAAGATTTCACGTTCTTTAATAATTTATGTAGGACTATATATATTTATACTCATCAATTAATAAGATAACCTTTTTTTTTATTTGTACGAGACTTATAATTTTAATCATATATTAATAAAGTTGTTTATTTTTTTATAATTTTACGGGTTATACTAGATCAAATATTAATACAAGGACCTAATTATTTTGTTCATTTTTACGAGCCATATATTTGTTTTTATTAATATATTGATAAGGTTGCTCATTCTTGACATATATTTATACTCATGCATTAACAGAAGGATATAATATTTGTGTGATTTCTGCGGTGCCTGTGTTTTTTTTTTGTGAACAAACTAAAATGAATTTTATTATTAATAATGAGTCCTGATTGGCACAAGGTGTGCCAAACAAAACAACAACAGTTTATATCATACACGTATGCAGGGCCTATGTTTTTACTCTTATTAATAAAATTTACAGTTTTTAACTATTTTTTGTGAACTTATATTTATACTCATATATTAATATACGATAACCTGATCTTCTGTGTGGTTTATGCGGGACCTATGTTTTTTACTCATATTAATATGATTAATACGTTTGTCCGTTCTTTTATAACATATACGGAACCTATAAAATACTCATATATTAATATGGAAACTTTTTTTTGTGATTTCTACGGGGCTCATACTTTTATTTATATATTAATTAAGTTGCCTATTTTGTTTTACAATTTTACGGGTTATACTCATATTTAATACGGTGACCTAATTATTTTGATGATTTTTGTGAGACCTATATTTTCACTAACATATTAACAAGGTTACCTATTTTTTAATAATTTTAAAAGGATATATTTATACTCATATATTTAATACAGACACCTAATTTTTTGGTGGTTTTTACAAGGCCTATGTTTTTACTAATATATTAATAAGGTAACCTATTTTTCCATAATTTCTACATTATCATTTATATTCAAATATTAATACGGAGACATAAGGTTTTTTTGTGATAGTTTTACCATTGTTCTTTTTCTATTTTTTTTACCAAATATTATATCTTTCTATTTTTTTAATCTTTTAATCTACTTCCCAATAAATTACTATTTTATGTTATCAAGTGAAGTTTTCAATTTTTTACTATTTTTTTTAGACCTATATTTATAATTATATATTAATACGAGATCCTAATCTTTTGTGTGATTTCTGGAGACCTATGTGTTTTACTCATATTAATAAGTTTGCCCATTCTTTTATAACATCTGCGGAACCTATATTTAAACTCATATATTAATATGGAAACTTTTTTGTTTGTGTAGTTTCTACGGGACTTATAATTTTAATTATATATTAATTAAGTTGTTTGAAACAAAAATAAAATAAAAATTAAGTTGTCTATTTTTTTTTTACAATTTTTCTTGTTATACTCATATTTAATACAATGACCTAATTATTTTGATGATTGTTGCGAGACATATCCTATATTTTCACTAACATTTTAATATGATTGCCTATTTTTTAATAATTTTTACGGGACTATATTTATACTCATAATAAAAATAAAAAATAAAAAAAAAATACACGGACATAAGTTTTTTTTTGTGCTTTTTCAACACCTATGTTTTTACTAATATATTAATAAGGTAGCCTATTTTTTTCTTCATAATTTCTACATTATCTATATTTATATTCCTAAATTAATACGGAGACCTAAAGTTTTTTTGTGATGGTTTTACCATTGTTCTTTTTCTATTTTTTTTACCAAATATTATATCCTTTCATCTTACCAAGTGAGGAGCGGCAACGCCGCGACTCCCGTGCGGACGCACGGGTGTCCTGCTAGTTTTTTTTAAAAGTTATTCTCTATTTGAATCGTAAATAACATAAAAAATAGTCATCATAGTAAATAATATCTAAAAGCGACATATTTTAATCAATAACATTAAAATACATCTTCAATCTAATATCATTATCAACTTACGGTTCCTTCGGGAACAAAAACTTTCTGGAAATGTTAGTTTCTTTTTTTACAATCAACCGCAAGTTACTTATAAAATTAAGAGTGTGTCTATTATTTTTAGTAGTAACAAAGTCATTATTTTTTTTTACATATATAAATTTTTTAATAGACCGATATAAACAATTTGAGGCCCCTAAATATTTGAGGGCCTGTGCGGTGGCTCACCTTGCACACCCACAGGGCCGGCCCAGCGGATGATACCATTTGTATTGAAGAAGTTTCGGTAGAGAATCTTTGGACTTTGAAGGCGATTCTTCAAGGTTTTGAATTGGCTTCCAGTCTTAGAGTGAATTTTTGGAAAAGTTGTCTTATCGACATAAATGTTAGTGACAATTTTATGGATTTGGCGTGTACTTTTCTCAATTGTAGGCGATGCGGAATTCTTTTAAGTGTCTGTTTGTTTTGGCGGTGAGAAGCTCCAAACGCAATTTTACAGTCTCGAAACGCGATTTCATCATTTTTTCGACTGTTTGGGTAAAAAGCAAACACAATTTTGTGGCTGTGATTCTAAAGCTAGACGCGAGTTTCTTTGAAGCTAGAAAATGGAGCATCTACGGTGAAGTGAATCGCGTTTGGAGATTTAATGATATGTGACATATTTATTTATTTTAATTTATGTTGGGCATCTACTTTATGTTGGGCTCTATGACCCGTTGGTCCATTATGGCTTAGTCCAATTTTTTTTAATTTTTTATTTATTTTACTGTTGGTCATAAAGTAAAGGACAGACATGGGCTACAAAGGTCCGTTTAATTTAATAATACAATATAATTTTTTTTATCTTGTAATACAATACAAATTTAAATAGTTATAAATAAAAAATAAATGAAATCTGATTATAAATACACATGTGTATGCCCATTTTGGTAATTATACATCTAAAATCGATTTTGATGCAAATTATCCAAACAACATAAAATATTGAGAATCACTTTCACATTAATGTATCCAAACATAAATCAATTTTGTTCAACTCACTTTTAACCAAAATCAATTCTGCCAAACTCAATTCTGTCAAAATCAATTCTTCCCGCCGCCAAACCAAACACATACTAAGTATCTCGGGCTACTGGTGGGGGAAAATCCTTGTAGAGTGGCAACGTGGGAGCCTTTGGTGGAGCGGATTCGCAATAAGTTGAATTCTAGGGGGAATAAACATATAAGTTTTGGTGGGAGATTAGTTTTAATTAATTAAGTGTTGAACTTCATTTCGATTTTCTTTTTGTCCTATATGAAAATGTCGGCGCAAGTGATTAAGAAAGTGACGCACATTCAAAGAGACTTTCTTTGAGGTGGTGTTAATGGTCACAAGAAACTTAGTTGGGTGAATTGGAAGGTAGTTTGTCAAGAGAAGAAGAATGAGGTCTTTTTAGTTAGAGACTTAAAAACGGTTAATCTTAGTCTCCTTTTGAAATGGGGATTGAGACTTTTACAAAATGAAGATTTTCCAAAACAACAAAGCTTGTTGTTATTCAATTGAGATTTTAATTACTTTTAAATTGTTTATTAGTATTCAAAAGTTTATCGATTTTGATTGATTTTTTTTTTGAATGAATTTTGAGAGACTTTTTAGTTGAAAATACACATAAAACATTCATTCAACAATCCCACTCAATCACTTGAGACTTTTCATAATCTTTCAAGACTTTTTCCTTCTTTCGGTAGGACTATATATATATATATATATATATATATATATATGTAGGGGCTAGAGTTCAAATTATGGACACTCTACACCACTTATCTATCTTATTTGTGAAAATTCTAACGGACGCTTTTTTCGAAACTATTTGATTTTTTGTGTGTATATTATCATCAACTTCCGAGCATCTTGTATAACTTGATTTCAGCCTGGCATGGAGGATTCGGGGGGCCAGAATCTATTGAAAGATCTATATCAATATTACTTCTGTCTGTCATGTAGGATAGTGTAAGTTTTAACAGCATATGGTTTTAATTTCTTCTGGCATCATCAATATTGCACGGTAGGTGCAGAGCAAAGTTGGTCATATTAATACAATTGGTGTTAAATCATGTAAATGTAGTACTTATTTTAGGTAACAGCAGAAAGAAAATGTGGGATTGTATTCAATTTGGCTTTGGTACTTCTTTAGGTAACAGTTCTACTCTACTGTGCTGGTTTGTTGACTGTCATTTTACATGTCCTTTAATTTTAGTGTTACTTAAATATTGGGTAGGTTAAAAGGACTAAATGAGTAATTCAAATTTGATACAAAGTAAAAATGTCATGAAATAATATTCAATGAGGTTGCTTCAATTCCATGCTACTCTTAAAATATTGTACTCCATTCTATAATGAGTGACTACTCTTAAAATAGTGTTCTCCATTCTATAATGAGTGAATGTAAAAAGAATCTAGAGCTAAACATAGGGCATAGCCTTCCTTTAAAGTTTTATTGAGATTATATAACAAGTTGAAAAACCTATTTTGATTTTGATGATCTGTTTTTGGAATTTAGCTATATCTTACCGTTAGAATTAGGGGTGTGCATGGTCGGATAATTTGACAAACCAAATCATATCCAAACCGAAACCATTTAATTGGATTTGGATTCATAACCATAACCATATTTTATTATAAACCGGTTATAAAACTGGTTATAAATTTGGTTATGGATATATAACCAGTTATTTTAACCAAACCAAATTTAAAAGTGGTCATTTTTTAAATCCAATTTTTAACCGGTTATTTTTAAATCTGATGAAAAAATCAGTTATTTCATTTTAAAAACTGGTTTTAAGACAATTTAAAAAAATCTTTTTTTTTTGAAAAAAATCTAAATTTAGTAAAACTTGCGTAAAAAAAATAGTAAAGAAATCAGAATTTTATACATAGAATAAATTCCTATATTTTATTTGGTTAATGTAATTGAATTTCCTTCATTTAATTTTAATAAAATCCACCATAAACCCAAAAATTGACCGAAAAACCGAAAAAATCGGCGGAAAAACCTAAAATCGACCCTAAACCCAAAAAATCGGCCCTAAACCCAAAAAATCGGCCGAAAAACCTAAAATCGGCAAAAAAAACCCAAAAATCGACTATAAACCCTAAAATCGACCGAAAAACAAAAAAATCGACTATAAACCCTAATATCGGCCGAAAAATGGGTTTATAGTCGATTTTAGGTTTTTCGGCCGATTTTGAGGTTTATAGCGAATTTCAGGATTTTGGGTCGATTTTAGGTTTTCGGCCGAGTTTTTTGGGTTTAGGGACGATTTTAGATTCTTCGGCCGATTTTGGGTTTTCGGTCGATTTTTGGTTTTTCGGCCGATTTTTTGGGTTTTCGGCCGATTTTAGGGTTTATAGTCGATTTTTGGAATTTTGGCCGATTTTAGGTTTTTCTGCCGATTTTTCGGGTTGCCGTCCGATTTTAGGGTTTATAGTCGATTTTGGCCGATTTTAGGTTTTCGGCCGATTTTTTGGGTTTTCGGTCAATTTTTGGTTTTTCAGCCGATTTTTTGGGTTTTCGGCCGATTTTAGGGTTTATAGTCGATTTTTGGAATTTTGGCCGATTTTAGGTTTTTTCTGCCGATTTTTTGGGTCACCGGCCAATTTTAGGGTTTATAGTCGATTTTTTTTTATTTTGGCCGATTTTAGGTTTTCGGCCGATTTTTTGGGTTTTTCGGTCGATTTTTGGTTTTTCGGCCGATTTTTTGGGTTTTCATCTGATTTTAGGGATTATAGTCAATTTTTGGAATTTTGGCCGATTTTAAGTTTTTCGGCAAATTTTTTGGATTTTTGGCCGATTTTAGGGTTTATAGTCGATTTTTGGGGTTTTGGCCAATTTAGGTTTTTTTTGCCGATTTTTCGGGTTGCCGGCCGATTTTAGGTTTTTATAGGATAATTAGCCTAAAAAAAATAGTCAAAAGTTTCATATCAAAAAATGAAGAAATGCGCAAAAAGTCTAATCCAATGGATTTGGACATGGATATGGGCATTTAATTAAAAAACCGGATTTACATAATGGATACCCAACCATTTTTAGAATGGTCTGGTTAATATCTGTTTCCAAGTAACTGGTTATTTGGGGTTGGTTTTGGATTTGGATATAGTCATATCCATATGACCGGATATTTTGCACACCCCTAATTAGAATATAGAAGTTAATATAGAGTTAGTTAGTTGTTAGAGAATAGTTGGAGTTAGTTATTAGGTTGTTAGTTTGTTTATTCCTTAAATGCTCTATAATTTATATAATCATTTCCTATCTTTTAATTAATCGATAATTCAATACGAATACACAAGATTTTTCCTTCATATCAAGCTTCAAGCTTACTTCTCTTATGAATATTAGATCTTCATATCTTCGATCCATAGTTCATAACACTGACGAAGGCTTGACGAGGTGGTGGTGGAAGAGTTTCGATGCTTGACGAGGTGGGGTTGATTGCAATGTAAGTCTCGGATCGTTAATGAAAAAAAAAATGTCAATTAAATTATATTGGAGAAGTCTCACATTGCTTAGAGAAGTAAAGGGTGGAGCAGCTGCCAGCTGATGCTATATATAGAGACCTCAAATTCCTTGTTTTTTGTTTTAACACACCAAACAGGGACACCTGAAAACAAGGTTGTCAGAACCGGACCGGTCATCGAACCGGCGAGTTCACCGGTTCAAGGTTCAATTGGTCGGACCGGGTTCAATCGGGGTCGAACCGTTTTTAATTAAATATATATTTTAATTAATATATAAATAAATATATATGAATAATTGCTCAATATTTCAAAATTTCACACATTAAAAAGATAAAATATCACAAGTCAAAATAAAATAAAATTTATAATTCAAACCAAATGAAAAATAGATGAAAAACAAAAATCTTTCATATTCCTACAACGTCTTTGTTTTGTTTCAGATTTTTTTTTTTAAAAATAAAATTAAAACGACGTCGTTTTGCCCTATTTTTTTATTAAAAAAAAAAAAATTGCAAAACCGCCTGAACCGCCCGGCCGGTTCGCCGGTTCAACCCGGTCCGACCCCGGTTCACGCGTTTTTTTGCCGGTCGGTTTCTTATCCGCTTTTTGCTGAAAACCGAACCGTTTTCTTGACCGGTTCACGGTCCGACCGGTCCGACCGGCCAGTTCGGTCCGGTTTTGATAACCTTGCCTGAAAATACTTTAAGTTTATATTTGTATCTTTTTCTTTCTCTTATGGTCGTGTTTTAAAGTATTGTGAGATGTAGTTCAAATATTTACTTTGGAGAGTGTGGGTGGGGTCATAGGGTGGTTGAGAGTGAAGTCTATGTGTTTTGTAACAATTTTCACACAATGTTTATTCTCTAGTTGTAGGTTTTGACAAAATGGTCGTGTTTTTTTCTTTGGTTTTGAAGTTTCCACGTTATATTCTTGTGTTGTTGATTGTGCTCCTGTTTATTTTAACCTCTTGAGCTATGTTATTTCCTAACATATTGGATTAGAGATTTGTCTTGTTTGTTGAATCCTACGTATTGAAAAGTTGGATTCTGGTATTTGTGTAAGATAAAATTAGCGAATCACATATTATATAAAATTAGAACTCAATTATTTGGTAATTATAATTAGTTTTATCATAATTAATAGAAGCGTCAATATTGAAAACATCGATATATTAGATCAGGTCTTCCTTATACTGATCACATGCTCCATGATTTGAGGTTTTCAATATTGAGGGTAAACAGCTTATTTTGGCAGCAACCTAGCCTAGCTATTTAATATTTATAAGATAAGATAAGATAATATAAGATAACAACCCTGGCTAGTATCACTGATCATCATGTACTTTAGAGGTCCAATTTTACAATAAAGAAGATTTGACTCGAGTTTGGAGAATATATTTCATAGGACTAATACTTGTTATATGTAAAGTGAGGTAAAATTACTTGTGATAATAGGTTTTGGCTAATATGAACAAGTGCATCATATGATGCATGGTGCACAAGTGGGTGATTTCATCCTAACAAATACGAATTTTACAAAATTCTATTGTTGGATTGAAAGTTTATATCATATAGATCATCTATAAATATTTTTGAAAAAATTTAAAATCATTTGATATGTTATTGAAACCTGTTAAAATTAACGGTTTATGAATTTTTATTAAACATCGTTAATCTTTATGAGTCTCAATAGCATATCAAATGATTTTTAAATTTTTTTTTTATAGATGATCTATATAATATAAACTTTCAATCAAACGAAGAAAAAATTAATATGGATTCCTAATACATCATATAGACTTACAGTTATTTTAGGTATCGCTGATAAATATATATGTCATTTTCAAATCTCCTTAATGAGACTTGAAACGGGACTAAACTTCCTTGAAGCGGTCGCGAGAGAGGTAAGAGATAAAGAAATATTAAGCCTCTAACTTAACTTGAAACTTATTGAAGACTCCACAACTTTTGACTAATGCCTAATCTTCATTCTTGCTATTGATTTGCTTGGTCTATGGTCTAGATACTTTTAACTTGTCCTTTTTATTTCTATTTTATCTTATTTGCTTGAGAATAAGTAATGATTCAAACATGGGGGAGTTTGTGATAACACTAAAATATGTATAATATTGAGTAGTATTTTACTTAAATAAATCAAGTTTTTAAATAAGTTTTTTAGAACTATTTACTTTTTTTCCTTCCTTTTGTATTTTTGTGACTTAATTCTTGGAATGTGAAGAAAATAGTTAATTTTATGCATGTTAAGGTACCCTAGTGACCAAGACTTCAATGATGATAGTGGAAGCCTGTTCTTAATGAAGTGGAAGTGGAAATTCAATATAATCAAGTGTTATTCGTAGCTCATTCGAGATGTTAAGGTACCGTAACTCAATGTCGAAGAAAGTGAAAAGTCAAATTTTGTTATCAACTGAGCCCGCCACGACCATTCAAGATCTCACCACGGTCGTGCCAGGCATGTCGGAATGGGAGAATTCACAGAAAAGCACTGCCACGACCCACGTTTGTCTTGCCACGATCTTGACAATTTTTGTTTTTTCATTTCACTTTTAAATGTCCATATGTAATAAAACTCTAATGAATATGGATATGGATGAATATCAGTACTCTTAGGCTAGAATAGGACCTTATTCCTTTGTAAAAATCAAGCTCATAAACAAATTACATGTATCAATAAAAGTTTCTTAGTTTATTTTCTTGTGTTCTTAGTTTAGTTTTATGTTTTTACTTAGTTTATGCAGCTGCTCAGTTCACTTCCATCTCGGGGTTATAAAGAATAGTCTGTAACATGTTCTCCCACTTTACATTAAAGTTTGACTACAAATACCTTAATAATAACATTCTTATGTCCGATGGGGTTTCATGATTAAGTCATTAAACAGACTAATAATCCTTGTAACAAAAAAAAAAGACCAATAATCTTAAAGACATTATTACTTTAAAACAAACATAATAAAGAAATGTATTACTAATAATTAATAAATAATGTGATACACATACCAAGTTCTAATATAAAACAATTGTCTTGAAGTTAACTTTTTATAAATGTGCACTTGAAAGTTAGTTAATAATAAATGATTTATTTCTGTGTTTAATGCTTTTCCAGTTCCGAACCTCGAAAATGATCTTTTAATTAATTTAGAGAGTGCTTGAAAAAAAACTTTTTATTTAAAGGAACTGGAATAAAATTATCTACGAACTTTGATTGCTAGGCATGAGATTAATTTCAAATTACAACACTATTGTATCGCAACACTGTTAAATATTGATTAACTGAGCCAGACATTAGAGGTTAATATGTACAACAGATCTCTCATCATTTTCCGAATGCAAAAACATATGATGAACGATATATGTATAAACATATTTTGAAACATATAGATTATATATCGATCACATGTATGCATTAAGTGATTAGATAATGATATCTAATCCCAACACAATTTTTTAAGTTGATATTTTTATTACCATCACTTGTTATATATGCAAACAACAAACAATTTCTATTATCAAATCTCTTAGGATACAATAATTGAAAATACTTTGATACCGCTATAAAGTTTTATCAGATAGACAAACACGTTAGTTTCATTTTTTTGTTAGTGATTAATAATTTTTTTTTTTGGTAAATTAATCATTCTTTTTCTTTTATTTATATTAATTTGATAAAATAATCTTTCTCTTTCTTTTTGTTTCAGACGGAGTTAAAACTCATTCTCGTGCTAGACCGGGTCACCCTTACCATTAGCCCTAAGAAGGACCATCACATGGATTCTCCTAGAGGTGTAGAGGAACACGGGCGATGGACCACTACTGACCTTTGAATCAAAAGTTTTGGGACTACACTATCTAAGAGGACGGTTGTTTATAAAAGATTTTGAAACCTAGAACTCTCACTATAAAGCCTAATTGACCGTCAAGGCCGAATTACAAAGTACAAACTATTCTATTCTTGTAATCTTAAGGGTCCGTTTGATCTGCAAAATATTAATACTGGACAGAACAGTACATGACAGTACAAGACAGAATAGCACAAGACAAACGTTTAAGGTATTGAACAAACTTTGTGTTGTACGATGTTTGGTGGACAAAATGTTATTTTGGTATTTTAGACAACTTGTGCTGAGGACAAAAAGTTATCTCGTGGTTTTGTGGGGGACAAGAATTTCAAGTTTTGTCCTGTCCCTTGGCCACCAGTTTGTCCAGTACCAGGAACAGTTTTAAAATCAAACACAGTACAACATGAGTTGTCCTGTCCAGTCTCTTATTTTTTAGCAAATCAAACACACCCTAAATTTATAGTATTTTGAATTTGATCGTCAAAATATTTACAAATGTATCTTTATTTTTTAAAGTTGTCGTTCAACGGTCCGCTTACGAAGACCCTTGCAATATAAACATGAGATCCCATATTCTAAAGAATCACTTTTATTCATAATTTCTACTTATTTTTCTAACGACAAAACAAAACAAACATATATGGAGAAATAAAAGGAACAAAACAGGTTGTGCGTAACTTTCCAATAATAAGTAAAAAGAAAATATGAGAAACACAACAAGAACCATAAAACACAGCATAAATAATTAGGACAGGGACATGTATGAAACGTGACCGTTATTGTTTGAGGAAGAGAGTATTAGTATTATTTAAGAGACATGTAATAATAAGAATATTATATATTTATTGGTTAAATATCAGTTTGGTTATTTGAGATAAATAGGGACTGTTATAGAGAGAGGTACACATTGAATTGAACCGACATCTTAACAAAACGTACACACCATAGAGAGAGAGAGAGAGAGAGATGTAAGCAGTTAGCATCTAACTATCTATCTCCCAACCATATACATTGCATTAATTTAGACGTAAGGCTGCAGCTATGCTCCATTGTAATGAATTAGGTTTATATATGAATACAGCTGTGCCATTTAATTTATACAAATGTGGATTTAGCTCAAAACATCAAGATGGTATAACATAAGGCTCTGCAATTGGTTTTCCTTTATGAGCTCAGCCCGTATGGTTCATGTGGGCCAATGGGCCGGGCCGGCCCATTTCATTTTATTTTTTTCTCATTTATTCGATCTTTTTTTATATTACTTTGATGTATTAGTTTCTTATAATTACTTCATCTGTCCTAAAATATAAGGGAAAATTGGTCAAACAAAATTGATGTATTTAGTTCAAATTTTTAACCAAATAGATCAATTTTCTTTGGCCAATTTTCTCTTATATTTTGGGATGAAGGAGTATCAATTTTATTGAGATATAATTGTATGCAATTGTAAATAATCTTTGCATCAGCACTAAATATCAATTAAACTCAACTTTGATTCTTATAAAATAAATTAAATCAATTTAATAAATTATAAACTTTTTTAAAAAGTTTTAGGTAAAAATGACTTTTTATTATGCTTACACATTTAACTATATTTTTTATAATAACTTTTCAATTAGATGATAATTTTTTATGTTTAATTTGATATTATTATTAGAAAAGTGACATAATTTTTTCGATAATGGGCCAACTCAAAGCCCGATGGGCTAGCCCGGCCCAATCCAATTTTCATTTGGTCTAATGGGCTTGGGCCAAAAAGACCCTATCGATTTCATTTGGGCTAGGTTTTTTGAGGCCCAATCCACCCAAGTCCGTGGACTAATGGGCCGGCCCATTAGCTCGGCTCATTTTTGACAGCTCTATAAGTAGGGTATTATAGTACCTATTCTCATACCCGCTTTTTAAAAAATATTTGTGCTCATACCTATATGAATAATAACATTTGTATCTTTGTTCATACTTTATGGGTACCTAAGTACTCAGACATGTATTGTGTCCGTCATACGTAATTTTAATAAAATAAATTGATCAATTATGAAATATTATATTATTTTAATAAAATTTAAAAATTAAAGATTTTAAATTTGACTGATGAAATTTTTTGATAAAATTATTATTAATTTCATGGTAAAGTCCATATTCACAATATTATTACTAATTTCATGTTATAAATAAACATTTTTAACCAACAATGAATTGGTCAAGTGGTAATGGTCTTGGTCCCTTAAGCATGTGGTCAGGAGTTCGATTTCAGGCTCATGCGTATGGAAAAAATTCAGTTGGGAGGGGAGAACCCCACCTTGTGTGCCCGACCAAGATTAGTCATCGTTAACGGTGGTGGAAACTTCGTACCAATATCATGGTAACCCAAAAATAAATAAGTAAACATTTTTATTAAAAATGTGTAATAGTTTAATAGTGTTGTGTATTTTTTAAATTGATATACATATATTATTATAGGATAATATAAATAAAAAATAAATATATTATTCGGGAGTGGATTTACTAAGGTACACGTACCCGCTCATTTTTGTGGATAATTACCTATACTCATGCACGTATCCAAAATCCAAGTTTTACCCTATATATTGTTGGTATTTTTTGCAGGTACCCACTGAGTATGAGTCTAATTGTCATCTCTACTAATATGTGGTCTATCCTTCAAAATTGTTGATCCAATATATTCAACGTCACTACTAATATGTGGTCTATCCTTCATTTATTTAAATTGCTAGATGACCCGATCAGAAATCTGATAGTAGGTTGTCCAACAGATTGTGGAGGACGCTCTGATACCATCTCTTAAAATTGAGAGTTTGGTCTTAACTCAACCGTACATACGGACTTGTAAGGTGTTGATTGCCTCAACTTTATAAACACATATTCAGGTTATGGCGTAATCGATGCGGGACTCCTTAACAAATAAAAAGAAAGATCATACTAACATATGTTCTAAATACATATACTAAGATACTTAAATATAAATTTTTTGCATTTAATAATTTATTAATACAAAATATTTAATGTTTGAAAAATTAAGTATACAATTTTAAAAAAAAAACATTTCGATACAATTTTAAAAAACACATTTCCACATTTATATGTCTTTATTCTAAAGCACAACATTTTCTTAAAATGAAAAACTTGAAAAGAACATGAAGCTCTAAAAAAAATTGGGGCGGCCTATCCAGGCTAAATTAAAAGGAAAATGCTAAACAGTGCCCCGGGCACTGGTGCCCCCGGGGCACTGGTGTCCCCGGGGCACTGGTTAAGCATGTTAAAATAGAAATTTTGTCTCGAAATACGTGCATTCAATGCCTCAAAAGTACAAAAGTTATCTTTTCAATATAAATTTTATTTTTTATTTTCTTTTTAGGTATGCTTAACAAGTGTCCGGGGCACTGTTTAGCATGACCCAAATTAAAATACAAGACAAGACTCACAAGAGTCTTTTCAAATTATTTTTCTGCTTTTATTATTAAAAATATATATAGGTCAAGTGTCAAAAAAATAAATAATACTATATATATATAGGTCAATAATTCTAATAATAATTAATGTCACAGCTAGAGAGTGTGACTGACATAGAAAACTAACTGCAACGGCCTCAACCAATGGGTTGCTCAATTTCAATATAAATATAGGTGAAAGGGAAGACTCACATTCCATCACATAATTAAACTTCCACACACGACACAAATTGGATTTTGAATTTTTTTGATGTCATAGCAATATTAGCCTATAATATATAAGCAACATCATCATTTATAAAAGATATAACTATATTTTAAGTATTTTGCTATCTAGTCATTCCTGTTAAATGGGAGCTCCTTTATCAGCATGGCCATGGGAGAACTTAGGGATATTCAAGGTAATATTAAATTATATTATATAATTTTTCGTAATCGTTTAACGTCTTGCACTTCGCTCGCAGCTCATCAATCGAGTTGTCTGTTTAAGAATTTATCAAGTATATATTTTTTTAATACAATTTTGATGGTATTGAATTGACACTAAATTTGATTTTTTTTTTTTTTTTTTTATGAATACTATATAGTATATGCTATATGGACCATTTGTAGGAAGAGTAATGTATGAAATATTTTATGAAGAAGAGAAAGACTGGAAATTCAGCTGGTGCCTTCAATTGCTCATACTAAGTGCTGTGAGAGGGCTAGTTTATTTGTTTTGGAATTGTTACACCAATAGTCTTTTTCTTACACGAAACCGTCAAATTTTAAAACAGGGGGTCGATTTCAAGCAGATTGATAAAGAATGGGACTGGTAAAATAAAAAATCATAATTTTATCTATATTTTTCTACAATATATGTTTTTTTCGTTTCTTTTTTACCTAATTCGGTTGTTTTGTAACTAATTAACAGGGACAACTTTTTAATTCTTCAAACAATATTTGCCACTATGGCGTATTATATGTTTCCGTTCCTACAAAATCTTCCTACGTGGAATAGTAAAGGTGTTATTGCAGCTTTGATTTTCCACGTGGGAATCTCGGAACCACTATATTATTGGGTTCACAAAAAGTTTCATGGAGACTATCTATTTACCAATTACCATTCACTTCATCATTCATCTACGGTACCACAATCATTGACAGGTAAACTAGTAACACTCTCACCAAATACTTAATCCATTTCTGATTGTAAAATACTCATTCTGTCTTAAAATATAAGTAAAAATTGCTCGAAGAAAACTTCTGATTCGATTTATTATTTATTGTAGCGGGACATGGAACGGTTTTGGAGCATATGTTTTTGAGTTTAGTAATTGGAATTCCAATCCTTGGAGCTTCATTGATGGGATATGGATCAATAAGTATGATATATGGTTACATATTGATTTTTGATTTTCTCAGAAGTTTGGGACATTGCAACGTTGAATTTATTCCACATAATCTATTTGAGACATTCCCATTTATGAGATATCTCATGTATACTCCAACGTAAGTTCATTTATTCTATGCCATTTTATTGTTCATACAAACACAACCCTTGAGTTAAATACTTAAATATTTTCAGCGAGCAACTATAGAAACTAGTCCTTTAAAATATCTGAAATTCATTTAAAAGATTGATATCTGCCAACAAATGTTTTGTCTATATGCATCAGTCAAATATGAAATTCATGACCAAATGATTAAGGGGTCTAGATACTAGTCACTTTAATCCATAGATGTAGTATATGTGCGTTATTATAGGCCCACAATTAAATGATCGGACGGTTATCAATCTCAACCATCTCATCTATTGATTCAAATCAGACTGTTCACGCAGTTACACCTAGGAAATCCATTTCCTTATTATAGTGTATAGAAATTGGAACAACACATCACATCAAGTGTTTAATTAATTATTAGTGAATGATGGAAATGCTTACCCTAGAAAGAAAAAAAAAAGTGTTTAATTAGTTTGGAAAATGCTAACTAGTGTCCCTGGGTGGTTAAGGAGCTAAATAAGGTATGAATGTATTGAAAATCGAATAATCTACTTTTTATAAGTATAAAAAATGCTCTTTTCAATGCAAAAATTACTCCTTTTGATATCCTTAACTAGTGTCCCGAAGACACTGGTTAGCATGACCCTAATTAGTTATTATTTCGGTCTCAAATGCATAATTTTTTTAGTTATGAAATAATGTTTTGTTCATTTATGCAGATACCATACACTACACCACACTGAAAAGGATTGTAATTTTTGCCTCTTCATGCCTCTCTTTGACGCACTAGGAAATACACTTAGCAGCAAATCATGGGAATTACACAAATCATACAGTGCAGGTATATATACAAAAAAAATAGAAGTGTGGGCTATTCTTTTTTTAGGATTTTTATATTTTATTTTAAAAGTCATGTGTTGAAAAGATATAAGAAATAAAAATAAACAAAAACAATGCACGAAAAAATTGCTTCTTGTAGTGCATCATGTTTTTGTCATAACTTTTTTAACAAATATTTTTTTCCAATAAATGAAAAATTGATTAAATATATTTTTATAAAATATTATTTTGAATATTTGTCATTTTTTAATAATATTTGTATTTATCTAAAAAATAATGTTAACAACACACATTTTTACTTAATACACATTTTCAACCCACTATCATTTAATATTGGTTTAAACTTATATAAGCCCCACCAAATTTATATGACACCTACATAATTTAGTTAGATTGATATGTGAACTTTAGACAATAAAAGAATGACGGTTGAAAAATGTGTATTAAGAATAGATCTACTTATTAAAATTAATAAAATAGATCTACTCACTTGACCAAAAAAAAAAAATAGATCTACTCTTGACAACAACAAAAAATCTACTTATCGGAGTTCATTTATGCGAGAGATAAAAAAAAAAATTAATACAATTTATTTAGTGGAATTTACTTATATCTAATAAATGAACAATAAATAAAGAGAAGTTTTTTTTTTTTAAGAAAAAATAAATAAACAAAAGTTAAATAAAGTAAATTCAAAGTCGTATATAAACATGTCTTTTTTTGTCATGTCTTTTTTTTATATAATTTTGAGGTATTTACCTAACAATAAATAAGAACAAATCATATGCATGTGAAATAAAAATTGTTTAAAAATTAGTTGTAAATACCACATACAAATTTGCCTATATTGTTTTTTTTTTACGGTAAATTTATTTATGTAACTTGTTCTCATTGAATATATATTTTCAAATTATTAAAGAACAGTGTAATTCTCACCATATTTTTTTTAGTGTATTAATTAATAACTACTACTCATTAGTTAATACCCAACACTCCCCCTTTTTTCTTTCTCTATTCTTCGTAAATTGGATATCATTTACGCGCAACTATAAAGATTAATCTGTCGAGTTTTGTGGGACTCAAATGAATGACAAACTTTTCCTTAGAGTTTTAACATTGTTGCATGTCCAAATCAAAGGTCGAATCCAAAACCTGAATCCAAAACCTTAATTAAGCTAAAAGATATTTGCGCTATCTCATCTAAAGTGCTCTTGGGTTCCACGGCACGACTTCCTCTTAATTTGTAGTCTATTATATTAATCCACATGAAGTAATTACTTTATAAATTTGTATTATTGACTCATGAATGAATGAATGAATGCAGGAAATGATAGTAGGGTACCGGAATTTGTTTTCTTGGCTCATATAGTTGATATCACATCTGCTATGCATGGTCAATGCTGTCTAAGAACCTTTGCTTCATTACCATTCAGAACAAGATTCTTCTTGATCCCATTTTTTCCATTTGCGGTCATAGGTGTGTCAGCAATGTGGCTTTGGTCCAAAACCTTTTTATTTTCTTTCTATTACCTTAGGGATAGACTACATCAAACATGGGTTGTCCCTAGGTGCGGTTTCATGGTACGTATTTTTGTTTTTTTCTCTGTCAGGTAGTCTAGTGATCATAATTTTTTGAACGGTTGAAAAATTGTTTGTTAATTGTTTTCATGATCACTTTAACAGTATTTCTTGCCATTTGCTACTGAGGGTATCAATAAGCATATTGAGCAAGCTATCCTCACGGCTGATAAAATTGGTGTCAAAGTCATCAGCTTGGCTGCTTTGAATAAGGTAAGATACTTAGTTTGGCATATTAAACTTTGGTGTAAATTGTATATTTTCTGTGCGAAACTGCAGAGATTAATCATTCGAACCTCGTGGGACTCAAATGAATAGAAAATTCTCTAAGACTTTTAAGGCTATTGTATGCCCAAGACGGATCAGAAAACCCTATTGTAGAGATTCCACGCAGTTTCACAATGTACTGAATCTCAGCCATCGATTTTAAATCGGATGGTTCAGATCAAATATTGTGTCATGCAGTTACTGCAGGAAATCCACTTCGGCCCAAGACAAAGATCGAATCTAAAACATTGTTGAGCTATAAGAGACTCGCGTCATCTCACCTAAGCGCATATTAATATTTTCATTTTGTCTATAAGAAATGATCTAATTTGTCGATATGTGGACATGTATGTAGAATGAATCTCTAAATGGAGGAGGAAAACTTTTTGTGGACAAACATCCAAACCTAAGAGTTAGAGTTGTTCATGGCAACACTTTAACAGCAGCTGTGATCTTAGATGAAATACCTAAAGATGCTACAGAGGTTTTCCTTACTGGAGCAACTTCAAAGCTTGGAAGAGCAATTGCTCTCTACCTTTGCCAAAAGAAAGTCAAAGTTCTGGTATGTACATTTACACGTCACGTGTCTATTTTATTTATTTTTTTTGTCAAGTAGTGTAGTGGATAAAATTTCACACTTTTAAAGTGAATAAGTAGGAGTACAGGGTTTAGTAAAAAAAAAAAAAAAAGTGGGAGTACAGGTTTGAACCCGCGGTCTCTGCATATTATATGCAATATCTCTGCGTCTATTTTATAGCTTAATCTTAGTTTATGACTTAACGACGGCACTTGATGAATTTGCAGATGTTAACACTATCAACAGAGAGGTTTGAGAAGGTCCAAAAGGAAGCACCTCTAGAATACCAAAGTTACCTTGTTCAAGTAACAAAATACCAAGCAGCACAGCACTGCAAGACTTGGATTGTTGGCAAGTGGATCACTCCGAGAGAGCAAAATTGGGCGCCGCGTGGAACTCATTTCCACCAATTTGTTGTGCCTCCAATTTTTGCATTTAGAAGAGATTGCACTTATGGAGATCTAGCCGCTATGAGATTGCCTAAGGATGTCGAAGGCCTTGGATGCTGTGAGGTGACCAATCTTCTTATCATTAATTTTCTTGTGTTTAGCTTTTGAACTTCAAGATTTGTTCCTATGCTCCCGGAGGTAACATGCTGCTGAGCTATTGGATTAAAGAGAGAAAAGTTGTAACTTCTCTCTCTGAAATTTAATAGCTCTGCTAGCATGTTGCACGCATGCAGAGGATCGTCTATTCTGAACTAACAAAATATATCAATAATTTGATGCAGTACACAATGGATAGGGGAGTAGTCCACGCATGCCACGCAGGAGGAATTGTACACATGCTTGAAGGTTGGACTCATCACGAAGTAGGGGCGATTGATGTTGATCGAATCGATGTTGTATGGAAAGCAGCAATGAAACATGGTCTAAGACCTTTATCTTCAGGATCTACTATCAAAGCAAATTAAGTTGAATTACAGGGTTTCTAATCAGTTTCATCTCAAGTGTTATAGTGGTCATTTAAATGTGGTTAAGTTCTCTTAGCTTGCTTTGTCAAAAGTTGTTAATGTTGTTCAAATCTCTTGTTAGAAACCTCTCTTTTTTCTAATTAATGAAAATTTCTACATTCAAAATAGTATAATGAAGCCTCGTGCATATTAAAAAAATAGAGTTAAAATCCACTTTTGTCCTTCGTAAATTTCTGACGGGTCAATTCAGTCCCCGACAAAAATAAAACTCAAATTAATCTCTGACATTTTTATATCGAGGACAAGTAAGTCCCTCTGTTATACAAATAGTACAATGGAAAATTGATTTTCTTGACAAGTACATGTCCCTCACCTTCCAAACAAGTAAACATTAAAGCAAGGAAAATAACCTTTCAATGCATCTCTAGTAGTACATTAGAGTAAAACTAGATATAAATTCTAGCCTTGAATGGGTGAGGAAATAAAGTTGATGAAACTGTTGTAATTAATTTGAGTAGAGTACAATATATATTATAAACATATTATGATGCATGGGACCAAGATCTAAGTATACATTAGAGATGTGATAAATATGCAGATATTGGGAAGTAGTTTCTAGTTGAAAACATGAACCCACACAGTGTCCTTTCAAGTGTAGTCCCTTTTATTATGATCAGATTATTTAATACAATAATTTTTTCATGTGTAGTCCCTCTTTTGGTTGGTATCACACAAAAAGAGTATTTAAGATTTTATGTTATTTTATTTTTGAAAATGCAAAACATATATTAAAAACATGTACTCAACTACAAACACAAGACATGTGATGGATTAATGAGAAGGAAATATTATTTATGAAGCACGAATACTCCTTCGATTAAGCATGTTCTGGTGTTGGATATGCGTTATATTGTCCGACACCGACACAACACATATGATTATATTAAATTATATCATTTTCTCAAATTATAATTGGTATGAATGTATCATTGTTATGTCCTGATATCCGTATTTGCGACTATGCTTCATAGACATTGATCTGTCCAATACACCCAAAGCAACAATGTCAAATATCACTAAGAAAGGGTACACATAACCATATATCCATCTCGTGCATATATCCATTTCAAATTCTGCATAATTTTGCATACCAAATATTATACTTTTACGACCTACCTGAATGAGAAGATTGTATGAAGGATTAAAAATCACAATTGCCATGAGCAAGGATTCCGACACGGACACCACGACACGATACTGACACTGCGACACTGCTACTGTTAAAAATATTTGACACCGACACCGCTACATATTTATAGAAGTAATAAATTGAGAATCAAAATATATACATGTAAATCTAAGTTGAACAATTTATTTCTTAAAAAAGTTTTATCTTTATTTATCTATCTACTGTCGAAAAAGCTAAAAATATTATAATCAAAATGTAATGTCTTCGATTCTTCATTGATCAATATTGTTGTTTCAACACATCTTGAACTCTTGTATATATGTTTGATATATATATGCCTAAGGAGAGTATAAACAAAGAAAAACCAATTTTGGGGGGACACTTGTCCGACGCTTGTCGTGCGAGTGTCTTACAAGTGTCGGACAGCGATCAAAGGATAGTCAAAGTAAAGAAAAAATTGAGTTTTTTTGACACCGATCTGAGCTATCCAACATGTGTCGCACGAGTGTCATACGAGTGTCGGACACCGACACGTGTCCAACACCGCGACACGCCTAATCTTAGAGGTATTCGTGCCTCATAGCAATTGCCACATTACTAAGCTTATATGGAATTGATGCCTCCTAGATTATTAAAAATGATTTCCTTTAAACTGATCACAATGCAATTCTCTAGATTTTTTCCTTCTATTAACTATTCACTTGCCTTAGCCTAAAATAATTAAGATGTTTTCTCTCCCCATCCCCCGTGTTTCTTTTATCCCCCTGAGTTTCCAATTTTGCCCTTGAAAAAACTTCGGTTCGTAGAAACCGAAGTTTTTTTTTGCCTTGAAAATAAATTTCGGTTTCTAAAAATCGAAATTTACTCTGAATTTGCACTAGAAAAAATTCGGTTTCTGCGAACCGAATTTTTCACAAGGGCAAAATTGGAATATTGGGGGGTATAAAAGAAACACGGGGGGCCCGAAGAGAAAATATCAATAATTAATTACCCACCCCCTAATTCTCTCGCCTAACTTCCACCTCATGCTTGCAACAACTTTGGGTCATGAGATAGAGTTTGGGCCGTTATTAGCTCATTAGGCCCAGCCCCATCAGCCCAGAAATTCATAATTTTTAATGAATAAATAATAATAATAATAATAATAATAATAATAATAATAAAGTTTTAAGAATTTTTTTAAAAAATAAAATAAAAAATTATTATTATCTGACGTGAAAAATAAATATAAATTAAATTTCTTTCCACATGTTCATGTCACGTCAACAAAAATGCACAGTCAGATATCCAGTTGTTCACTCAGAGGACAAAATAAGATAATCTTCATATTGCAAAGGTGGCTTTATAAGGAAAAAAAAATTACGCAAGGGGTAAATCAAATTTCGCTTACTTTGCACGGGGTAAACAACCATTTACCCTTAATTTAATTGAGTTCTTTATGCATATAGTGGATTGTGGTAGTAGTGTTCATGAATTTAATGATGTTGACAAGTTTCAAGATGATGGCGCATCTTGGGAACCTGGAACAGATATGTGTTTTTCTTCCGTGGATGACGTTAAATCTTTTTATGAAGAGTATGCTTTGAGAAAGAGGTTTGGGTGGAAGATTAGAACATCAATAAAAGGACAAGACGGAGAACTATTCTACTTGGTGCTAGCATGCTCAAGAGAGGGGTATAAAGACGGAGAACTATTCTGCTAGGATTTGTATTAAGATGGAAAACGATGGAATGGGGTACGTCAAAAATTTTGATCCTAGCAATTCTCACGATTTCAGCGCTATGAAGGCAAGGTTGTTCAAAGCTAACAAGAAAATTAACTTGCATGTGAAGAGGACTATTGAAATCAATGATGATGCAAGAGTGAGGATCATCAAGACTTTCCAATCTCTTGTTAAAGATGTGGGTGAGCATGAAAATAGACCATTTTGTGAAAGAGACATGGGGAATTATGTTAACAAGGAACGGCGTGCAATTGGAAAAGAATGTGACGACCAGGCTCTGATAAGCTATTTTTGTCAAATGAGGGAACAAAGTGCAAATTTCTTCTACGAGATAGATGTAGACGAAGAATTTCATGTAAAAAATGTGTTTTGGGTAGATGCAAGAAGTAGAGCTGCTTATGAGGATTTTGGAGATGTTGTCACTTTCGACACAACATACCTGACCAATAAATACGATATTTTTTTTGTTGTGTTTGTTGGTGTGAATCACTATGGTCAATCGACATTACTTGGATGCGAGTTGCTTGCGGGAGAGAACACTAAATCATTCATATGGCTATTCAAGTCATAGTGTAACACCCTAAACCCCTTAAATGTATTTATTAACTTAAATAAATAAACAAGTAACAGTTAAGGTGTCACACATTAGTCAAATAATAATTATTTCAAAAATATGTCCTACAAGTTAGAGAAAGACATAATCCCTTGTATAGAATTAATATACTTCCTTGTTTGTATTCATGTAATCATTGACAGCATAATTGTAGGATCAAATTGATCCACCTCTATGTATATTTAAACACATTCTTGATCATTGATATCAGAGCGCTTAAGCTTGAAGGCTCTCGATCCAATTCAATCATGTCATCCGTTGCAGACACAAATCACAAAAATGACCTTCCCTCAACCATTTCTATCAAGCTGGACAGAGATAACTATCCTTTATGGCAGTCACTTGTCCTACCAGTAATTAGAGGCTACAAGCTTGACTGCTACATGCTGGGAACCAAAAAGTGCCCTGAACAATTCATAACCGCTGCAGACAAGAGCAAGCAAATCAATCCTGAATTTCAAGAGTGGCAAGCACAAGATCAAAAACTGTTGGGATGGCTAACTCCATGACAGTTGACATTGTCACACAACTGATGCATTGTGAATCATCCAAGCAACTTTGGGATGAAGCACAAAGCCTTGTTGGTGCTCACATTAAGTCTCGCATCATGTACCTCAAATCTGAGTTTCACAGCACTCGGAAAAGAGAGTTGAAGATGGAGGAATATCTCATCAAAATGAAGAAACTTGCTGACAAACTAAAGCTTGCAGGAGCACTTGTATCAAACTCAGATCTAATGATCTAAACATTAAATGGTTTGGACTCTAATTACAATACAGTAGTTGTCAAACTATCTGATCAAATCAATCTCAGTTGGGTTGATCTGCAGGCTCAACTCTTAACCTTTGAAAGCAGGCTGGAGCAATTGAATAATCTCACCAATCTTACATTAAATGCATCAGCTAATTTTGCAAACAAAACTGAGTACAAAGACAACAAGTTCCACACACGTGGGAGTTGGAGATGATCTAACTTCAGAGGCACGACAGGTTTCAGAGGAAAAGGTAGGATGTCAAAACCAATCTCAAAACCAATCTGTCAGGTATGCGGCAAAGGTGGTCACACTGCTGTGATTTGTGACTACTGTTTTGATAAGTCCTACTCAGGTACTAATCAGTTAGCAGAACGAACACATAACAGTGCATTCATAGCTTCACCTTACAATGGTCAAGACTATGAATGGTACTTCGATAGCGGTGCGAGCAACCATGTGACACATCAAACTGACAAGTTTCAAGATCTCACTGGGAACAATGGTAAGAATTCCTTAATGGTTGGGAATGGTGAGAAGTTAAAAATTGTTGTCTCAGGTTCAACCAAACTTAAAAATCTTAATCTATATGATGTCTTATATGTGCCTGAAATTACCAAAAACCTATTGAGTGTGTCTAAGTTAACTGCTGACAATAATATCATTGTTAAATTTGATGTTGATTGTTGCTCTGTGAAGGACAAGCTGACAGGGAAGTCTCTTCTAAAGGGGAAACTTAAAGAAGGTTTGTATCAAGTTTCGAATGCTAGCTCTCAGTCAAATAAAGACGCATGTACCTACATGTCTGTCAAAGAAAGCTAGCATAGGAAGCTTGGACACCCCAACAATAAGCATTGGAAGCTAGCATTGTAATGTGAAGACTTCATCTAGTGATCAATTTCAATTTTGTGAGGCTTGTCAATTTGGGAAGCTACACTTGTTACCATTTAAGTCATATTATTCTCATGCTCAGGAACCCCTAGATTTGATTCATACTGATGTATGGGGTCCTGCACCAATAATGTCAAGTTCTGGTTTTAAATATTATGTCCATTTTATTGATGATTTTAGTAGATTTACATGGATTTATCCTTTAAAACAAAAGTCTGAAACCATACATGCCTTTACTCAATTCAAAAATTTGATGGAAAATCAATTTAATAAAAGGATGAAAATTGTTCAATGCGATGGTGGAGGTGAATACAAAGCTGTCCAAAAACTTGCCTTAGAAGCAGGAATTCAGTTTAGAATGTCATGCCCTTATACTTCTCAACAAAATGGTAGAGCCGAGAGAAAGCACCGACATGTTGTTGAACTAGGTTTAACCATGTTGGCCCAAGCCAAAATGCCTTTATGTTATTGGTGGGAAGCCTTTTCCACATCTGTTTATCTAATAAACAGGCAACCCTTATCAATTAACCAAAATGCTTGCCCATATACCTTGATATACAAAAAGGAACCAGATTATAGTGTCTTGAAACCCTTTGGATGTGCTTGTTATCCATGTCTGAAACCTTACAACAAGCATAAACTGCAATTCCATACAACTAGATGTGTATTTTTGGGATATAGCAACTCACACAAAGGATACAAATGCATCAATTCTCATGGAAGAATCTTTGTATCAAGACATGTAGTGTTCAATGAAAAACATTTTCCCTTTCATGATGGTTTTCTGGACACAAGAAATCCATTAAAAACTCTAACCCAAAATGATCCCATTTTTTTCCTCTTGCTCCTACAGATGGCACAAACAACATTGATGATCCAGAAAATGAATCATTTATTCATGAAGAAGAAGATTCAAATTCCAGCCACTCAAGTGAAGATCAACACGAATCTAGTGATAGACTCATCAACACTAGTGAGAGCTCTTTACAGTCTGCAATCAGAGAAGAAGAAAACAACGATTCAACGGAAACGATGGAGACAAGCAGACAAAATGAACTTGAAATTGGAGCAAATAGTCAGGAAAACAACACCAACACACATTTGATGCGTACTAGAATTAAAGATGGAATCCACAAGCCAAAACTATAACACCCAAACCCATTATTGTAGTGATTCTACGTTTATTAAATCTTTTTTAAAATACGCAACAAAAAAATTGAAAGTTATTTATAAACATTGGTTCTAGACACATCTATATGCATGCAACATTACCATTCACCACCAAATATTGGATAACTTAATCCAATCTTCACCACCAAATACTGACTATGAATGCATGAAATGCACATCACTTGTATCAATCATTTTATACAATTAATATTAATTCATTATTAATATACACCACCAATTGTTCATCACTAATTATACACACCATTTCAATTCATATAGCAAGAAGAAACAAATTTGAGGATCTAAACTAACTATTTTATTCTACTACAATGAGTTACAACACAAGACATATAGACAATTTATTCAAAATCAACATAGGAATTAGGCTATTCCTAGTTCGCATAATCTCCATATTATCAACTCATAGAAGTTATTCAACTAAGACACTCTATAAAGTAAGGTACATAAGAAAAATTAATATATAGTTGAGAGCAAATAGACTCTCGATACCTCATACCAATTCCAACATCTCAAAAAGAAATAGTAAATTTATAAAACACGTACTCTGCAAAATGAAAAGTCTTTATACACTTACATCTATTCTTTGAACATGTAATTTGACAGGTAACGCACATGTTTCATTTTAACACCGAGAGGAAATCCATGACAACACAGAGTCACACTAGGAAAGGTTCCACTATAATCAAACACATAATGACAAAAATACTGCTATTGCAATTTGAACATGGTTAGCACAAATTTATGAACAATAAAATCTCATACTTTTCAAGTTACTCAAATAGCAACAACAGTTCATAAAGTATATATTTTTGTCATCACAAATTCATTTCTAGACATGAATAAACATGTATAATCACATACTTTAACATAAAATTTCAAGATAAACAAATTCCCAAATCCCATAAACTCTACCAAAATGAAAAAGAGACGAGGAGAGTTTGGGATAGAGAAGATTACTTCTCTCCTTTCCATTAATCATCTCAAAGATTATAAATTACCCTCATACCTTTAGATGATGGAAATCTAGCTTTGAAGTTGAATTTGACTTTTCAAGTTCCTTCCCTTCTCTCAAGTTCTTCTTTCTTCTTATTTCTTTACCGACTCTGTTTTCTCCTTCTCTCTCTACTTTTCCAATATTTTGATAAGAATGACTTTCTCTTTCTATTTTTAGTTTATATATCTAGAGTTACTACTAAATTCCTTTTCACACCCCTTAAATCTACTAATGGGATTATTTCTTCCACTCACTCAAAAGGCCCAACTCACCTAAAGTCCAATAAATAAATTATCGTATATTATTTACTCTAGTTTCTAACTTCAGACTAAAGCTCATAAATATTCAAATATTCAATTACAAAAATTATGCGTCACTAATTAAAATAACCAATAAATAAATACTAATAATTAAAATATGATGTTACACATAGCTTCGTTGTATGGTAGGAAAGGCCCCCGTTGGTATTATAACTAACCAATGTAAGGCTATGCAAAATATTGTTGAGTTAGCGTTCCCTACAACACGCCATAGGTGGTGTTTATGGCATATCATGAAAAAATTTCCCAAAAAACTTAGCAGATGCAACGAGTATAAAAAGATCAAGGCTGCTATGAAAGAAACAGTTTACGATACAAAACAACAAATTTTGAAGAGAAATGGTGTTCCTTCATCGACAAATTTGAGTTTCAGCAGAATAATTGGTTGAACGGGTTGTATAATGAGTGTCATAGATGGGTACTAACATTGTTAAGGAAAGTTTTTTGGGCAGGTATGTCAATTATGCAACAAAGTAAGAGTATATATGTTTTCTTTGACGGATGTATCGATTCAACAACTTTACGTCAATTTGTGACGTAATATGATAATAACCTTAGAAGTCGAGCATAACAAGAATTTGAAGCGGATTTTAATTCGATGGACACTACAATTTCGTGTGGGTCAACCTCGTCGATTGAAAACTAATTCCAATGTGTGTACACACATGCCAAATTCAAGAAAATTCAAAGGTCAATTCAGAAGTAAAATGAATTGTGTTACCCCGTTAAAGATAGTCGAGGGTTGACTTGCTACTTATCAAGTGTTGGAGGATGTGTTGGTCGGTGACAGACGAAAGGAAATTGTCAAAAAAAAACTTGTGTTTAATAAGGAAAATCGTGATTTAAGTTGCGAATGCTCATTGTTTGAGTTTAGAGGTATATTGTGTCGCCATGTTTAATAAGAAAAAGATTGAAAATGTGTCAAAGAAATATGTTTTATCAAGATGGGAGAAAAGTATTAAAAGGAAGCATTCATACATTAAGAATACTTATAGTGTGGTAGAATTGAAAGCCACAAATGGAGAGATTTGACAAGTTGTGCAAGCATTTCTACAATGTTGCTAAAGTAGCTACAAAGTCTGAAGTTGCAACTAAGATACTCCATGAAACATTGCATGAAACATCATTTGTCATAACAACGACCCAATATTATTCTTTGTGAGCATTAAAACATTGGATTGAAGACCGATATGAGGATTTAAATTGCAAACGTATTAAAATTGATCAGTTGTCATATTTATATTCATACATCACATTGACAGATGTAATGGGATTTAAGAAGGGTTTTTCAAAATAATTAATCCTCTTAACGGAACAATCCCGATGAACGGATCTTGATTAAACCATTAATCACAAATCAAAGAATACAAAACCACAAGTTTATGTGTTTACCTCTTGAAGTGCAGAATCTTTGAGGTAGAAACTGTTTCTGATCACGAGCTAAACAAAGTAGCGATGCATCTACTCAGTCCACATGAACAGAACTTCTCCAATGACCGGTGCTAGCCAATTTCACCAGAGATTCAGAGAGAATAGGGTTTAGAGAGAGGCGGCTAGGTTTCACTTTGTAAATTAGGTTAAAAGCTTACAAAACTTCATCACAAGGGTTCTATTTATAGAACCACTTGTGTGGTCATCAAACCAAGCATTGCACCGTACCTTACGGTGGACCGCATTTCTCTATTTTCATAAATTAAATAATAAGTCATACTTAATTATTTAATTACTAATAAGTCCTACTTATTATTTTATAAATAAGTCTTACCTATCTATTTCTCTCATCTATCTGTTCTTTGTGTGTGACCCTATAGGTTCTCGTAACGTTGGCGATAATATTAAATCACATATTTAATATTATAAACAGTGAGCGGTATCTAGCAACACATCACTGCTACCCAAGTGACGAGAATGTCATGTGATCTGACGAAACATTTATGTGATAACGATCGTGTGTATAATTACCCCTTTGCCCTTATGTCTATATTGAACACAAGGCATAGTATGTCACCCTTGCTAAGTTCAATATTGGGCCCATAGACATATCTCTTGTTATGTAGGAGGGGCAAATTCCATCTAGGTCACTCATGTCCCTCAGCATGATTCGTGGAATACCCATCAACCAACTTTATAGTCATCCTGTTACGGATAACGTTTGAATGACAACAAGGTAATACACTCCTACATCTAGGGTACATAGTGATTTCAGGTCGAAGGGTGGAATACACCATTATCACTATGAGAATAACTTATGACACTTTTCATAACATACTATGTAGTATTCTCATGGCGGGTCAATCCAATATAAATATTACTCCTAACATTTATATCTATGTGAAGACTTGATATCTCATATCCATGACTCGTGAGATGAGGTCATCAGTCTACTCACATAATAGTCTCTATGTTTTATCGTTATCCCACATCACAGTAAAACTTGACTATGGATACTTTAAAAATAATGTCCTTATGTTTAATGGAGTCTCACTATTAAGTCACACTTAATGTTCCATTAATTAGACTAGCTATTCTATGGACTTTATTAGTTACAAATAAACATAATAAAGTAATGCCTTATTATATATATTAAATATATAAATCAAAGTCATCATACAAAAGACGATTCTATCAAAATAGATTGGCTTTTAGGGCTTACTCCAACAATCTCCCACTAGCACTAAAGCCAATCAAATATTAACTCAAAATCTATTGGACTAGCGTCATCATCAAGCATATTCTATGCAAGATTTTCTATTAGTGGATAAGGAACTCTTTCCTATGTTGGTACCCGATACATCTTCCAATCACACTTTTGATCTTCTATCAAAAGGAAATAAAGTGTCAAAACTTGTATTTGAATCGTTGGTGAGATCTGGTTTTCCGTTGCTTGCAAGATTAAACCATTACCATCTTTAATGAGGTCAAGGGAATCTGCAACGTAAGGAAAACAATTTTCTTCCTCATCTTATGAGACAAACGATTCAAATCATATATTTGACCTTTGTAATAGATATATCAATCTTCTGAAGCTTGTAAGCTTACAGATTTGACATCCGAGCATAAAGTTTATTCCAGACTACAAACTGGTTATACTGTTCTTTGGTTTGGAAAATCAATATCATTGTAACTCATTTACAATGATCCTTTCCAGATCCAATCAAGAAGCCATCCTTAGTCCTTTTAAGATATCCATGGATATTCTTGATGGTGATCTAATGACAATCACTAGAAATAATTTGGTACATATTGTTTATGCTAATAGCATATAGTACACCTGGTCTAGTACATATCATGATGTACATGATCAATCCAATTGCCAAAGCATTTGGTTACTCCTCATGCATCCCTTTCTCGTATAATGAGGTTGGATATTGTCTTTCAGACAAAATACATCATGTGACGTATGCAATGATTTCAATAAAATTAAGCACACGAGGTGTCTGTACACTTCATCAAATATGTATGTAGGCTAAGGTTGAGATATGTCAACAATCTATCTCTATAGATTTTGATTCCTATCTTTTAGGAAGTCTCACCTAAGCATTTAATCAAGAAACAATTACCTAATCATGTCTTACATGTGTAGTGTATGAAAATTGTCTTGATGATCAGTATGTTATCCACATACAATACCAGATTAATTTAAATACTCCCACTGAATTTCTTGTGTGCACAAGATTTCCTTTATTAATCTTAGTTTTCATAAAACTAGATCAACGAAACCGATAATTCAACTTTGAGAAATTTGAACAAATTCATAAATGAATTTTGTAATTTTTACACTTTCTAGCATCCTTTAGATTAACGAAGCCCCATCCATATGTCAAATACATATGTAAGGTCATTCCAATTAAGGAATGTAACCTCGTTGTCCATCTGCCAGAACTCGTAATAAAAGATACAACAATTGCAAGTGAAATCAAATGAGTTTAAGTACTATGAATGAAATAAAGGTTTCATCATTTGTGTGAAACTTTTCACATCCAATCACACCATAAAGGTATTCACAATACCATCCATGTGAGTCTTTACAACAAGACCCAATTTCATCATATGGGTCTTACCCATTTAGATGTCAAAACCAATATCAATATATGGTTTGTGTACATGGACTCTATTTAAGATTCCGCCACTTCTCAGAATTTAGGTCACTCACGACCTCCTAATAAGTCACATTTTCATCTTCTATGAGCATCAGATCACCTTGTTGAGTCATGGTAAAACCATGTCTCTCAACCGTGTGATATGACATATCCGACTTATATAGGTCTTGTGCTACTCGAATTGGTGATCCAATAACAACCCTTGTGGAACTGATTCCATGTTCATTCTCAAAAGATATGTATTTTGTGGTACTTGAATTTACTCAAGTTCTACATTACTCCCACTATCTATTCTAGAGACACATTCCTTCTAAAGGAATATTTTAATTCTAGTAACAAAACAACTTTTGTCATAGTGAGCGTTGTAGAATTAGTATTCCTGAGTTTCTTTAGGATACCTCCACAAATACACATTCATCCAAGTCGGAATTAAGTTTATCTAATAAACCTTACAATCCAAACTATCATAAAGTCGAACTAGGTACTCTTACCTCCATATCAAATATGGTGTCTTTATGATTTCTTTTATTGGAACTTTTGTGGGTAAAGAATAACTCTAATTAAAATAAATTTCCGAAAGAGTCGTTGGAGATATAAACGAACTATCTTATTTGTAATCAAGTTAAACATGATGTAATATAAATAGTTGTTACTATACTCCTTATCTAAGTATTTACCATTACGACTTGTTCGTATGGTCTTAATACTTTTCAAAATTATTCCTTTACTTCATTCATAAATTCTTTGAACAAATTCAAAGAATCATACTTTGTGTCAACCACACATATTCACAACTACTAAGCTAATTAGTAATGTAAATGAAGTAAAAGAAATAAAATTATATCTAGCAAATAATTAGTTTAGTGGTTCATATACATCTCATATGTATATATTTCAAATAGATCAAATGTCACTTTGCCTTAGTTGGTAATTGACATACTGAACTATTTTCAAAAGTGGAACTCACATCCTTCAAATGATATAAATCAAATGAGTCCAAAAATTCCTATCTATGGAGTATGGAAATGTGTGTCTCACCTATTAGTACTAAACAATATTAATTGCCACTAATTTACAAGGTTCAAATCTTATTTGATCCTTATTCATCATTGTTATAGATAAGGTTATCAAGTTGATGGAACTCAATTCCATTACTCAATTAGAACAATAGAATAGAAAACATTATTTGGATAATGAAACAACACTTGTCTATTATTCAAACAAGCAGTCCTTTTTCTTGTCAATACAAGGTTTAGGTCCAATGTTTCTATTATTAAATGAAACATAATAACAATTATTTGGTTCCATGTCAAACTCAACTTCTACGATCAATGAAACTATTTCATTCTAAACGTAGGTTGACTTTATCTATGGTCAAATTTTCACTTCTTTAAAACAACTTCATATTTCAACAAATATGAAATTAACAACTGGTATCATATACCTAAGATAAAAAGTGGATAATTTAACTTTCTATAACAAGGTCTATGAAGAAGTCTTACTTCTTTCTTCCACTTTAACTCTTTCAAAATCATTAGTAGTTTTTCTCGTATTTGAGAGAACAATTCTCAATACATGTACCAATTCAGAAACTCCTTTCTGAACTATTTATCCTTCGTAAGGACATTTTACAGTAAAATATAAAATATATGTCAAATATATCTAACTACGAAAATAAGAATATTTGTATCATGAATAAAACATGTTTAACTAGGTCTTTAATTAAATATGCTCCCACTATTTTACTCAAACCAAATGACCCTCGACATTTGATTCGGAAAATCTCGTTGGAAGATTTTCTAGTGGGAATGAGATCCATATTTTACTATGTTCTAAGTCTACGTTGGACTGATTACACAAAACATAGTTATTTTAGGTAGGAAACTCCTTTCCAATTGTATCTCATACAACTCTCATATCCTTTTCGTTGGGTGAATAACACTTATTCTAATCCATCATATGGAGAAACCCAACACTTGCTTCTAAAATCATATAATCATATTATATTTCTTTTAGTTAAGTTAGACTCATTGAATAGCAATCGGGTAAACTGGTTACCTCACCGCAACTTATCAATATAGACAATGCACTTTACGTTGGCAAAACCTACATTGATCGATATTGATCTTGAAGGGTGCTAAATGTTGGAAAGCTTTCAACTTAATATTTCTTTTAAGGGATTTTAATTAAATTTAATCTCACCGTATTTTGTATCTCATACAAAACGTGTTTCAATTTACATGACACTCATATAAATATATGTTTAACAATTATATAAAATATTCAAAACATATATAATTAAAACATTCATCTCATGCATCACATACATAAAATAAACTAAGGTAGTATAGTTATGGCCTCCTAAAATGAAAGAATTAAATAAACTAATTTATTACAATTCTTTGACCCTCGAGCAAACTTTTCAAGTTACTTCGTCGACATCCTTCGTTTGGCTTTGTCTCCCGTCATCACGAGCAATTACAATTATTTAAAATAAATAAAGTAAGTAAATTATTACGACACGCAGGCCGTATTTATAAAATAATAAACCACGACACGCAGGTCGTATTTAAACCAAATAAAATAAACGCCAAACACGCTAAGGCCATAACTATATACCTCTAAGAATTAATTGATTAAAATTTAATCAATTAAAATAATCAATTATAGTATTGCACTATTATTATTAATCTCAAAATTTGAATACATAAAATTAATTCAAATAATTAATTTAAAACAGAATCAAACATTTTGATTCACACGCTTTTAAAGTGCCAAATAAATTAAATTTGAATAAAATCTTTTAATTCACAATTAAATCTTTTTATTCAAAACCAAAACAAATTTATGCAAATTATTTTGAATAAAATTATTGACGATTCTCCAATCATCAAATATAGTAATTTAATTAAAACTCTTTTAATTAATAATCAATTTTGTAGTATCAAATCGTATCTTAACAATTAAGAGCCAATCGTAACAAATCAGAGTTTTTATTTGTCTCACAAATATATTTATATCATAAATATAGCTTCCAATTTGTTACAAGCAGTATGGAAAATATTTCCAGAGACTATACATATTAAAAGCAACTTCAATCAAGTTTGTTATATCCAATAACAACCAATTCACGTTTTATCAAATTGTATATATCTCATATATATAATAAGTGATAAAGAGAATATTGAATCATATTCAAAACTAGAGAATTTGTTATTGAAGCACATATAGCCACATAATAAAGAAAATATCAACATATAATCTAAATTATGCATATAAACTTTTGATACTGGTATAGCAGATCACACATAGGGATTAAAATATTGTTAACATGTTGCTTCTTCAAATTAAACGTGAAAGCAAAATCAAGCACATGAATCAAAACACCTTTAAAATATTGCGTCAATATAATTATTATAATAGTTTTGAATCTAATAATAATAAAATTATATACTAGTTTTCGAATCAAATTCCATCTGCTCCAACCATTGAAGCATAAAACTAGTAATTATCATTCAAGTATATATCACATATATACAGAACAAAACCAGAATGCTTTTCACGAAGAACAACATATATACAATTAAATAGATTTATATAATTATGAATATAACACTATATAAACATCAATATATATCAATCCGATTTGAATATAATGATTTAATTAGAACCGAAGCTCTGATACCACTAAAGGGATTTAAGAGGGGTTTTTCAAAATAATTAATCCTCTTAGCGGAACAATCCCGATGAACGGATCTTGATTAAACCATTAATCACAAATCAAAGAATACAAAACCACAAGTTTATGTGTTTACCTCTTGAAGTGTAGAATCTTTGAGGTAGAAACTGTTTCTGATCACGAGCTAAACAAAGTAGCGATGCATCTACTCAGTCCACACGAACATAACTTCTCCAATGACCGGTGCTAGCCAATTTCACCAGAGATTCAGAGAGAATAGGGTTTAGAGAGAGGCGGCTAGGTTTCACTTTGTAAATTAGGTTAAAAGCTTACAAAACTTCATCACAAGGGTTCTATTTATAGAACCACTTGTGTGGTCATCAAACTAAGCATTGCACCGTACCTTACGGTGGACCGCATTTCTCTATTTTCATAAATTAAATAATAAGTCATACTTAATTATTTAATTACTAATAAGTCCTACTTATTATTTTATAAATAAGTCTTACCTATCTATTTCTCTCATCTATCTGTTCTTTGTGTGTGACCCTATAGGTTCTCGTAACGTTGGCGATAATATTAAATCACATATTTAATATTATAAACAGTGAGCGGTATCTAGCAACACATCACTGCTACCCAAGTGACGAGAATGTCATGTGATCTGACGAAACCTTTATGTGATAACGATCGTGTGTATAATTACCCCTTTGCCCTTATATCTATATTGAACACAAGGCATAGTATGTCACCCTTGCTAAGTTCAATATTGGGCCCATAGACATATCTCTTGTTATGTAGGAGGGGCAAATTCCATCTAGGTCACTCATGTCCCTCAGCATGATTCGTGGAATACCCATCAACCAACTTTATAGTCATCCTGTTACGGATAACGTTTGAATGACAACAAGGTAATACACTCCTACATCTAGGGTACATAGTGATTTCAGGTCGAAGGGTGGAATACACCATTATCACTATGAGAATAACTTATGACACTTTTCATAACATACTATGTAGTATTCTCATGGCGGGTCAATCCAATATAAATATTACTCCTAACATTTATATCTATGTGAAGACTTGATATCTCATATCCATGACTCGTGAGATGAGGTCATCAGTCTACTCACATAATAGTCTCTATGTTTTATCGTTATCCCACATCACAGTAAAACTTGACTATGGATACTTTAAGAATAATGTCCTTATGTTTAATGGAGTCTCACTATTAAGTCACACTTAATGTTCCATTAATTAGACTAGCTATTCTAGGGACTTTATTAGTTACAAATAAACATAATAAAGTAATGCCTTATTATATATATTAAATATATAAATCAAAGTCATCATACAAAAGACGATTCTATCAAAATAGATTGGCTTTTAGGGCTTACTCCAACAAGATGATCACGTGGAATGGTTAAAGAAATATGAATGGCGTGCCATGAACAATGATGTTGAACTTGAAGATATGTATATGGATTTAAATTCTAAAGAGTTACCATATCGTTTGTCTATTACATTAAAATAAGTTTTGTAGTTCCAAATATATCCTAATTTGGCATTTGAAAGTGAATTCCCCTTTATATTGATTATTGTAGACTTTTAAAAAGGACTTCGCTGCATATATTAGAGCAATTGGATACAACTATGTGAGGTTGTATGGATCTACAAGTTATGAATGTATTTGCAAAGTATTGAAATTTCAACAAGGAAATTATAAGATAGTCAAGTTTGGAATTGACTGGATGAAATTCATTCATACAAATGGTTATATGATTGTGTAATTCCTTAAAGTTCATGTTACTGATCATATTCCTAATTAAGTTGTAATTTTCTTATTTCATTTTATGTCTGTCATGTTTTCTTTCTTTCTATGATTTGTGTAATGTTCAACTATGTTTGTAATCTTTTATTTCCATTGCTAATGTATGTCATGTTTTATTTGTTTATAATTGTCTTTTTAAATATGTAACTCATCCTACAAATGTCAACACAAACTTGCAAATACTACAAAAATATAACATTATAAGGTCCACAATAACTAAACATTAATTTGAGTTACTCCACAACTAATAAAGATAACAATAATTAAATATTCCAACATTAACATTAAAACCAGATAACATTAAATCAAGCTTCATCAACTTTAAAGAGATAATTTCTAGAATCTGGACCAAATTTGAAACACACAATATCTCCTCCACCAAATTTGTTGTTTTCAATAATAAACTCTCATTGCGATCCTAATTCGACAGTACCAAAAGGATCGATATTTACCCATAGAACATAAGTTTCTTCATCATCAGTGCAAACACATAAATCTTCAATACCTTTCTCAGTCAAATATTCGGCAAAAATTTCATCTACGATCTGAAAAACAAACAAAAAATTTAACATAATTTCATCAAATGCAAATACAAAATAAAACTTAACCAATGTGTTATGGTTAGCAAATGCTTCGGTCAGAACAACATCAAACTATTGAGATCTCAATGATAAATGACTTCTACTAGGCAAAATATCACAACAACAAGTAATTTCCTTGAACGCCAAAACTCCAAAAATTTAACCGCCATAAACAAAACTTCAACATTGTCAGGAAAACCTTCAAACCTTTTCAATTCTTCCCAACCTTCTACAATTAGGAGGATATGAATAGCACCTATTGTATTTTAGCTTATAGTAGCTACCACTTTTGTTTAAAACATACTAATCATCTTTCAACTGGTTCTTGAATTTGTTATGTAAAGCAGGATCTACTTCAGCAAAGTTCTGTAAAACGAAATAAATCTATAAATAACATAAAAAAATTTATTTATTTATATAAGTTTATTATATTAATAGATTTCTCACAAATCTGACTTTGTATCTGAATCGTTGAAAAGCTTGCCATTGAACAATTAGTTAAAATATCTCTCACTCCTCCAATTGTATTGTCTCCCATTCTCAAAATTTGTTTTCTTCAAGTTTGAGAACTACAACATGACTCATAAAACTTATACTGTCATCCAACTCAATAATAATAGTTTATAAAAATATTTCAATAATCAATTTTTTTATTATCCATGATATTTTTATGTTTTTAAAGATTGTGGATATCAATACATGCATGTGACTTACAGTTTTATGATTTGTTTGAATTTGCATCTTCATTACTATCGTTTGTTTAGCGCATTATCAGTAAATTTATGTGACTTATACTCCCTCCGATCACATTTATAAGCAAAAAAAACACTTCAAATTTTGGTCACTATTATAAGCAAAAGTTAACTACTTTTACCTAATTAATATTCTCATTCCAAATATACCTTATTTAATTATATTATTTTTTCTTTAAGCATTTTATTACATTTTACTTTTTAAAAGGTGCATGTGATTTCCATGTAAAAGAAATTTTATTTTTAAAGGGCAATATACTAAACTTGTGATGTTTTATATTAATTCAAGAAAATTAACTACACTCAACTAAGTTCCTTAAACACCGCGCAAGTATTTTTTTGCCTATAAATGTGACCGGAGGGAGTAGTTTGTTCAATGCTCTAATTAATGCATGTGACTACATAAGAAAGAACATTTAAACTATAGACAAGCATGAACAAACGATCTATCCTGACAACAATATCTGAAAGTTAGACAAGAATCTCGACTATACACTTCTGTGAGAATCTCAATTGTACACAAGCATGCGTTTAATTTAAAGCCATTTTCCTCGATAATGCTTCTCAAAATAATAGTAATACTTTCGCGTGACAACATTTCATATACTTACTATAAGTCCCAACCAATTATTCAATACACTGTCCGTCCAAAATTTTAACATAATAGATTAGTAGTATTATTTGGTACTCCCTCTCCGTCCCAAATCTTTAGTCTTTTTAGATTTTTAGTTTTGTCCCAAAACTTTAGTCCTTTTAAGAAACCAATGCACATTTAGTGATATTTTACCATTTGTACCCTTACTAAAGTTAAAACATTAATTAAATATATTTTCTCTTTCTTAATAAAGTAAGGATAAAAATGACTTTACTTATCATTTCTTAATATCCGTGCAAAACTCCAAAAAGACTAAAGTTTTAGGACAAGTGAAGTATAAGAGAAAGAAGAGAGAAATAGAAAAAAAAAAGTTTTATTTTGAAAAAAGATAAATAATTTTATTTTTAATAAATGACAAAAGTAGTCATCAATAGGTGTTGGACCCACATCATTTTATTCTCTCTTCCCTATATCAAAGATGTGCATGGAAAACAAGTCATTTATTTTCGGACAAAGTAAGTAGTACATTTGTAACAAAAAAAAAGTAGTACATTTCAATTCGTTTGCATTAAATTTCATTAAAATAACCTTAAAGTTATCCGCAAAAAAAATAAATTTTCGCCATATTCTCACATTAACTTTAAGACTTAAGGTGATACATTATTGTACATTCATGCTTACACTTATCGTATTGTCACTTCTACAACTACAAGACAAAACTTTTCATTTTTAATTAATATTCAAATATTCTTATGAATATTTCTCTATATAATACATCAACTCTCAAAACATTACACAATCCTACATCATGGCTTTAATAACTTTGTTGAACATGGAACCTACAACAAATGAAACAATTGTAAGACTATCCTACTAAATTGCGAAGAAGTCCAACCATTTATTGATGGATTAAACTTAACTTGATCTATCATTTTATATTAATCGTATAGAGTAATAATAATAATAATAATAATAATAATAATAATAATAATAATAATAATAATAATAATAATAATAATAATAATATCATTGTGTTAGATGCTTTGTGCAATATTTGGAAGAAAGTCATCCAAATATAAGTCGAACTGTCGTGGACGGTCGGATTGCATCTGAATTTCCAAGTTGGTTTCGAGCATATGTAAGTGTCATACAATTTCAAAAGCGATTTCAACTATAATACATGACTTATGTTGTAGTTGTGAAATATAATGAGTTTTATGTTGCTTGTTGATAGGTACATGACAAAAATAATATGGTGCAAAATTTCTATTTGCACCAGTTAGCATATGGCCCTAAGAAGAAGGTTCATACTTGGCCTATTTATTTTGTCAATGGTTTTAAGTTTCATACAGCAGAGTGGAGTGTCGGTAAGAAAACTCTTAATTGTGGAGTTTGTGTCAAGGGTGACGATGAAGGAGTTGAAGAAAATTATTATTATGGGAATATTAAAGAGATTATGCAAGTTGAATACCTAGGAGAACCAACCAAACAATTAGTTTTATTTAATTGTGAATGGTTTGATGTTGTTGCTAATCGTGGCATGAAGGTACAACACCAATATGGCATTGTGGAGGTTCATCATCGTAGAAGATATTCAATTTATGATCCTTTCATATTTGCAAGAAATGCTATTCAAGTTTATTACGTACCTTACCCAGGAAGATTAAAAGAAAAGATTGATTGGTGGGTTGTCATTAAAACCAAACCTAGAGGCAGAGTCGATGATCGATATACATTAGAGGTTGCATATCAAGATTCCACAACAACTACAACAAGGGTGGAATTTATAGAAAATGATGAGCTACTTGGTCATTTAAGAGATGAAGGGGAATATGAGGATATAGAAATGAGTATTGAGGAACTAGAAAAAGAACATGATGAGACTGACGAGGAGAGCGAGGACGACGAATTTGATTTAGAAAACTCCGAGTATCATAATGATGACACTGACAATCATACGGATGATGATGATGATGATGATAGAAATAGTGATTAGTAAATATTGTAATATTATTATTATTAATAGAGGCAAATTCGTTGTTTCGGCAGCAATCAGTCCTGCATATTATTATTATTATTATTATCATTATCATTACAAACTTCTTTATTTGTACTTTCCATCCTTCTATTTATTTGTGTGTCCCTTTACATTCATCTGTTATATTTTTTGGCTTATAGTTTATTAATTTATTCTATAAACAATTCTAATATTTTTTCTTACTAATTGCAGATGGCAGGTAAAGATAAAGTTAAAGAAAAAGATTCCAAGACTCATAAATCCACACATCCCAAATATTCAACTCCACAAATGACATCTCATGACGCACCTCCTCATATGACATCTCAAGATGCACCTGCTCGTATGACACCTCATAGGACATTGAATGTTATAATTCCTACTCGTAGTGCACCCTCTTCAAACAAGTCTAGTGGTGCACCTCTTCATAGGTCATCTAATGTCCATCATGCTTAAGTCGCATCTGCTAGAACATCTAATGTCTCAGGTCCTCATGATGTTTCTCATGCTGCATCTTCTAGGACATCTAATGTCCCTCCTCCTCATGTAGCTCATGATGTTCCTCGTGCTGCTTTTGCTAGGACATCTAATGTCCCTCTTCCTCATGTAGCATCACAATCTAATTCACAACCTTATGATTCTGATGGAGCAGAAACCCCAATATTAAGTGAAAATGTCGACCCATCTGAGACACAAAATAGTGATGGAAAACAAACTTTAACCCTCGAGTTACAAGGGTATATATATATATATATATATATATATATATATATATATTATTTTTTTTCAGTTCTTTTCATATACTATATAAATTTCTTAACTACTTACCATTAATTATTATGTATTGTTTGTTGATTTTTGCCTTCATATGCTGCATCTAGTGCGATTGGAGATATCATGAGAAGTAATTATAGTAAGCCATGAAACTCATGGAAAAAGATACAACGTAAAACAAGGAAATTGTGGTTTCAAGACTTTAAGGTATTTTTCTAATTTTGAAATGATGAATAAAAATGATATATAAAATAAGTGTTTGAGAATCAATCACTTGTACCAATGGATTTACATTCTATTGTATCATTTATATTTCAAAGAATCATGCCAAAATTAGTATGTGTGAATTGCTGTGCGGAAAAAGGTTATTCAGTAATCTATTAAGTCACACACATTTTCTCACATTGGAAAATTTAAGATATAGAGTGTGGAGCATGTGTTAATTATACCTTTACAACAGTGTTCTTACTTTTACAAGGCATATTTGGTAATATATAATAGCATGTGTAATAATATCAAAACTGTCTTAATTCATAAAATTGGTGGTGTCACCTTATATTGTAAGTCCTGATTCTGTTTAAGCCATTTGGTGTTTGATAGACTTTGCTTCTAAGAGACTTAGTTTGGTTCAAACTGTTTATGAATTGTGTTTAGGTCATTCCAAAGCATGTTTATGAATAAGAGTCTGTGTTATTAGACTTGTCTTAATTCATAAAACTTGTATGTCACCTTACTTTCATTCACTCTGTTGTGTCTAGAGGTATGTGTGTGTCCTGTGATCCAAAAAAATAAGTGGTCGGTTCTTGGTGTCAGTCATTCTGTTTGTTTAGGCTTGCTTTATGTCTAACCCTCTGATTATATATATATATATATACACACACAGACAAGGTTCAATTTTTGACCACCGGATGATGCATTGTCTAGAAAGAACTTTGAAAGGCGAGGTGCGGCAATAATGAAAAATAACTTAAACAAAGCTCGTGTCGCAAAGAAAAGACCAGATTGGATTGATCAGAATGCGTGGGATCCATTATGTGAGCATTGGAGAACTTCAGGATTTAAAAAGAAGAGTATACAGGCGAAAACAAATCGAGCATCTGACTGTGGAGGTTTTTCAAAGCCCGTTCACACTTGTGGCTCTATCACCACATCGCAACATAGAGCTAATTTGGTAAAGTTAATTTATTTTGTTTATATAAATATGGTGTGTTAAATTTTTGTGATTATGTGTTTCTGCTGCAAATTCTATTTTAAATGAGTTTATTATGTTGTTAATGAGAATGGATATTTATACTTTCTAAGATCATGATTTAATAAGTATGTTTCTTTTAATATGATGCAGTCCATGACAGTGCTAGTGAGATGACTTTAATTAGCTATATGTTGTATAGTACGTACTATACATATAATTATAACCATTCAAAAATCAAATAAATGTCGTCATAAGAAAATAATCATTCAATATTACATACAACCTACACAGGTTACCATAAATTCAAACAAAGCAATAGGGCAAATAGGAACTTACTTTCAACAAATTGAAACCAAACTATCAACATGATCCTTGCTAAAGGCCCATAATGCTTTGGTGATAAGTATCTCTACACTATTATCATTCAGATTATAGATAATAGCTTGGTGGTGTTGCTTGTTTGCCAATATCAATTTAATATTATTCTGAGAAATGTGCAATGGCAACCATGAGAATTTGGGTAGAAGATACTGATCATAACTAATTTTTAGGAGTTGAAAAGTTTGGCTGATAGTTCTAATTCATATTCTTTGTTTTGTTATAGACGGAACTGAATGGCACTCCCCCCGCTCCTGTAGATTTGTTTGTATACACACACCAACATCGCAAGAATAAGGCTTGGGTTGATCGAAGATCGGAACATGTCTATGTAACGAGTTCTCAACTTTAAATAGTATTTTTTTTCATGTTGATTTCATTGTATTTTACTTAATTTTAAAATATTAAGTAGCCTCATATTTGTGTCAATAGGAAAAGTATAAACGTAGATTGGAAGAATTAACCCAACAAGCATCTTGGGAGTGAATAGATGTGTGGACTGAGGTTGCAGGAACAAGGAAATGACACATATATGGTCTTGGGAGTGAATCTTCTTTATTTGCAGGCATGCGAAATTACCGTGGTTCAGGTTCCGCGTCAACTGAATGGGTGCAAAGACATGAAATTGAAGAACTAAAAATTGAAAGGGAAGAAATGAGAAGGGAAAATGATGAACTTCGTGATATGGTAAAACAATTGATGGAAAGCTTAAACTTTCGGCCGAAGCCATATACTAGAGATGAAGTTCATGAAGATATTGTGGCTGGTGATAATGATGATGACATGTCTGATGATGGTGAAGAATGATGATAATTATGATGTGTTTGATGATGGTGAAGAATTATGATCAAGAACAAAGAATGACAAGTGTGATTTATTATATATTGTTTTCTTAGTTAGAATATTGACTTTTTTTTATGCAAGAATTGAACGGGATTTATTTCCCTTTTTGTATGTGAAGATCAATTCACTTATATACTTGCAAGTGTAGGTAGTAGTGATAACTTGGTCTTGGTTAGGTTATGCTTTGGATATATTACTTATTTTTGGATAAGTAGTTGGTAATACTTAAATATAAATATATTGTGTTCATGTTGTGTGCATGTTTAATTGTTTGGGATTTTAAATTAATAATAATAATAATAATAATAATAATAATAATGATTAAAAAAAAATATTAGAGGAAATGGGGTGACATAACCATGTATGATTTCACATAGGTAAAATTATATCGATTTTTCAAATTAATTGATATTTTATTGAAATATTAATATATATTAATAACTTATTTATGTGTAGGACGATATTCTTATTTTTCGTGAACAATTTGTTTGTAAATTGGTGTTGCATCCTCAAAATGTCGCATTGAAACATGCACGAGTAGAAGTAGATCTCCCGATTGACTTCTCAGTCGATTCGCTTCACTCTTGATTGGGTTGTGTGTTGTAATTTTTTTGCTTGTGGGTTTGTTGGTCATCCCTAGTCTTGGTGTTTTGATGTATATGTCCTTTAAGTTTCGTTTTGTAGTCGCTGCTGAATTGCTGAATTTTGCATATCTGTTGTTTCATTTAGTCCCTTTGAGTAGCTCTTATATAATGTATATGTTGGTCACCTTTAAAAATGGCACATGATTGTGAAAAATAGTCAATTTTGGTAAGATTTTTAAAAATTGAACCATCTTTGGAACACTATCAGCATATTCTTGCAATTATATAGAACACGATGTAAATGTTTTTGTTGAACATTACCCAATTGTTGTCAAGTGAATGTGGTATATCTTTATCATTGTGGGTTTATGTGTAGGACGATTGAAATAGTAATATATATTAATACCTTATTTATGTGTAGGAAGATATTCTTCATTTTCGTGAACAATTTGTTTGTAAATGGGTGCTACATCCTCAAAATATCGCATTGACACAAATTAAATTATGGTTCATAAAAAGATATACCTGCAAAACAACACCGCATCCTCTAATATACAACTATGCAAGATTTTTTCCTTCCCTCATCTTTTGTGCTCCTTCGTTTAAACTTTTTGCTAGAGTCTCATATATAGCTAAACCTCAACCCCAATTGTACTTCTCAATTGAATCAAAGTCGTCCAAATTTTTAAAGTACCAAGTTTGTACATTGGGGGATGACTTGGGGAAGTAAAACTCTTCTAAACCAAGAAGTATGTACAATCGACAAAAATGCTCGACATCTTCATCTCTTTGAAGATTGTCAAGTTTAGCACATATGCTTTTGTTCGTAACCATTATCCCATCAAACATTTTTTTTGGTACAAGACTCTGGATCTTCTATTAAGTCCACTTTATGACATACTATTTTCAGTCCTAATGCAAAACATACATATAAGCCTACCCTCTATAAGAAAGTCCACACGTCTTTCATTCTATATTTTTTAACTAATTCTTCAAGTAGTATGTCATAATATTGATGTTTCCTCAATTCTAGACTTTTGAGCTTGTGTCATCTTCATATTAATTTCATAAGTTAAATTTGACTTACACTCATGTATGATATGCATCTACAATTATATGCAACAACAATTAAAAAATAAAGAGATTTGGATAATAATGACCTTTGATTTCCGTAATTTTAATACTAACTAACAATATATTAATATCACCTTTGATCCTGCATTTGAATTCATTTTTTATTTATCAACAATATTTACAGCATGCCACAACGAATACCCCTCATTTGAATTGCCCCTAATTTTTTTTCTTACAACAATACCCCTCTTTTGAAAATTTTTTGCTGTAATACCTCTCTTTCGGGACAAAAATTGACACGTTGCAGTCCCCACTAATGGCGGAACTGGGAACGTCGCCAGGTCAGGGTAATGGCGGAAGTCTGGATTTCGTCATGTGCAGGTGATGACGGAACCTGCAATGTGGCCATTAAGTTTGTCCTTTAGCTATTCATTTCCAGTGCTATGTTGCATGGTGATGAGGAAGAAGATTATTTTATTGTTTTTTTTAAATCTTAATAATAATTTTCGGTCAATGGCGTGCTTTTCCTTTTCGGCAAAATAGTTTCTGGAGTGTGATAATTATATGTGGTTTAATTTTCGGACAACGGCGTGCTTTTGCTTTCACGTCATTCTGTTCGCAGAAGTTTTTTATTTAAAGCTTAATAATAAATATATTAAAATTATTATTTTTATTCAACTCTCTTCTCATTCTATAAATATCACACTCCATAATTTCATTTTTCACTCACTAACTTCATATCCTTCATTTTATTTTTGCTCTTTCACTTTCTTCACTCTCTTTATTTTATAAGAAATGACATCTTCTTCCAATGTTCTTGATAACTATTTATCATCAACGCCTTATTTTTGGTGAAATTTCAAGATCGCGAATAACATTTTAAATTAGTAATTGACAAATTGAGTTCTCTTGTTGCTTTAAAGAACAAGATTCAAGAAATATTCTTCTCCAAAAATGGTGAACATATACAAATCGAGCATGTGGCCTATTTAGATTCATGCACGGACATCACAGATGAAAAAGAACTGCATCGTTTGTACGCGACCTTAAAAAAAAGTAGTTAAGTTGTTGTTATATGTGTGGTTTATTTTTTATATTATGTAATTTTTTATGTTTTATGTTCGTGTAATTGTATTACTCCCACCGTCCCAAATCTTTGGTCCTTTTAGTTTTTTAGTTTTGTCCCAAAACTTTGGTCCTTTTAGGAAACCAAGACACAATATTAATGATTCTTTACCATTTATACCCTTACAAAAAGTAATGCATTCATTATATGAATTTTCTCTTTCTTAATAAAGTAAGGGTAAAAATGACTTAACTTAACAATCTTTGTTATTTCTTAATCCACATGCAAGACTCTAAAAGGACCAAAGTTTTGAAACAAAGGGAGTAATTAAGAATGATGTAATCTTGAATTTACTAATTTAATTTAATTTTATGTTTTCGATTTTATTTTTGATTTATCCAACGGACATTGAGTGTTGGTCAGCAACCACATTTCTCATTAATTTTGGGATTGTTGAGTACAACCAGACCGACAGAGTCCGACTCCAATTTGGACTTAATCCACACAACAACAACATACCTCTACCCCACAACAACAATCATATACCCAACAACAACAATCAATGACATATTGTGATTCCAATTTTATGACCCCAATGCCACAAACACGGAATTTCTTCGACAACGATAACTTTGAATCACCGGAAACTCACTGTTTCAACGAGAATTAAACTAATTTTTACTACATGGGCACAAGCATCAGACAATTTTTTAAATACAACGTGGGCTCATGGTCAAGGTTCGACGTCGGCTCCGGGTCAAGGCGCCTTTCCAATTACACAAGCTATAAACTTTCTTGGTTTGGATGAGACAGAAGAAATTAATCCAAACCAGGACAACAAGCAGATGCAATTATTTGGATGTGAAAATCGGTATAGTCAACCTCCCAATTGTGGCAATGGATCACGTAGACATTTTCATTAAATGTTATCAGTAATATTGTAATAAAATAGATTTCGGAATGTATATACTTTATTAACATAATGTTTTTTTATTATTAATTATATTTATTAACATTTAAAAAAGAAATCCTTCTTTCCTAGAGAAAATGGAAAAAAAAAAAAGAAAAGATCTTGGTCATACGAAATCAGAAAATAAAATAAAATTACTAAAAATAGTATAATTATTATTAAGATTAAAAAAAAAAACTTGTTCCCCATCACCATGCAACATACATAGCATGTGAAATGAATAGCTAAAGGGAAATAATATAATTTTTTTTTTTTGAGAGAATCCAATTTGAAACACATTTTGAACCATTGTTTACTAGAGATACAAATATACTCCTTCTGATCCTTAATATAAGAGAAATATCATTTTCTAGATACATTACAATATTAATGTATCTGATCTATGATATAGTCTAGATATTAATTATCCTAAAAGGAAACTCAAAAAACTCATTAAGAAAACAAGAATTCAATTTCAAACACCTTTTTGAACCATTGTTTACTAGAGATACAAGTATATTCTCTCCGGTTCTTAATACAAAAGGAATATCATTTTCTAGATACATTGTAATATTAATGTATCCAGACTATGATATAGTCTAGATATATTAATATTTCAATGTATCTAAAAAATGAACTTCCTCTTAATATTAAGGACCGGAGGGAGTAATACAATCAACCAAGAAATGAAAGTAAAAAAAAAGAAAAGCAATGTATAAAGGGAAAAGGTATCACGTATTCACTTGGGACGTGAGATATAATATAATATAATTTTATTTTTTTGTTTTGACGTGAGATATAGTATAAAGTTAGTGTATAAATGAACAATACTTAAAGTTGTCTAATAAATTATCTAATGAGTTGGCTAAATAACATTCCTCTATTTTATTTTTCACTTCTCATCAACTCAAAGCACGCACCAAATAAATCAAATTTTTTTTTTTGAAGATTTTATAACATTAGTTTTTCATATTTTCTTTGTGTTGACACAAAAGTATCATTCTTCACCTTCCGGTAAAAAGAACTCCTCGTCCATAAAAAATCTTAGTCTAAGGCCACAACAAAAATGAGTCACATGATTTGGTTATCAAGTTTGGACAAACACATAAAGCAACACATATTTTATTTTTCACTTCTCATCAACTTCAAAACCCAATCAAAGCACGCCACCAAATAAATTTATATTTTCCAATTTCAAAATCCAATAAATAAATATCAATCATTAGTTGGCCCGGGGTAGCAGTTAGTTTACGTTAAACTTAACAAGGAGTATCAAGTTTGATTCTCTGCAACTGCGATCGAGAACGAACTGAAACATGCCTGAATCGACCCTCGAACCAGACTAGGCGGTTCAGTAGGCCGGATATCGGTGATAAAAACAAATAAAAAAATAAAATAAATCCCAATAAATAAAAATGATGGTTCAACCTCACATGACTATGTTTCATTGTTGGATATAAATAGGGAAAGGTTGGTAATAATGAAATAATGAAACGAAAGAATAAAGGTACGAGCGACAGGACAATAGAGATAGATATATTTATATTTAAAGAGACGGTGGGTGAGTTTATCGCCGGAAAAACAAAAAGAAGATAAGATTTTCCGGCGAGCTTGTTAAAATGAAGGGTAATCATCGGCAAAGAGGAAACAACCGGAAGAGAACGACAAGACGGTTGGTAAAGTTCGAGGAATTGCCGGAATATTTGAAAGATAATGAATTTATATTGGATCATTATCGGTCGGAATGGTCGGTGAAGGAAGCTTTGTTTAGCGTTTTTGCGTGGCATAATGAAACTCTAAATGTTTGGACGTAAGTGTTGTTTGTTTTGTGTTAAATTTTTGAAATAATGTTGTTTGGTTTTTTGATTTCATTTGTTGATACAGTCATTTGGGTGGATTTTTGATATTTGCGGTGATGGCGGTGATGAGTTGGCCGGTGGCGAGGGATATCGGAGGAGGGTTTTTTGACATGGGGAAGGAGATGAACGGTTCTGACTCTCAAAACAAAGGATTTCAGGTTTGCTTTTTTTTTATTTTTTTATTTTTTTTTATTTAATGTTAATTTGAACTAATATTTATTTATTTATTTATAGAATAAAATTAACTAATACTATTTTCTTTTATATAAGAAAAAAAGCAAATACTTTTAGTAACTAGAATAATATTTCGGTTCTGTTTGGTAAAAATAAGCTATAAGTTAGCTGATAAGCTAGTTTATAGCTGAAAAACTAGCTTATAGTTGATAGCTGATCGCTGGTAGCTTATAGCTGAAAAGCTAGTAGAATAAAATTAAAGTGTTTGACAAATTTAGTAAGTTAAAAATGACACAAAAGTACATGGCTAGTGAGTAATTTTTTTTTGGTAAGTGTTAGTGGGTAGTTATTATAATTTTTTTAAAAATAAAAAAAAAACTAATAAGGGTAAATATGGAATAAAATGTAAAAAGAAGTATTTATGAGATACTAGTTAAAGAAGAAAAAAAATATATAATTATTTTAAAATTTGTGTAGTCAATATGTTTGGAATATAAAAAATATTATTTTTAATATAAAAATTATTCTTTTAGTTTTTTAATTAGTGTCAAAGGACACTAGTTAGCATGAACATTCCAATTTTAATAAGTCTTGTTGGAAGACAATGAATGGTGTTGGTATTGTTTATCATTTATAATAAGTCATTGAGTTCAGGTGATTAATGAAATCTTCCTAAGACAAATTATTCGAAAAAATTCAAATTCAATTTCTGGTGGGAACTTTAGATTACCGGGGTAATATAAAAATATATGGACCAAGAGTATAATATTTTTTTATTTTTGAAGCAAGAGTATAATATTTTTGTAGCTAGTATAATATTTTAGTAAGTGTTGTTGGAAGACAATTAATGGTGTTGATATTGTTTATCATTTATAATAAGTCATTAAGTTCAGGTGATTAATGAAATCTTCCTAAGACAAATTATTCAAAAAAATTCAAATTCAATTTCTGTTGGGAACTTTAGATTACCGGGGTAATATAAAAATATATGGACCAAGAGTATAATATTTTTTTATTTTTGAAGCAAGGGTATAATATTTTTGTACCTAGAAAATTTGGAATTCTAAATTTTCACTTCTCCGCACTTTAAACTAAAACAATCGACCAAATGGCAAATATAATCCGAAGGAGTACTGATGTTATAGATTCTTTGCTCGTAATAGCTAGAATTATATTGAATAAGTGAAGTATGTGAAATTCGAACTTTAATTCTTGCATATAAAATGAGATATTCGTACCAACTGAACTAAATTCACAGAATAAATATAGTATATTCTTTAGCTAATCTTTGAAAGTTTTTCTGTTTTTTTTTAATACAAAATCCTTGAGAGTTTTATCATTGTCCATATTGTATTTCATTCTTATTCTTATTAATAGAAATATATTATGTTTTGTTCTATAAGAATAGTTCGGTTGCTAACAACTACGGTTATTATTATAAGAGTTGGAATTTGAACTTCAGATTTTTCATTTCTTCATATTTATATTACTTTGGTCTAGCCACTAGACTAATCGACTTTTTTTCTTTTAAAGGACGAATTTAGTAAGCGTGGAATAGTTGCTAGTCAAATAGCACGATAAGTAGGTCAGCTTATGCCTATTTCCATGTGGTTTCTGTCCTTGCTTCTCATTATTCATTATTACTATTCAATGAAATGAAAAGAGCTTGGGTTAAGTCTACTCTTTGAGTTGTGTTCCTAATGCATTCAGATTGGTCGCTGTAGTAATAATATAGGGTCACATTGTTTTGAATCTCAATTATTGATTTGAAATTGGACGGGCTTAGATCATCTTTGACCACGACACTGCAAGGTGATAATGTGAGACAAAACAATGATGAGAGAGATAGATATGACACCAAGGGGCATGAGGGAAGATGGTAGCAGAGAATCCAAATTCAAATTGGACCGTTTAAATTATATACACTAAAAAAATTATATATAAACAATTTTATATGTTAATTTTTTATCAGATGGTTAGGAAGAATAACCATGTGACACAATTACTGCATTATTATTTCCCTTTATATGATGAATAATTTATTTGATTCTTTTATGCCAAATGATGACATGTAGTCATATAACACTTGGTAATAAATTACATATAACATTATATTAGAAAGGGGAGGGATCAAATTACACCGGTGTAACATTTGAGTAATGTTACACCGCTCAATAACGCTTCAACGAATACAAATTTTACAAAATTCACCGTTGGATTGAAAATTTATATCATATAGATCATTCATGTTCAATTCTATAAAAATCTAAAATCATTTGATATGTTATTGAGATTGATCAAGTTTAACGGTATTCAATAAAAACACATAAAGCGTTAATCTTGATCGGTCTCAATAACAAATCATTTTAAGTATTATAGTTTTTTTTTTGTTTACAATGGAGCAGAGAATCGAACCCATGACCTCATGACTACTATCCAAATTCTTCATCACTAGATCAAACCTAGCGGCTTTAAGTATTATAGCTTTTTATTAATAAAGTGAGTAAATAGATGAATAGGTTGTCCCATAAATGCATATCAATTGGTTACTGTCAGGAACATTGATTTGCAGAATCTCAAATTTATGATTTTCCATTTTTCACTACTTAAATGCGAGTCTAACCACTGCTTCACAAAAAAAGAAATAAGTACATTAGTGAGTTAAGGTAAGATATATTTCAAGTTGGTTTATCATTTAATGTTTTTTGTTTTTTTTTGGATAATAACCTAAAATAACGTGTCTGAAGAAATTAAGTATATTATGACGATGAAATCCGTCCCATTGAGAATTGTTGAAATCTATTAAGTGTGAGTTAAGTCTCACATTAGTTGGAAGAGTTGAAGTTGAACATTTTATAGGTGAGAGAACTCGTAAACCTAATGCCTTGAGGTTTTGGGTGAAAGTGTGGTGTCAAAAGTGTTGTTCAATGCCCAAGATGCCGATCAAACTCAGTGAGGCTCACGGCTCAACAAGGAAACACGTGAGAAATTAAACAAAAAATAATTACTTTTTTCATTGTATTTTTATTTATTTTTTGTAATGCATAAATAATACATAATTTTAACTCTATCAAAGGTCAATGACAGTACAGTTGAATCATGAATTCAGACAAATCAAAAGGATTTAAAATTTCAAACCAAAGTACTATGAAAAATAAAGCATGCTCTTAGGACCTACTTGGATAAACAGCTTATTTTGCAGTTTATGGTACAAGCGCTTATCATGATAAGCGTTTATGCATAAAGCCATAAACTATTATTATAGTAAGAAATAAAACAAAGATAAATTATTTCTATATAATATATGTTACGAACTACTTTTGTAAACTATATTATAGAACTTATGAAAATAAGTTGAAAAACTCTTATAAAAATTGCATTAAGCTGTTTTTATAAGTTTTCTCTAATAGGATCACAAAATTTAGCTGAGTAGATAAACTTGGTCCAATTTAAAGCATGCATGGGAGCTCTAAAATAAGAAATGAGTATTGAATGAATCAATGCTTTGTTTAGTTTCAGGATTCACATTTGAGACAGATATTAGAAGTATCAATCTTTGATGGTGTGAGAGAATATGGAACAGAAACAATTCCAAGATGGCCATGGTTCATTTTCTTAGTCGGAGCAATGTGTTGCTTAGCTTGCAGTTCTATTTCTCATCTTCTGGCTTGTCACTCCAAAAGCTATAATCTGTTTTTTTGGCGTTTAGATTATGCTGGAATATCAATTATGATAGTATGCTCTTTCTATGCTCCAATTTACTATGTATTTTTCTGCAATCCTTATGCAAGGTTACTCTATTTGACATCAATATCAGTCCTTGGAGTAATGGCAATAATCACCCTTCTTTCGCCATCACTTTCATCACCTAGTTTTCGAACCTTTCGAGCATGTTTATTCCTTTCAATGGGATTTTCAGGTGTTATACCAGCAGTTCATGCTCTCGTAAGCAATTGGGGTCGCTCACATATTGTAGTTGCAATTGGATATGAACTCTTAATGGGCATTCTATATGCCACAGGTGCTGTGTTTTATGTCACTAGAATACCAGAGAGATGGAAGCCTGGAGCTTTTGATATTGCAGGACATAGTCATCAAATCTTTCATGTTTTCGTTGTCCTCGGGGCGCTTGCGCATACCACTGCAACGCTTGTCATAATCGATTTTCGAAGGGCATCACCCACCTGTGCATTTTAGTTAACTTTCCTCTTCTGTGTTCTGTATTATTGTTAATTATTGTATTGTTCTTAGAAGAAATTTCTAACTAATTTAGTTAGGTACCAAACCCTACCAATGTATTGTTGTATGTTAGATGCAGGTTGTCATAATATGCAGTAATTCTAGCTCTTTTATCACAACAATTTAGAGGATCTATGCATTGTGAATATTTTGTTTTTCATTAATAAATCACATTTTGATAGAGTACAATTAAGAACTAAATAGTAATTTAGAAGTTAAATTTGATGAGAATGAAGCAATGCGAGTGCAAGGAAGTTATTCCATCGGTTTCACAGTCGCCAAGAATCAATACAGATTTTAAAAGCTTTGAATAGCTAAGGACGAATGTAGCACCAACCTTTCTTTCGTAGGTGGGATGGAATCCGGAATCTCTCATGGAAATTCACTTGAGGTGGTCTAGTGTAAACCTAAAACGTACAAACCCCTCGCAATTGACTTTGACTGCGGGCGATAATCACACTGAACGGTTGAGATCTTACTTTTAAAAAAGTCATTGCAGAGGATCTCAATTCGGCTGATATGGGGTAGTTAAGAGGATCTCAATTTGAGGGTTAATTCCCACTTTCATTCAACATAATACTAATAATATTAATTAACATTGTTGGTTTTAAGAAAATGTAGAAAATGTTCAAATTCAAACTATTTAAGAGGAAAAACATTTAAACCATGTTAGCAATACCAAAGACAAGGAAATGGCATTTGGAACAATATTCCATAGAAGGTGCAGATGAATAAACGGTATTGGAGGTGGGAACAGCTATAGTTGATGGATCGAATGCTACTTGATGAAGGCGGCACTTGCCTTAAAGCTTAAAACTGATTGACCATGAGAGTCAGATCAATAGTCTATCCCCGAGCACATGAATGAGTGTGTGGCAATTCATTGGGATGACCGCCGGGGTGATTTGAAAATTAAACGATATTTTGAATGCTTTTTATGCAGTGTAAAATACAAATGTTTCCCTCCTTTCAAATTTATGATTATCAAGTACACCGTTTTGATTTTTGAACTTGTACAACATTGTTATTCATCACACGGAAAATACAAGTTTAAAATATAAATGATAAAAAAGTTCGAAAAGACAGAGATAAGACATTATTTCCGTGCAACATAGTCATCAACTGTCATCAGAGTATCATAACATGAAACATAAACATGCAAAAAAAAATACAGCTATAGCAGATCCAGATCAAAAGAATTTGAAACACATTACTAAAAAACTACTCACCAAATCTTCCGTGGTCTTGTTTGCGACTTTCTTCGCAAAAACAGGCCTTAATTAAACTTGAATCCCCTCAATCAATATGTACCAACCAAGATGGATGAAACTTCTTCCACATTTCATTATTAGTAATCAGTTCTACCATGAATAATTCCGGACAATGAAAACTGCAATCTAGTCAATCCCTTGTATCAATCACATTTTGTTATCTTTGATACCTTTGCAACAAAAAGTGTTTCTTGATTACCAAGAAACGTTTTAACTTTCCTTAACCTCAGTTGATTCAGCTTCGTTGTCACTGTAATCTCCCCAACATTTGCTTGACTCTACCTCATCTACCGTGTCTTTGTTGGCTACTTCAACCTCAGTTGGGTCGCTAAGGACTATATCCTTTTCTTCTAGTTCAGGACAACCATTTTCAGTGCTGACATGTGGGTCAGGTTGAGGATTTTGCTCCACTGGCTGCTTCTCAGAACTGACTTGTGCTGTCAAAGCTTTGGTAACTTGCTCATCGAGAACTTTTTCATTTTGAAGATTGTTTTCAACTTGTGCTAAATCATTTGAACTATTTGGAGATGTTGCAAACTCAGTTTGGTTCACTGGGATATCATTTAGTGAATCATGAGGACTACCATCATTTGGAGATATTGGGGGGAAACTATTAGGAGATACTGGAATGCCATTTGGCGAAGTTATATATCCATTAGGAGTCACCCAAATTTGTCCAGGTACAAACTCTGAGGCATGTGGGTTCATTATTGTAGGAGGGCTGTTAGGGTTGCCATCACTGGACTGCTCACCTGACGGAAATATAATTTTAGTTCGTGGAACGCGGTTCCCATAATGTCTATTATAGCCACCAGAAATCCGTGGACCATATGGAACCCTAGCTGTCGCTGACTGATGCAGAGATCTCCGTGGAAGCAAAGGAGAAATATTTACCGGCGGAGGCAAAATACCTACATGATCATTGAAACCTGGAACTGGAACTGGAATTGGAACAGAGCCAAAAACTGGAATTGTGGATGGATTAAATGGTGGTGCAGCTGCTGAAAGTTTCTTGGTTTGTTCTTTTCCACCTTCTATTACTTCTTGCTTTTCTCCTTCAATATCCACCTCTTTTGATATAGAAGCATCGTTGTCGTGTATTTTACTTTCAACTGAAACGGTTAGGGAAGTTGATTGTGCTTCTATCTCTGATGAATCTTTGGAGGTAGCATTGGTTGCCTTGTTTAAACTATCAGATTTCTCAACCACCACGGCTGTGATGTTTCCGACTTCAACATTCTTCTCTATAACAACATCATTGTTTGCTTCCTGGAGTTTTCTGACCTCGATACTTTTTAATGTTGCTGTATTAGCTGCCACCACAACAACTTCCTTTTCTTTTTCTTCTCCATGGAAAGATTCTTGCGCGTTCTCATTAACTGAATTTTGAACCTTCTCTTCAATATCATTTGGGGCTCCTACATTACTATGGATCTCCTTCTCTGCAATTACTATGGGGCTCACCTCAGAATTTTGTTCAACATTAGGATTTCCTTTCGGTGGCTGTTCAGCCACAGCCTTGACAATTGTTCCAGGTGGGGCTAAGGCAACTTCTTTGTAAGAAAAAAGTTTACTTGTTGACTGAAGAGTGATGCCACCATTAACAGGAGCTGGTTTAGCAATTTGATCGCTTGGAGCCGGGCTAGATGGAGCTGACTTTGTGTCTGCTAACTTCTCCACTCCAGCGGTAGGGGTGTTAGAGCCATTCAGCTTAGGACTGAAGCTTGTGCTCTTGACAAACTTTTTTGGAACAGGAAGAGACGTCCCTGCAGTAGTCTCATTTAAATTTGATCTTGGAGAAGAAAAGTTTGAGGGATTTCCTCGATATTTGGATGATTGAGAAACATTGATGAAGTTGGTGTTTAGTTTTGCTAGGGTAGGTCTCCTTGATGAAGATGACTTGCGCCCGATGACCGAACGACCTTTAGGAACTGCTTCCTGCCATCCTTCATCTGAGTTGTCACTCTCTGCCAGTTTATTGCCTTCATTGAGCATTGTTTGGTCTAAATTTGTGAACTCAACTTTATCTATCTTTTGTTCTTGAAATTGAGCTTCAGATTTATTTTCTTTATCGCTTGAAGTCTCAGTAATTGAATAATCTATAGACACATCTTCCTCCTTGTGACTTTCATCTGTAGCTGTATCCGAATTTTGGCCTGGTTTTTCTTTCAACTGTAACATGAATTATAATTGAGTTTCCTTTAGTAAAAATATGGGAAACTAATGTTCAAAGTAAAAAGAAAATATGAGCACTAAGATGTATATGAACTGGATAAAAGAAGTTATTTATTACCTTGGCACGAGCCTTTTTTTGTGCTTCTCTTGCTTTCAAATCAGCATCTGGTGTTATGTAATCCAAGAGGTCTGACACGCTGATATAAGGCATTTTGATTGTTATAATATTTAAAAAGAATGAATGGAAAAAATTGATAGATTTAATGATGATTAAATCCAAGTGCATTGTTTCGAACATGATTAATCTAACTTATTAGGTGATTGTTATGACTACCTTAAATGACCCTTGCTGGAGATTGAGGCATCTGGCTTAGGTGTACCATTGCGAGCAGCTTCCTGTTGTTCGAGAGCCTTTGACTCGAAATATTCAAGCCAAGCAGCTGCATCCTGTAACAATTCACATCTATTTGCCTAAGAAACAAAAATTGCTGCACTTATATATATCTACCTTGAAAGAGAATATGCAAGAGTACCTGAGTCCTTAGATCATCAGACCCAAGTTTGGCCTGCAATATCTGGAGAGTGGTTTGTTCATGCTGAACGCTTAGAGAGTATGCTTCCATCAAAGAAAGAGCAATGGCTATTGCATGATAGCTGGCTGCCGTCTGAACAAACCATAATTTTGAAAATAAGTTACAAGTTCCCACTAATCCCAATGAGATGCATATTCGGCAAGATACTGAACAATACTATATGGAAATAATTGTTGCATAGAACTCAGAATGCTGCTCAGTTTCATGAATCTCAATTTCTCTATGTAGTGCAATTCATCATATGATCATATGACTATTAATCTAATGAAATTGCAACTTGTAAAAGTATTTCGTCATGCTAAGAATGAGAGGGACCTGTATATGATCAGCTCCAAGTAATCTTTTGTTACATTTTAAAGCCTCATGAAGGTATCTCAGGGCAACATGGACATTCCCCAATCCTTCTTCCATCATTGCTACATTGATGTAGGTGGCAGCAGTGTTCGGATGTGAAGGTCCACAAGTTAGGTGCAGAAGATACAATGCACGATTAACATACCTAAATACATAAAAGAATTGTCAAAATTAAAGACATGAGTTTCCTTATAACTAGTCAAAGAAAAATTATAACTAATCAATTTACATTATTAAATTATATAGGACCGGAGGGAGTATTTAATATTTATCACTTTCTTCACATCAGCATCAGGATAGTATTAGTAGGCTTACAATTGGCACAACCATAGCTTAGTTAGTATTTTTGTTTCATGCTTTAGGAATTAGCCGTTACATAAAAACACTAGATCAATATCCATATCATTTGAGGTTCATATTCTCATTAATTCAAAACTGTTACAGGACATTCTATAATAAAAAATAGAAAAGATCGCACAACATGGGGACATTTAGATTCTCATATGAAGAACGAAAAGGACATACAACGATATAGAAATCAACTATTAAGAGTAGGATATTAAAAGCATACTTTAAAGCCAACTCAGTATGTTGGAGACGATAATAGAAAACAGCAAGATCCCCGTAACTTTTCATGGTATCGGGATGGTCCAGTCCAAGCTCTCTCTCATTAATATCTAGTGCTTTTTGCTGATAGATAGTTGCCTAAGAAAATCACAGTTAAATTGTTATGATGATAGTGAATGGAATTAACATGGCAAGTAAGTAACCACAGCATATATGTCACCGGTTGCCATGAATTAACAGAGAGGACTTCACGATATTAAAACACATACCTGATTGAAATCACCAGTATGGTATAGCACAACAGCCAAGAGACTATAAGCTCCTGCGGTCATTCTATGGTAAGGCCCACACACTGATACTAACTTTGAAAGTGCCTTCAAGATTCAATTCAAAATGTTGGTGAATTAGTTATTGGCTACATGAACAAACCTTGCTGCAAGATGGGAGAATTTATTCATACCTTGGTGCCGTAGTTGACAGAATCCTCCAATTTTCCTTTATCCAAGGAAGTCTTTGATGATTCCAACAGTGTTCGGCCATCAGCAGATGAGCAAGCAACATGCTACGAAAACAATGAAAATTACACAATTCAATCAACATGGTTTGAGAAAAATATAGTCAATTTTCCACGAAACGAAATTCATTTGTCACGTATCTCACCTTGTATATGGGGACCATGCTTACAATATCTGACTTTCTAAAAGGAGATGCTGTATCCATATCATAGTCCCTCGGAACAAGCTCAAGTCCAACCTTTTAAAGGATTCTCAAAGTTAAGATACCAATAGCAGAAAACAGTCAATATCATCAATCCGTTTATTTTACCTTATGGCACAGTCCACGAAGAATGGCAAACTTTCTTAAATCTTTACTAATTTCATACTTCCACTTCCATCCAAACCTCTTCAAAAGGAAGATTTCTACCCACTTCCATTTCAGTATATCACAACTAGTAATATCAGCATCGTTAGTTTCAAATGACGGAGTTCCCAACAATATATTTAAGCATGATGCTATAGATGAAGCCAATTCAGAATCATTATCAACAGCTGCAACAACAGCTTGCAAGATGTGCTTGTAGGCTCGAACAACCATCTCATGTATACAAAGTGATTGCACATGAGGAAGTTTATCAGCAAGATCAACCTGATAGATAGAATTTGAATATATAATTGGCGAAATTCTCCCAAGTACATATATTCATATCACAACTTGAAACTTTCATTTTTTTCCAGGCACAAAATTTATGTCATTTAAGTTTACTTTGATTCCTTATAATTAATAATGGAATTTCAATTCCTATAACTATCACACTATAAACTAGTGATATCAACTACATTACAAACTATAATCTGAAAACTCCACTAGGCCGGTGCATTATTATTATTTTTTGGTCAGGTAGCCTAGTGGCTAGAATTTCACCTTTTTTAAGGTGAATAATTGGGATTACCGGGGTTCAACCCTGGTCCCTACATATTACATGCAATGTCCCTGGCAACTGAGCTATGTTCATGGGAAATATGTAATAGTTGTTGGCTGGCTCTCATTTGGAGCAAATTTATACAGTCTATGGAACAATTGGCTGTAACTTACCAACATAATTTCTTTTACATTTGCCCTGATATAAAATAAGGTAAAGAAGCAACACAGCAATACTTATTTAAAGAAGGAAACATATAGTTCAATATAAGATGAACCGGTAGTATAATTAAACGGAGTACACAGAAAAAGATAAAGATTAGAACGTTACCACTCGTCCCAAGGAAGACATCTGCAAGCCCCTGGTATGCATGAAATCAGTCAATGTTCTCCCATCAACAGGTGAAAGTTCAAGGGATCCAAAATCTGCCACCTAAGGATTCAAAGTCAGAATAACTAAACACATTCCAGAATAACTCGGTTTGAAAACGAGCTCAAAATTATGAAACTAACCAGCTTTGGAAGTGCAACATCATCATAATATTTATGTGCCATCTCCATCAATTCATCAGGTGACTGCAAAGATGGAGAACCCCAGTAAAGTTATTTATCAAAGTATATATAAGTACAGAGATTGCGCTAATGAACATATGACAATCACATTACAGATATGGATAGATGGAAAAATAAGGAAACATGTTAAATACAGTCCAATGTATTATCAATCATATCAGAAAGAAGGTGTGAACCTTTAGATGAAAATCAGTTTTAGATTCTTTAAGGCGTGAATATGCAGCATCAGTAAGCAGTTTTCTCCATATAGTTTCCTTTTCTTCACATTGTCTTTCAAATTCCTGTTGAGTAGCATCAGGCTTGTTTATGTCAATGTCGTTCCCTTGTTCTACTTTAGAGTTCCTGATGTCAATCTTTTTCTTCAATTCCTTTAGTAACCCACCTTGTTTTCCAAGACCCTTTACAGATGGTTCAAGTTTAGCTTCTTCGGCCTTTTTTGGCTCAGTTTTTGCTGTAGCTTGGCTTTGCAAATGTTGTACCCAGCATGCCCCAAGCTCCCATCTGATAGATTTGCTACGTCTAGTGTCCTCTTCCTTCAATTTTAGAAAACTTTCCTCGAGAACTTGCTTTACGAAAGACCGAGCAGAATGAGAATTATCGACATCAGTGCTCTGGACTCGTTGGATTGCATTAGATGATTGAGGTGTGGATGCCTTGTGCAATAGCATCCTCAAGCTGAAGGTAAGTTGGTAAGAAAATTGTATCAGAAACTTGTAAAGGCAGCAATCGATTTTATGATGTGAGAATTAAGTTTGCATCAGGTTGATCCTTGATTACCAAAATATATCAACTAAGTGGGAGATTAAGGGCCCGTTGTTTACACAAAAAATAAAATAAATAATTTAAAGTTTTGCATAAAGTAATTTACATTTCAAAGTTTTTTCTTTAAAGCAAGAGTGATTTTTCATTTTTATTGTAACACTTCTTACAGTGGTTATAATAATTAACAAATGCACTCTAAACTACCTACCTGTTAACGTTTAATGCATTTGCACCTCCTTCAGGTTGGTCCTCAATATCAATTACCAAAGAACCATTAGGACTCCCCGCCGAATCTGTCTCAGGTGAAACCTTTACCACAGCTGTGTAGCCACAATGTCGTATAATTACTGCACCTAAAGTAGGAGTGTCCTAGAAGAACAAAAGGGAGAAAAACTTATCATAAACAGAAAGTCAAAAACCACTAGAGTGCATTATAAGAGGGTCAAAAAAACCACTTACATGAACAGCTGCACTTTCATCAGCAGTTATGCCTTTAAGCAAGTTTCTTTGAGCAAGTTCTTCCTCGGTTAATCCAAGAACCAGAGTCCCGTCATTTTTGCAGTCCAACTTAATGCTTGCATCAGATAAATCTCTTATCACCTTAATAGTTAAATCACCGATTCTTTCTTCATATGAAGATGGAACATTACTAATAGAGCTTTGTTTGCTATCTTTAAAATGCTTAATTGCAGAAACTGCTTTGAAGACTGATACGTCTACGAATAAACTATGAAGCAGAAAGGCTTTCCTATCTCGAATTTGCCTCTCTTCTGCATTTTGACAGGGCATTGCAGCTAGGATTGCAAAATCTCTGGCCCATTGTCTCTTTTCATGTTTACTATCCCTTCCTTGACCACCTCCATTTCCTCCCCAAGTTTCATCTTCCATAGGCAGTGTGGGAAACACACCTGGATTGTCAGAAACAACTGGAGGGACAACCCATGTGTTTGCACGAAAACCGTAAGGAAGGTTGCCAAACTGAAATCATACCACTATAATTGTAAAAACATCTGGTACAATTAGCATAACAAGGTGAAATCTTATAATGCAATGCAAAAGTATATACCTTATTGTGTTCTGTAAATGCCTTCATAAGAGCTTTATACGCCTGCAATAAATATTATTATTAATATTTGGAAAATGCTAACTAGTGCCCCTGGGGCACTGGTTAAGAAGCTAAATAAGGTATGAATGTATTGGAAATTGTGTAATCTACTTTTTATAAGTATAAAAAATGCTATTTTCAATGTAAAAATTACTCCTTTTAGTATCCTTAACTAGTGTCCCGGGGGCATTGGTTAGCATGACCCTTAATATTTACCTATTATTTACTAGAAAAATTGTTCTAAAAAACAATAATGAGTTTAAACTTACAGAATCAAACACCCTGCTTATTTGCTGTAAGAGAGGCACCAATGCATGGCTAATAAGAGGACGTTTTCCAGCAGGATAGAATCCTTTCCTACAGGCAACAATTGTAGTTGGTTTGCCACTGCAAACCCTAACCTGAACATGTGAAATGTACACAAAAGTAACTCACTGATGGGAAGTGGTAAAAAAATAGTACTCCTTCCGGTCACTATTATAAGCAAGCAAAAATTCACTTATTAAATTCATTGAATAACTGATGTATAACCAGATACATTAGTTATTCAATGAATCTGAAAAAGTGAATTTGTGCTTATAATAGTGACCAGAAGGAGTATGCGGTAGTTTGTTCAGAATAAGGGCAGGCACAATGAATAATAACAACACTTACATCGATCTGAAAGAAATCATCATCGGTCTTATCCTCAAGGAATGGACGGTTTGATCTTCGTATGTCTGCAAGAATTTAAACCAAAATTACAGTAATCATTGTCACTAAAGCATGCCACAAATAAAAAGAAGATTAATAAGATAGAAAAGCTTACAATGAAATGGGGGTGTAAGGTTTGAAAAGGAAAAGAAGTCATAGAATTGTCCAAGTCTAGGTGGTGGATACATGGAGACATCACCACCCAAGTCCAAATTCTGATCATTGGCTTTGGGTTTTGGGGATCCATTTTCGACTGACCCTCGCCCGGAGGGTAGTTTCCCGAAGGCTGAGGTGCAGGCTGCGATGTCTAAAAGTCGGCGAATATGCGTCACCACAACCTCTTCCGTGTAGTAGTCCTCTGAAAAATAACATTGTTAATGGGACTGATTGTGTATGCATAACTTGAATGGAGTTAGTTAGTTAGTTAGTTAGAGTTAGTTACCTTGAACGATTGAGACATGACATGGTTTGAGTGATACGATTTCCACGTTATCTTTCAGCCTTTCGCCTCGCACCTATTCAATTCAAGTACAGTACTTGTTTTATTTCTTATGTACATTCATTCATTCATTCATCAATAACAAGTTCTAACTATTTCACTTTCTTTTCTTGGAGATAGAAAATTTAGATTAGAGGAGACATAACCTCAAAACGGAATAATAAGCAAAAAAGGCCCCTCTATGTATGGTGATAGACCGTGTGCAAAAAAGGGCCGGTAAATAAATACTATGTCTAGGCCTATTTAGCCAAGTTGTCATTATTTCTTGACGCGTTATGCGCGGTGTTTACTGATCTGGTGATTCAAATCAAATCAAATCAAATCAATTTATATTTTATTCGAACTCGTTCAAGTTTGATTCCAATCCGAACCAATCCATTCAAACCAAAAGTGGTTTACTTCAGGCAACAGGTTTGTGATTCCAACCTCATGCGAACCCAACCCATTTAAAAAAAATGTTACATTTTTTATTTTTGATAATATAGTTTAATTTTTTTTTTGACGTTTTAATCCTCCTATTTTCAATTTTTGAAGTTTTGATCTCCCTATTTTAATAACCAAATTAAAATAGGGGACCAAAACTTCGATTCACACGCCTCCTCCATCCCTCCTCATTCGGTTTCGATTTCAATCTCCTTCAGATTTCTTCTCATAATGACGAGACTAGAAGCTGCCAAACCAGCTTCCACTAAATTTCTTTTCCAACAAACAAAGGCAACATTATTTTTATCCACATGTTGAGTCTTTAGGGTTGCATCAAAACACTGTTTTTGTTAAAGTAGAAATAACAACTCAATCAAACGATTTAGACATACCTGAAAACGTACTTCACATTAGACATGTTGAAGAATTGGTAACGGTGATGAACGTGTGTTTGTAATTTTGATACATTCAATAACGAATGTGTTATCAAGTTAAGCCAAATTAATGATTTACCCTATAATAATCTGAGTCTAAAGTAGAACCCAAGTCATGGTTGGTGTGACTAGTGTTAGGTTGGATCATCACATTTGGCTAAGAACAATCACACAAGTGAGGTTAGACATGCTACTTCATTCAAAATTTTAAGGCATTGCCTTTGTGACTCATTTCACTTACATGTTATTCAACATCAACTCTTTCATTCAGTAGTACATTAACTCAACCAAAATCTTAAGGCATGCATTGGATTTGTGTGTCTTCTCACTTACATGTTCAATATCAACTCTTTCATTCAATGTGAGACTTTAACCCACACTCGACATATCACAACACAACATCTATTCCTCAAGTTTGAGACTCTTTGCATTCGAGATCCAACACCATGAATCTCTCTCGTTCCCTCATCAAGTCGACTGAACTCTCATATCATTATTGGACCTTCTAGGGGAGTATATGGGTTGAATCACACATTGGGCTAAAAACAATCACGATAGTAAGTTTGAACACCGCATATTCACCCAAAATCTTAAAACGTTAAATTTATAGATCATCTGATTTATATGTTGTTCAACTTCAATTGTTTCATCTAATGTAATATTTTAACTCTAGTGACAATTTTATTAAATAATGAATCAACAAAACCCATTCCAATTTTTTTTAATGATATTCAAGATATTGCTATTTCTTTTTCATGAAACAAGTTCCATTTCAAATCCTTGTAAAACATATATAAACAATAATATCCTCCAAAACAATAATATCGTGATGGTAAAATAATATAATTTAATCGGTAGAGATATTATATATGCAGAAGTTGGAATTTGAACTTTGATTTTATCATTTATTTATTTTAAGGAATTATTTTCTAACTATTAGACTACTTGAAGAAAAAAATCGTGTTACATCGGGAAAAAAATAGGGCCGGAAGATGAAGTATTGTGTGCAATGCATACACCACTTGATATATTATCGCAATAATTGTTTGAAGTGATTATTGTTGAATTTCAAGTATGAATGGTTAAGTCTCAGATCGACTATGAACAGAAAAAATATTAAAGTTATATGAGAGATGATTCATTAAACTAATGCATTGATCCCATTATTTATCCCGAGTTTCCTCGGACTCCATACATACCTCGTGAGATAGGGAGAAGTTAGTCAAGTGACAAGTCTCAACATGGACTGCTAAGAGCTTTCTCAAATCCAGTATCCTGTCTGTAGAGATGCCCTGCATCCCAACAAATAGATCCAATCATTTGTTATTACACAAAATAACAAGTTGAATTTAGAGATTAGAAAGAAAATAAATTAGGAAATATTTACAAATCAAAAAAAATAAAATAAAGGACATCTACTGTAATTTTGCCTACAATTTTTTTAAAGCATTTATCAAAGAGCATGCATTGAAGTTTGTTTTTCTTCAAGGATAACCATGTTGGAGTAAGCCCTAAAAGCCAATATGTTTTGATAGAATCTTCTTTTGTATCATGACTTTGATTTATATATTTAATATATATAAAAAGGCATTTCTTTATTATGTTTGTTTCAAACTAATAAAGTCCCTAGAATAGCTAGTCTAATTAATGGAACATTAAGTGTGACTTAATAGTGAGACTCCATTAAACATAAGGACACTATTCTTAAAGTATCCGTAGTCAAGTTTTACTGTGATGTGGGATAACAGTAAAACATAGAGACTATTATGTGAGTAGACTGATGACCTCATCTCACGTGTCATGGATATGAGATATCAAGTCTTCACATAGATATAAATATTAGGAGTAATATTTATATTGGATTGACCCACCATGAGAATACTACATAGTGTGTTATGAAAAGTGTCATAAGTTATTCTCATAGTGATAATGGTGTATACCACCCTTCGACCTGAAACCACTATGGACCCTAGATGTGGAGTAGAGTACTTAGTTGCCGTTCAAACATTGTCCGTAACAGGATGACTATAAAGTCGGTTGATGGGTACTCCACAAATCATGCTGAGGGACATGAGTGACCTAGATGGAATTTGCCCCTCATGCATAACAGGAGTAATATCTATGGGCCTCTTGATGGAATATGACTGATAAAATGCGTGGCCACGCCGAACTAAGTCAATATGAGATATTGAGCTTATTCGTTACTCAGTATATTCTGGGATCAAGAAATAAGATATTGAACCATACAAGGATGACACGATCTATGCCTTGTGTTCAATATAGATATAAGGGCAAAGGGGTAATTATACACACGATCGTTATCATGGAAATGTTTCGTCAGATCACATGACATTCTCGTCACTTGGGTAGCAGTGATGTGTTGCTAGATACCGCTCACTGTTTATAATATTAAATATGTGATTTAATATTATTGCCAACGTTACGAGAACCTATAGGGTCACACACAAAGGACAGATAGATGAGAGAAATAAATAAGTAAGACTTATTTATAAAATAATAAGTAGGACTTATTAGTAATTAAATAATTAAGTATGACTTATTATTTAATTAGAGAAGCGTGGCACACCGTAAAGTATGGTGCACTTAAGTAAAATACAGCACACCGTAAGGTACGGTGGATATTCAAATAAGTCTATAAAAAGAATACACTTATGTGCTGAATTTTAACCTAAGAGTTAGTCCTAAAATTTAGAAACTTAGCCGCCGCTCTCTAAACCCCGTTCTCTCTGAATCTCTGGTGGAATTGGCTAGCACCGGTCATCAGAGAAGTTCTGTTCGTGTGGACTGAGTAGATGCATCGCTACTTTGCTTTGCTCGTGATCAGAAATAGTTTCTACTTCAAAGGTTCTGCACTTCAAGAGGTAAACACATAAACTTGTGGTTTTGTGTTCGTTGATTTGTGATTAATGGTTTAATCAAGATCCGTTCATCGGGATTGTTCCGCTAAGAGGATTAATTTTTTGAAAAACCCCTCTTAAATCCCTTCAGTGGTATCAGAGCTTTGGTTCTGGTTAAATCATTAAATCCGAATCTGATTATGCATAATATGATTATATGCTGATATATTCAAGAGTTATGTGTCTATGTGCTTGCTCGATCGATGTTTGTATTTTTTATTTTGAATACGATTCAAATAGAGGCAATCATACGAATTTTAATCTGTTCACGTTCTTGTCAAAGAAGTGATTAACTTATACCTCTAAATCGTTTGGATGCATGAATATATTATTTAAGCGATTTTGATTTGCACTGGTTATTATCATTCATAAGATCCACACATATGATATATAAGATATATTCATCAGTGGTTTGAATCTTATTTTAAAGTTGATTCCAAATAGTTTGGATTTAGCTTTCGGATATGATCCCATAAGTTATATATATTCAATTTGCCTTTTGATTATGAATCAAAACATATATTGAATGAATTAAAGGGTTTGAATCAGGTTTGTTTGGTTCGGCGACATATATAACCGATTGTGATTTTAATTTAGAATTAAAAGATAATATTATTTATATTGGGTTTAATTTTAAATGTGATTCAAATATTTTCATATGTGATATGAATTTCACGATCAAAATTTTGAAATCAATCTGTTTTATTAATCGTGATGTTTCTCAAACCTGTTTGTTTGGCCACATAACCAATTTTGGCTTTTAACTTAAAATTAAAGATGTTAATACTGGTAACAATTTGAAAGCCAGATTATTTGTAGGACAAATAGCAAATCGTGATTTGATATTCTTAATGGTTAAGATATTTCCAAATCGATTGCCTGTAATTTGTTACAAGTGATTCTTAATAGTTAAGATTTGGTTTGGTGTTTTAAAGTGATCCAATTGATTCAAAAAGTTTGATTCGATCCGTTTTAAATTAATTATTTGAATTATTTAAAGTTTATTCAAAAGGAGTTTTGATTAATTAAATTATCATATTTGATGATTATAGAATCATTAAAGATTTGATTCAAAATATTTAATTTAGAATTAAAATATTTGAATCAAATAAAATTGATTTGGTACTTTTAAAGCGATGATGAATCAAAATGTTTGATTCTGATTTAAATTAATTCAAAATGTTTTGATTAATTGTTAAAGATTTGATTTAAAAGTTTAGCATAAATTTAGCATAATTTTTTTTTTTATGAATCAAAAGATTTGATTGTAGATTAAAAGATTTGAATCAGTTTTACTTTTATTTGATATATATCCATGTGATGCGATATTATTTTGAAATAATATTAGTTTGTTATGCCAATAAAACAGAAAGAATAATTTTTTTTTTTGGCGCTAGTTCGTTAAGATACAAAATTTATCTAACTTTATGTTTCCATAAAAATCTGAAACGTTGTTATTGGCATAACAATGTAATATTAATTTAATAATAATAGTAATAATAAGATGTTATTATTACTTATTTATTTATTTATTAAATATATGGTATATGGTTATGACCTTAGATATTTGGTGCGTTAATTTATACGGCCTGCGTGTCGTGGTTTATTTTAAAATACGGCCTGCGTGTCGTGCATTTTATTTATTTATTTATTTAGTTACTTAAATAATGTAATTGCTCGAGTTCAAAAGAGACAACGCCAAATGATGATACCGATGGAGAAGCTTGAGAAGTTTGCTCGAGGGTCAAAGAATTGTAATAAAGTAGTTTATTTAATTCTTGTGCGTTAGGAGGTCATAACCATACTACCTAGTCTATTTTATTTTATGTATGTGATGCATGAGATGTATGTTTTAATTATATTTGCCATGTATGTTTTATATAATTATTAAACGCATATTTACATGAATGTCATGTAAAGTGAAACACGTGTATAAGATACACATGTCGGTGAGATCAAATTTAATTAAAAATCCTTCAAGTACTCATAAAGACTAATATTGAAGATGTAGGTCTTGCCAACGCAAGGTGCATTTTCTATACTAGTAAGATGTGTATATATTAAGTTTTATGCTTTCCAAAGAATAGCACCCTTCAAGATCAATATCGATTAATGTAGGTTTTGCCAACGTAAAGTGCATTGTCAATATTGATAAGTTGCGGTGAGATAACCAGTTTATCCGATTGCTATTTATTGGGTTTAACTTAACTAAAGAAAATATAATATGATTATATGACTTTAGAAGCAAATGTTGGGTCATTCCATATGATGGATTAGAATAAGTGTTATTCACCCAACGGAAAGGATATGAGAGTTGTATGAGATACAATTGGAAACAGTTTCCTACCTAAATAACTACGTTTTGTGTAATCAGCCCAACGCTGACTTAAAACAAAGTGAAATATGGATCTCATTCCCACTAGAAAATCTTCCAACGGAATTTTCCGAATCAAATGTTGAGGGTCATTTGGTTTGAGTAAAATAGTGGGAGCATATTTAATTAAAGACCTAGTTAAATATGTTTTAATCATGATACAAATATTTTATTTTCGTAATTAGATATATTTGGCATATAATTTATATTTTACTGTAAAAGGTCCTTATGAAGGACATAAAGTTCAGAAAAGAGTTTCTGAATTGGTACATATATATTGAGAATTGTTCTCAAATACGAGAAAAACTGCTAATAGTTTTGAAAGAGTCAAAATGAAAGAAAGAAGTAAGACTTCTTCATACATTTTGTTATAGAAAGTTAAATTATTCACTTTTGCATCTTAGGTATATGATACCAAATGCAAATTTCATATTTGTTGAAATATGAAGTTGTTTAAAGAAGTGAAAATTTGACCATAGATAAAGTCAACCTACGTTTAGAATAAAATAGTTTCATTGATCGTAGAAGTTGAGTTTGACATGGAACCAAATAATTGTTATTATGTTTCATTTAATAATAGAAACATTGGACCTAAACCTTGTAATGACAAGAAAAAAGGACTGCTTGTTTGAATAATAGACAAGTGTTGTTTCATTATCCAAATAATGTTTTCTATTCTATTGTTCTAATTGAGTAATGGAATTGAGTTCCATCAACTTGATAACCTTATCTATAACAATGATGAATAAGGATCAAATAAGATTTGAACCTTGTAAATTAGTGGCAATTAATATTGCTTAGTACTAATAAGTGAGACACACATTTCTAGATTCCATAGATAGGAATTTTGGACTCATTTGATTTATATCATTTGAAGGATGTAAGTTCCACTTTTGAAAATAGTTCAGTATGTCAATTACCAACTAAGGCAAAGTGACATTTTATCTATTTGAAATATATACATATGAGATGTATATGAACCACTAAACTAATTATTTGCTAGATATAATTTTATTTCTTTTACTTCATTTACATTACTAATTAGCTTAGTAGATGTGAATATGTGTGGTTGACACAAAGTATGATTCTTTGAATTTGTTCAAAGAATTTATGAATGAAGTAAATGAATAATTTTGAAAAGTATTAAGACCATACGAACAAGTCGTAATGGTAAATACTTAGATAAGGAGTATAGTAACAACTATTTATATTACATCATGTTCGACATGATTACAAATAAGATAGTTCGTTTATATCTCCAGCGACTCTTTCGAAAAATTATTTTAATTAGAGTTATTCTTTACCCACAAAAGTTCCAATAAAAGAAATCATAAAGACACCATATTTGATATGGAGGTAAAAATACCTAGTTTGACTTTATGGTAGTTTGGGATTGTACGGTTTATAAGATAAACATAATTCCAACTTGGATTAATGTGTATTTGTGGAGGGATCCTAAAGAAACTTAGAAATACTAATTCTACAACACTCTCTAGGACAAAAGTTGTTTTGTTACTAGAATTAAAATATTCCTTTAGAAGGAATGTGTCTCTAGAAGAGATAGTGGGAGTGATGTAGAACTTGAGTAAATTCGAGTACCACAAAACACATGTTTTTGAGAATGGAACATGAATCGGTTCAACAAGAGTTGTTGTTGGATCACCAGTTCGAGTAGCACAAGACCTATATAAGTCGGATATGTCATATCACACAGTTGAGAGTCACGGTTTTACCATGACTCGACAAGGTGATATATGATGCTCATGGAAGATGAGAATGTGACTTATAAAGAGTCCATGTACACAAAACATATATGGATATTGTTTTGTCATCCAATTGAGTAAGACTCATAGGATAAATATGAGTCTTGTTGTAAAGATTCACATGGATGGTATTGTGAATACCTTTATGGTGTGATTAAATGTGAAAGGTTTCACACAAATCATGATGCAATTATGATGAAACCTTTATTTCAATCATAGTGCTTAAACTCATTTGATTCCACTTGCAATTATTGTATGTTTTACTACGAGTTCTGGCAGATGGACAACGAGGTTACATTCCTTAATTGGAATGACCTTACATATGTATTTGACATATGGACGGAGTTTCGTTAATCTAAAGGATGCTAGAAAAGTATATAAATTACAAAATTCATTTATGAATTTGTTCAAATTTCTCAAAGTTGAATTATCAGTTTTATTGATCAAGTTTTATGAAAACTAAGATTAATAAAGGAACTCTTGTGCACACAAGAAAGTCAGTGGGAGTATTTAAATTAAATGAGTTACAATGATACTGATTGTCCAAAACCGAAGAACAGTATACCCAGATTGTAGTCTGGAATAAACTTTATGCTCGGATGTCAAATCTGTAAGCTTACAAGCTTCAGAAGATTGATATATCTATTACAAAGGTCAAATATATGATTTGAATCGTTTGTCTCATAAGATGAGGCAGAAAATTGTTTTCCTTACGTTGCAGATTCCCCTGACCTCATTAAAGATGGTAATGGTTTAATCTTGCAAGCAACGGAAAACCAGATCTCACCAACGATTCAAATACAAGTTTTGACACTTTATTTCTTTTGATAGAAGATCAAAAGTGTAAATTGGAAGATGTATCGGGTACCAACATAGGAAAGAGTTCCTTATCCACTAATAGAAAATCTTGCATAGAAGATGCTTGATGATCACGCTAGTCCAATAGATGTTGAGTTAATATCTGATTGGCTTTAGTGCTAGTGGGAGATTGTTGGAGTAAGCCCTAAAAGCCAATATGTTTTGATAGAATCTTCTTTTGTATCATGACTTTGATTTATATATTTAATATATATAAAAAGGCATTTCTTTATTATGTTTGTTTCAAACTAATAAAGTCCCTAGAATAGCTAGTCTAATTAATGGAACATTAAGTGTGACTTAATAGTGAGACTCCATTAAACATAAGGACACTATTCTTAAAGTATCCGTAGTCAAGTTTTACTGTGATGTGGGATAACAGTAAAACATAGAGACTATTATGTGAGTAGACTGATGACCTCATCTCACGTGTCATGGATATGAGATATCAAGTCTTCACATAGATATAAATATTAGGAGTAATATTTATATTGGATTGACCCACCATGAGAATACTACATAGTGTGTTATGAAAAGTGTCATAAGTTATTCTCATAGTGATAATGGTGTATACCACCCTTCGACCTGAAACCACTATGGACCCTAGATGTGGAGTAGAGTACTTAGTTGCCGTTCAAACATTGTCCGTAACAGGATGACTATAAAGTCGGTTGATGGGTACTCCACAAATCATGCTGAGGGACATGAGTGACCTAGATGGAATTTGCCCCTCATGCATAACAGGAGTAATATCTATGGGCCTCTTGATGGAATATGACTGATAAAATGCGTGGCCACGCCGAACTAAGTCAATATGAGATATTGAGCTTATTCGTTACTCAGTATATTCTGGGATCAAGAAATAAGATATTGAACCATACAAGGATGACACGATCTATGCCTTGTGTTCAATATAGATATAAGGGCAAAGGGGTAATTATACACACGATCGTTATCATGGAAATGTTTCGTCAGATCACATGACATTCTCGTCACTTGGGTAGCAGTGATGTGTTGCTAGATACCGCTCACTGTTTATAATATTAAATATGTGATTTAATATTATTGCCAACGTTACGAGAACCTATAGGGTCACACACAAAGGACAGATAGATGAGAGAAATAAATAAGTAAGACTTATTTATAAAATAATAAGTAGGACTTATTAGTAATTAAATAATTAAGTATGACTTATTATTTAATTAGAGAAGCGTGGCACACCGTAAAGTATGGTGCACTTAAGTAAAATACAGCACACCGTAAGGTACGGTGGATATTCAAATAAGTCTATAAAAAGAATACACTTATGTGCTGAATTTTAACCTAAGAGTTAGTCCTAAAATTTAGAAACCTAGCCGCCGCTCTCTAAACCCCGTTCTCTCTGAATCTCTGGTGGAATTGGCTAGCACCGGTCATCAGAGAAGTTCTGTTCGTGTGGACTGAGTAGATGCATCGCTACTTTGCTTTGCTCGTGATCAGAAATAGTTTCTACTTCAAAGGTTCTGCACTTCAAGAGGTAAACACATAAACTTGTGGTTTTGTGTTCGTTGATTTGTGATTAATGGTTTAATCAAGATCCGTTCATCGGGATTGTTCCGCTAAGAGGATTAATTTTTTGAAAAACCCCTCTTAAATCCCTTCAAACCATGCTTTAAAAGTTGCTCTTTGCTTTTCTTTCTCTTCCAAAGAAAATCTTAGAAGGATTTGTTCCAAATAAAAGAGTTTTTTTTTTAAAGGATAATTCATGGATATCTTGGAGTTTCCTATCTTAAGGGTCTCTTTGGTTCAAAAAATGAGAGGGAAGGGGAGGGATTTTAATGAAGGGGAGGGGAGGGAAGGGAAGGGGAGGGGAGATCTTTTAATTATGTATATGTTTGGTTCAAAAGAGGGAAGTGGAGAGGAGGGAAGGGATTTTAATTACAAATATGTTTGGTTCACGGGGGGAGGGGAGGGATGATGAAACTAAATTACTTTTTTATCCTTATAATCATATAAAGGTTATCTTAATTTTAAAATTACTCGAATTAAAAATAATTAAATATAAAAACTCGAGAGTCGAAATCTCCACGAATCAAATCGTCTATTTTTTTATCTATAAAATTAAACTCTACACACAAATTTAAATTATTATGTAACTCAATTATCAAAAACATTATTATGTAGCTCAACCTAACAAAATAATTATAACGTTAAATAAAATGAACAAGAAAGAGAGAAAAAAAAAGCAAAATAAGATTATATGAAAAATTTGTACAGTACACGTAAAGAAAATGTGTATAAATTTTTTCGATCAAATGAAAATGTGTTATATGATTATATTTATACAGTAATACATTACATTGCATTTCTACCAAAAAAAAAACATTACATTGCATTGCAACGGAGCAAAATAATTATATGTAGACAGGAGGATAGTTTTGGACTTTTGGTACATAAAAAATTAGTACAAAATTATTTGGAAAATTTGGAAAAAGAAAAACAGGTTAGGAACATAAAAAAAATAGGATAATTTTGGCATTTTAAAATAATGATGAGGACAATTATGTCAATATAATTAGAATTATAATAACACATTCTCTCTCCCCTCCCCTCCCCTCCAAATCCCCGCAATTTGGGGGAAAGCAAAAATTGAGTTTTGGAGGGATTTTGCTCCCCTCCTAAAAATTGAACCAAACACATTTCATTAAAAATATTCCCTCACCTCCTCTTCCCTCCCCTCTATTTACCTCGAACCAAACACACCCTAATTGATTAAATCCAAATAAAAGAGTTTTTTTTTCTTTTCTTTTTTTGGAAATTTTAAAGAAAAGAGTTGATGCGCATACTCTTATTTGGCACACAACGGTGTGAAAAATTTGGGAAGCAAAAAATGGTTAAATTTTGGGTTAATGACACTTTTGCTCCATGTCATTTAAGTGAGATTTGGTTTTCCCTTCTATAAAATTATTTTTTTGCAATTTCAACCTTATAATTCGAAGATTCTTTGTTTTAGTCCTTCATGGTATCTAGTAGCATCTAATTGTACTAAATAAATGGAGGATGTGGCACATAATGTCAGCAATGATTTGTATTTTTTCAAATATCTATCTCAACAATTTTTCAAAAATATTATCTAAAATAAAAGGCTAATAGCACTTTTGCCCCCTGCCATTTGGGTGAATTTTGGTTTTCTCCTCTGTAAATTGCCACCAAATACGAGGACTAAAAATAAGGAATTTTTAAATTACAAGGGTGCAATCAAAAAAAATATTTAATGATAGTGGAACTGACTTGATGGTAAAACTCGTTATTTATTTATTTTTTGTCTATTTTTCTTTAATGAAACTCTTTATTTCATTTGAATGAAACAATGACTTTTTGTTAATCATATGTAGCATACGTAGTATATCGGATGTGACAAAAAAATTGTGGCATATTGGTGGATATAAACAGATACATAAATAGTTAACAGTTTTAAAACACATATTTCATTTTCATGTATTTTTTTATAGAAAACACTTGCATTTTTCTATTTAAAGGTGAAAACTTAAATCATTATCTTAAAATCGTATTTTAAATGGCCCCTGCAAGTGGACGGTGGGATTGGTTCCCTTAAATTAGTCGGTGTCGGATACCAAGTTTTCAAAAAAATTATCTTAAATCATATATAGATGACAAAAAAAGAAAGAAAAAAAAAATAAAAATTCCAGTGTGCAAGTAGACAAATAAATTAGAATTATTTCACACCATCCATACCTTGAGGGTAACTTGTGAACCATCTGGTATTTCAACCGTAATTTCAATAACCGTCGGTAAAACTACAATAAACAATGTAATTCAAATTAATATGAGCAATTTCAAAACATATAATGAAATTTGAAAGAAGATAACAATGCAATTAAATAGTTAACCATAAAAATTAGTTGCTAAACATATAAAAATTAAACTTACTTAAAAAAAAATAAAGAATGGAAAACAAATTCATATAAGATAGAGAGATATTAGAGACATATAAAAGTTACTTATCATTCGGTGGATAGTTCAACTAATTTGAACTAAGAGTTAAACGTGTTGAGGGTGGAGGAGAAAAATATTAACATTACCAACTAATTAACGACTTCCGCCGTTTTAAAAAAAGTTAACAATTGATATTTAGTAGTGCTATATAAAATTGTAATCATCTCGTTAGAAGGTCAATTTTCTCGTGTATCCATTAATACAAAGAGTTTTTTAGTTTTTTCTTTATTTTTTGATGGATGTAATGTTTCATAACAGAAGAAAAAATGCAATTTCATATATGAATAGACATGAAATGAAAGAGGAATAAAAAGAGATAATATAAAGTATAGTATATGAACCTTTCTCTTCTTTTTTCTTTTTTTCTCCTTTAGTTTTGTGCGGTTTTGTTTTTCCGGTCTTGGGAGCCATTGGATTGCACTAAGAGAAATTTAAGGTACTTACAAATATTGTTGTTTAATTTGAGAGTTTCTTTTTGGACGGAAATAACTAGAAGCCAATACTTGAATTCATCGTTGAAGATAAAGGGAAGTGAATTGAATAGGAATGGGTTTGAAATAGCTTTACTAATAACCAAAGTGACACAAAGAAAAAGGGAGGGAGAGGGAGAGAAAAGAGATTATGAGAGAGAGAGAGAGAGAGAGAGAGAGAGATAGAAAAATGAGTAAAAAACAAAAAAAAAAGAAAAGTGTGGATAGATAGGATAAGGTAAGCCAAGGGCATTCTAGCCTTGAGCATATTCACACGGGAGGATGTAATAAGGCTTTAACAATTTCAAGCCTCACATTTGTGAGTTTATAGGTGTAAGATGTAGTACCAAATATATTTCTACCTCATTTTTAGATTTAATTTATCAAATTTTTACCACCAAATCCAAATGGTAAAAATTTTAGTCCTTTTAAGCAAATATTTGAGTTTGATCATTAGTTCTTGCGTTTGGAGAAAATTGAATTATGAGAAAAGAATCCACTTTATGTGTGTCAAGCAGAATTCTAATGTTTTTACTATTGATTATAATGGTGAAAACTTCTTATTAATAACATATTATGGTAAAAAATTATAACATGACCTGTTTCAGACTGAACTAAAATTCAATACACACTTGAAGCCTAAAGGGCGTAAAACTACAATACATGTTACCAAGCATGAGATAATGTCTCAAGGCAAAGGACAATCACGTCTCATAGGGCACATGGCCTCAGCCAATGAAGATACAACATAATACTAAAATTGTGCTATTCTCAGTTTCAATAACGTAGTGGAATTACCACTCTCCATGCATACTCATGCAAGGTTTGACCTATAAATATGTGGTTGTTTTAGAATCCGCTGATGCAAAGCATCGTGGCGTACAAAAATTGTGCCATTTTATTATTTGTATCAATTTTTAAATTGATTTTAGACTGACCGTTTGATAGTCTCAAAATAGTTGCTTTGCTTGCTATTCAGAAGGAGTTGATGGTACGTGGACAAGTTTTCTTGTTGATGGACGATTCTTTCGCCAATTTTAGATCTTGGTTGGTGCTCGCAAATGTTCACTAATAACTGTGATTGATGATAGTTTGTTAGGATCGATTAGGTTGACTTCACTTGTGTTAATTTATCTATATGTATCACTGTTTGGGTTGTCCAACACTTTTGTATTGTTTTACTAGGTTAGGTTGTTTGTCCTCCCAACTTTTATTTCTTATGTAATTATTTCTTTTTTATATCTTGACTCTGTTTTGTAATCTCAGATTTTGAGCTTATAGTTTATCGCTTATAGCTGATAAACTTATATACCAAAAAAGACTTGTTTGGTAAACATTTTTCAAAAAGAGCCTATAGCCTATTTTATTAGCTCACAACTTATTTTTCAAGCATTATTTCAAGTAGCTTATGAGCTTATACCTTAGCATTTTCTTCCAATTTTACCTCTGTCTTCATACTTGAAAAAATTAATATTTTTTTTTACTAAAAAATTAAATATTAATTAAACATATCTTTTTATGTTATTTCATACTTATAAGATAGTTCAACCGATAATTTTTCCAAACACTACAAATTCAGTTAGTTAACTTATTTGCTAAAAGCTACTCCCTCCGTCCCAAATTTTTTTATATTTTTGGTTTGTCCTAAAACTTTGGTTCTTTTAAGAAACCAATGTACAATTAATGATATTTTATCATTAATTTGTACCCTTACAAAAACTAAATTATTCATTAAATAAATTTTCTCTTTCTTAGAGATGACAATTTGACCCATACCCATTGGGCACCTGCAAAAAATACCCACAACGGGTAGGATAAAAACCCGCATTTTGGGTACGGGTACATGTAATTGCCCGCAAAATTGAACGGGTATGAGTGCGGGTACGGGTACCTTAGTATACCCACCCGTCCCATACCCACATATTAGCTTTTTTTTTTTATAGATATTTATTTATTTTATATATATTATTAAATAATAATAAACATGTGTATCAATTTAAAAAAATATAACACTATTAAACTATTACACATTTTTAATAAAAATATTTATTTATAATATAATTCAAACAAGATGTGAATATATCAACAACACGAGGTTAGTAAACTTTTAGTTTATAATTTTCATGAGTCAACATTAAAATCTTTAAAAAAAAATTAATTATACTAAAATCATATGATATTTTATAATTGATCTATTTATTTTTAGCAAAACTACGGGTAACGGGTAGGGTATGGGTACTTAGGTACCCATAGGGTATGGAGACGGGTACAAAGGTTGTTTACCCACGCGGGTATGAGGATGTGCATGAATATTTTTTCAAACTGCAGGTATGGGGATGGGTACCCATTACCATCCATACCATTTCTTAATAAAGTAAGAGTAAAAATGACTTAACTTATCCATCTTTATTATTTCTTAATCCATGTACAAAACTCTAAAAGGACCAAATTTTACCACGGGGTTAGTAAAATTTTTGTTTATAATTTTCATGAGTCAACATTAAAATCTTTTAAAAAAATTAATTATACTAAAACCATATGATATTTTATAATTGATCTATATATTTTTAGCAAAATTGCAGGTAACGGGTAGGGTATGGGTACCTACTTAGGTACCCATAGGGTATGGAAACAGGTATAAAGGTTGTTACTCACGCGGGTATGAGGATGTGCATGAATATTTTTTCAAACTGCGGGTATAGGGATGGGTACCCATTACCATTCATACCCTTTCTTAATAAAGTAAGAGTAAAAATGACTTAACTTATTCATCTTTATTATTGCTTAATCCATGTACAAAACTTTGGAACTTTAACAGGACCAAAGTTTTGGGACAGAGACAGTAGTTTATAAGCTCATCCACTATAAGCTATCTTACTAGCTATCATTTTTTATTTTTTTTATCAAATAGAGCTTATATATTATTATGAGAATATGGTAGACGATAAAGGTCTCTGGGCATTCCTAATTTTGAACAAAATTAGAAAAGATATTGAAGTCATTTCCCATTACTTTTTTTTATTTAACTAAATTCCCAACTACTTTTAAATACAAAATAAATAAAATAAAGAGAATGAACATGCATATTTTTTTTTTGTCAAATAGTCTAGTGGCTATAAATTTCAACCTTAAGGTGCATAAGTAGGATGACTAGAGTTCGAACCGCAGCCTCTTGCACATATAATACAATATTCATGCCAACTAAACTAAGCTCGCGAAACTGAAAAATCTAAATTTATTCGACATGTAAATAAAAAGCAAGAGATTAAAAAAATAAAAATATCCGGGACTATGATTTAATTTTACACAGAAAAAGGGATTACCATTATTTTTTGGGTACGAAAATATATTACAATTTACAGCACTGCTATTTTATTATCCTTAATTTTTTTTTATTTTTTTTACAAGATACTATTTATTTATTTTTTATTTTTTTGAAAACTTGGTATCCGGTCTTAGGACCGACTAATCCAAGGGGACCAATCCCACTGCCCACTTGCGGGGGCCCCATTTAATATTTATTTTATTTTTTACTAGTGAGCCTGTGTCTAACTTACGATTGTTGGAAGACCTTAATAAGAAAAAACTATTGTGCAGTTATAGTATGTTACGTTATTAGATGTCTTATTAGATCTATTATGTTATTTAAAATTTGAATTTAAAATAAAAGGTAATTTAAACAATATAAAAAATTTAATCCAAACTCAGCTATTCTTTTTATATATTGTTATAGATTTTTTATATATAGTTATAGATTTATTTATTTTTGGTAAAAAAAGGGGGGATTTATATTTTTGTTACTACTATTATTATTATGAGAGAAAAATTGCGGCAGTGAGTGGACCCCACGGAACTACCTTATAAAACATCCAAAACCCTCGATGTGTTTTTCTTTTTACCAATTAGCAAACCCTGACGTTGTTTCTGTACGTTCTCTCTCGCAAGTTATAATCTTTGCTGAAAAAATTCAGTACTTACTTTGATTCAATAATAAGGTACTTTATTTTTAATCTATTATATATTATTTCTTTTCCGATGTATGTTTACTAGTATGAATCATCATTTGAGATGGTTTAATGGGGGTGTGAATTTCTCAAACTTTTTGGATACTACATTTGGAATATGTAACGTTCAAAGATCATCATTAAGAATCGTTTATTTTAGAAAGTGTTTTATTTTTATTAGGAATGTTCTGTTTTGATCATCTTTCTGTTTAGTACCTTAACAGTGCTTTTGAGCCCCTAAAATTAAGGGGCCCACCAGGACAACTTCATTTGTACTGTGTTTGTGTTTGATTTTAAAACTGTTTCTGAGATTGGACAAACCAGAGCCAAGAGTCTGGATAAAGACTAATTTTTTTTTGTCCTCCACTGAATCACGGGAATCCATCAAACATGTACAAGACAAAATTGATCAATACCTTAAATTTTGTCCTGTGTTGTTTTGTATTATGTTCGGTGATTACATTTTGCAGATCAAACAAACCCTTAGGCACAACTTGTTAGAGCACCTTCTCTCTTTAGGCTTATCACTTGGAGATATGTTTGGCACCCGCAGCTTGTGCACTTTAGGCTCAACGCTCCGGGGGATATGTTTGGCACCCGCATCTTGTTAGAGCACCTTTTCTGTTTAGGAATTCCTTTATTAGAATTGATTTGCTTTTATTAGAGTGCCATAGTGTTATATTGATATGACATTCGATCGATATTACGAGCAATAAGGAAGTTTGAGAATGGTTGCAATTTTTCGAATATAGTTCTAGACATATTGAGGTTTTCGATCACAATAGGATCATATAGATGGTTTTCAGGTAAGTCGGCCTTGCCTCTTCTATGAGTGATTTGTCTAGTGAGGCGATTGTCATTCAAAGGGTCTTGTTCCTTACTTTTGTATTTGAATTTGAATACTCTTGTACTCATCATAGTATATCAAATTTAATTTGTTGTTAAAGGAAAAGAGTTTGAATTAAATCGGTTTGAGTTTATCTAATTTGGCTCTGCTCCGTTTATATTTTGTGTTATTTCGCCGTTTAAAAAAAAAAAGTTTACAAAACTTTGATGATTATTTGCAGATATAAAAACTTTGAAGTTGCAAGGTAAAGGTAACATTTCAATTAAACATGTTGTCTAAGATAGCATCTCAGAAAAATGAAAAGACTAAAGGGCATAATGAAGGATCAATTGCATCTAGATTGAGATCAAGTTCTAAAGTTGAAGGTATTTACTTTCTTTAGTACTACTTTGTCTGCTTTTTCAGGAAGAATATTTGATGATTTTAAAATGAATGACTGTGAGTGTAAGCCAAACTAACTTTATACATACTTACAATAAAACTCCATCATTCTAACTTGTCACCATGGTTTCAAATTGCGCGGTCGTGGATACAGTTGCAGTCGTTGTAGTTGTTGCGATGCATATTGCAGCTATTGCGACGTGAAATGATGTAAAATTTTCACAAACTATATAAAGTGGCACCACCATGCTACTACTCTATTTACCAACCACTAAAGAGTCTTAGTTTGTTTCGTAATTACTAATTGAAGGTAAGATTTATTTTACTAGATCTGAAGGAGACTGAGATTTGGGGTTCTGATGTGGTTACAATGCAGCCGTACACATGATTGAATATCACACGAAAATTGTGGTGCATTATTGTTGTAGAGGCTTACTTGCAGCCGCAATTACAGATGCATATCACAATTTAAAACCATGTTTGTCACTCCGTTCTTGTAAATTAATCTTAAAATAGTAAATGTTACCTTTATAGTATCGTTAAATTTAGTTATAATTCCCATTAATTAATTGTATGTTAGTGTAGTTTTGATTTTGACTCAACTCAATTCTTTTGCTATGCTGTTGGTATAGGTAAGTCAAGTCAATTATCAAAGCACGAGAAAGAAAAAGGCATTAATAAGTCTTTGGGACAGAAGATCCCAACTGAAAAGGTTACTAAGAAGAGCAGTAGTAGTAGTTCAAAACCAGCTCAGATAATTAAGACTAAAGATTTATCAACTAGCATAACTGCTCCATCTTCAAAGAATCAAGAACAACCTCTAAAGAAGATCAAGAATTCTGTGGTTGAACCCTCTTCTAGTAATGTTGACAAGGGAAAGGAGAAAGTGGAGCCTACACAAAAACCAGTACAAGATATTAAGAAATCAGTAATTGACATAAAACCTGTATACCATATTCGATGGAAAGGTACGTAAAAATCATTTTCTACAGATATAATTTCTCTGAAGTGAGCAATTCATTTTATAGTTTAAAGTGAGTATTGTTAATTACTCGTTAACAAATTATATGTGAATATGTTAGATCGAAATGCCTCATAACATATAATGAGTTTTTTGAGACATTTAATCATTTAATATAGACTCGTGTGGTCAAAAGGTTTAAATATTACTACTTTTTAAAAAAATCATATTAAATTGACCTTATAACATATTTTCTCCTTTTTTGGCTATAGTGATTGACTGTCTTTGTTTCTACGTTAGGTTGTTTATACTGTCTCCGGTTTTTTTATAAGAGATAACTAAATCAACAAAAGTTAATGTATCTGATTCATAATATAGTTCAAAAATCAGCAATTCGCGCTCTCGGATGAGAGCCCTCCTTCGTTCTTCCAGAGCACGAATGATGTCCCAATAGTTCTTGCATTAACCGGTCCAGAATTAGGTGATATCAATTTTTGTTGATACAGTTACCTCTTATAAAAAGGACCGAAGTTAGTAAGTTTGTGTGTAATTTATACCTTTTGTAATGTTTCGAGTTCGAGTACCTCTTATACTCTCTTTTATCCTTTTACAGGCTTTGAAAACACAATTCCACGTTGGAAATGTTCAGTGTGTGGGAAAGAGTTAGAAAATAAAGAGGAAAAGGAACTTAAAATTCAACCCGGAGTAGATGAGCTGCAACAAATTTTACTCTCCACGCAAGGAAGAGAAGATCAATTGAGTAGTGTTTTACCAGAAGTTGCTGTTCTTCCATGCACTCATGTCTTCCATTTGACATGTTTATCAACTTTGCACCTCACTGATCCTTCTTGCCCAATTTGTCTTAGCATGCTCTCAACTTAATTGATCCTTCACTTATCATCCCATTTACTTTAACTTTTTTATTTTGTTACAATTGTTAATTTTGTCATATGCTAGCTTGATCAAGGATTATTTGTTTAAGAGGTTAAATACCAATTTTTGTCACAATTAGACTTGATTAGGTTAATATATAGTTTCTTTTAACTCATGGTTAATATATAGTTAGTTAGTTACAATGTATCTTCTATGATCTATTTTCAAAGGTGACTATAATAAGAAACAGCAAATTCAAACTTTTTTGAACTTGAAAGTTAGCTGATACACTACTACAAGAAAATGTGACATTTCACGGGGACAAAACTTCTGGTAAACAACCTGAAGCGGTGATTGTTCTGATTGTCTTTCCAAAGCCTTTTTCCTTTACTTGAAATTATATCTTTTTCATCGCCCCCAGGTCACACACACACCCTTTTATGTTCCCAATTTGCTCTACTTATCTTGAGACGGTGGACACCAGTTCCCAACCTGATGTGTTAGGATCTTTCGGGGTGCTTATGTTCGATGATCTGTTGGTTATTGTTTTGATTCTTGATCTGAAATGTGCAAGTCCTTGTTTGTATGTTCACTAGGTTTCATGAAGAAAAACTTTATTGCGTTGTCACTTGTGTCAATAATGTGTTATATTCCATTAAGCCAATTCCCTTGTCTTTGCATCAAGGGTAAAGATCTTGCGATCTCTATGCCTGCAGATGATTACCTTGCTGGACTTCAGAAGTGTAAACATGATCTCCATGGAAGAGTCATATGGCCAAATGGTTTGACTCTTCTAAAAGTGGACACATTGCGTTCCAAGTTATTGATTATGTGGAAGTCCTTGAATAGACGGGACTTAATTTCGTTCGGAAGACATTATTATGAGTTTTCTTTCTCTTCTCTTGAGGATATGAGAATTTTTCGATCAGTGACCTCATGGAATCTCAACCTTGGATTCTTAAATTGTTTGCTTGGACGAATGACTTCAACCCCTAGCTTGCAGCAACAAACGACTTCTCAGGTTTTGATTTGCATCAATGGGTTATCCCAATAATATTGGATGCACAGTACCCATTTTTGCTATTGCTAGTAGTATTTGAACTCCCATATGTCTTAGGCTACTACTAATAAATCTATGTTTGAGTAAGGCCTTTGATTTCTTTGTTAGCATTGACTATGCAAAGATACTCTAATGCCAAGGTATAAGGTGGGGTGAAGAAAATAATTTAAGTGAGAAAATGAATAAAGTGAGTTATATCTAGGGAAGTAAAAGCCAAACCAATCCAAACTAAATAAATTGGTTTGGATTTTCTCATGCATAAATCAAAACCGAACCGAATCGACCTGAACCTAACATGAATGGATCCAATGCAGTTAAACTCTATGTGGTCAGTACATACAGACCGTTCGATCAAAATCAAACAATTCAAATTTTAGTTAATATTTAAAATATAAAATTGAGTTTTAAATTGAACCACCAAATCTTACATTAGATAGATAACTCAAATGTAGCTGAATACAGTGCAGTTAGGAAGAATCGACTGCACTCAATCCCGGTCCAAACCAAATCAATTGTTAGTTGGTCCAGTGGTGATTGGCATAAATCAAAACCGAACCGAATCGACCTGAACCTAACATGAATGGATCCAATGCAGTTAAACTCTATGTGGTCAGTACATACAGACCGTTCGATCAAAATCAAACAATTCAAATTTTAGTTAATATTTAAAATATAAAATTGAGTTTTAAATTGAACCACCCAATCTTACATTAGATAGATAACTCAAATGTAGCTAAATACACTGCAGTTAGGAAGAATCGACTGCACTCAAACCCGGTCCAAACCAAATCAATCGTTAGTTGGTCCAGTGGTGATTGACATAAAACTTTGTAGGGAGGACCACAGTTCGACCCCCGCAACTGCGATCGGAAGAGGTTGAAACCACTTAATGCCAAAACTAACCTTGAACTAATATGTGGTCCAGTATGCCGGATACCGGTGATGAAAAAAATTTAAAGAAATGTGATGGGAGGGTATTTTACATTTATCTATACTATATATATAAAGAGGATACATGAGTTTTTGGGTAGATTTTTCATAAGAGTTTAATTGTTGTGCACTGTCCGTATAAAAATTATTTACACATACATCCAATAATGCATTGCCATATTATTTAATGAACATGACACATCATGTATTTTTAAAGGGTCTTGCTAACGAGTGCCCCCGGGGCACTCTTTAAGCATTCCATTTATAGAAACTTTTTATTCAAAAAGTTAAACATTACAATTTCCAATGCGTTGACTTTACGCATTCCGATAAAAATTCTATAAAAAGCTTACTATTTAAGGGCTTAAAGAGTGCCCCGGGGGCACTATTTAGCATTTGCCATTTTTAAATACCATACATGTTGTGTCAATATATTATTATTGGATAAAATAACTTTATTTATTTATTGCACCACATCGACATGAGTTTCCAAATAAATAAATAAATCCATATAAGACAAGAAACAAATGCAAGTCTTATATAAAACGGTAACCTTGATTCGCCATTGTTCTTTGCCTGCGAATTATAGGCCAAAATTAAATTAAACTAACTAACTCTATTCAAACAAAACCTAACCATCTTCATTTTAATTACATGGATTCATCACATTCATCTTCACGCCATAGCTTCATCATCACCGTGTATGTTTGCATTTATTTTTTTTATTATAATAATTATTATTATTATATTATTATTCATTTCAACAAATCAATCATTTTCGCGCGTTTTTCTGCAATAGGTTATATTTCTGAATCGGAATCGGAATCGGTTCGTGAAACGATGAACTCGCCGTCATCATCATCGTCGTCATCGACGACGGGAAACGATGCGAACAAGTTTGCGATAAGGTCATCGATTGTGGAATCGATAAGAGGATGCGGCATTTCAGGTCAGCGAATCGACAAAGAGGATTTAAAACGGAATCTCACAATGCCTCTATATCTACGGATGGCAATGCGCGATGCAATCCGATTAAAGGATTCCGCCGCCGGCGAGAGTTTCTTCCTTCGTGAAGCTGACGATGATAATGCTGCCGTTGCTCCACTTACGCCAATTGTTGTTTTCATTAATCCCCGTAGTGGCGGCCGTCATGGTCCCGTCCTCATGGAGAGGCTTCAGGATCTCATGAGTGAAGAACAGGTCACCGGTTAATTTCTCTTCTTTACTTTTTCTTAATATAATTAAACATACTGTGATAAAAAATGTTATGTTTGTTATTAATTTTTATGATTCTGTTATTAAGTAAGATATAGTAAATAATGACAATGGATATGATTTGTTGTTATGCATGTGCATCAAATATGAACTATTAGTACCCAAGATCACTTATATGCGATGGCGCAGGTCTCTTCCAGCTTAACCAAGGTCCTGGGTTCGATCCCTGATTTGGACATGCAGCAATGTTAAACCTCTTAGGGAGAGTTTGCCATCCAAATATTTGGGTTCCACAAGGCTCGAGAGATTAGTCTCTGCAGTTACGCACAAAGTATACCTGGTTCATGCAACAACAAAAAAAAAATATGAACTATTAGTTACCGTAACAGTTACTTTATTTTCTAACTCGAATCTTACTTTAGAGGAGATAAATTCAAAAAAATCGTGTGACATTATGTTGTTTAATCTTGAATCTTGACCATTGCTAGTTTGATTTTGATCCTGTTTGGATAAACAACTTATTTGCAGCTTATAGCACAAGCGCTTATCATAATAAGCACTTATGTATAAGATTACATAAGCTATTTCTATAGCAAAATATAAATTAAAATATAATTGTTTTTTATATGCTATAAGTTGTTTTTATAAACTCTCTTGGAGAACTTATGAAAGTAAGCTGGAAAAACATATGAAAAATGTCGTAAGCTGTTTTTATAAGTTCTCCCAAACAGACTCATAAAACTTATGCGAGTAGATAAGCTCAAATAAGCCAATCCAAATAGGCTCCTAATGTATCAATTGCTTTTACTTCATAAGTTTCTATTTTGCTAACTTTGATAGTTGGTTTGTTATTGATATTATTGTTTTTGTTTATTTTATTTTTTTCTTTTTAAATTTTATGTGTATTCATGTTGTGATTGATTTCAAGTTGCTCTGCAGGTTTTTGATTTATTAGATGTGAAGCCTCCTGAATTTATCAAGTATGGGTTAGGTTGCTTGGAGACATTAACCGCTTTTGGCGATATTTGTGCCAAAGAAACACGTGAAAGAATAAGGATAATGGTATGTTTACCATGCTGATAGTGGGGGCAATAAAACATGTTCAAGTAGTTTACATCACATGCAAGTCAAAATATATATTAAGCAAATATATATTAAGCAAATACACTCACAAAGTCGGCAAGAGTTTAGATACATAAGGAGATCCTAAACTTCGAGAGCTCAACCCAAAACCCGACACTCTAATCTAACAATCCACATGATCTACAAACCATTTAAAAAAGAGACAAGGACTAAACTTACATCTTCAACCATTAAGGTGTATGCAGATTATGCAGTAACCTTATTGTAGTCACTGAGAACTTGAATGTGTTTATTATTCTTTCTTTTTTATAATAAATTGTGAAAATAGTTGGATGACAATTGAGCTTGGCAAAATGCTAGATAGAAATAATGTAGATAATGCTATTTTTGATGAATGATAATCGGCTTTATAGGTTGCGGGAGGTGATGGTTCAGTTGGCTGGGTATTAGGATGTCTCACTGAACTTAACACACAAGGCCGGGAACCAGTTCCTCCTGTAGGAATCATACCACTTGGTACTGGCAATGACCTATCTAGGTGTTTTGGTTGGGTAAGAATTCACAACTATGGAAACTGTGTTGAATGAATGTTTGTCTACGATGCTAATTTTTTTTACTGATATTTTATTATAAGGGTGGTTCATTTCCATTTTCATGGAAAGCGGCTATTAAGAGAACTCTCCAAAAGGCTAGTACTGGTCCAATTTGTCGTTTGGATAGGTATATATAGTATAATTTTGCTAATCCAATTGTGGTAGATTTGATGTCTCTGCTGTAGATTTCGAAAATATTATTCGAGTACACTGTCTGTTTGACAAAGGAATGAAGATTGCTATGTGGCTATTGTAAACATAATTTATTTCATGTATCCAGTTTTACACCGTGTTTAATTTTATGATCTTTCATTCTGTTATAGATGTTGAATTAACCTGATTATTATGTTCCTGAATTTAGCGATAAAAGCTAACATTCTTAGTTTCCGTTTACTTCTTCAATAATTTTTTAAAGCCTCCAGCATAGGAAGAATCGATGAATCAATCCTTTTATTGATCAATAGATTTAGAAACTTATGTTCTTAGCTAACTATTGTGTTTTCTAATTGGTGGATAGAGGATTATTAATATATCTCATAATATTCCTATTTGTAATGGTAATTATTATAAATGCAATACAACAATATATACTTCGACAATTCCCCTCGGTTCAAATACATAGCTTACCGGATCTGATGGTAGCAAATTAAACTAGTTTTGAGATTTTTTTTCCTTCAAATTTTGATACTTCATGTCTAGTTTAAATGTTTTCATTTCGTTGGTGGATATATGAAGACAATAATATAAATGAGTTCGGGTTATATATTTTAATTCAGATCTGTTTGCTCTATCTAATGTTGTAACAATAGGTATAAATTTTAGTGCTACTTCTTCATAATTGCAGTATATCCACAATAATTTCCTGCTATTTGTTATAATTTTTTTTATTTGCCACACAATTTTAACCATGACAGCAACCTCAATTCAAAACAATGCTTATAATTAATGCATCAACCAGTTCAGTATAACATTTGTGCTGTAAATGTTTTATGCAGTTGGCGAGTTTCACTTTCAATGCCAGAAGGCACAACTGTGGAACCACCCTATTCTCTAAAGCAGACAGAAGAGTTCAGTCTTGACGAGGTTACGGTCTAATTTTGTATGCCATGTATTATTTTTAGCTAGCTACACTGTTAATTGAATAGGTTTCTTTGTAATTACATCATAAAGGTAATGTTGCCACGAGCATATGACTTTGGCAATGCACACCTAAAGTCAGATGTCATCTTTGTTAGTGAGTAGACCCATAGAATCCTTAGGTGCGATACGTGAAAGAGATTAATCTTCAGCCAACACTTCTTAGATGTGCTTCTTGCAATATTAAATATATATTTATTATAATGTTTTGCAGCTCGGTTTGGTTGTAGAGATTGTGGAACTGTGAAACTAATAGTATTTTTTCATTAATGAGTTATGTTTCTGATAGAAACTGTTATCAAATTGGATTTGTAAGTTGTAACTACAAACAACTGTTTTATTGAATAATTCCCCGGGGAAGAGTTCCCAAATCAGAGATAGTACTTTGATACACACACACACCCCATTGAAATTACATAGAACAATGGCAACGTGATCACGGTTTCACAAGGGGTTTGAGAGCCTTGTGTCTCTCCTTTTCCAAATAACCACACAATAATTCTAGGATAAACCTTCTAACCTGCGGTTTCCTTTTTTATTCACATGTAACTAATTAATAACTGCTACTCTTATAAATATTCTTTATAAGAGGCCTAACAGTTTCCAGTTCTTTAATTGCATTCTGATTTCAGAATTGTGCTGACAAAAATAATCATTGGAATTGGAAACATTCTTAAATAATAGGTGACATAATTGCACAGACTAGAAATATCAATTCTTAACTTCCTATCATGAGTCATCATACTACTTCACTACTATAAAAAGTTGAAATAACCACGAAAATTAGAGACGGTAAAAATAAAGTTGGTCACGATATTTAGCGTCTCTAACAGTTAGTGGCAAACTTATGGACAAACTTTTCCGTCTCTAAATTTTCGTTGCTATTTTAACGTTTTCTTGCAGTGTTTGTATATTATTGATGCAGAATCTTGATGTTTTTGGTATTGATGTTTTTGAGATTCAAGTTTTCTTTATATAATTTTGTAGAATTGTGTAAATATATGAAGTTCCTTATGTTTGCAGGACTTAGAAGTTGAGGGAGAACTGCCTGAGAAAGTTATATGTTATGAAGGCGTGTTCTACAATTACTTTAGCATAGGTACTTCAACTTTCTACATTAGTAGTGTTATATATTGCAACTGCAGTTGAATCTTTACTAATCATTCATGACTATATTGTGTGTCAATTATATAGAACAATACCTCAAAGTTTATGGCAAAATACACCTTGCGGCCCTTTAAGATTTTTAATTATACCGGACTAGTTCTTTAAGTTTTTTTATTAAATCATAAAACATGTAAAGCATTGCCTTTTTCTTAGTTTTCTGCCCAACTCTGTTAAAAAGTGCTTACTTACATGATGGTTTTGATGCTGATGTGGCAAGTCCACTGTCCACACAGGATTATAGATAAAAACTATATTTTATAAATTTTAAACCAAGAAATTTAGATAAAGATGATGGACTTGGCCACCTGTTTTGAATTTGGACTTGTTCACTGTCGTTTTTCACGAAATGGGGTCTTCTTCTGCGGACAGTGACAATTTTGGAAATGCAAGGATGTTCAAATTCAACTTGAACTGGCATCCTTTTTATGAAGATGTTGAAGACCAGGTAAAGACGATGGACTTGGTCACCTGATTTGGATTTGGTTTCTGAGTTTGAACTTGAAGATGATGAACCTTAAATCTAATTTTTGTTATTTTATTTTATTTTGGGGTTTAAAATCTAGAAAATATAGTTTTTTTTTTTACTATCATATGTGGACTTGCCACATCAACATCAAAACAACCACATAATTCTTTTTTAACAGGAGTTGGATGGAAAACTAAAAAAAAGGGTTGTGGTGCATAGGTTTTATGACGTAATTGATTAATTTGGTACTAAAAAAACTGGAAGGACTAATATGGTACAATTGAATAACTTAACGTTAAGTTTGGATGGAGCGTTTTAGAGGAGAAGGGAGCACATACTTTTTCTTTCTTAAATACCCTGAAAGACCGCATATTGTATTTTGCCAAAGTTTAAAGTCAAATTGCATGCTTGTTGTTATTGATTTAAGTTAGGGTAATTTTAAAATATAATTTTGGACTAGTTATCCATGTTTCCTGTATTTTTCATCTCGAAAAATTTCATTTTAAGTTTATAATTGTCTAAAGTAATGGCTTCAAAAACTTAACCATGTTGTGTTTCTGCTATTGGGATCGCTTTCCTTTATGCCTAACATTTCATCATTTTTTCTCTAAATACGTTTACACATAAATGAATCAAAAAGAGGAAATAAACCTTTGCCCTGTCAAATGAAAAAAAATACGTTAAGAAACTACAAATATTATGGATCACACTTAGATTAATGTTAAAAGAATTTAATATTTTGTACATGTTTTCCATCTTCATTAATATTAATGTAGGAGTTGTCCCACATTTTATTTTGCTACCCTGCCTCATCAGTCATCGTAGCTCCTCTAAGATGATATAATACAATTTCTTTTAAAACATAACTTCATTCTTGCCATTGAGATTGCATCATTAAAAATTATAACCTTTTCATCTCAAATTGTCCTTTTTTCTTCTTCTAATTGTGCTCATGTTCATCTATGTGCGTTTAATAAAGATATTGAAAGCGATTATCCTTCCTTTTGTCCTCCTTCCCCGGCTCATTACCATCAATCTAATGATTCACTTGTTTTGTGATCATCCCGCATTTTTTCATCGCATTCCTTCTCATCACTGCTGACGAGACAGATCTAAAGCATGCTAAAGACTAGGAGGGAAATGTAAGCCTCCTATACAAAGGAAAATATTAAATTTTAATTATTCTAAAATTATCCTAAAGTCATTTGACTTGTAATTTTCCTTGCTCTTCTTATTCTCCATGCTTTGTCCTCATCAACTATCTGATCTTGCTGTCCTTGGTTATAGATTTGAGATATGGTTTTGAAGGGCATGTGTTGGATGATGTTATAAAACATAGCTCATAAGAGGGGGTGAAGCGAAAGTTAGAAAAAAAATTAAATTTTTTTTTTATAGAAGAAAGAAAATAGGTGGCAGCAGCTTTGTATAGGTGGCTGCAGGTTCTCTTTTAAGGATGTATCACCTCTTTTCAACAATTTTATGGATTTTTATTTCTATTTGTGTCGGTCTGTATCTGTTTTGTTGGACTGTCCTTGTTGTTTTGCTCATTTGATAGCACAGGATCAGTTTTAGTTGTTAGGAGGTCCTATATTGCTGAGGTATTGGTGTTTGTATTATTGTTTTTTGTGTTCTAGCACTCCTTGTGCTTTGATCACTTCAATGAATGAATTTTTGCTGTTCCAAAAAAAAAAAAAAATATCTGACTAGTAACTAACTACCAACAAACTATTAACTAATTACTAACTTACTGATACCAACAAACTATTAACTAATTACTAACTGATACCAACAAACTATAGAAATCATCTGTTTTAACATAGATGATAAACTGATATTTAATTTATTTTCATCATGCTTCCAAAAAAACTCTTGAATGCTTGACTTAGGTGTTAATTTTTTATGGAAACGTTTTGTGATATCTTTTAAAAAACACCAAGTTATATATTTCAGCATTTTTAGATTTAAATATTTACAGGAATGGATGCCCAAGTGGCTTATGGCTTTCATCATCTGCGTAATGAAAAACCTTACCTTGCTCAAGGACCAATTGCAAATAAGGTATTGACTATTAAACTTGTTGAGTTGTTCAATGCATTTTTACATACTAAGTTCCTTACTATGTGGTTTCTTTTGTTAAAAGATGAGAACAAAGAGACATGCTACAGATTTAATATGCATGGTAGCTTAGGCTTGGTATTCTCAAATTGGTGCTCTTATCCTTTGGCCTATTTGCAAACAACATAGTAGCTTAGGCTTTATCTTACAAAGTTAATGTAATAATTATGAGAATAACAAGTATCCAAATTATTATACCCCAACATTATGTTGGTCTGAGTAAAACTGAATTCAGATTCCTTTAAAATCTCATGTTCATATCTTGTGGAGAATAACATTATGTTGGAAGCCATTTGATAGTTGGAGAGGATGTAGAAATTGGTGTTATTCGCATAAGTCACTTTTCTCACTATGATATGCCAAAAAACACAAAAAGTTGTTCCATGCTAGCCAATCCTTTAGAAAAAAGAAAAAAAAAGAAGTGTTGTTTTATCAAACAGCATAAATGCATACTTTTTTTTCCGACTCAAGCATAAATGCATGCTTAAACCAAGCTAAACTTGAACACAAACTAGATTACAAAGAGGCCACACAAACAATAATAACAATACTACCACTTGCGCGTGACTGTGCTCAGGACTGTTCATGGTTCTTTTCTGCTTAGGACTGTGCTTATTGACACAATATTGTGCTGCACTGTGCAGAGCCATTGAACCTAAGAGATAAATTCAAACAGCTTTGTAACATGCTGTACAGTGTAGCCGCTGGAAAGGACCCAAATCCATCCTGACACATGAAATTGGAAGGGTGGTGTGGGGGGTGAGTGATGGATTACCCAAATATCACATCTTGGATCATTGAGGAAGTTACAATAAAACAAGGCATTGTGTGATCCAAATGAGAAGAGCCTGTTGGTGAGGTTCTCGGCTAGAATATTCACAATATAGAAATAGAATAACAGTATATATTGAAAGGAAAACAATATTAAGTTATTGGAAGAACAACGTAATGGAGATCTACAATCAGAGTTTAAACATTGTTTTCATGGGAAATATGAAAATATCTAAGTAAAGGAGTCCACTAGACATGAATAGATTAAATTTGATTCTCTCTATGCTTCATAGAACAGTAGAAGAAAGAGAAAAGATGCACATGATGAAATTAGTGTTAAAATCACAAAATAAATGCTCCAATAAAGGATTTGTGTAAAAATTACAATAACCACAAATATTTAATGACTTCCATTACAAGATTTGGCTATCTTGTTTGAGAAATATTCATATTTGTTAGTTTTCTTAATGCTTTATTTGTATTCAAACTTTTTTCATTTATGTTTTCATTCAACAAAAACTATATATATTATTTGTGCCACATGATCATGATGTCATAAATTTTAATCCTACCAATAAAATATTTGTGATCAAATTTGCTTTTCATTTTGGTTGCAGATTATATACTCTGGTTATACTTGCACCCAGGGTTGGTTCTTCACACCTTGCTCGAGTGAGCCAGGTTTAAGGTATAAACTATTTCAACTAAAGGAGTTCATCTTTATGGTATAAATTAGTACAAACTAAAAGTTCTTGCATGTTATATTGCCTTTTGATTTTTCTATAAGGTCATGATTCTTGGTTAGTATTTTGTATGAGAAGTATTAATAGAGAGAAATATTCATCATTCTTGATGAAACTGTAACTGAATTTCTATATATGGAAAAGTGATTGCAATGTGCAGACTTCAACTTATATAGATGCTGAATGCTTGACCTGTTATAGAAGGTCACTCCTATCGTTTGCCTGGCAGCTGTCAACTATAACTAACTAAGTGAGTTTGTTATTCCTAATTAGCACGGGGGCAAAAGCAACAAGGCTAACTTTGAGAGCAATTGCAAGGAATATTGAAATACAGAAAACTTTAATGTCTAATAAGTATGTTCATAACTTCACCCGATCATATAATATAACATAACATATGGAGAATGATAATGAACGTGTAGTTTCCACTCCTGGAGAGCAGCAAGTGTCAGCCGACCTCAAAACTGAGAAATTGGGATGACTTCTATTTGAATTATTAAGATATATACCAAATATTTTTATACTAAATATATATAAATAGTTATTTGTAGGCAAAACTATACCATGATTTAAAGTTTAAGTTTCAAGAAGGTCCTTCATATTTTTTCTTGTCATGTTAGTCCTGCATTTAAAAATGTCAACAATGTTAGACCAAACTTCATTTTTCATTTATGCATGTTACCAAATATCATAAGCATAAAAAAAAGTAAATTATATCTTCAATTCATTTCCTCTAGAAATCCTTTTGCTAAACGGGATAATTCTTCTGTTTTCAATAGTAAGTTTCACTGTTACAGGCCTGATAACTGCTAGTCTAATGATCAAGTTTTTGGAAAAAATTTCTGATATTAGGGGACTTAAGAACATTTTGCGGATGCATGTCAAAAAGATCAATTGCTCTGAATGGGAGCTAGTTCCAGTTCCTACAAGGTATATTTCTTATCATATACTTTTTAATGGTGTGTATTAGTAATTGGTATCAAGAGATGTGTGTACCATATTAATGTTTTTGTGTTTCTTCCGTAATCAAAATTCTGTCTTGATTTTTTTACCGACTTCTCTAGTTTACAAGTGTCGTAACAATTCTTCTTGTGCTTCCGTTAATTTTTCTACATTTCAAATGAGGTTGTCAATTGCTTTCAGTGTAAGGGCTGTAGTTGCTCTTAATCTACATAGTTATGGAAGTGGAAGAAATCCATGGGGTAATCTGAAACCAGAATATTTGGATAAGGTATGGGACTCTTGCTTCCTTTAGTAACCCTTCATGATTTTTTTCATGTTTATACCAATCATTATGTTTTTGATGCAGCTTCTCTGAAATTATTTTTTTCAAGTGTAAAATATAACAATTATAACTACTAGTTTTCTTTGATTCAAAACAAAAGAGAAAAACTATTTGTTTTATTATCAACTTAAGCTATTTGATTAATTTATATTTATTACTTGTTTTATAAAAAATCAAGAATCTTTACAAAGAAACACTTTTGAATGTAATTTTAGAGAGGCTTTGTTGAAGCACAAGTTGATGATGGACTTTTAGAAATATTTGGTCTAAAGCAAGGATGGCATGCATCATTTGTGATGGTTGAACTGATCTCTGCAAAGCACATAGCTCAGGTACCACATGTTAATCCGACAGTACTGTTTATTCTTTTTTATTTGTGGTGAGCTTTTTACATCTCAAATCAATTGTCAAATTAATGAGATCAGTATTCCCTTATAGCATCTCCCAATCCCATGGTTATTTATTTTTAATGAAATTCACTTTGAGTTTCATACAGTACTACCCAGTAGGCCTCACAACGCTATGTCATGTCTATGCTGTTAGCAGCCCACACTCGGTGGGATTTAGTCCCACATCGGATAGATAGGATTCTGGAGATGAGTTTATAAAGGTGAGGCAATCCTCACCGGTTTTGTAAGGATGAGTTAGGCCTCGATATTCATGACATGGTATCAGAGCCTATCGGGTCTATCGTTGGGCTTCTACGTCGTTCACGCTCCTGGCCCATTGGGCCGGGCTGAAGCTTGAGGGGGTGTGTTAGCAGCCAACACTCGGTGGGATTTAGTCCCAGATAGATAGGATTCTTGAGAAGAGTTTATAAAGGTGAGACAATTCTCACCTTACAAGCCGGTTTTGTAAGGAGGATAAGTTAGGCCTCGATATTTTGACATATGCAACTCATACATATTGTGTCTCACATTCGATGAGAGATAGTTTGAATATATGTTTATAACTGGAGACAATTCTCACATTACAAGTCAGTTTTCACGCACCATTGGAGATGCATTGTTGTTGATCACTCTTAGTTTCTAGTAGTATCGACTTATAATACCAAACTCTACGAAGGTATAATACTCCCTCCAGTCTTTTATATAAGAGACACTTGACCTTTATAGATTCATTGAGATTATAGACCAAATACATTAATTATTCAATGAATCTAGAAAGGTGAAGTTTCTCTTATATAAAAGACCGGATGGAGTAGCATTTAGTTGATTATTAGGACATTTGTCTCCCTTGATTGGACAATTGAATTTAAAATAAATACTTATTGACATCCAAAAACCATAAAAACGAATACAAACACTAAAATTGCCTAAAAACCATAAAAAACGACTACAAACACTAAAATAGGCCAAAAACCATAAAAACGACTACAAACACTAAAATTGGCAAAAAAAAACACAAAAACGACTATAAACATTAAAATTGGCCAAAAACCCAAATAACTACCCTAAAATAGAACTTCTTGTCCTATTTTGTCACATTGATTCCATAGGTTAACTCCCCGTCCTCGATATCCGATTTTAGGCCCATCTATCTTCTTGGGTGTCTTTATAAGCTTATTGCCAAGGTGTTGGCTAAGCGACTTGCTAAGGTGATTGACTCGATTATAGCTTCAAACCAATCGGCTTTTATTAAAGGTCGTAATTTGGTGGATGGTGTCCTAGTGGTTAATGAGGTGGTGGAATTGGCGAAAAAATCCAAAAAAGAATGTCTTATATTCAAAGTGGATTTTGAGAAGGCGTACGACTCGGTTGATTGGGGGTTTCTTGAATATATGCTTCAAAGATGTGGTTTTTGTGAGAAGTGGATAGGTTGGATCCGAGTGTGTGTCTTTGCCGGAAACTTATCGGTCCTTGTTAATGGCTCCCCTACGGCGGAGATTAATATTCAAAGGGGCCTCAAGCAAGGGGATCCTTTGGCTCCTTTTTTATTCTTGATAGTGGTGGAAGGTTTAAGTGGAGTAATGAGGAAGGCGGTAGAGTTGAATGCTTTCAAAGGTTTTTCTATTGGAGGGGACTCGGTGGCAATATCTCATCTCCAATACGCGGACGACACCTTGTGTATAGGGGAGGCGTCGATTGAAAATCTATGGACCTTAAAAGCTATTCTTAGAGGCTTTGAAATGACTTCCGGGCTTAAAGTCAATTTTTGGAAGAGTGGTCTTAGTGGTGTAAATGTAGAATCGACTTTTTTGGAGATGGCATGTAACTTCCTCAATTGTAGACGTGGTACGGTGCCTTTTAAATACCTTGGGCTCCCGATCGGGGCGAATGCAAAAATCTTGGCTACTTGGGATCCCCTTATTCAACATCTTCGTAAAAAGTTGTTTACGTGGAGAAATAAACATATAAGCCTAGGAGGTAGAATAATTTTGATTAATGCGGTGTTGAATGCGATCCCAATTTTTTATCTCTCTTTTATGAAAATGCCGGTTAAAGTGTGGAAGAAAGTGGTGCGGATTCAAAGGGAGTTTCTTTGGGGGGGGGGGGGGGGGGGTGAAAGGTGGCAATAAGGTTAGTTGGGTGAAATGGGCGATGGTGTGTAAAGAAAAAAGCAAAGGAGGCCTAGGGGTGCGAGATGTTACAATTGTAAATTTAAGTCTTTTAACTAAATGGCGTTGGCGCCTTCTTCTCCCGGGGAGGGCGCTTTGGAAGGATGTTTTAGTGGCGAAGTATGGGAGACACATTCTTACTAATGTGGATTGGAGTGGTGTTAGAATTCCTACCATGGCGTCAAAATTGTGGAGGGATATTTGCTCTTTGGATAAGGTGGTGGAGTCTAAAAATTGGTTATTAGAGTCCATGGTTCGCCGTTTGGGAAATGGTAATTCTACTTACTTTTGGACTTCTATTTGGACCGGTGATGTATCTATTTCGGCGCGTTTTCCCCGTTTGTTTTCTCTCTCTAATCAAAAGGAGAGTATGATAAATGAACTTTGTGAGTATGACGGGGAGCGTTGGAATTGGACTTTCTCATGGCGGAGGGCTTTATTCCTTTAGGAGGAAGAACTTGTAGTGCGTTTGAGAGATCTCTTGGCAACGGTAAATTTATTAATGGAGGATGATGGTTGGAAATGGGTTCCGGATCCGGAAGGGGTGTTTTCGGTAAAATCTACCTATCTTCACCTTGTTGATGAACTTCGGTCCGGGGAGGTGTTGGAAGATGGTAAGGCGATGATTTTTTATCATATTTGGGATAGTCCGGCTCCGTCTAAGGTTATTGCCTTCTCTTGGCAACTTCTTCATGATCGGATTCCAACTAGAAGTAATCTTGCGGTTCGGGGAATTTTAGTTGCGGATGTTCCTTGGGAGTGTGTGGGGTGTGTGGGAAGTGTCGAATCATCCATTCATCTCTTTTTGTTGATTTGGTATGCTACAATTTGGTCCCTTTGGAAGGCGCGGAATGGCTCTATTTTCGCGAACGAATCTTTTGCCCCTAATGATATTGTGGAGGAGATAAAGGTCACAAGCTGGAAATGGAGTTTAGCGAGATTAAAAGTGCCTCCATGTATGTATTATGAATGGACATGGGATCCCGGAGATTGCATACTGCGCTAGTTTTCCTTTTGGTGGTTTTTTGGTGCTGTTTTTTGTTGTTGTGTTGTGCTGCTGCAGCAAGGCTTTTTGGCTTCGGCAGGTGTTGCCTTTGTGTTTTTTAGGCTGCCTGCCCTTTTTGTTTTGTTTAGGGTGTAGTTTTTGTAAGCCTTTATATGTTTGTCCTTTTTGTTGTAGTGGGGGCAGACTTTACCTTGTTGGTTTCAGATCTTGTAATGTTCCTTTTCTTTTGCTGCTTCTAGTACTCCTTGTTCTAGAGTATGCTTTAATAATATTTGCTGATTAAAAAAAAAAAACTGTTATTAGTTAGCATAAGTTGAGATTGCAAAATTAATTTTTTTTCAGGCGACAGCTATCAGGTTGGAAGTAAGAGGAGGGGAGTGGAAAGATGCTTATATGCAAATGGATGGTGAACCTTGGAAACAACCAATGAGTAAGGATTTCTCGACATTCGTGGAAATAAGGAGGGAACCATTCCAGTCACTCATGATTAATGGAGAATGATTCATTTTCCATATATGATATGATATTCATAATGTGTATACCATCCAATCCATATCTTATGTAAATTTCTATATGGGCTTTGATTAATAGAAAAAGAAAATACCATTTTCAAATATCATAGAGGAAAGGATCTAAATTCCTTGTTACTCCAATTTTTTTTTTCTACATTTTTTTTAGGATAAATAGGTTATTGCCCCAAAGTAGACTAGTTTTGGTTTATCCCCTGCAAAAAAAATAATTTTGGATTACCCCCTGTAATGTGAAGATTCTCTAGTTTACCCCCGTCATGGAAAATGTTGACCTAAAATTCCACAAAAATGTTGACGTAGCATGGTCAGTCGAGGGTAAACCAAAACTTGCTAACATCGTAGGGGGCAAAAAGACGGAATCTTAAGTCAACATTTTTCATGAGGGGGTAAACCAGAGAATCTTCACATTACATGGGATAATCCAAAAAATAAAATTTGTAGCAATAAACCAAAACTCGTCTATTTTGCAGTGGAGTAAAAACCTATTTACTCTTTTTTTTTATGCAAATATAAGTGAACCATGTGAGATCCATTATCATCTTTTCATAATACTTCCTCCGTCCCATTTTATAAGACATCGTTTGACTAAATGTACTATTCATATTGTTGTTTTGACTGTATTTTTCTAAAAATATATAAATGTAAATATTATCATATTAGATCTTATGTGATTTGTTTCGATGAATATTTTTAAAATATCAAATTTCTATAATTTTTATCAATAGAAAATTAAAGATATTCGTAATCAAAATTATGCATTGACATATATGCAGTGGTGAATGAACTTTTATATTTTGGGACGGAGAGGGTAAAAAATATGGAAAAGAAGAGGAGATGTGATGATTATGATGAATAATTTAATGAATTTAACTTATAAAATATGAGTCCCCACTCTATTTAAAGAGTTTAATTGATATGCACCGAAGGTGTAAAATAATTTTACACAATCTTTCAATAAATAATCATTATTTCGCCATGTCATGTCAAGAAAGTGAGGTGAAGTGAGATGATGTGGCGGAAAACATGGTTGGTATTGGTTGACAGTGTAAAATTATTTTACACCGTAAGTGCATATCAATTAAATCACTATTTAAAACACCCTCTATAACATTCACTTTGTAATTGGTAAAAAAATATGAGTCCCCCACTTTGCAAATAGGTCCCACATAAAATGATGAAACTCACGTCATTTTCATCCAATTAGAGAGCAAGTGTTAAAAGAGAATGTGTTTCTAACACTTCTCTCAAATAAATTGAATTAATTGACTTATTATTCACACGAATTAATAATAATATATAAGTAAAAGAGATAATAATATTTTTTAAAAGTACTCTTATGATGTATTTGTATAAAAACCTTTAGCAAAAATGTAAAATGAAAGATGTTGAATTGAAAGTGATACAAGTTCTAAGTAAATCGGTTATTGCATCGATGTATTCCATCATTTTGAATGAATGAATGAACATTGTTTATTTAGTAAAAAAAAAGTAAATCGGTTATTTTAAGGCAAAGTAATTTTTAATTCCAAAATGAATAAAGAAAAGGAAATGGTAAAGCAAAAAAAAAAGTTTATTATAATTAAAACTCTAAAAATAAATAAAAATAAGAATTTATGGAAGAAAAAAGGGAAATCTTAGAAAATAAGGGCATCCAGACAGATACAGCGGTATATATAATTGTAATTATTTGTACAAAATCGTGTGTGACTAGTGACTACCTTATCTTGGAATTTGAAATTTGTGCAGTGCATGTTTCAAAAAAAATAAATAATTTGTGCAGTGCAAGAAAACATTACATTTCTTCACTTAGCATAGAGAGAGGGAGGGATGGAGAGAGATATATAAAACATTTCAATAACCATAAACTTGTGTACATTCAAATCTCATCATCAAAGTCTGATTGAGGTAAAACACAATTATATTTGATCTATAAATTTCTAATATTTTTATTTCATCTTCTGTGATATAATCTCGTTAATTCTTCACATGATTTTTTTTTTTTATCGTCAATTTGATAATTGATTCATTGAGTCAGAGTTAAAGGGAGATTACACTTTCTTTTCGGTGAAAATATTTTCTTTTTCAATTGATTCAATGAAAATTGTTATTATTATTATTATTATTATAGATCTGAAACATTGTCTATCCACCATACTTAGGATTGAGATTTACAACTCTCGGTCATCTAATTTATATTGCAGGCTAAGATTATTTTATTGTGTGAAATTAACTGTGTGAGCTTAGATCGTTTGATCTCAAATTAACAACTGAAATTTACTACTTTATTAAATTGTGTGAAATTTTGACCGCAGGTGGTGATCTTGATACCCCTTATTAAAGTTTGATGTCTAGTAAGCGCCTCAAACTTTAATAAGGGGTATCGAGATCACCAACTGCGGTCAAACTTTCACACACATTCATAAAGTAGTAAACCAGTTGTTAATTTGAGATCAAACGGTCTAGCTCACATAGGCAATTTCATACAATTAAATAATCTCAGCCTTCAATATAAATTAGATGACTGGAGTTGTAAATCTTATTACTAATTATGGTGGGTAGACAATGTTTCAGATCTATAATAATAATAATAATAATAATAATAAAATAATAATAATAATAATAATAATAATAATAACAACAACAACAATTTTTAAACCCACTCCGGTGCCAATTTGGGTGGGTTAATTTATCTTCTTCAAAAACAAAAAAAAAATCATTGAATCAATCTTTTTACCGAAAAGAAAGTTTAGTCTCCTTTTAACTCTAACTCGGTTACTCAATTATCAAATTGATGATAAAAAAAACATTTCCATGTGAAGGAATTTATGAGAGTATATCATAGAAGATTGAAATAAAAACTTTAGATTTATAATAGATCAAATATAATTGTGTTTTACCTCGATCGGACTCTGATGACGAGATTTGAACTTACACAAGTTTATGGTTATTGAAATGTTTCCTTTGTTCATCTCGCTTGTTAATTTAAGATCAAATGGTCCAGGTCACAGAGTCAATTTTAAATAATAAAATAATTTGAAAGTCTCACCGCAGATCTGGAAAACGGAACTGAGAGATTGAAGACACTCAAACCCTAATTAAAAAAATAATAATAATAGTCAAATAATAACATGAAAAACCAACTAGAATAGGAATCTAGAATAACAAATATAAAAACCCTATCTTATTGTTATTCTATATAGAGTGAGAGTGTGTAGAAGATGAAAAAGATGAAATATAAAAAAGATAAACCAAAAGTAACACAGTGAAAGAAAACATAAGAGATGGATGAGAATGATACCTTGAGTTGTTCGACAATAGTGGATGGGTTTGAGCCGACGGTGGATGGTGTGGCGATGATGATTTGAGTTCTTCACTCTTACTTTCTCTTTGTGTGGCTGCGCTAGGGTTTCTTTGTGGAAATAGAATGAGTGTGAAATTGTATATAAAAGTGTGAGGAAGTTTTGTAAAACGGCGTCGTATTATTATGCCAACGTAATAGGTAAATAATTAAAAAATAGGCAAGTAACACGGGCCAGTTCGGGTATCCATTAATCAAATTTTATAAATCGGACCCCCTGCCTCTCTCCAAATAAAACCTCTATTTGGACCGGTCAATCTGCAGATCAGCTTAAAACCGACCCTGTTCAATTTTTGGCACTGTTTTTTTTTTTTTTTGCAATTTGAGCCGGGTTTCGGTTCCATGTCCACCCCTATTCTAAATAAGAGTTACACTACTACTGATCATGTTAAGAAAATTCTGAGAAGCTAGCCTATAAAGTGGAGACCCAAAGTGACACCTATTAAAGAAGCTAGAGACTTGAATAACCTAGTGAAGGTGTGAAAACACAAGAAGGGGGGGGTTGAATTGTGTTTTAGCTAAGTTAAGACTTTTTCAAGTTCTTAACTCAGCTACGTTCGCAGCGGATAAATAACACAAATAATAACAAGAGAGAGAGAGAGAAAAACACACAAGCAGTTTATACTGGTTCCTCTCACAAAACGAGAGTAGTCCAGTCCCCTTGCACTTCCAAGGGAGTTCACTATAATCACACAAGATTACACCTGCTCAAGCACACAAGCAAGAGACTTCTCAACAATGCTCAAGCACACAAGCTTAAGACTTCACACTTAAGCACACAAGCTTAAGTTTCACACTTAAGCACACAAGCTTAAGTTTCCTCAAGTAAATAGTAAAGTATATAAAAATATACAAATGCTCTTAGATGAACCTAAAGAGAGCAAATACAAATAGTACAGAGTATTTGGCTAAAGTGCAAAAACACTTGACAGAGGTTCAGAGCTTGTATATCACAGAGTTCAGAGTTTTTTTCAGCGCACGTTCAATTCTTGATAATTGTATATATTGTAGCTGAATCTTCTAGTATATATATACCACTAGAAAATAGTCGTTGCAAAAGAACCGTTGGAGTTGATAACCTTTTGTCTTCAAGCAGTCTGTCTTGATGCAGTTTGGTTGTATCCAAAACTAAGAAAGAGTTTCAGGTACTTTGACTACTGCAGAGTGGACTTTCCTTATTCAGCTAACAAAACTGAAGACCCACGTTCTCAAGTTAGGACAGACAAAACAGAGGTAGCTGAACTGATCAGGCTTGAAGGGTCCTTTTCTTCATTGGTAGAAGAGTTGACTGGTAAAGAGAATCTTCACAGCTTTCAAAGAGATCTTCAGAGGTTGATGAAGCTTGTAGACAGACAAGAAGTTCTGAAGTCTTCATCCTCTGAATGTTGTATCTTCTGAAGACCAACATCTTCTGAGTGCTTGTGAACTTCTGAATTCACATCCTCTGAACTCCACTCAGAGCTTATATGATGCTTATATCTGCGCACTTAAAATAAATTTTTAGTCCTTCCAATTGTTTATTAATACTTTGTTATCATCAAAACCTTTATAGATTTAGGGGCAAACATTTTTAAATCAATTTTGTTCCAACAATCTCCCCCTTTTTGATGATGACAAACATAAGTATTAATTGACAATTGTTGTTAAATTAACTTATCATGTTTCTCTTAGGTTTATGAGGTTTGCAAGCTCCCCCTAAGATTGATACTCCATAAAGTCTGAACTTTATGTTTTATCCATGATATTTTAATTTAGTATAAGAGTAAGATAATTTGAAATAAAACAAGTTTCATATCTTTCTTCAGAGTGAGAGGTTTGCAAGCTCTCCCCCTAAGTCTCATAAGGCTAAGTTAAAATTGCACTCTTAACTTATCCTTACTTATGAAATTTATTTTAGTTTCAACTAACTTAGTCTCCACCTTGAAATACGTAAAACAACTTAAACGTAACAACTTTTAACATAACAGATAAAAGCGAGATAACAGGCGTGGTTTCAGTTTTGGAACTTATCAATATCAATTAATGCGTAACTACTCCCCCTTTTGTCATTATCAAAAAGTAAAAAAAAATTTATATAACCAAGACAGTCAAAGAAGGAAGAGTGGTTGTTACAAAGGTGAATTAATTTTCAAAAACGAAAACCAACGCGCTCAAAGGTTTATAAAAGGTGAGCGAATTAATATGACTTCTTCACGTAAAAACAAGAGTAAACGAGTCAAGCAAGAGAAATCAGGAATAATGAAAAGATTTAGTTTACGCATCGCAGAGTTTAAGAGAAAGAAAGAAGACGAAAAACGCGAAGACGAGGAGAAGAAGAAAGAAGACAACAAGAAACCACAAGATGCTGAGATAATAATCATCTCATCAGATTCTGAAGCTGAGGAGAATGAAGATGATGCTGACTATGTTGAGTTCTTGGCTAGCTATGTTCCAGAAGAGGAACAAGAAGAAGAAGAACAAGAGCAGAACCCAGATCCCATTGAAATTTCATCAGAGGAGGCTGAGGAGAAATCAGAGATTTCTTCTGAGTTTTATCCATCTGATTAGGATTAGGTTGTCTTTTTCTTTTTCTTTTTACCAATGTACTCAACATGGTTAGAGCATTAATAAAAATTTTCGTTTTAAAAAGCATCTTGTTTTCTTATGGTCTTATTTAACAAAAAAATAGCACAAGCAAAACAAACAAAACATAAACCAAACCACATAACAAATAGCTTAAAAAGAAAATTGTTCAGAGGATAAACAGAGAATAAAAAGAAAGCATAAAACATGTGCATAGAATCCTAGGGTTTCTTAAGAAAGGCTAAGAGTTGGTCGAATTTATCATTCAAGGATCCCACATTGGAAACTAAACCATCCACCTTGGTTTCCAATGTCTCTTGAGCAGCTCTTTGACGCTCTAAACCTTCTTGCTGTTCCCTCAGGGCTTCTTGAAATATTTGCAACTGATCCGCCATAACAGGAGCTTGATCTTCAATCACAGGCGCTTGCTCTTCAACCAAAGGTGCCTTTCCTTTATCAGAGGGTTCACCTTCCTCTGGGTAATCAATCATCAGGACATCATCTTGATTCTGAGAAGCCAGCACATCATCCTCTGAGAAGTCTTCGGGTTGCAACTCATTTGCCAACTGGGCAACTCTTGCAGCAGCTTCTTCTAACCTTTCAGACTCAGACCTCTGAGTTTCAAGACTTTGAAACAACTTGGAGTCTATCCAGATGACTTTGAAAGCGTTCAGACGTTGTTCAGCAGCAGCAAGTGCATCCAGCTTAGCACGTTCAGACTTAGCATGATTAAAAATGGTTAACCTTTTCAATTCAGCCCTAGCCAGACTGTCCCTCATGAAGCTTATCACATCCAAGTCTCTTCTTCCAACCACAGCCTTAATTTCCTCAGCAGCACCATCCAAAGCATTGCAAATCCTTGCCTTAATGCTTGAAACTTCCAAATCCACATCAGAAGGACAAACTAGAAACCTGTCCTTTAGCAAAGATAATCTAACCAAGTCATCATGAAATTGAGTGGATAGATTACTAAAAGGGTTGGATGATGAGGGTGAAGGATTGGGAATGGTAGAGAGAGTAGGTGTTTCAGTAGCAGGGTTGTTAATAACCACAACTTCTGCCTCTGAAGGCTTGGGAGCACAAGTGTGAATACGCTCAGGAGAAGCATGTTCAGCACTTGGGTTAGGATGGGGTTCAGGGGTTGGTTCAGATGATGAGATGTCAGAAGTTGATTCAGGGTAAATATGTTCAGGAGATGGTTCAGGAGATTTAGGTTCAGGGATTGATTCAGGAGCAATTTGTTCAGGATTTGGAGATTTTTGTGGAGAAGGTTGTTGTGTGGGAGAGGTTGGTTTAGTGACAGGAATATCTGGTTGAGGTTCAGATGGTGGAATGTCAGGTTGAGGTTGAGGTTGAGGTGATGTAGGTTTAGGAGGTGATGAAGGTTTCTGGGTGAAGGTTTGGTTATTCAGAGGGTCTGGACTCAGATGTTTTTCGAGTTCAGAAAGAGGATTATCAGAGGTTGGAATATCAGAGGTTGGTAAAATAGTTCTGAGAGGTTTGGTGTAACCTATTCCAATCTCATTTTCATTGAAGACATACTTAGTAGATTTACCTTTATCTTTGGAAATAGGAGCAGGTCTTTTCCTCAAACGAACAGCAAGAGTCTCCTCATCAGATTCAGTCTCATCTTCTGACGTAGATCCTTCAGATGAACTGTCTGAACTATCTTCCTCAATAACAATAGGCTCTTTTGAAGCTCCTTCAGCAGCCTTGGTAGCAGATTCTTCATGCTTCCTCTTAGTCCTTTGCTCAACCATAGCTTTTTCTACCTTAATCTTCTTCTGAACCAGAAGATCTGGCTTAGGAAGATCAGCTTGAGCTTCAGCCTTTCTCTTTGGTTTCCTCTTAGGGTTATACAGATTTACAGGAGCAGGAGGAACCATACTCCTATCAACAACAAAACCTTCTTGTCTGAGCACTTCCAAGTAATCCTGAATTACATGCTCAGCATCAGCTTCAGATATAACTGGGTAGCCTGCGACATACAGACGATCCTCAAGCCTAACAGTGAACTCTTGTGGGGGAGCAACAGGCTTAGATGCAATTAAACGCATCTTGGACAGAAAGTTAGCGTTCAGAATTTCTGGATAGAACCTCTTCTCAACCAATTCAGGGTGGAATTTCCTCAAGTTCTGAACAACATGACCTTGATGCAGAAGGTCTGACAACAGCCTAGGATAAACTATAGTAGTTTTCCTCTGAGACTTACTTGCAAAAATTGCTTCACAAATACGTTCAAAAAAGTAATCTCCAAGATTAACCTTCTTTCCAGTCAGAAGGAAATACAGCAGATGACGATGAGTCCAGGAGATTGTATCAGTCCCACCAACCCTTGGACTGATAGCTGCTAGGATGATCTTGAAAAGAACTCTACATTCATCAGTCAAACCCTTTACTTTCCCTTTTAAGGAGAAATCTGTGCAAATGAGATGCAGAAGATCATCCCTGTATCTTGTATCCTTTTCAAACACATCTAACTCTATCCCAGAGTTAGGTAGACCAAGAAGAGCATTGAAATGAATAGGCGAGAGTGCCATGTTCATCCCACAGATATTAGACCTAATCTGTACACCTGTATAATCCAGCAAACCCATTTCCTTCCTAGTTTTACCCTTCAGACTAGGATTCCTTTCTATTGCTGCAAGCTCTTCCTTCTTAGCTTCATGCTTATCAAATACCTTTGCTTTCATCCAAAATTTCTTCAACAAATCTGGATAAATGGGACCATTAAGCATGTCGAAGTACTTATCCCATCCCTGAGTGATAAAGTACTTTTTAACATCAAACCCATTAGCTTGTAGACCATCGAAATCAACCATCTTCTCTGAAAGAAAAGTAAGTTCAGATTCTGGAAACTCCATCTCGTTCCCAACGATCTGAAGATTTTTGAAAATAAACGGTGGAATCCTTTTTGACGAAGAAGATGAAGTACCAGCCATTGTTGGAGATTAGGGTAAGGTTTGGAAAGACTAACGAGAGAGAAAGAAATTGTGTTGGAGGTTTAGAGAGAATATGAAAGTGTAGGTTGTGAAAGTGAATAGTGTGCAAGTGTATTGTGTAAGTTTATTTAAATGCACACAGTTAACACGAAAATAGCAAATTTGGGAAGTTACGCTAATTGACAGAAAGTTGAATACCAAAAATCATCATTAACCACCCACTACCTGACACACGTAGACCACGTGCAAAAGTTTACTCGGTAACTGCTATTTTAATGGACAACTGTTCAGCAGAGAATACTAAACGTTTCCCATTTAAATAGTTCAGAGCCTCTGAGTTATTTAAAATTCTCTATCAGAGTTAAGTACTTCAGAGCTTGTGTTTCAGATGTTCTGAATCATAAGTTCTGATATACATAACCTCTTACACTTTAAATGCCAAAAAAAAATTTTATTCAGAGATTGAAAACATGTTCAGATGTTTCTTTATAAAATCAAATCTTTCAACAGATAAGGCTTTAGTAAATATGTCAGCCCATTGATTTTCAGTATCAACAAACTTAATATCTATAATGCCTCTCTGAACATAATCTCTGATAAAATGGTGTTTAATTTCAATATGTTTGGCTCTAGAGTGTAGAATAGGATTTTTAGATAAATGAATGGCTGCAGTATTATCACAATATAAAGGAATATTGTTACTGCTTACCTGGTAATCTTCTAACTGATATTTTAACCAGAGTAGTTGTGTGCAACACTTAGCTGCTGAAATGTATTCTGCTTCTGCTGTAGACAAAGCTATAGTAGTTTGTCTCTTACTAGCCCAGGAGATAAGGTTTTCACCAACAAATTGACAATTGCCACTTGTGGATTTTCTTTCAATTTTATCTCCAGCATAGTCAGCATCACAGAATCCATTTAGCACATAATCATTGGATTTCTTATAGAGAAGTCCAAGATTAGTTGTTCCTTTCAGATACCTAAAGATTCTCTTTACAGCAGTAAGATGAGATTCTCTAGGGTCTGACTGGAATCTTGCACATAAACAAACACTGAATAAAATATCTGGTCTAGAGGCTGTCAGATAGAGTAAGGAACCAATCATACCTCTGTAGACCTTTTGATCTACTTTTCCTTCATCATCTGACTTGCCCATGTTGGTAGTTGGATGCATAGGAGTATTCATTATCTTGCAGTCATCTAGATTGAATTTCTTCAGAAGTTCTTTAGTGTATTTTGATTGATGAACATAAGTTCCTTCCTTCTTCTGATTGATTTGAATTCCAAGAAAGAACTTCAATTCTCCCATCATGCTCATTTCAAATTCATCCTGCATTATCTTAGAAAAATTCTTGCACAAAGCAGCATTAGTTGAACCAAAAATAATATCATCAACATAAATTTGAATGATTAAGATGTCTTCTTTGGTTGTTTTTCTAAAGAGTGTGCAGTCAACCTTTCCTTTTTCAAAACCTTTTTCAAGAAGGAAATTACTGAGTCTATCATACCAAGCTCTTGGAGCTTGTTTCAGACCATACAGTGATTTCTTCAATTTAAAAACATGTTCTGGGTTTGAGACATCTTCAAAACCAGGAGGTTGCTTAACATACACTTCTTCAGAAATAAAACCATTTAAGAAGGCACTTTTAACATCCATCTGATACAAGGTTATTCCATGATTAACAGCATAAGATAGAAGTAACCTGATTGCTTCAAGTCTAGCAACTGGTGCAAAGGTTTCAGTATAGTCAATCCCCTCTTGTTGACTATAACCTTGTGCAACCAATCTAGCCTTGTTTCTTACCACTTCACCTTGTTCATTCAGCTTGTTTCTGAATACCCATTTTGTTCCAATAATGTTCTTGTGTGAAGGTTTGGGCACTAGAGTCCATACATCATTCCTTTGGAATTGATTCAGCTCTTCTTGCATTGCTACAATCCAAGCATCATCCTTCAGAGCTTCATCAATCTTTGAAGGTTCCATCATTGAGATAAGACCAACTAATGATTCCTCATTTCTCAGTTGAGATCTTGTCTTCCTTGGACTATCCTTGTTGCCTAAAATCAGTTCCTCTGGATGTGATGATTTGTATTTGAAAGTATTTCTTGGGGGCTCATCATCTTCAGACTCATCAACATCAGGTTCAGCAGATGCTTCAGTTCTTGGTTGTTCAGAGTCTGTAGGAACTATTGTGTTCAGAGGTACTTCAGAGAATGGATGTTCTGAGTAGTTTGGAATATCTGAATATTGATCCTCTGATACCTGAAATCTAGACAAACCTTCCACAAGCTCTGACACTTGGTCAGGCTCTTTGTCATCAAATTTGACATGCATACTTTCTTCCACAGTGTGTGTTTCAGAAATATACAGTCTGTATGCTTTTGAGCGTTCAGAGTATCCTATAAAGATACCCTTATAACCTCTAGCATCAAATTTCTTTAGATGGACTTTGTTGTTTAGAATATAACATGTACATCCAAACTGATGAAAATAAGAAATGTCAGGTTTTCTTCCTTTGAACAATTCATAAGCAGTTTTGTTCAACTTAGATCTGATATAGATTCTATTTTGAACATAACATGCTGTGTTTACAGCTTCTGCCCATAAAAACTTTGCTACTTTAGTTTCATGCATCATGGTTCTGGCCATTTCTTGCAGAGTTCTATTCTTCCTTTCTACAACCCCATTTTGTTGAGGAGTTCTAGGAGAAGAGAATTCATGCAAAATGCCATATTTTTCACAAAAGTTTTCAAAAGGTTCATTTTCAAATTCTCCACCATGATCACTTCTAACTTTTAAAATAGTGTAGCCTTTTTCATTTTGAATTTGTTTGCAGAAGATGCTAAACTCATCATAAGCTTCATCTTTTGTTCTTAGGAATTTTACCCAAGTCCATCTACTGTAATCATCAACAATTACTAATCCATACTTCTTTCCATTGATTGAAGCAGTGTTAACTGGCCCAAAAAGATCAATGTGAAGAAGTTCCAATGGTCTTGAGGTAGAGACAATGTTCTTAGGTTTAAAAGATGATTTTGTAATCTTTCCTTTTTGACATGAACCACAAAGTGTGTTTGAGTGATATTTAATTTTAGGTAAACCTCTGACAAGGTCAAGCTTACTAAGCTTAGAGATTAACCTCCAGTTAGCATGGCCTAACCTCTTATGCCAGATCCATTTTTCTTCACTCAAGGTCAAAAGACACATCACTTTTTGTTCATTCAAATCAGAAAGATTAATTTTATAAACATTGTTCTTTCTCAGACCTTTGAATATCATGGTGTTATCAGATTGTTTAGACACAGTACATGATTCCTTATTAAAGACAACTACATAACCATTGTCGCAAAATTGACTTATGCTCAATAGATTATGCTTAAGTCCATCAACTAACCAAACATCATTAATAGATAGGGAGGAATTACCTACTGTACCTGTACCTATTATCTTTCCTTTCTGATTTCCTCCAAAACCAACAGAACCTCCTTCTTTCATAGTCAGCTTAGAAAATAGTTGTTTATCACCAGTCATGTGCCTAGAACACCCACTATCCAGATACCATGAATGATTCATGATACTTCTTTGAGTGACAGGCTGTATGAGAAACAACTTTAATCACTACGGTGGAACTCTTTATCACAGTTAATGATAAGGTCATCCCAATATTCTTCCTCTTCATTTATCAAGTTCTGATTGTTATCTTGAGAACTTGTCAGCCATTGGTCAAGGACATAAGCCCTTCTTCCTTTGCATAGGACTTGTTTCCATACTTTAGGTAGGACATATCCTTTCCTAGTTGGTAAATCTGAATGATACATAATTTCAGCTTTTGGTACCCATCTTCTGGGTCCACGCTTGTTAGTCCAAACATGCTTATATGTTGTCTAGTGTTAGAGAGAGATCTTGGTTTGGAATAATGACCTTTTTGAAATCTTTTCTTTTGAAATTTGTTATTATTCCAGGATTTGGATTGTTTATGATTCCAGGGTTTGTATTTATCATCAATCCCAAGTTCTGATTGATTATATCTACTGACTCTAGAATCATAAATAATCTGAGTCCTGTACTTCATCTGAGATTTGAAGTTAGAATTTTTTCTTTTAAAAACTTCTGATCTTTTAGATTGACTAGCTTCAGGTACTGAAGTTCCTTTGAATCCAGAATTTGAAGTCTCAGATGTTGAGGCTTTCAGAACTTCTGAACTAATGTTCTCAGGTTCTGAACAACTTCTATCTTCTGAACTTTTCTTTCCAGATCCTGAGGAACTAGGTTCCTCTGAGCCATCAGCTTCTAAATCACTCAGATCATCATTGTCATTTTCACACATGCCAGGATTCTTTCCCTCTTCACTTGGTGGAACAACATAATAAACCCAAGATTTTCCAACCTTTTTGGCAAAGGTCTTCAGCTTTGAATATGTTCTACCATATTCATAGCCAAGTCCTTCTCCTCTATGTCTTAAAACATTATAAATTCTATTAGCAGCTTTGCTCTTCCCAAGGTTGAGATGCACAAACTGTTGAAGAGCTATTTCCTGCTCATCAATAGGTTTGTGACAAACAGCACAACCCTTTTCAAAGTCATCTACTCTATTCAGAGTTTCTTGATATAGACCTTGAAAATGTTCTGCTTGCTCAGTCAGAGTGTTAAGCTTTTCTTGTAAAACTTTTTGTTTACTTAACACTCTGAGATGTTTCTCAATGACCTTGTTAAGTGCAATTATAAGTTGAGATTTAGAGCAGTCAGAAAATACCTCATCAGTTACTTCTGAATCTGATTCTGATTCATCGTCTGAGTCTACATCTGAGTCAGCTGAAGCCATCAGGGCTAGATTTGCCTCTTCTTCTTCCTCAACTTCTTCCTCAGATGATAGCTCTTCAAAAGTAGCCATCAGACTCTTTCTCAATTTACTCTTGAATTGTTGCTTCTTTGAGCTGTATCTTTTGCTTTTGTCTTTAGCAGACATTTCTGGACAATCAGCAATAAAGTGTCCTGGCTTCTTACAGTTGAAGCAGTTCTTCTGATCATCCTTTTTGCTGACAAAATTTCTGGAGCTGTTACCTCTGAAATTTCTTTTGTTAAATCTGTTCCATTGCTGAAACTTGGTGAATAAAGCAAACTCATCCTCATTCATCTCATCCTCTTGACCATCAGCAGAAGATTCTTCTTCAATATCAAGAAGCTGAGTCTTAAGAGCCTTAGAAGTAGTCTTAGTTGACTGTAAAGCCACTGACTTAGACTTCTTCTTAGTTTCTGAGTCAGCATCCAGAACCATCTCATGGCTTCTGAGATTGCTTATCAGAGCTTCAAGACTCAGAGTCTTGAGATTTTGAGCTTCCTCTATTGCAGTGACCTTGGGTCTCCAAGCAATAGGAAGACTTCTCAGAATCTTCTGAACATGGTCATAGGTGGAATAACTTCTCTTAAGAGCTTTAAGACCAGATACAAGGATTTGAAACCTTGTAAACATAGTCTCAATGTTTTCATCTTGTTGCATAGTGAATAGTTCATATTGTCTTATCAAAAGACTAGCTTTAGCCTCTTGAACCTTTTCATTACCATCATAGGTAGCACACATGGAATCAAAGATAGATTTAGCAGTAGACTTGTTCTCTATTCTGACATAATCCTCATGTCTAATAGCGCCAACAACAATGTCCTTTACTCTATGATGCTTAGTGTAGGTTTTTAGGTTAGCTGGTGTGAGTAACTTTCTATGCTCAATGGACAACCTTCCATGTTCATTTAGGTTTTCAAAAGTTACTCCCAACTCAACCAAATCCCACAACTCATGATCAATAGCAGTAATATTGCTATACAGTCTCTCTTTCCACCACTCAAATAATGAGGCATCACCATTGAATATAGGGGCTTTTCTGTTGCCACTATGTTCATGTGATTCATTACTTAAGTAGTCAAAACCAAAAGCATTTCTAGGACCACCACCAGCACCACTGGCCTCACCTTCACCAGTAGTTCTAGTACTACTATCATCTCCTCCAGACATAGTGTTCTCACAAGATCTTTACTGTCTCACTGTTAAGTGAAAGTAACAGACCAGGTGCTCTGATGCCAATTGAAGGTGTGAAAACACAAGAAGGGGGGGGTTGAATTGTGTTTTAGCTAAGTTAAGACTTTTTCAAGTTCTTAACTCAGCTACGTTCGCAGCGGATAAATAACACAAATAATAACAAGAGAGAGAGAGAGAAAAACACACAAGCAGTTTATACTGGTTCCTCTCACAAAACGAGAGTAGTCCAGTCCCCTTGCACTTCCAAGGGAGTTCACTATAATCACACAAGATTACACCTGCTCAAGCACACAAGCAAGAGACTTCTCAACAATGCTCAAGCACACAAGCTTAAGACTTCACACTTAAGCACACAAGCTTAAGTTTCACACTTAAGCACACAAGCTTAAGTTTCCTCAAGTAAATAGTAAAGTATATAAAAATATACAAATGCTCTTAGATGAACCTAAAGAGAGCAAATACAAATAGTACAGAGTATTTGGCTAAAGTGCAAAAACACTTGACAGAGGTTCAGAGCTTGTATATCACAGAGTTCAGAGTTTTTTTCAGCGCACGTTCAATTCTTGATAATTGTATATATTGTAGCTGAATCTTCTAGTATATATATACCACTAGAAAATAGTCGTTGCAAAAGAACCGTTGGAGTTGATAACCTTTTGTCTTCAAGCAGTCTGTCTTGATGCAGTTTGGTTGTATCCAAAACTAAGAAAGAGTTTCAGGTACTTTGACTACTGCAGAGTGGACTTTCCTTATTCAGCTAACAAAACTGAAGACCCACGTTCTCAAGTTAGGACAGACAAAACAGAGGTAGCTGAACTGATCAGGCTTGAAGGGTCCTTTTCTTCATTGGTAGAAGAGTTGACTGGTAAAGAGAATCTTCACAGCTTTCAAAGAGATCTTCAGAGGTTGATGAAGCTTGTAGACAGACAAGAAGTTCTGAAGTCTTCATCCTCTGAATGTTGTATCTTCTGAAGACCAACATCTTCTGAGCGCTTGTGAACTTCTGAATTCACATCCTCTGAACTCCACTCAGAGCTTATATGATGCTTATATCTGCGCACTTAAAATAAATTTTTAGTCCTTCCAATTGTTTATTAATACTTTGTTATCATCAAAACCTTTATAGATTTAGGGGCAAACATTTTTAAATCAATTTTGTTCCAACACCTAGAACTTGAGCAACTTATAAACTCTCCACGAGCTAGAAATTTTACCCTTTTATTATTCAGGATACTATTAAAAAATATGCATATTTGCATTCTATCAGGATCCCAAATATCGAAATGAAATAACTCATAGCATTTATTAGCTTTATTTGAACCCAGGGGAAATGTCAATTTTCTTTATCTTGCATAATGACATATATCACACGCAGAGTTTTGACCAAAATTTACAAAAGAGAAATTCTTATGTAAATCTAACAACCTAGTGTTGGATAAATGCCCTAGCCAAAAATTCTTAAGAACTTCTTTAGGAATGAAAGTGGATGAAGTAGCTAGAGATGTGGCTATGGTGACCGGTGCATCTTGTAAGGTTTGGTAAAATAATCCCTCAAGGAACTCTATCAAACCAATCATCTTCAAGGTCTTTCTTTCATGCATCAAATGCTTATCATTCCAATTGAAACATTTGAATGTGACTATATTTGTTATCAAGGAAAAGCGATGTAGGAGGGTTTCTTTAGCATTTTATTATTTCAACTCAATTTTAGTAATTTTCTGTTGTGTTTCAGATTATTATTTTCGGCCCATTAGGGTTTTGTTATTTCCCTATTTAAGCTTAACAGTTGTAGCCTAAGAGGCAACTTTTATTCGTTCAATAATATTTTTAGAGAGTTTTCTCAATTTCTGGTGGATTCTGGAAACCTATTTTCACAAGTTTGTCGCTTGCTAACTTCTAGGTTTAGCGCTTGCTAGACTACACTTCCGACTGCGTCAGTTGGTTTCACAACAGGTTTCCCCTGTTCTTTGCGCAACTTGAACAGCCATGGGAGATAAACCAGCGACCAGGGCAGACCTTGAAAGGTTTACCGCGGGCGTTAGCGCGACCCTAACTGCTTCGAGTGCACAGATAACAATGTTATCAAATTGTTTGAACAACAACAATTACATCAACAACAATAATTTCCAACCACGTCACATAGCTACCTTACCAGAACCTGAACCCAAATCGGAACTCCCAGTCACTAACGAAAAAGAACAACAACACCAAGAGAATACACCTTTACAACAGATTGAATCAGAAACTGATACCAAAGGTAATTTATCACAAGATGTAGTCGCGGTTGAACCCTCACTGAACTAGAACAATGAAATCTCTAACAAGAGAAAATATTTTCACGTGAACAACGAAACTGTTGGTGTAAGCCCTAGAGGCCAATACTTTTGATGCTTGTATCAATCTATTATTAATAAATAAAAGGCATTTCTTTATTATGTTTGTATGTCCAAAATGATAAAGTCGCTAGAATAGTTGAATCCATTTAACTATTCTTAAAGTATCCGTAGTCGAGTTTTATTATGAATTGGGATAATAATAAAACATAGAGACTATTATGAAGATAGACTGATGATCACATCTCATGGATCATAGGATAAGGAGTTATCAAGTCTTGACATAGGTATAAATATTAGGAGTAATATTTATACTGGATTGACCCGCTATGAGAGTACTACATATAATGTTATGCAAGATGTCATAAGTTGCTCTCATGGTGATAGTGGTGTATACCACCCTCCAACCTGAAACCACTATGGACCCTAAATGTAGAGTCAGATACTTTGTTGTTGATCAAACGTTGTCCGTAACAAGATAACCATAAAGACATTTAATGGGTACTTCACAAAGCATGCTGAGGGACATGAGTGACCTAGATGCAATTTGCCCGTCCTCCATAACAGGATAAATGTCTAAGGGCCCAATATTGAATCGAACAAGGGTGACACAGTGTATGCCTTGTGTTCAATATAGACATAGGGGCAAAAGGGTAATTATGCACATAAGCATTATCACGGATAAGGTTTGTCAGATCACAAGACAATTTCGTGACTTGGGTAGCAGTGATGTGTTGCTAGATACCGCTCACTGTTTGTTATAATTAAATGTATAACTGCCAACGTTACGGAAACCTACAAGGGTCACACACATAATGACAGCCTAGTGTGAGATAAGAAACACCGTAAGGTACGGTGTACCTCAGAGGAATATGGAGATGTGATAAGGGTATCACGGTAATTAAATAAGCGGTACACCATATGGTATGGTGAGGGAGCGTCCATGTGTACATGACACATGGGGCAAGCGCCCCTTTGGTTATTTAATGAAAAAGGGCTTTAGTGTAATTTGGGCCCAATGACAAGTGTTTTTGTCTTGGTGCACAAGACAAGGAATTCTATAAATAGAACCCTTGTGATAGTGAGAAAATCACTTGAAGCAAATTCTCTTGCTAAACCCTAAATCCTAATTCCTCCCACCTCTCACTAAAAACCTTCATCCTTGGAGCTAGCACTCTTCTTGAAGGTTGTTGTTCGTGTGGACTAGCTAGAGGCGTTGCCGTTCATCTTCAACGCTCGTGATCAATTTTGATTGTGAATCAAATCTCATCCTTCACAAGAGGTAAAAGTTCTTAACATGAATCATGCTCATTCGTAAGGATCAACAAAGGAAAATTTTAAATTCCGCTGCCCTTTTTAATCACTATTTTCCTTCAGAAACCTCCAACAAGAGAAAAGGTTTCCACATAACCTAATCTCATTCAAAGAAGAAAAAAAAACAGCAAAAGCGATCTCTCCGATTCCGAACGAACTTCCCATTGTTTTTCAAGAGAGGGACATTCTGTTTGTTATAATGTTTGTGGTGAGGCTTTTGGTAGTGAAGAGAGAAGGAATAGGTTTTTGGGTTAGAGGATTCACTTTTTGGAAAAGAGTATTAGGAAACTTTATTTTAATCCTGGTGGTGTTAATACTATTTTTCAAGTTAATGATCTTAGAAATTCTCCTGGTCCTGCTCAAAAGGAGCTTAGGGTTGCTACTAAACTTGCTTTGCAGGTGCTTCAGGACCATGTAAGACTAAAGATGGTGGCTCTCTTGATTCACTTCACTCAATTGGATCCAGGAGGGTGGCCACTTGTTCATTTGAGTTCTTTATCAAGATGAGAACTCGGGCTCGAGTTCTTTTGATGTAGATGAGACTGATGTAGGAGGGTTTCTTTAATATTTTATTATTTCAACTCAATTTTCGTAATTTTCTGTTTTATTGCAGTTTATTATTTTCGGCCCATTAGGGTTTTGTTATTTCCCTATTTAAGCTTAACAATTGTAGCCTAAGAGACAACTTTTATTCATTCAATAATATTTTTAGAGATTTTTCTCAATTTTTGGTGGATTCTGGAACCCTATTTTCACAAGTTTGTCGCTTGCAAACTTGTTTCTTTTCAATCTAGGTTTAGCGCTTGCTAGCCTACGCTTACGACTGCGTCACAAAGTTAAGGCATTGAGGTCAAATTGAAGTCAAGTACAAACAATATATTAGATATGGTCATGCCAGGAGAAAATTGAATTGTGCCAACATATTTTTCTATAGACACATGACCATTAGGCATTCTAACATATATAGGGGTTATGCGGTGACATGAATTGAAGCATTTCAAAGATGAACATATATATGATCACTTGCACCAGAATCCACAATCCATGATTTTAATGTAGAATTGTCTAAAGAATATACTTGTATAGTGATACCTGAGGTAATATGACCGTTGAGGTGATTAGCCACATTAACCTTACTTGACGAAGCACTTTGATTGTCTTTAGTATATTTTCTAAGTTTAATTTAATTTTTATTTTATTTTATTTTCGTTACTTATTTTCTGAATAAACAACAATTTGACACACTCTCGCTCCGCATGTCATAACTTGCGCTACGAGTATCCGATTGAGGCGCAAGAATATGCGTTGGAAATCTAAGACAAAAAGCTATGGGGTTCATGTTGATATCAGAAGCCAATTCGGAGTGCAAAGTATTCAAATAATTACGTTTTCATTCCAGACATAATAATAATAATAAATTAGTTTTATGTCAAACTTATGTTTTTCGGTCCGGTGCTTTAGAGCCCAATTTTCCCTATAGTATTTAAAGCAAAAACACATCCTAGGGTTGAATTATTCATAGTTCACGAAATTACAAAGAAAAGGTTGCTGCTTCTTTTGTCATGGAGAACTTCGTTTATTATTTCATTTATGAATTCTTAAGGTTCAAATTATTTATACTAAATTCATTTATATGTCAATTGCTTTCTTTATCAATTTCGAGTCACATTTTTCATATTTTGTTTAAAATTCGATTCTATTGATGCTTATTCAATCTGTTTCGATTTTGTATCTTTGAGATTATTCGAATTGATTCATCGCTTGTTTAAATTAGTTTGAATATAAATTCATATAGGCTATGGTGCTTAGCAATAGGGTTGATTGAATTCTGTTATGATACTAAATGTGTTCTTAGTGATGCTTGTTAACTGCCCATGGTTAGTTGAACATATTCTGATGCTTAATCCGTAAATGCATGTGTTCTCTTCTTGTTTTGAGTAATGTCAAAAATAGATACAAAGTAACTTGATTGGAAGTAGCTAAAAGTTTTTCTAAAAGGTTTATTGCAAAAGATACATCAAACTTGTTATTTTCTAAAATTTGGTTTTTGAATCGGTGCATGTACAGGTTGAACTGGTGCATGATTTGTAGAAATCATGAACCGGTGCATTCGGGGCATGAACCAGTGCACAAGAAATCTAGAAATTCCAGAGTATTTTGCACCGGTGCATAACCTTGTTGAACTGGTGCACAACCCTTTTGGGAAACTTGAACCAGTGCAACTCTGGCATGAACCAGGGCACAAACTTGACTCAAAAATCCGAAAGAATTTTCAGCCGGTGCAAAAGTATCTTGCACCGGTGCAAAACTGTATGCATCCTAGGAGTTTTGAATCGGTGCATCCACGTGATGAACCGGTGCAAACGGTTAAATGTATTTTTTGTTTGCTTTTTATTGGATGAACTGGTGCATCCTTTTAGTATGAACCGGTGCATTGCGCAATTTAGACTCAATTTTTGCCTACGTGTCACTTCATTTAACTTTTTCTAAAAATAGCACTTTGCAAAATTTAGTGATCAACTTTTTCACAATTTTGTAATCTTGTGAGAGAGAGCTTATTGTATTAATATTCCGAGAGAGTCATTGTGTGTTCTTGAGATAAATACAACAAACCTTCATCACTCTTCTTCTCTAATGTTCATCATCATGGTTGGGTGATTAAAGAGTTGGGGATAACGTTCAAGGAGGTCAATTGCGATTGACGATTGAGTTTGATCAAGGTTTGGGAATTTGTCAAGGGTGAACTAAGTGGAAACTTCAATTTGGTGATTGAAGTGACTGTGGCAAGCGCGGTTCGAGGTAATCGTTCAAGATCCGGGTTGGTGATAGATTCTTGCGGGCAATTGGTACGTACTCACAACAAGAGATTGTTGAAGATAGAAGAATGCGGTTGTGATTGATCTTGGTGAAAATCAAGGTTATGTTGAATTCTCATTGGCTGAGGTTATGTTATACAGAGAACGTGATTGTCCTTCCATTGAGTAGTTATCTCATGCTTGGTAACATGTATTGGAGCTTTTACGCCTTTGGGCCTTAAGTGTATTGAGCTTTAGCCAAGTCTGAAACACATCTCATTTGTGTGGTGAGCGGTGGCAATCTTAATATTCCTTGTTATCAAGGTTTTGGCGAAATTGAGTGGTTGCGTCAACATGACGGAGATTTTGATGGTTTCTCGCAAGGATCAAAATCTCCAAGATTATGCCATGCAAATCATTCCAATTGAAAATGGTCGCCAAGTTGTTATGCCTCTCTAGTTATGTGGTGGTCGTCGTTGGAAGTGGTTGTTGATTGTTCTCAACACGAAAAAAACATGTTGGTTCTACTCATCAATCATCTCTCATTGTTTCTGCACTCTTAAATTTTGGTATTGGGCCTAACTCAACCCTGCAAAACCGGCTTGTAAAGTGAGGATGTTCAGGTCATCTCGCAACTGATGTGAGACTGCTTAACACACCTCATCGCGCCCAGCGCTATTGGGCTTGGGGCGCGGATATAACTAGTGGATGGCCCGATCAGAACTTGATAGAAGGCGGCCCAGTGGATCGTTCAGAGGCTCTGATATCATGTTAAGAAAAGAGGAATACAATGAGAGGAGACAAAAGGAGGCTACAAGGATTTCATTAGAGTACAATGACTTAACTTGCTAAAATAATGGTTACAAGAGAATATATAGAAAACTTTAATGGGCTGGACTATACTAACTTGAAAAGCTCAATAACATAAGCCTAATAATTTAACACGCACCAAAATGATCAAGGATTCATGATGACGATGATGGATCCTCCAACATGAAGAGTTGATGATCATCAATGGACGACTGGAGAGAGAACTGGTGATGGTGTTTGGGTCATTCTGTCCAACGCTTGTTGAGGAGAACGAACAATTGTGCCCGTCATTTTCTTCTTTGGAGTCGTGGTGTGCTTTTATTCGAAAATCTCAAATCGACTACAAGCATTTGTCGGTTAAAATTATAAGAACAATTTCCCACGGACGACGTCAATGATCCACGAACCCTATTTAGTCTCACAATTAACAACCACTACTCCACATTGTACCATGTCATTAGTGGATTCTTTGGGAATACAAATTGACTTATTGAAACTACGTGGGTATTAATTCACGCGGCGGTAAAAAGAGAATAGAATTTCTTTACAAAAAGCTTGTCCAATTGAATTTTGTTGATTCCTTTTGTGCTCAAGTTGTATTATTCTTTCCCTTCATTCTTATCATACACAAATACATATTCTTTTTTACTTGGTTCTAAATTTGTCTTCCTTATTCTATATAAGTGGTTCATTACACAAAGTTTTCTTCATAGATTGTGTTAAGGTAAAGCACACGAAAAAAGAGGAGCTGATCAGAAGGATAAAAGCTGCTTTTAATTTTAATTTGCAGATTTGTTGAAAATGCCTTTCAAAAAGCCTCATCAAACAGCAGACCAGGCTAGTATTGTTAAGAAGGTAAGTATACATATTCTTTTATGGATAGAATTATTTTTCTTGCAAAAATAAAAAGCATATGTTTATGAAAAGTATGTCCCAACTAAAAGGAAAGTTGTGATTTATTGCGCATCCCTAGGAAGAATTTTTCTGCAAAATCTGAAGTTCCATTTTTTTTATGGAAGAAATTATTGATCAGATTTTACACGCAGTCTAACTTTAGATTACCGGGAGCCCCTTCTTCTAATAACCAAAGAGTTAATAAAAAAAACAAATATAGAGTTTTATTACTCTAAAATATATCCTTTTTTTTTACCATATCGCACAAGTTAAGAAATGTAATTAATGTTATATGAAAATACGAAATTATGAGGTAGTTTACAAAATTTTATTTCATTAATGGTATGAGAAAAATAAATTGAAGAATTAAAATAAAAGATAAAGTAATAAATATTTAAGTGTATAACGACTTATAATTTAGTACAATTTTTTTTTCAAAACGACTTATAATTTGGTACGGAAGGAGCACGTATTTATGCAACTTATATACACATTTTGCTTCGATGGTAAAATAATAAGATACCTTATATAAATGACGATATGATACTTAGAGCATCTCCAATGGTGATATCACTTTGGGTATCGTACATTAGTAACAAATGGTCCCTACAATGTCATGTAATACTTACGCAGCTGATACATATTTTGCTACAATGGTGATATCATTTTGGGTATCATACATTATTAATAAGTGATCTCTATTATATTTATTTTTTTAACTTAAATTGATGTTATTAAATTGATGATACAGTATCTTATCTTATTTAAGGTATTGTATCATCAATTTTGATACCTCTATGTCACGTCATACAACTCCAATAATAAAAATAATTAAGGTACGAATTATTAATCTATGAAACTCTCTATTGGAGATGCTCTTATTATGCAATCTAACATTAATGATGATATTGTACTTTATTTAAGTTATTTTTACTATTGCTATGCAATCCAATTTGCCATGTAAGATTCCGCTAATAGAAAGAAAAAATAAGAAATGGGTTTATCCTTCTATAAAATTTTCTTAAATACTTTTATTGAAGATGCTCTTATATATCTCTTTTTGTTTTTAAATTATTATAAGTCAGAGATTTTTAAATCGAGATTTTTCTTTACTTTTATCTTTATTTCTCTAAATTAAAGAAATTAATATTTAATTTTTATCATTTTAAAAAATTATATAGTTTTGTAAAGAAATATATTTTATAATAATAATATGAACTAGGCTTCATCCATCCGGAGATCGATCAGAAACTTTCTCAAGTATTGTTAGTTACTACCACTTTTGGCTTTCACCGCCAGTTGAATATAATCTGGTTTGGGGGTCAGTTTTGGTATCAAGTGGTTTCAGCACCTTCCAATCACAGTTGCAGGGAATCGAACCGCGGTCCTCCCTACTAAGTTCAGCGTCAATCACAACTAAATCAACTAACTATCGCTTAATTACTACCACTTTTGAATCACATGCAACTCTATTTTGTCATAACTCCGCCACATAGTCGCTACAAACTCCGTGTGATCCTCTCAGAAATATTTAGTAATATTTTAGGGAACAAAAAATTTATTTGACCCTTCTTTATATAATTAATTAACAACTACAATACATATATGCAGAATGATGGGTCGTTCGAGATAAAGCCAAAAGGACTCAACATTATCTGGGGAAATGATCTTCGCTACTGGAAAACTATAACTGAGTGAGTTGGTTGCATTCTAGCTTATTTTGTTTTTTATTTTTTTATAACTCAAAGTTAATAATTAGTTATTATATTAGTTTTTTTTTTTACAGAGTTTACTTTGGACCTCAATCTTTTTTAACTTTTTGGTGTGTTTGATTTGTTAAAAAATAAGGGAAAAAAAATAAGAAATTGGATAGAATAACTTTAGTTGCACTGTGTTTGATTGGACAAACTGCGGCCAAGGACTAGACAAAAACTAACATTGTTGTCCTTGTCCCCAGGGAATCACTGAACAATTCTTTGTCCTCTACACAAGTTGTCTAAAATGTCAAATAACATTTTTTCTACTAAATATCGTACGAGATAAAATTTGATAAATACCTTGAACTTTGTCTTATGTTGTTCTGTATTTTGTAGATTAAATGGACCCTTTAACTCATTTAACTCAAATAAATTGAATTAAGTTTATTTTGTTTAATTTAAGAATGAAAATGATAACTTATAATTTTGATTAGTTATAGTTAATTAATGTTTATATATATATATTAATAAATTATTTCAGCAACGGCGCGGAGCTGATACAAGTTTCATGGTTGGAGGTATCTGGTAAAGTAGGACCTGTAAAAGTGGGTGAAACATATGTTGTGAAATTTGATATTGAAGTTAAGGATACTGGTTTTGGTTGGGGAAACACAGAAGTACTTATTATGGCTAAAATTGGTAAAAAAGGATCATATAAATATAAGCCAGTTAAACTTGCTTGTGGTGACAATGGATACATTCCAAAAGCAAATGAAGAACAGCTTGAAATTACTGTTACTGTGGGTGAAAAGGATCTTGACCTTCATTTTGGATTGTATGAAGTTTGGAGTGGAAAATGGAAGGGTGGATTGATAATCAAGAAAGCTGAGGTTACTAAGAAGTCTTAAAATTAATTACTACTTTTTTATTATTATATATATATATATATATATATATATATTGTTATTGTTACTTGTTCAGTTTTTATTGAAAATAATAGCTAGCATAATATATGCTGCGACTATATATGATATGGTATTGTATGATATGAGTGAATGAGTTCCTCTGAAAAGGGAACAAAATAAATGGGGTTTATGACATTATTGCTATTTGTAATAAGTTAAAGGTCTTGTGTTGTATGTTTATTGTGTAAAAAAAAAAAATTATTGTATGTTTATGTTTTATTTGTAAAACTGTGTAATTATGTCCTCGTTAGATAAGTTTGCTTGAATTTCAACTAACCAGATGGTAGAAGGAAGCTCCAATTTTGCTTGAATTTCAACTCCAATTTTTAATAGAAAGAAGTTCTGATAATTCTGAGTTCAATAAAATATAAGTTAAATCTAATCAAAAATTTGAACTTAAATTCTTTCAAATAATTTATTCTTGATAAAATTCATGAATTTTTTGAGTTTACTCACGTGTTTTACAAGATACATTCTAAAAATATAGACAAACATTGAAAAAAATAAATAAAAAATAAAAATAAAAAAAAGCATAAAGCATAACCATAATCACATAAACATGTGGTATTAGATAAAGTAGTGGTCGACTTAAGCCATGCTTTACTTTGCAAAAAAAAAAAAAAAGTTGGCCCTACCAATTATCATAGTGTATTTAATATTTCCTCAAGTCCTTTTTATAAGGAACAATTTATTTTTTAAAATTTATTTAATAATTGATATATTTAATCTATATTATCCATCAAATAACTTAATTATTCAATAAAATTAAAAAATCAATTGTCTTTTATAAGAGAGACCAGATGTACTAATATAAAAAGATGAGACAAACACAAATCCCTTTGCATGTTTTTGAATTTTGGGTTGGGATGTAACTCAAATTTACAAAATTGACCTGTAAAATGAGAATTGCACTCACTTATAAAGTTATATTCAGGCAATTTCTCATCTAATGTTGGACTTTTAACACACTCACGCTCGACAGTATTGAGTTTAGGGCGTGAATATAAATGGTGCATTAAGTTAAAAACTTAAGGACTTATTTTTTACCTAAAAAACTTAAAGGATCTAATCGTCACAAACGTGAAACTTAAAAGACTTTTTGAATGCATTTAGCCTATTTTATAAGAGAACTCATTTTGCCACCCTACTGATTCTGGCGTGCACCATACAAAATTACCAAAATACCCATGTCCGCTACTTAGGTGATGCATACGCATACATTACCCCATAAAAAATGACGTATATACCCAACAAACAATAAAAATAAACCATGTGAGTAGATTTGTATGTTGTTAACACAAACTAACATTTAGTTTACTTAGAAATTTGGTTATATGGGTATTTCCATTGGTTGTGCGGTATAAACTATTCACTATTCTTTCAAGGTATTCTAGAAAAAAGAAAAAGAAAAAACCTTTAAATATGGTCTAAAAGTAAACTCTTGTTATTTCTAGTAAAAAAAAAATTATAATAAGAAAATAATAAGAAAACTCTCACTATACCCCTTGCTTGAAGCTTACACTTTCTCAAATGTTTTGGTTGAAATTGGGTCTTAGTCTAAGTTTACTCATGTCAAATTCTATCCTTTCGCTCTCAAAAAACTAAACCTTATTAGAAAGCCTCTCATGTGTTGAAGAAAGCCTCTTCCTTAGCTTACAGGCACAACATGATTACATGATCTTCTTCCAAGCCTATCACACAGGCAAGTTCAATATTACCGGTTTTGTTTTAATTTGATTTACCACACGAATAACCGTTGAAGATGGAGTAATCTTTACCAAAACCAATCCTTTTACTAAGTGAGAGGGGTACCATCTAATTTAACCGCATCTATCTCACAAGGGATGAAGATGCTGCCCAGATCACCGAATTTTATAGGTAAGTAGGTAAAATTACAAAGGCTTTCAGATGACTGTCTCATTGCCTCGAATCACTTCATTTTTGTCATATTTACCTCAATAACAAAAGCAAAAACAAAGTACTAAATCTGCTCATAGCCTGTTAAAGTGTAAAAATACAACAATGAGAAGAAAAAAATAGCTGGGACAATTTTCAGAACCTCATTTGTTTGCTAAACTCAACAGTTGACAGCAGTATTTCCAAATGAAAACGACAGCCTTGCCTTATCAGTTGAACCAAAGTTATACTTTATGACTCCATCGTCATTATGAACTATATTGCTTGTGGATGGAAAGGAAAATACTACTGCTGGATTCGACTTTTTAATACCAAAACTGTATGACAATTGAGTAGGTATTTCTTGTGGTTGGTGCTTATTACCAGTAGAGACTAATAATGGCATGATGGATGGTGTTGGCGGTTCAGAGAATACAGAAGACGGTGCTGTAACAGGAAAGGTAAATCCCGAGGTGTTATCAGATGCTAAAGTCCAGTTTGATTCAGGCTTCTTGACGGAAATAGGAGCTAAAACTGGTTTACTAGCGGCATTATTGGCCGCAGTCTTCTTTTCTTGATTTACTAATGAAGGATACCGACCGCCACTTGACAGAGCCATCAGACCATCCTGCACAGTCAGTAGTACATCAGAAACATTCCGTTCATGAAATAGCAGGCCAATAATAATAATAATAAGTAATAAAATTCATTGCTACAAAGCAATCTGTGTAATATATATAAACTTCTGTTTGTTTTGGTAATTTTTAATATATTTTAGTCCTTGCAAATTTATTTTTCGTTTCAATCCTAGTCATATTTGGTTTATGTTCAAAAAAGTCGACTCAAACTAAAAGAAGGGTAGATTAGAGATTAAAACCAAAAAAGTGCATTACATGTATTTAATACAAAAAAGGCTTAATTGCATATTTAGTCCTTTATGTTTATTTTAGGTTTCAATTTGGTCCTTATGTTTAAAAAGTTTCAAGGTGGTCCCTTATGTTTAAAAAGTTTCAAGTTGGTTCCTTATGTTATTGATCTCAACATAAGTTGGTCCTTTTCGTTAAATTTTGAGTTAATTTTTTTTAACTTTTTGTTAAATTTTGAATTAATTTCTTCTAAAACTTTCATATAGTACTCGTACGCAAATTCATTAGACAAGTCGACGATTTAAACAAAAATTTGACGAAAAAGACCAAATTGAAACTCTTTAAACATAAGGGACCAAATTGAAACCTAAAATAAACATAAGGGACCAAATATGCAATTAAGCCAACAAAAAAATATGAAAAAAATAAATTATAGGGATAACTTCATAGCAAAATTTTAAAGATATTGAAGTTAAAATTTGATATTTTACAAGGACCAAAAATATTTAAATCTATAAAAAAAAATTAGTAAATTGACTACTAGAAAATATCTTTGCCGCCTTGCCTATGCAGCCTGATATTATTGAGATAGAGACAACGTAATTTGGCCCCTTACAATAAAGATAGAAACTACGAGCTATCTATGAGGGTCTGCCAAGCCCAAGCCCAACCCCAAAACTTTTATTTTTGCATACCTTCCAACTACCTTTCCCACCATATTGCCATTCTCTCCATGTAGGCAAGGATGTTACAACTCAATTCCTTCTTCTGCAATCGGTAATCTAAACTATCCGATTTTGGCTACTTCCTTGTGATACAAATTTATGACAAAACTACATGTAAAAACTTTAATGGCCATAAAATAAACAGAGTACCTCGTAAGTCGACTTCATTGGAAACATTTGAGAACTACCAAAATTTTGTGTAGTCCCGTCAATGGTGAGTCTGGGGATGCTGTTGTGAACATTCAGGTCAGATGCCAAAGTCCCTTCTTTTGTGATGTCAATAGATTTATCAGCACTCTCCCTAGGTTGAATATCAACATTGCGGCTCCCTTCATTTTCATTTCTTAGAGTAGAATTCATTCCACCAAGCTCGTCATATTTACAAGGACTAACGTCTTTTAGTTTAACCAAGCCATTATATTCATTTGAAAAGATAGTACTTGTATTAACAGAAGATTCAGGATTCTTCCATTTAGTTGCTAGCTTCAGCTCAGCAGATTTCTCCTTAGGAGTGGGAACGCTTCTATCAATATGCTCTAATATCTTCTTAGCCATCAAACTAGTATGCATGTGTACTGTTGGAACACTGTGCTCAAAGCCCAGTGGCTTACGAGTACTGCTCATCCTACCAGGACCCGTGCTTGTAGCAACAGTAGAATTTGAATATTCAATAAAACTGGAATTTTGTCTTTGTGAAGAATTCATAGATGAATATGCTGGTCTCTGTGGAGTAGATGAATATGCTGGTCTCTGTGGAGTCGATCGTAGAGCAACCTTATGCCTAGTTCGACGAATAGGTCCAACAGATCCATATCCACTTTCTGATGCACCAACTTCAGATTTGTCCTTTGTTTATTACAATCATGTTAGTAACCAATTACCAGCAGAAGGGAAGTTATCAACTAATTTAAAGAGTAAAATAAAACATTGAAACTAAAGGAATAAACCAAATTCAAATACAGGATAGTTAAATAAATAAAAAATCTCAGATGATCATAATGACAAAAAAAGTCAAGATAATCTTGGTTAAAAAAGTTCAATTATTTTGACAAAACTTGCCTGAATAAGAAAAAAGCACAGCTGATAAAAAAAAAGGCACAGAATCCTTTACTTGAGATGTGAAATAGTTTCAATTTTCAGTATCAGAATATATCTTAAAATCCTTTAATTTAAAGCTCTTAGGCAAAAACCAAATAATTACTGAAGAACCCATGGTCTTTAGAAAGTGTCTCCATTTTCCCACACAACTCTAAATGTTAAAGTCAAAGCATGAAATTTTAGATATTTGACTCGTTCAATCAAAAGTTCAGTAGTAAGTTATGATGTGATCAGCAATTTACAGGTTTTTAAAGGAATCAAGTCAATCAACATACAATATGCCAAATACAATCACATAAGAACAGAACATTAAAAGATACCTTCAGATACAGACTTGTCTGTGATTGACGGAGGGGAGTTGATGAAATGTGGCTGTAATTTCCTTGAGGGGGATGGATCAACTGGAGAAAAAGAAAACAAATAACAATACGATTTTAGATACAACTTGAGAATAGGAGTACAAGATATGCTACCTAAAAAAACAAACCTTGGACTTGGACTTCATTAATAGAGTTCTGGAATAAGGAGTCCGTGCATGATTAAGAAGTCCATATTTGCTTCCCTGAGTTTGTGGTGTTGTGTAAGCATCGTGCACAACAGCACCTGGCCAGCATGTTGGTGACTTTTTTGATGGTGATGGATCACATAATTTCATTGCAGCTTCACCATTACAGAGCATTGTGCTTTCGACAGTTTGAATCATGTTCTTAGAACTGGGACCTGCTTCAGATGCTCGAGAATCCATATATGCTCTAGCAATCTCTACTGGTGAAGCACCAAATTCATCTCGACCCTGGAGAGTTGTTAATTTGACTATTACACAACAAAGTTAACGCTAAAATGACCGCATGTTTTCAAAGAAGCCATAAATAGGGTTCAATATTAAGCTCTTTGTACCATATTGGAATTTAGATAGAAACTGAACAATTTAATTTTGAATTTTCATTAATCTGGAAAACGAAATCTAACTACAACAGAATTCTTCATAGCTATATATAGCAGTGCGATAATTGTGACAGTGATCAGAATGATGACATTAACTAACTGATGGAATTCAATTAGTTACTGTTACAGAACTTCTAGAGCTCATTTAACTACATAACCGAGTAATTATAATCTAATAGTACCCAAAGTACATAACCAGTGTGTTTGCACCTTTAATTTTGAAGTACCAATGCCACACAGATTAACGTAGTAAATTAAACACAATAGAGTATTAATATTAACTAGGATTCAGATCATTTTCTATCATCTCTCCATTCTCTTATTCAACCCTACATATATATCTAATAGATTCTAGGCATGATTGATCCCTAAGCAGATAATACATATTGGCAAAGAATTTATCGTAACTATTAGTAAATGTGAATAGTTCAAACAAGTACATGCAAAGCTCACACACTTTTGACACGCAAGGTGTTGAGCTTTCCCGTATGACGCCATTTGATTCTTCATGCCTTCGTTCATTGAAAACCTTTGGAAGCTTGTCTGCCACTACAAGCCCCCCATCATCTTGCCTAGAAGTCAAATTTGTATTTTCCTTTCTTTGTTCACCATTAGAAACGTCGATTGCTCTTGAATTCAAAAGCCCCACTATATGATCGAATTCATCTCTACATAAGAAGATTAAAAATATTTAGATATGGTTTAACTGTAGAAAGATAACAAATGGTTTTCTTCATGAGATTACTTTTGAAAGGGAGAATAGTTTTTTCATTTTTAAGCAAATATTCTCCTATTTGGATTTTTTTTTAAATGAAAGATTGACATTAAGTGTAACCCTCCAATTGACCCTCATTTATTTTTATACACTTTAATAACAATCAGAAATTAAAAAATTAATCCTTATTACCCTCTATCCAAAGCCCTCCGCCTAAACATACCCTAAAGAAAACAGTAAATGGTAAGAGGTTTTCTAACATCATGAGCACAGCTTCAGCAAGGGACAGAACTTCACCGACCCATATCTTGTTCCTGCTCACAGCTTGATTCATTAAATCTTTAAGAAACAAGAATTTTGGCTTCATAGTTAAATGTGCCAAGATGGACATGTGTGACTGCTAGTGCATGAGTGTTGGTGAGTAATGTTTGTAATTAATATGTAATATATATATATATATATATATATATATATATATATATATATATATATATATATATATATATAGGGGAGCTTTCAAGTGAGAGGAGTTTTAAAATAAGAGGGTGAGAGCATTAAATAATAACCATTTGATCACAATTAACGATTTAGATCTTATTTTCATTAAGGTGCACATTCAGCCATTTGTACTTTTCATAGGGTCTTTGCACCTATTCATCTTCTCTCCCCCACACGACCACTGATTCTATCCCTTTCTTCTTTGCACCTATGAAGGTTTAGAAAAGATAAGTTTTTTCCTCACCTTTAAACTGAAAGTAGATTAATTTTGGGTTCATTATCTATGGATAAATCATACTAATTCATCGCCACAACTCCTTTTCAAGTTTTACTTTCTTGTGAATCCAGGTCTCAAATTGGATTTGACGATTCATGTTTAATTGATTTATAGCTAAAAAATGAAAATTATCCCAACTATTCTTTCATGTGTGATCTTATTTCATTTTAAATTGGACTCGATGCATCAAAAATTGCCTCGCCCAAGATCTGAAAAAAAATATTATCTTTCAAAGAAAAGAAGACAAGTGAGACGGGACGGCAAGAAGAGAGAACACAGGGATCGAAATGAATATGTACTAATTTCTTCAATATGTTTCTTTGTCATAAAGGATTTCAATGTTTTTTTTTTTAAATCCAGAAAGTCTTTTCTTTTTGGGTAGAGATGCAGAGAAAGCGGGGTAGAAGACAAGATGCAGGGACGAGGCAGAGAGAGAAGGGAATGAAAAAATTACGCACAGATTGAAAAATGAAAAGTCACCATAAAGATTAATCTAATGGCTAAAATTAAACCCTCTCACCCTCTCATCCTAAAATATCTCTCATTTGAAAGTTCCCCTATATATATATTATTACCCTTTTGATTTTAAAAAAAAAAAAAATATATATATATATATATACCCTTTTGATTTTAAAAATAAAATCATAAACTTTTTTTTGGTAAATTAAAAATCATTAACTTGTGATACATATATCTATAAACAAAAATTAGTTACAAATTTCAAACTCAGATCACTGGGACTCAAAGGCTCAATATTAGTTTTTATTTTATTAAAGCCAAACCCAGCTAGGTGTGGCCCAAATATTTCAATCATCAAATAAGAGACATGCTTGAAAATATCATAAACTATGCAAGTAATATCCAAATGAGACGTTTTTGTGCTCAAAGACATCCAAATCCACATGAGGAGAAAAAGAAGACTGACAATGATAAAAAAAAACTTTTGAGTTAGAACCCAATGCAACCAACGTTGGCAAGAAACATAAGGATAACAAACAGGGTTAATCTCAATTAAACTTGGATTTCAAATTACAGGACTCTTGGTAAGCTCTAACCTTAGGGATGAATAATCTGATCTACAAAATGACCAACTTAAATAACAAATTAGCAACTGAGTCACTCAACAAGGTGGACAAAAAAAACTACTACAGTTAATTAACATACCTAGTGAATTTTTTCCCTTTCAACAGTTGCTCAATATCTGAAAACTTATTATTCTCATGTTGCTCTTCTTTTTGAACGTGGCTGGGCATATCAAAGTCAAAACTGTTGTTTAGCTTACTGCTACCACCATCACCAGTATTTGCCATTTTAGATAATTCAGATGGCAGGATCTACAAAGAAATAAGCATATATTCAATGATAGGAAAATAATCAAATTCAACACCAAGAATTGAGACATGTTATACAGAAAGTGTGAGATAGATTTTTTTTTTTAAAAAAAAGTTATTCATTGTAATAGGAAGATATTCAAACAAACAAATAAAAACTTTAGGATGAAGTAATAGAGCAACACAGCTGAAAGACTAGTCGAATGACATTAATGGATAAAGCCATAATATCACAAAAGTGAAAATGGAGAGTTAAATAAGTAACTGTTTAGAAGAATAATTTATGAATATAATTATTCGTATGTTGTATAAAAAAAATTACTTGTATGTGTACTGAGCCAATTAACATTGAATAGAATAGTTATTATTATTAATCCTGAATAGCAGCACCAGTGGCCAACCATAAAAATGCTGTTAGAAATAACATGAATAGGGTAATTCTAGGCTGATTCTATGCTGTAAGTAATCACAACTGCAGCATATTAAGCCCTAAAACTATACATTAATACAGAAGAAGAAAAAACATCTCTTACATGTAAATTGCTTTTTAGCAGATTATCTTCATTGTGCTGTTCACCAGTTCTCCATTTACCTGCTTCTGTTCAATAAAATAAATGGGAATATGAGTGGGAATGAGTGTATCGCCAGTTTCAATATTAATCAGTAAAGTATGTTATACAGAGGTAACAAGTATAGATAATGAGCTACATGTTTAATTCCACGATTAAAAGACTCATTGTGTCTATAATCTGAAAGCACAAGAAGCACAAATAAATATCCGTATCAAGCACCAGATGGTTTTACACTGACTGCATGATAACAGACAAATTTAGACATAATACAGGACGAAATGTAAATGGGAGAATACTGTCTCTTTTAAGATACATATCACTTATTGAAAGCTTCTGTGATACAAAAGATGTCGGTGCATTGAAACTTGAAGAAAGCCACAAACTTCATACCACCTTATCATTACACCCATTTTTAAAACATTGGTCAAAGAGCAGTCATACCTAAAACTATTACTAGTAGTTCACATTGGCTAATATGATTGTCATTAAGTTTGCCCATCTATTAAACATTAATTAGCAAAATGCAGGCCTCTTTTTGGTATTAACCCTATGGACTATGGTTCCCATCAGAATGGGACCGTGGTAATCCAGAGTTCGGCCGCGAGGTAAGTAAAGTTTGGCCAAGAATTCCCATCAGTAATCGAACATTTTAATTATCCCATTAAATACATAGTTAAAATCAAATACCAATTTTACAAGTACTTTAAGTAGGCTTCATATATACGTCAAAAATAAATAAAGTACTGCTTCATATACTTTTTTATTACAATCTATGAAGCACGTGCACGGACACTCGTCAGATTAAGCATATCCGAGTGTCGGACGTGCATAGGTGTCAGACACCGACACTTGTGATTATATTAATTATGTCATTTTCTCTAATCATTATCGATGTCCACATGTAAGTGGTGTCCGGTGTTGTGTCTTCATAGATAGATTACAATTTATATAAAATAATTGTATATTTTGTACAAGGTCTCTACAAAACAAAGTTTCAAGTTTCAACTACATAACTCTCTACTTCACATAAGCTACACATGTTAGGAAACCTAATTATGTCATTAATTTGAAGTTTGATCACTCACTCATTCACATTATTTAATTATTTTGTCTAATCACTATAATAAGCATGAACAAACCACGCTCACAATCGCAACAATGAAAATTCATTGATCTAGGTTATTAGACAGTTACAATCTTCACCATAAATTCATAATCAAGAAAACTAACCTTGAACTTCTTCGTTGGAAGAGGAAGGATTAACAGGAGTAGAAGCGGAATCGGAAGTGGAGAAAAACGAAGGAAGAAAACGAGTGGCTCCACCAGCGATGATGCGATAGGCAGGATCGACGAGCTTTGAAATCCATCGGCGGTTAGTTGTTGTTGATGATGATGAAGGACGAGCGTAAGGACTAGCAGGTGGTTTTCTCGGCGGTGGTTTTCTAAGTTTACCGCCGGCGCCTCTTTCTGTTGACGGATACGGTGTGATTTGATCGGTGTTGTCCATGAATCGGAATCGGAGTTGAGAGTAAAGTTATTAACTGATCGGAAAAGTTAAAAAAGAAAAAATAAATAAATAAGGTAAAGACGAAAACGATGGAACTAGCGGCGGCACTGACCCACTTCCTTCCAAGGTCGAGTAGCCGCGGATTTTTTTTATTTTTTTTTGGTAAGGAGAAATCACGGATGTTATATATAGTGGCCGAATAGGTGTGATGAATCGGTCTAGTTTAAGTTTAGGCACTCTTTGGTAAGTTCAATAAGCTAGCTTATAGTTTATTAGACTAGCTTATAAGCTTGTTTGATAAAAATGTGAAGTGTTTGGTAACAAGCTTCTCTAACTAGCTGATAGCTTTTTTTGAGATGTTATTTCAAGTAGCGTATGAGCTTATAGTTTTTTCATTTTATTTCATATTTACCTTTATTAGTTTTATAGTTTTATTTATTTATTTAACTAGCTTATAGCTTATAGCCTTTTTTTTTATGTCATCTTCTTAAGGGGAAACTGAGAGATGAACTCAGACCCTCTACATGCTCAACCAAAAGCCACACCGCTGCGCCAACGAGCGCCTATTAATATAAAAACAGCTTAAGTAATGTATTAAAACAATCTTATCGTCATCAACCTCGTGCTCACCAAAACCTCAAAGATTGATTTTTTCATTCTTGCACCAAATTGGACATGTAAATATACCATTTTGCTCAGAATTTCATGAGAATTATGAATATACACTTAAATTTTATTAATTCTTACTCAAACATTCGAATTTTCAGATTAAAGTAAGAACCCTGGAAAAAAAGGGTTGGACCGAGCCCGGGCACGTGCCCAGGCATGCTGGGCGGCAATTTCGCCCCTGATGATATGAAATAAGTTTGTTTTGTTAAAAAAAATGCATTTAGGAGTTTTTTAAGTTCTGTGTTGAAATTAGTTAGGTTATAAGTTTTTCAGTAACATATATAGGTCATTTAAGTTGCTAAGATGCTGCAATGTTACCCTTCCAATATCCTACGTTTACAAAAATACTTACATGACCGTTAATTCTGATGTTGATCATGATGAATTTGAGGTTCAATCTGATGTGTACCACAAGGCTTAGACAGTTGAGGCCTAACTGGAAGGAATGATAACTGGAAGAAGGGTAACGGTGCAACAAGTTAGAAACTTAAAGAACTTCTAGATGCATTTGGCATATATATATATATATATATATATATATATATATATATATATATATATATATATATATATATATATATATATATATATATATATATATATATATATATATATACGTGCACGAGTTAATTTTTTATTTTATTTATTTGTAATATAATAAATGGTTTGATACAAGGACATGTGTAAAGGGTTTGAAACTTGTCATTAAACCAGATTTTCTAAGCTGGTTAAAGCCCAATATATTAAAGGTCCAACATAGCAGATTAAGCAAGGGAAACTTAAGACCGAAGATTCAAATTCAAATCTAAAACTCACACTTAAACCAGATCAAATTGACAGGGAAAAACAAGGAAGAACATAATGCTAAAATTACACATTTTTAAAAAGCAGGTAATTAATTGCTTTTAAGGCTAACCTCTGAGTCCTTACATTAGATATTACATTATTTAAGCCTAACTACTCCTGATCAAGGGATACTATACTGTATATTATCATATGTAAAATCCATCCAATACCACATTAGTTGAAACATGAAAAGCACGCCGTACTTGCAGAGCCCAGGTAGAAGGGAAGTTAACATCCTTCGGACACCGAACCAAATACCGGTCGGCCAGCATCATACTCGAAAAAGTGTATGCCATTGTCATCCAGGCTTCACACCTTTGTTCCAAGAATCCAGTGCTACTCTATTTGCACACTTGTTGCATTGGCAACCCACTGCTTTCTCTCATAAGCGCCATTTGTGCGAGTTAGCTGTAGGAATTAGAAAATGTGAGAGAATAATAAATTAGAAAATGACACCTTTATGGACGAACCTCAGTAACGAAACATACGAGATTTGTACAGCCACGTTCGTAGCATGCATGGTTAATGAAAAAATCTCTTGCGACATCTAGCAGAACCCAGCTCCTCATACTCAGCTTTGGTCACACACATTGCATCAAAATCTGGACTCGATGCCAGGAGTGAACCTCCACGCCAAACACCTAGTAGGGGACTATAAAATAACAATTATTAATTCTTGTAAAGAAATTACAAGCTTACAAGAAACTAAACAGTCTAAGAAAGGTGTTTACTCTTCTTGTGTAGTTATCTTCACATGATAGTCATCCGGAACTAGAGGCCGAAGCTCCTTCTCTCTACAAAATTCAGAATCAATTAGATAAATTTGTGAACCACTCTATACAGCCCACAAAAAACATAGGACACCAAAGTGGCAAAAAAAAAAAAGGATTCTGCCGAGAAGGCAATATAGCCAAACTAAACTTGAAAATGAAGTAAATCACAGTTAAAATAACCAAACTATACAAATTAATAAATCAAATCTGTTTGTTTATTATTCAGTTTTGGATTTCCTAAGTAATCCAAAACATTTTTACTCTCAAATTTCAAATCCCGAAATTGTGATCTAGAAATGTTATCTCTCAAATCATGGACTACGTTACACCAGCCTGGCTCAAGTTCCGAAACCAGTAGTCTAGTAAATCTCATTTCCCTCCCCTATGTCTTGTTTGGTTTCAAAATATATCCATGTAAAGAAAAAAGAATAATTCCATTATTAATTTCTCGAATAGTTAGTTTTCCGATTTTTCCTTTGATAATGAAAAGCTTCTAGGCTCAACTATGTAACAAGGCGCATTAAGATGTCACAGTGGAACAAAGATCTGTAGTATCGGTAATTGTTTGGGGAGCTTACTACAGATTCCAAATCAATCGATAAACAAGTTTTCTCACCGAGGTGATGTGATGGGAGCTTGTATTTGGAGCGGTGAGCTTTCACAGTGGGGATACCAGTGGCGTAGATAAAGGAGGAACCGATATCCAATAGGGAGTTGTGTGAAGTAGCACGTCAGAAAAGGACGGTGGTGATGGCCTCTCTCAAGGTGAGGCTTGATTCGCTTGGGAAAACTTCAGTGATCATTGTGTGAGGTTCAAAATAAGTTATGAAACCGATTCTATACTAAAACAAGTTTAAAATCGGTTCACCATAAACCAAATCAGTTTGACAAGTTTAAAAGCTTATCCATAAACATAGGTACGTACAATATATTTGGTTTGGTTTAAAAAAAAAAAAAAAGAAACAATCTATGCCCACCACAACCAAAACAAAATTATTGAACTATCACACTACTTTGGTACCAAGTGTCGTAGTCCAAACAAAAAACTTACAGTCGCTCAGCGAAGTGAGGAAACAAGGTGCTTCCACCAGTCAAAATGATGCTGCCAGAAAACATAAACAGAACATCGAAAGACGAGAGTGAGAAGTAAGAAAAGGCAACAATCTACAAACAGGATCATGAAAATCAAATGCTTGGAAATCAAATAGAAGTTACCTTTCATAGAGTACGGGGTGAAGATGTGGATGGCAGGCATTAACAGCTCGTACTATACATTCTGGTAACCCAGCTTGGTTCATTCCTGCAAATCATTTTGTCCAGCATTTTGCAGATAAGAAAAACCTAATATTATGGGGTAAATAATGAAATTAAACTAAGACCCTCATTTGCAGTCACTAAAGAAACTCATCAACCAAAGATTTAACTAAATTCCAAAGTTTTATACCGCATTCTACAAATATGATTGCAACTATAATGTTAAGGTTTTTTAGGTACTTTCTGATCCTCTCCGGACCTAAGGTCTGGATGGTATGGCTATTATGGGTCGTTGATTTTGGACCATTGGTGGTTGAACCCGGTCCACTCAAGTAGGTGTGGATCGGATGACCATTTCAGTTCACGAATGGGCCTAGCCCAGTTTGGAACACTTTCCATATATACATCACAACCCTACACATTTTCCCCGTTTGAATACAAATTTTTGCAATTTAAAAAAAAAAAAAAAAATTACAAAACCTTGTTGAAATCATGTTGTGCATCTAATCTAATTTATTTGAAAATAGCACTACAATGAAACTACTATTATGGGGTAAATAATGAAACTAAACTAAGACCCTCATTTGCAGTCACTAAAGAAACTCATCAACCAAAGAATTAACTAAGTTCCAAAGTTCTATACCGCATTCTACAAATATGATTGCAACTATAATGTAAACGTTTTTTAGGTCTTTCTGATCCTATCCGGACATGAGATTTGGATGGTAATGTTGTTATGGGTCGTTGATTCCATACAGTTGGTGGTTGAACCCAGTCCACTCAGTCCAGTTCCCTGGCCCAGTCTGGAACACTTTCCATATATACATCACAATCGCTACACATTTCCCCATTTGAATACAAATTTTTGCAATTTCAAGAATAAAAAAAAGACAAAACCTTGTTGAAATCATGTTGTGCATCTAATCTAATTTGAAAATAGAACTACAATGAAACTACTAAAGAACATACCCAAATCAGCTGGACGGAAGATCATCTCGGGGACAAGAAACCGTTCATTCGTCAAATCAAATTCCTACAAAACACAAAGCAAGACAAAGTTAATAACATTGATAGACACAAATGAATTTAAACTTAAAAACATCAAAATTCGAACAAAACAAAACAAAACAAATACATTTTTTGTCAAATCAACTAGTTTCTGTCTGTTCTCCTGAGGTTGTTGTTGAGCAATCATTTCACGATCACCACCACCATCATCACCATCAACAAGATACCTAGTTGCTTGTTCCGGATATTTAACAAAACCCTTTGTATAATTAACACCATCAGGAAGCACATATGTACACTTCAAAACATTCTCATTTCCAATCTTTCTAGCAACATTAAGATGGCGAGCAACATCAACCGAAACGAAGCATAAATTCTCCTTAACATCATCAATAATAAAAGTTTCATCCATAACATTAACAGAACGAAAAGAAATAAGTTCCTTAAGATAATTAGTTAAAGCTTTACCACCTAAATCGATTCGCTTAACACCGTAATTAAGAGTAAAGTTTTGAAAAACAGGCGAAGCATGTGTGAATGAGAAACCAGAATCAACAACGAGACTACATTGGGCTTTAGATAGAAGCCCATCGGGCCTACGGCTAGTTTCGTAGAGATGAACAAGGGAAGGTGAATCAGCGATGTAGAGAGAAGTGAAATTGAAATCTTCGAAGACGATTTCGTCGATTGAGTGTTGAATTGATGGGAGAGTGAAGAGAGGTTCAGTGAGAAGAAGAGAGGATTGGGAAGGGTTTATGTGAAGGATTGAAGTGAAGAGATGAGACCAGATATCACGTTGGAGGTCGGGGTTGATTAGGTAGCCGCGATCGATTGGACGGCGGACTGAGGCGGAGGTGAGGTCTTGTTCGGTGGTGGTTGTGGTGTTTAGAGGATTTGGATGGAGCCATTTTTTGGAGGTGAGAGGTTTGTAGAGACAATTTGGGAGAATGACGGATGGGTCACGTTCGCCGCCGAAACCTGCTTTGATTAGACCTCCGCCGTTGTCGAGAACAACTACGGTGGTGGTTGACATGAAGTTTGTTGTGAATGAATGTGAGAAGAAGAATGAAGTGTTGTTGCTTGGAATGGGTTTTGTGTTCAGTTTCAAAACCCTGCTGTATTTTTTTTTTTTTGACAAAACTATTTAAAATGACTTGGTTTAAGCCACTAGGTCAATATAGTGTTGGCGTTCGATTCACAGCTCCATTGAAAAAATAGAAAAAAGATAAAATGATTTGGTTCAAGAGAGAAATAGATTTTATATTGTAGTTTTTAACATAGTTTTTATGCTCACAATTGTCTGATCTAAATTGTATGGTTGATATTGTTTTAAGTAATTTTATAATAAAATTAATATGAACCATCTGATCTATAATTAATGGCTCATATTTAAAATAGTGTGAAAATGAACCGTAGCAAATCATGCTCCGTTTAAGAGTGGTGTTAATATTACTGTTCATTCGGTTAAGAATAGTGGTAGTATCATGTTAAGAGTGATCCTAGTTCAGTCATATTTGAGAGTGTATATTAGAATGAATTCTACAATGCAGTAGAACTTCGATACGTTTTTATACCAAAAAAAAAAAATCGGATATGTATGTAGTTGAATTGTTTTATCCTAAAAATGTCATGATTGATAGTCTGCTTGCACATTTGTTAAACAATGTTGCAAAATATCTTAAAAAAATGACTTAGTCTGCAAAATATCTTTAAAAAATGACTTAGTCTGCAATTTTGTAAACAATGTTCCAAATATCTCTTAAATAAGGTGAATAAATATGATGTCCAGTATTTGAACCCCCGACTAAACAAACTCAAATGGACAAATCTTCATATTCCTTACCTCCAAGTTAAGTATGATTAACTTTCATCATTTTCATGTAGTTGGTACCCCATTTCATTTAGACTTAGTTATAATCATTTCATTTGGTTACCCATTTCTCTATTTTCTTCACCATCCATAAGGTGAAGTCTTCCATTGTAACCCCGAAGATGAATAATCAATCCCATTTGGTATCCAAAATTTCCATCTTTTTGCATATTGCATTCACATCATCTATCTTGTCAAGTTTACGAGTGGGAAAAAGAAGAAAAAAAAAAAACGTAAGTGTAAACGTAGAAAACTACTTAAACAATTACTTATCTCTATCTCTTTTCTACTTTAAATATATACTACTATATACTAAAAAAAAACACTTGACAAACAAAATTTTGTTGTAAGAATCTCATTTCTAATAATGCATATCCCTCCCTCTTGCAAAAATGAAGTAAAAACAATACTAGTAATGATTCATACATTCTCTACACCAAAAAGACCTTTTTCAGTAATAACAAACTGAGAAGAGGATAGTGGCAAATGAGGAGCAAAAACAAGGCTACTAAATCTTGTAATTTTAATTCCAGTTTGATCCTTGGATAAGAAGATTCTAGAATTAACACAATTAGCCCAGGAAATACCCAATGCAGGACAAACCCTTCTACCAGAAGAACACAATTCACTAAAATTCCCAATTCTAACACTTTCATTCCCTTCAATAAAATCAACAACCTGATTCGTAACAACCACAACCAAACCAAATCTCTCCGCCAACGATTTCAATCCACCAGAAATCTTGAAAAACAAGGAAGATCTACGCTTAAGATCAAAACAACAATTCCCAAATTCAGATCTAAATAAAGCAGCAATAGAATCAACAACTATTACTCTAATAGGTAACAATCGTGATTTCCAGTAACGTAAACAAAGCTCAATATCAGGCAATAATTCAACGAAATTCTCAGCGGAAGAAATTCCGCGGAGAATGATACGAGAGAGAGGATCAGAGCTACTGAGGAGGAGGTGATTTGGATGAGATGAAAGGAGAGAGAGGGAGAGTTGTTTTAAACGGCGGATAGGGAAAGGATATTCGGTGTATATGTAAAGAGATGAGCCGTTGAGACCGCCGTGAGAGGGTGGTAGTTGAGCGGACAGGACCAGTTGGAGACAGATTTGAGTTTTTCCGCTTCCGCTTTCGCCGACGACTTCGGTTATTGATTTTGTTGGTATTCCGCCGTTCAGGTTGCGATCTAGTATGGGACAACCCACGGTGCATTTCTCACTTTTTTCATCCACCTTCTGCAGTAGATTCTGCGCCTCTCTCTTCATTTCGCTCTTTGCTTACTCATTGTAAAAATCATTCATATAAATAACCCTAATAGTCTGTCCATAGAAATGTCAAAATTGCTAGTTTTGGATATCAGGACCGGGGTTCGAACCCTGATCACTTCACTTTATGTGTGTGAATTTTAAATGGCTTTGCATTTCGTCTATCAACCAAAACCCTACTAATCAACCTGGGACAATTTTTATGTTATAGAAGTATTATTTATTTGTTTATTTTTAGTTATTAAATGGAAAATTTTGCTGGAAAAACTTATAAATATGAAATCACCTAAAAAAGATACATTTTATTAATATTTAATTTTTTACCATCTAAGTAAAATATTTCGAAGACCACCTGCTAAGATAGTAAATTGAATGAAGTGATTAGATAAAGTATGGGATCCACCGATGAAGAGTTGATTCAAGAACGAACAAGAGGCCAAAGGGAACCAAAAGTGTTGCAGGAGAGGAACAAATGCTGAGTCGATTCGACCGCTCCATAACCAGATACACAATAGTGAGCCTACGGTGATAAGATGCCTCGAGAGACCAGGTTTGCTTTTGTAGGTAACCTGTCTCACAAGAGTCGTTACACAAAAATGAAAACCTTCAAGGAAACCTGAGTGTGCCAAATAAGACCCTCTGCGGCGTCCAAAGTAACTGAATCATGTGTCGTCAAGAGCTGATATGCACCTCGAACAAAGTAGCCTTTATCAGGGTCATGCTGCCACGCTGCCACTGCCCACGATCAGAATATTGTGCCTGCATGGAGAAATTAAGAAGTAACGTCTGACACGCCCCCAACATCTCCTCCTCCCACGCCCTCAACTGCCTCCTCCACACCCACGCCTCCCCACCGGCCCCCAATCTTAAGGACAACATCTAAGCCACAGAAACTGAGGGAGCTTTGAAGAAGGGAAGAGCATAGACAAACAGAGAGGTCAAAACGGACTTGAGTAGAATCAGACGACCACCAAAAGTAAGGAAGCGACTCTTCCACCCAGCTAATTGATTCTTCAAACCAGTGTTTTAAAAATTGGGCCGGTCATCGAACCGACAAGGGTACTAGGTCACTGGTTCATTGGTCGAATCACTGGGTCACTAGTCGAACAGTATGACAAACCAGATAAAACCGGTGGGATGAACCGGTCTTTATGATAAGACTATATAGTTATTAAACTGGTTGAATCAGATAACTCAGTCTTTAAAAAAGTATAAAAAATATGAAAATTTGAAAATTTCATAAAAAGAATGTCATAAAATTCTATAAAACAAGGACATATACCACTAATAATAATAAATAATTTTTTATATAAAGAATGTCATATACAAATAAATTATGTTTTCCTTCAAAAAAATAAAAAGAGAATAAGAGGCTTTGGATATCAAGTGAAATTTGTTTTGTTTCAAAACAATTTCATCCCTCTGCATATGTTGTTTACCGTAACATGATGAAGAAATAAAGAGAATAAGAGGTTGTTTGTTACCGATTAAAAAAATAGTGATTTTGATGTAAAATAATTTAGAGATTAGTTTTTAGAGATTTTTAAAAAAGTTGAATTTATTTGTGTTTGTTTATTATAATAAAAATCACTTTTTCTAAATAAAATAATCAGTTTGTTTGGATAGAACTTATAAAAGTGATTTTTTTAATTATAAATAACTTTCTTCTTTTAACATTTATTTTCTCTCTCCTCTAAAAAAAATTTATTATTTTATAAGCTACTCTTAGTAGCTTCTTATTTTTAGCTGTTTTCTGATTATTTTTAGCTTCTAATTATTTTTAAAATCTGTAACAAACATATGTAAAATAATTAAAAGTGATTATTTTTATAAAAAAAGTGTTTTTTTCTAAAATAAGCTATAACAAACGACCTCTAAAAAAAAGAAAAAAAAGCTAAGCGTAAAAAAATTTAAAAAAAGCGTAAAAAAAAAAACTGCCTGCAAATAAACCGATCGGTTCAAAAAACTGCCGGTTCGCCAGTTTTTTTGGTTCATTCTGGTTTCCACCGTTTCATTAGCATGTCCGGTCCAACAACTAAACCAGACCGGTTTACATCCGGTTCTCGGTTCAACCGGTTCGACCGGCCGGTCCGGTTTTTAAAACACTGCTTTAAACAAGCCAACATTGGTTCCCAAAAACTCAGACGGTATGTTTAAGTTTTTTATTTAGGCTTAAATGCAGTTTTGACCCCAAATTTTATAATTGTGCGATTTTGGCCCCCACATTTCAATTACTTGATTTTAACCCCCTAAGTTTCACAATTGCTCGATTTTAGCTCCTCAAGTTTCAATTGCTCGATTTTGGCCCCCAAGTTTACCCCATTTTGCATTTGCTAGCCCCCATTGACTTTTTGGGCTAAAAATTGGTTATGTGGCATTTTAAAATTAAATAATAAAAATGTTTTTAAATTTTTTAAAAAAATCACAAATTGTTTTTTAAAAATAAATTATAAAATCAAATATTATTATTTTAAAATTACAAATTTTATGAACTATTTTTAAAAAATTTTGTAAACTTTTTTTTAAATAAAAAATCATTAAATCTTTTATTAAAAAACAATTTTTAATACATTTTTATAAAAGCAAATATTATTATTATATAATTTTTTTTTAATTAAAACATATTTTTTAATTTTTTTAAAATTTCAGATCAAATCATAATTGATTTGCATGGAAATAGGAAAATTTCAGATTTTTTATTTGCAACATGGAAACAGGAAAACAAAAAAAAGACAGATGAGAGTCATATTGGTGTTCAAAAGAAAAGTCACCTCATAGGTTAGAGTTTTTACTGAGCCATATACAAGGAACAATAAAAATACAATAGCTTGACTATCCATTTTGGAATTTTGTCAAAAAAAAAACACCATACTATATAATATAATGACCAACCTGAGTTTAGATAAATACACTAGTAATCTTGTGAAATTCACAACGTATGCTTTATAGTACGAAGGAAATACCAATAGTTGTTCAGCATGTGATCGTGTGGTCTCACTTCATCCCACTTTCCTGTACAAAATATAGCATATGCATCTGCCGCATACCTGATTAAAAGAGATAACAACTATCAACCAAATATAAAGAAAAAAGAATAAAATTTAAGATTTTTTATTTTTAGCAATTTAATCAATTCAAATTGTGAATTTTGTTAACAGATTATGAGAATTTGAGGGTTTTAAACAAATGAAAAGATATGAAGGGACTTGTTTGAAATTATTAAAAAGTCAAGGGACTTAAGTGAAGAATTCACAATAAAGATGTTTATAAAAGACCACATACCTGCCGACACCATGCAGTTCAGTCACATGGGTCCATGTCTCGGCTAAGTACTCACGAGAAAGGCGTTGCAAACTTTTTGACCTATTCGCATGAAGACCTAATGACCTTATTATCTCTTGTATTTCCTCTCTTGGGACTTGAATACAAGTTTCTGCATCTGGACATAACTCGAAAAAGTTGGCTAGAATTTTTTTTGCCTGCATTTTGCAAAGTAAGCTATCTCAAAATAGGATATAGATATAGATATACAAAAGCATAGCACACACAAAAAAGATATTTAAACAAAATCAAAATTCAACACTTGCCAATGACACGAAGGTCTTGGGATAAGTTAACATATGTTACGTGCCAGAACTCAACAACACGGTAATAACAGTAAATGAGATAAAATAAGGGAATATGAGAGTTTTATTGATTATGAAAATGGAGTGATTAGAGAAAGGGGAATATCTATCCCTAGATTCTGACCAGAGCTGAGCTTAGAGCTGCTTATTCTAACGTTCTAACAATAATCCAAGTTAAGTCTCGATCTTAACCCTCTCCCCCTTAACCTCTTATATCGTGTAAGTATTTGTGTGCCCTCCTCATTTCTGTCCACATCACCTTCACAACTAATTAGCCACTATTTACCTTCTTGCCACTTCTAGTATATACCTTCCATATTTTGGATCCACTTGACTAATTGTGCATTAGTTCCTCATGTGATTTGTTATTTTGAGTCCTATCAACAAATTCTCAAATAATGCATCCACCTGGTTTGACATTACTCGAATCATGTCATAAATGAAACAACAGTTTAGCACAAAATTAAAAATTAAATTTTCCTAAGCAAGACCTTAAGAGAATAAATTTTAAAGATGGCATTATAGCAATGCTTTCCGAAACAGTTTAGAAAGCCAAAAATAATTAACAATAGCAGTCAGCCTTCTAAAGAAAATCATTAATAAACCCAAGCTACATCTGTGAGCTGTCTTTAATAATACAGCTATCTCTTTTATCTATTTATTCTATAATTTGTGTCTCACTCTCGGTTATATATTATCTTAGCTTATTGATCATACGATAAAACAAACTAGCTCCTCCCTTTTCCAGCCTTTGCTTTTACTTTTGCCTTTAGATTTCTGGGTTAGTGGCTTAAATTTCTTTAGACGTATGTGATGAATAACATTGCAATCCATGGATTCAATTAGAGTCAATTCAATACTTATGTCAAATATTAGATGCCTATCCAGTAATGGTTATCACATTTGTCACTTATTTGTGCTAGTATATGATTGTTATAATAAATAAAAGTGCAGTCCTATGTGAAGGCGTCTAATCTAATAAAACTGAACTTTTCTGAATATGTTAGACATTGTTTGGTAACAGCATATCAAGAGCACGGGCTGGTGGGTGGTGAGGCTATTTTGTGGGGCAAGTGCATTGGAGAGGTTATAGACGAGAAGGAAGTGCATAACAGATGCGAAAGGTTTACATTTCTTTCAATATGTACTCATCAACAAGAAGAGAAGGAAGTGCATAATAAATAGTTTAGAAAACCAAAACAAGTCAACGGTCTTCATTAAAATAGAAAAGTACAATAGCATAATAAGTCCAGGGTCAACAGTAATAAAACATCGGCATAAAAAAAATAAGGGATTCCGTAAAGCAAAACATAGAGAAATACTTCGATGAATGTACCTGATTACCAGTAGTGACGTTTAGTAGCATACAAATAACTAGCACCCTCCATGGATCATGGAAATGATCCTCTTGAATGAGATTCCAGTGAGAACGTGGAGGCAGCCAATTATTATCCGGAGTTTTTCTTTTGTAAGCCTCCTTAAATCTCTCAGCCTTTGTTAAAGGTTTAGTTTTTTTACCACTATTTTTGGATTTCCTTTTACGCTTTTCAACTATAAGTCTCGTTTGAGAGTATTTGGAATCATCTGCTTTCAAACTTTCAGTTATGCTAGAATTCTTTTGAAAATAAGGAGACAACTTCTTCGGTTTAGACTCTTCAACTTTCGGAAAATAAGGAGACAACTTCTTTGGTTTAGACTCTTCAACTTTCGGAAAATAAGGAGACAACTTCTTCGGTTTAGACTCTTCAACTTTCGGAAAATAAGGAGACAACTTCTTTGGTTTAGACTCTTCAACTTTCGGAAAATAAGGAGACAACTTCTTTGGTTTAGACTCTTCAACTTTCGGAAAATAAGGAGACAACTTCTTCGGTTTAGACTCTTCAACTTTATGAAAATAAGGAGACACCTTCATTGGTCTAGACTCTACAACTTTCCGAAAATAAGGAGACACCTTCCTAGAACAACAATAATCGTTCAAATGTTCAGTTCTTTCAAATGTTCGGAGTCGACATTTGTTTTGAAAATAAGGAGACACCCTTCTAGGATGCTCCTCCATCAATTCATTTTTCTTATATGCAAATTCACTGAAGGGATTATCCACATACTTAATTTCCATTTTTCCCTAATTAAGTTACAAAATAAATTACCAAAAAAAAAAAAAAGAAAAAATGAAACATATATCAGAATAAAGTAATAACAACAGAAAAAACAACATGAAGCTTTGTTAAGAATACAGTGTGAAAGAACAAAGAAGTGTGAAACCTGAGCTTTGTTAAGAAGAGGCTTCAATCACAACAAGAGAGCTTCAAGAAATTCCGCGGAGAATGATACGAGAGAGAGGATCAGAGCTACTGAGGAGGAGGTGATTTGGATGAGATGAAAGGAGAGAGAGGGAGAGTTGTTTTAAACGGCGGACAGGACCAGTTGGAGACAGATTTGAGTTTTTCCGCTTCCGCTTTCGCCGACGACTTCCGCCGTTCAGGTTCGCTCTTTATTAAAACCTTGGGAGATAAAAAATTAGGCTAAAATTATGATGCATTGTTGAAAATATTTATGTGTAATAAATCAGGAAATCTTCAACATCAGAATATCAGATCCCAATAATTTTATGATAAATATATTGACTAATAAGATTTAATAGACAAGTAAATAGAATATACAATATTTTTTAATAATTATTATCTATAATTTGTTTAGCAACTATAATAATGAAAATACACATTTTCTTATTAAAAAAAGACACAATTTTTGTTAGTCAAAAAAAAAAAGACACAATTTTTGTTCTTTGAGGTAGCGCTGTTAAAATGGATTAACTCGTTCGGCTTGCTCGCCAAATCCGAATATGTAGAGTTTGAACCCTAAAATATTAGTCTGATTCTTTTTTATGGCTTTTAGCCCGATCCGAAAATTCAGTTTAAAATACGGGCTAGCCCCCAGGGGATACGGGTAGCCCGTTATCCGTATAAGGCAAAATAAATCCCCAAAAAGTTAAAATAAAAACTAAACTAATTACCATACAATGACATATGATTGTATTTGATTATTAAAATATAATATCTAATTGTTTCATAATTCTTGATGGAACTTCACAATTTCTAGTACTACGCTACTTCCCAACCAACTATATGGAAGTTATGGACTACAATGTCATCAAACAGTAAGTGTAGCTATTTGAGTATTTTTAATCCAACTCACAAATGCTAAGAAGTCAAACCCACATATTTGACTTTGTTATTCCTCATCATTCTTCACAAATTTAGCTTTTCCCATCAAGAAAGGGGAAATGCTACTATAGGCACAAATATAAATGTCATGGTGTTAGAGACACTCACACAAAAAAATTTAAAAATTAAATGAAAATGAATTAAAATAATATGATTGATGTAACTATATTATTTTTCATTTAATGTGTTGATTTTTTACGTGTGTGTGCCTAAATACATTTTATTTAGGTTTGTGCCTATGTAAAACTTACTCGAAAGAACAAACTATGAATGGTTTCAAAGAACTCTTGCCATGTTCTAAATTCCATGGCACATTTGAACCAAAAATGAAAGAATGTTTTGCAAGGATTTTCTTTTCAAAAAGAAATGCCCGAGGGTCTAATTTAAGATATCCACAATGAATGGCTGAGACTAAGTTATCACAATAATTTCTACCCATTACCCATTAGTAAAATAAAGACTAATTTTTGCAAGGATTGTCATATGCTTTGACTTGATTTAGGTCACAAAAATAAAAGAAATATAGTTAACATCACTTTAGTCTTGATAGGATAGCATAGTGACAGGATAAGATATAAAACAGGATAAGGATAGGATATGATAACAGCAGGATAACAATTATACTCAGTTATCATATCCTGTGTTTGGTGCACACAGGATAACAAACATGATAACTATTATATTTTGTTTTTAATAGCTCATAATAATATGATAAGATATATAACATATTTAAATGATAATGACAAAATTACTATTGTAAAACAATTGTTATTTTTTTAAAATTATTTTGTAATACTTTTAATTTTATAAATAAAAAATATGAATAGGTAATCAAATAACTTTATATAATTTCAAATAAAAATTATGAGAAAATAATCAAGTTTAATTTTTTATATGAATCATGATCAAATAAATAACTCAATAATATATACATGTTAGATAAGCCAAATAAATATATGATATATCTCATACGTAAATAATCAAACTACTATTGCAAAAGAATTATATTTAATTTTTTATAAAATTTAAATTAATATTCCTATTTGTCAATTTTTTAATAATCATTTTACTTTAAAATATTGTAATTTTAGTAAAATTTTGATTTTTTAGAATATATAAATTACAAAATTACCCCTGTGAGAAAATCACATATATATTTAAAAATTAATTGTTTTATTATTTATATTTTATTAATTTTATTTTATGTATTTTAAAATATATTTTATAAAATAAATCAGTGTTTTTTTTTTCTTATCCTATCCTGCTGGTAACCCAGCTCAAATTCAGGATAAGAATTATAACTAGAGAGACAGGATAGGATAAGCTTCAGGATTAACTTATCATATCCTGTTGTATCACCAAACACTGGATTGCGGCAGGATATGATACAGTTATCCTATCCTGTCTCTTATCCTGTGCACCAAACGGGCCCTTAAGTTAGTAGTTATCTCAAATAATATTAGAAGGGCCACAAGCAAATTAAGATATTCAACCCAATTACCCAACAAAGTACACAGTACACTAAAAAGAAAGGGCCTAACAAAAGAAAAAGAGAAATTAATTTGGTTAGAAACAATTTTTTATTTACTTAAAAGACAAATTATACAAGATGTAATTACAAGGAGTTAAGTGCATAATATTGCATGATATATATAGCAGGGAGCACCACATGAAATCCTAATACAATGAAACTAAAGAAAGACAAATCCCACAAATAGGAAAAACCAAAGGATGCAAAAGATCAAAACATAACAGCCATGGACAAAACAAAAACAAAGATTTCAATATCCTAATACCTAGGGAAACCAAGATGATAGAGACCAAGTCCAGTGAAAGTTACACAAGGGACACCACAAAGTGGGCTAAGGAATCTGGTAGCATTTCTCCATAAGCCTAAGAATCCCATAACCATTTGGAAACTTCCGCTTATAATCATGGCACCTTGTATTCCCCTAATTGTTTGAGTAAACCTCTAATAAAATCAACCATATGGACCAAATCAGCAATAAAATAAACAGGGAAATGAACATTAACAAAAGAAGAATCATTGACCTCATAAGATCTGTATATGAATTGTATATGCTGGCTTGAACAACTGACATAATAGGTATTATGTTAGTGTATGAACCAACAACTACAGTCGGCAATCGCTTTCCGAACAAACCTTGAGAAAGCCAGATTTGGATCTTCATAGAGCTTCTTTAAAGCTTGTAAGCGCTCAAACTAACAACAACGCCAAAAAAATTACTAAAATCAATGCAAATAAAATTTTAATGAATGAATACCTACCACATTTGAGTTACCAAGGAAAAAATGATTATAAACTAATAATGTCCATAAAAAGCAAAATCAATTAAACATTCCCGAATTTCACACACAAAATAGTACTTGAAATCAAAATCAAATAAAAATAAGTGAATAATTGAGATTTGAAATAGGAAGTGAATAAGAGATACCTTCACCTGAGGTTGGAGTGTAAGAATCCACATTAGAGCTGATGGAAATCAAACAGAGAAACAAAGAGTCTAAATCTGCAAAGGAAATTGTTAGGGTTAGGGTTCCAGCTGCAATATCCTCTGCTTCAGCAGTAGACAGAGATAAACTATTTTGTTTCTTGCTAAACCATGAAATTAAATTATTTCCAATGAAGAAACAACCTCCAGAAGTGTTTTTTCTATCATAAGCACAACCTGCCCAATCAGCATCACAATAGTCCACTAACATAGAGTCTTCACCATGAGAGTACATCATACCATAATCACAAGTTCCACTTATATACTTGAGAATCCTCTTCACTTGAGTCAGATGACTCATCTTTGGAGCAGCATAATCATGGTGAAGAAGTTGAAAATACAAACGTGTCGTCAGTCAACTCAAGAACAATTATCTTGGTGACCTTCCCATCCTTGAGGTATTCCCGATTAGTAGACAAACCAATGAGAAGGCCAATGACATGTGATTTTGAAGGAATTAAAATATTAAAACATTAACAACAATAATAGAAAACAGTAGACAAAAAACATTTCAAAAAAAGCATAATTTGAAACATACCAACCAAATATTCATAGGCAACATAGTGAACACAAACCTCGCCAATAGTACTCAAAGATAAACCACAATGAGAAATATCCAGATTCACAGATGGTTGCATCCTGATTTTCATCCGAAAAAGTAGCCTACAAGAATGAATAGAGGTGTGGTAAGAACCAATATTTAAAATAATTTTGAAATGTTACATGTTATAGACACCCCATCGTTCAATATAGAGCAATTGCTTCCTCATAGTAGCATGTATTTTGCCACCCTAGTACCAACCAATAGGTTGAGCGCAAATGAACAACAAAACATACAATATGAAGCATAAAACATAATAACCGCAACTACTACCTTATAAACTGTTTACTCATAAACAATCTTAATAAACTTATAATAATAAATAAATTTATAATAATAAATAAAAATTTATTTATTTACGTTGCACGCGAAAATAAATTATTCCAAACGAGCCGGATTGAAAATGAAAACTTAAATTTAGGCGGAATATTTGACTTTGACTTGGAGTCGTTGACATTTATCTACTCTCTCAAGTTAGTTAGTTATGATGATTGCAAACTTGTGATCATCTTCGATTCAACTTCACTTTAACCTCGATCGACTCACCATAACTGCTTCACCTGAATTTACCAAAAAAATATCGTTCATGCTCGCCTCGGACTCCACCGTCGTGCTCCGAATACCCGTCCGTAACCCGACCCGTTCACACTTCAACACTTTCAGCTTCGATTCAGGAGGAACAACAACTCGATCCAGACCCAGCTTCTTCCTATGTCCTTCTCTTTCTTTCAATTCTATCAAAATGCAATTGCTCCGCCCAACCGGTTGCTACAGTAACCGTTGCCTTAAGGTTCACGCTCAAATTGGCGGCCAAGATTTCTTCAACGCCGCCGTCAGGGATAAACGTGTTCCTCGTCACCTTGTTATTATGGTTAATGGTATAACTGGGAGGTAATCATGTTTTAAATGCATTTTAGGGTTGGAATTAGGATTAACTATAGTTGTATGTTTTATTACTTTATATACTTGGATCATTTTTAAGACTCCAATTTCGATTTTAGTTCGAGAATTGGTATGTACTAGTTAGTTGTTAAATAAAAAACTGTGTTGACAAGTAATTGAGCTCAAATAGTTAATGAGTTTATCTAGGACAATTTGTTCGGGAGAACTGAGTTCCATTCCTGATGGGAACAATTAATTTTTGGCTAAACTTTAATTACCTTGCGACTGAACTCTGAATTATCAGCCCTCATTCCCTTGGAAACCAAAGGCTAAACAAGAAAAAACTGTGTTATTAATTAAAAAATAGTTCCATAAGTGCTGCTTAGTTAATAGCTGTAGAGAAGCTGAAATGCAGTGGCTTGGGTTCGAACCCAACAGACCCCATTTAAATGTGAGTTTAGTCATTAGGCTACTAGACCAATTTTTTTCTTCCATATTTTGTGTAAATGCTCAAGAATTTTGAAAAGAGCAATGCTATTTAGTAAGAATAATTTAAATGAGAAAGAGTGGAATTCACAAAAATAGGAGATTTGACCTATTAGATTTTGGCTTACCATACATGGCGTAGTGAGTGATTATTATTGGAAGAGTTACATGATGCCACATAAGATTGTTGTGTTTCTTGTAAACAATCTATCGTAACAATAAGCATTTTCCTTATGAAAATTACTAATTGATTGATTTCTGATACATCGATTAGTTATTTATAGATGGGTTTAGAAATGATAGAAATAGAAATAGAACTACCCAGACTGTACCAGCTTAACTAACAGAAACAAATTTTCTGCTTGCATGGCACATTTATTGATCTCGACCGTGACCGTCCGATTTAAATTTCTAAATTGATGGTCGAGAACCTTTAATATTGGTTTAGTGAATGTGTAATCTAAGCTGTTCAATCTCAAATCGTTGGTTGAGACTGATTATAGCGTATAACTGTGTGGTGTTATTACTGCAGCGAATCCAGGTCCATTGACTAACATAGCGAGTTAGGTTAGCCGTCAGCTTTAGACACACATATCTTTGATATACCACTACAAAAAACCAAATGGAAGTTATTATTATTATTTTGATAGGCAAATGTTAGTAGTTAGAACATATTGTTAGAGAGGAGGGGGAAATGTTAGTAGTAGCCAGGGATCGAACCCTGGACCTCCTTCTTAACTCCTTCAACGTTCCAACCCTTTACCGGGACAGCAAATGGAAGTTATGATTGTGGGAGAGTGTGATAAGATGGTTTGAGTTGAGGAACGTAAGAGAGATAAGGGGTTGTGGGTTCAATTCTTCTCACTAACATTTCTTACAATTAATTACTAACTTTTGATCATTAAAAAAGATTATGATTATTTGGGGGGGGGGGGGGGTCTGAGTTTTTGTACCAGAGTTCCATTATTCTATGATTATGTTAGCTGGATAATTTAATTGTAAATGCTTGTCCAACATTTTCTCATTTATCTTTTGTGCAATGAAGTTCGTTAGATATTTCGAAATAGACTATGTGTGCGGGGCTATGGTTACAGTGAAATGTGCTTGGTTTTTCAGTGCTTCTGATTGGAGATATGCGGCAGAGCAGTTGGTAAAGAGGCTTCCAGATAAAGTTATTGTGCACCGTAAGCATTCACACTTTCTTCATAAATATAGCTGCTACATTTCCTGTGCATCAGAGTATTGTTGATAACTTAGTAGAATTTGAAATGCACCATATCACTGCAATGTAAGTTCTTTTGTTGGGTTTCTGATCTACGTGTCAGTTGTCGGACAACACATGGACAGTTTCAAGGTTCTAATTTAGTTTGTTGTTTTGCTGAACTCTCTCCATCTTTATGTGTCATGTAGATGATATAAAACATCTTTCTCAGACATAAATGTGACTGATCACCAAAATTTATTAATTTTTTTTTTATATTTTTCAAAATATTAAATCTTCCTGCTCTGATATTCATCTGTGTCTTGCCCTGAAATTTCCAAGTCTGCCAATGTTTAACTTATATTTATCGTTTGCACTGTTTATTAAGAAAACCATCAGTTGCATTCTACTTGATAATTTATGGACAGGCAGTGAATGCAATTCTTCAAGATTGACGTTTGATGGTGTTGACACAATGGGTGAGAGGCTAGCTGAAGAGGTATTTTGGTAATAATAATATGACCTTGTTTTTGTTCATCTTAATTTTTCATACTTACTTAAAATTTCATTTATAATGTTGGTTTTTCCATTACGCATTTGCATCTAAACCTTCAGTTTTACTTCGTATTTGACCAGGTACTATCGGTGGTTAGGCGATGGCCAGAGGTGCAGAAGATATCCTTTGTCGCACATTCTTTAGGAGGCTTGGTGGCAAGATATGCAATTGGGAGACTTTATGATAATTCTTCAAAATTGGAACGTGTTGGTACCAGCAGAAACTGTTTCAGTGAAGAGACGACTGAATATTCAAAGCAATGCCTTAAACAGATTTATGAAGCCAAAATTGCTGGATTAGAGCCAATGAATTTTATAACGTTTGCAACACCTCATCTCGGTTCAAGAGGAAATAATCAGGTACTTTTCTATGAGCCGCAACTCAAAATTTTGGTTGAGGCAGTCACTTAATTACTTAAAGTTGTTGGACAAATAAATCTTGCAATTCAATTTTTTTAGAAGTAATGTGCATGGATTGCATTTAAGTCTAACTTCATATGTCCTCTTAAGTAGCAATAGTCCACGTATCTGAAGTTTTACTAGTACTCCAAAAATTAACGTCTTGTTTCTACTCTTTGATTGAGATCTTAAATGACTATATTTGCATAATTTTTTATTTTTTTGTAGATTTTCAAACACAAATGTTAGAATTTTCTCTAAATACTTAAAATTATACTAGTCATTGTTAACTTGTAGATTAACATTTCATTGTTATCTCCGAGGGTTAGTTTCTATATTTTTTAGTTATTGAAATTCCGGCACGCAGTGGACACAATGCTACAGATGATGCTACAGCATGTGGTGTAGCATCACAAACGCTGAATAAAATAAAGCGATAAATAGCAGAATAATAAATAACACATAAACCGCCTTCAGATACTTGTGGGACAAGGCACGTCTTGGCTTGTTGGATAAGCACGAAAATTATACCTGAAACAAATCTTCCAAAGATGTGATATAAAAATTCTGCGTAAAACAGAGCATCATAATGCTGTACGCGATGCTACAGCATCCTATGTAGCATTATGGCTATAACTTGTTTTTGCAAAATGTAGCCAACATAAAAACCTCAACAATCTCCCCCTTTGGCAAATTTTGGCTAAAACAATCTTTGACAGATAATCATCTTGGTCTTCTATCTTCAATGTGCAACTCTTGCCTTTGATCTTCAGATTAGACATACATGTTGTGCATTCATAATTAAGCATGTAGAAGTTACCTATATTTCTATGACTGTAACTAACTAAGTCACCCATATTGCTATGACTGTGACCCAAATCACCCATATTTCTATGATTGTAATCCTAAGCATAAAAGGCATCCATATTTCTATGATTATGACTAAGCACGATGAATCATCCATATTTCTATGGTTATAAGATTATGATCATGCCCTATGCTACAAGTTTAAATGCTTTTTGAAGTTCTTGCATGCACATCACCCAGAGCAGAAAGTAAATTTTTCCCCCCTCAAAACATGCACATCACCATTCACACATACAGATGCTATACTAGATGCTATAGCATTCTTCATCACATCATGCACATCAGAAATATTACTCCCCCTTTTTAGCCATAAATTCTGACAAATAAAGTCAGTACCACAGAATACATAGTACCACGGGTATCAAAGAATAGAAAACCACAGAGTGCATATTACAGACCAGGTGCACACGCAGGTACAATGAATATCAGGGCATAGCCCACACAAATAACCAGAGAACAAAAGCTCGAAAAAGGTAACAAGTGAGCTGTTATCCACAGTACCAAAAAATAACAGAGGCATGCAGCAGCGGAATTAAACACATCTAGCCTCACAGAGCTTACCAAAACTGAGAGAAATAAACTCTCAAAGTGGATTCAAGATAGGAGAAATAAACTCCTTCAGTCAGCATAAACAGTCTTCAGAAAAACATCCGAGAAAAAATAAATTCTCACTTCATACATCCCCAAACACCAAGCACATAAACTAGCACACTACTTAATCATAGCATAAGTTGCAAGATCACCAACACGCTAGCTATATTCTGCTACTCCCCCTCAATAGCATATCAGAGAACAATTACTCTCCTTGAGTACATCAACTCATGCATATCAGAATGAACACAACCATCAGAGAATACTTACTCCCCTTGAAACATGCATATATAAGAACACAAGTATACAAGCAACACCTTCTTCTTCCGTATATCCCTCTTCCTTGTCCATAATGCCAGAAAGTATCTTCCCTGGAGCTCACCCAGATACAGAACAGGATGTCTGCTCTGATACCAATTGAAATTCCGGCACGCAGTGGATACAATGCTACAGATGATGCTACAGCATGTGGTGTAGCATCACAAACGCTGAATAAAATAAAGCGATAAATAGCAGAATAATAAATAACACATAAACCGCCTTCAGATACTTGTGGGACAAGGCACGTCTTGGCTTGTTGGATAAGCACGAAAATTATATCTGAAACAAATCTTCCAAAGATGTGATATAAAAATTCTGCGTAAAACAGAGCATCATAATGCTGTACGCGATGCTACAGCATCCGATGTAGCATTATGGCTATAACTTGTTTTTGCAAAATGTAGCCAACATAAAAACCTCAACAGTTATTATTATGATTTGTTTCCTTATTTCACTTAATATTTTTGATTAGGGGTTGTCTACATCAATACATAGGGATTAGTGTTTATTCTTTTGTATGTTTGTCTGGATTTTGCACATCCTTGTGGTCTGTTTCTTTCTTATCTCAAGCCAAATGACTGTATGTTTGTCTCGCTGCCAGATCCAAGTTGTTGGTTGGTCATATGTCATATATCATATGTCCAAGCCATTCTTATCTTAGTGTGGTTTCTTTGTTGTCTTAAGTTGCTTTCTAATGGCATATACTATCTAGTCATTGATCTTAGCAAACATTCAATAGTCTCTGGATGTCCTTTCGCACAAGAAACGTCAAGGTGAGTCGTCGGAACTGGTCACAAATACTTGTCCCACTTAAGTTGTTTATTTTGGTAGTTTCGTTGTCCGACCATCACCATGGCTGTGCTGCTGGCAGCAATCACAGAACTATCCATGACATGTTCCAAACACAAGTTGGTTGCTTTAGGAAAAGGACAATGTCTAAGCCCAATACCATCATAGTTTATTTTTCCTCCAGTTCGTGATAAAAGGGGATATTTGTAACAAGCCTGAAGCTTTAGCTTGAGCGGAGTGTTGGAATATTAGAAATATCTTATATGCTTATATTATGTTAGAGTATCTTAGTTTATATAGTAGTATCAATTTATAATCGTAGAGTATCCTAGATTATCTCCTAGTTCTAGTTTCTATATTACTTATTATTATGATTTTGCTTAGACCATCTCCCATTGGAAACTCTTTTATATCAAGCTTCTGTTAAGTTAGTATCCACTTATTAAAAATAATATTTAAATTTCTATTTCTCTCATCTTTCTATCTAAAATTCATAAAATCTACAAAAAAGAAATATATTAGATAGTAAAGGGTTTTCATGTAACTGAATTTTTATAAGTGGTGTGATATTAGTTGTTATATACTTTGGTGCTCAATTTGGGTTTGAAACCCAAAGTCTTGATAAAAAACAGAATTCAGGAAGAAGCAACTCCAATAATGTAGTACGCGTGAACTAGGAAAGAAGAAAAAGAAAAGGAGCACAGATGATAAGGGTTTTCAATGAAGAATCCTCCTCCCAAGAGCCAACACTCTCCCCATTGATAGAGTACAAATGTGAACACCAAAATGAGTTTGGGTTTCACTAGAAATTATAAAAGGTCTTAAAGATAGAAAACAACTAAAATCCACTCTTTGTTAAACATAACCAAGTACATATTGAGAATAGCCATCAATAGTATCTATACCCCATCCAATGCATATTGCATACACAATATGCTGACATTGAAATAAGGCTTAATTAGTTAAATGGTCCCTTAAAGACATTTTAGGTTTCATTATGGTCCCTTAAAGAAAAAAAAGTCTGAATTGGTCCCTTATTGATATCACGTTTGCCACATTGGTCCCTTCCGTTAATTTATTAACACCAAATATATTAGGTGGACCAACATTACATGTGGTCCACCATAGATCTTAATAAATCATTTAATCTTAACCTTTGATTCTTTTGTCAAAATAGTAACCATTTGATTTTGTATGTCTACCACATCTAGCAATACACCATCAACAACTATTTTTTCTCTCCATTTCTTCATCTTCTTCAATGGACTCACCATGAACACACCATTGACCTTCAATGGAGCTTTCACAAAAAAACTCAAATCGGCTTCAAAAATCATAAAAGAATACACAAATTCGCTTGATTTTTAGCACTGGTCATGAATCTATGCTTAGATTTCATAGTGGAGGCTTATATTTTGAAAATCGAAACAACTTAAGAACATAAAAATGACCAAAACATGATTCAAGCAAACTCACGCAAAATTAACGATTGGAAAAGCTTCAGAACGTGATATTGAACATAAATCAACCAATACTTGCTTGGTTTAAGCTTTAGAAGGAAATTGAAGAGACAAATTGAGGAAGAAGGTGATGTTGGAAAATTGGGGAAAAAGATGAATTTTAGGGTTTGTTTGAAGGTTGATTGAAGATTTGAGTATATTTTTTATGATGTTTATGAAAAAGATGAAGAAGAATGGAGGCAGAAGATGAAGAAGGGAGGAGGAAGAAGATGAACAGTGTTTTTTTGCACCATTTAACGCTTTTTGTCAAAAACTAACGGAAAGGACCAAAATGACTAGCGGAGATGTCCTTAAGGGACCAATCCGGACCTTTTTTTCTTTAAGGGACCATTGTGAAACCTAAAATGTCTTTAAGGGATCATTTGACTAATTAAGCCTTGAAATAAACTAATGTAAATTGAGATAAAGCACAGTAAGTTGGTGGGGTCCATTGGAGACAACACTAGTGGTGATGGGTTAGGCTTGACAAGGCGCTTCATATCCAGTAGTAGTTGCCGGTTGGGAAGGCGGCTGATGATAGCAGTGAATCGTGAACCAAAAATGAGGTTTAAGTTCTGAGAAAGGTATCCACAGCAAGGAGGCTGGAAACCAAAGGTGAAACACAATTTTTCAGCAAAATACAATATACTTGTAGGCCGTAGTAGTATTGTGTTCTCACGGATTAGGATTGTTTCATGTTTAGGCTTTAGATACCATGTTAAGAGAAAATGAATAGAGAAAAACGAGGTATATGAGTGAACCAACCAAAGTGTCTCAGCTACTTAGTAGGCTATATAAACTTACAACGATAAATACAACGATTTGCAGTTATCGTAATCACTGTTAGTTACATAGTATTATAAAACTTATAACTAAACTATTTATATTATAACAGATACACAAGCACATATATTGGAATCGCAGTAAAATATCTCATTGTTTTTCTCCATTGGTTGTTTGTTATAGCTTCCTTTACTTGGCGGTCTTCCTTTCCTTGAAAGAAGAGCATCCCAAACTGCACACTTAGTTGCCGGGAGATCTGGGAAGCATCTCTTCCTCATGGACAGTGATGGTGGAAAACCTCCTCTTCTCCTGCGGATGGTTGATGACTCTGACGATCTAAAATTTATGTTAGTACTCATGTATCAGTTAATTTCAACAGATCATAATACCCCTTTCTGTTTTATTGCCAATCTAATTGTTTGTGATGGTGTAGGTCAGCTTTACATGCATTCAAGCGTCGGGTAGCATATGCAAATGCGAATTATGATCGTATCCTCTTTTTAATTTAGATATTGAATAATAATTCGTTTTTGATGTTTATTAAATTTCCAATATTAAAAAAGCTCAAGACTTAAGAATCTATAGTCGACCATATATGTCAAATTTAGAAGCGGCAGTTTTATGTGCATTGTAAAAAGTTTATAGACAGCTAGAAACCATGTCAACTTGGCAAATAATAAGTTGGTAATTTTCCAATTATAAATTGGCACAAAGGTGCTAATAGAACTTTCAATAAGGAAATACTTTTTACACACTGATGATTCTTGACATAGCTTGAAGAGATGGTCGGATGGCGTACCTCGTCAATTCGCCGTCAACATGAACTTCCTAAGGTATTGAATTTCTAATAATATTCTAGCTTAATGCTTCACCTTGCTTTCAGAGACTAAATTCTGTTTTCTTTTGTGCTAGTCCAATCTTATTGTAAGTGATGCGAAATACCCACACATCGTTTATGTTGAAGGAGAGAACACCAAAGAATTTTACAATAAAGCGTCTTCAAATGTTGGAGGCCAAACGGTTGACTTAGAAGGTTCTTCCCTTATTTCAAAACGCAAGTTAATTTTGTAATATAATGAAAATGTTCTAATCTTCGAAAATAATGTTAACAGTAGCTCATCCTCATTCAGGAATTGCCTCACTAATATGTAATGAATTGTCATGAACGAACTATTTAGTAGCTGATTCTTTTGATTCTTAGACTGCTTGATAGCTCCTATTTTTATGATGCTTTTATTCTTCCTTAATGTAGAGAAGATGATAAGGGGTCTCACTCAGGTGCCTTGGGAACGAGTGGATGTTAGCTTTGAGACAAGTAAACAGCGCTACGTTGCTCACAGTACAATTCAGGTACGGCTTTGTATCTTAAATCTTCACTACAAAATTTGTGTGATATCCTTTTGATGCAGTCTTTTAAAAATACTTTCTTCACGTTTTGTATGTAACTTGATATTCTGCTTTAGCATTTGGGGCACCATTCTATTTCTGCTTTTATAGGAAATCATGTTATGTCCAATGATTTTTCCCAAAAGTTAAATTAGGTTTATGAGATAAAGTATTATATTCTGTGTGACAAGGAAATAGATCTAGGTGAGTTGACTCATACAAAAATAAATTATTGGGGTTTTAGAATGTTCTAGTGAAATTTAAACGAGGCTTCGCTTGTGAGTTTGGTTCACACACTACCTTGAAGATAGTAATCTCATAAAATAAACTTGTAACAGTGATGATGATTATTCTTGAAATAAGAGCATTATGTCAAATACTAACTATAGAAATTTTTACATCTTACAATGATTTCAAATTTTTTCAAACTTTATCAATTAGGAATGCTTAGGAAAACATACAATATAAGATATGAATTATGAATTTAACTAAGGCTCAAATACATCTTAGTGCTATAAACAGGACCTGCAGATAACCAGGTCTCAAGACTAAACCTGATGATCTTATACAATTTTGGCTTCGTAAAGCCTATGAAGTACTGCAATCTAGTCCAATCCCCAATAAAAAAAACAATACTCTATATAGCACTTGGAAATTTCAGCTAATGCTCTTATAATTTCATTGCGGTGTGTGTGACGGGATTGAGCACTCTATTATTGTCTGTTGCTTCTGCCTCCTGTTACCATTCCAAGAATTTGTCACTTCCTGGGCATTGACACATCAAACTGAAGTTTTTGATATATATTTGAGATTTAGAATTTTTTTCTTGATAGAAGTTAAACCAGTTTTTGGCTTTGCATATTAGATTTTGAATTTTACTCGCTCCGAATCTTCTCTCACATTTTCATTTGGAGAGGAAGCAATTAAACTTGCAAGCTTTGAAAAATTATGTAGCAAGTAGGCTCTTTTTACGAAGATACTGCTTTAGATTGATGTTCTTTGTTTTGGGTGGTTGCTCTCGATCAGGTGAAAACCTACTGGTTGAATTCAGATGGCGCTGATGTGGTATATCATATGATAGACAACTTCCATCTTTAGTCTTTTTGTAAAGTTTGATGTCAACAAATCAATGTTGCTTGAATGTTTTGCATCGTCATCCTTCACGGATGAAGGAAGTGTTGTACATTTTATTGTGGCATGGACTGTTGATTTAATGCATCTTTATGTATATGAGACCTGCTATTTAGTGGTTCCTTCATAAATTAATGTTATTGAAAAAGCTGCTATATTTTGTTGTGTATATATTTTTGTATGCTGTACAAGTCCTATAGCACACTTGGATTTGGCAACTTCAATCTGATTCCTAATAATTGTTCATTTATTTCTGCATTGATCTTTTGTTGTTGTCGTCGTCTTCGTCGTCATCATATAGCTAGTGTTATACTGTTCTTGCATATTTAATAAAATGTGCACACAAATTTTAACTATATGACTAGCACTTAAAAAGATTTTTGCAAAGATCTTTTAGTAAGACACATTCTCTTATTTTGTAGTAATTGTACGGTGTGAAAGAAAATTTTACAAATATTTGATGTGTGGTGCGAATAAAATTGTGGATATAGAATTTATTTTAAAGACATGTTAGTATTTGTCATTTTTGTTAGTGGGAGAGTTTAACCGGTAACCTTTTCATTTGTTAAATACAGTTATTTAGTGAACCGAAAAATAAATTTTTACTTAGCGGAGGGAGTATATTCAACCCAATGAGGTGTCAAATGTGACAGTTAGGTTTTCGTTGAATATAAAGTTTAGTGCAAAGTCATTCTTTGTAGAAACTTAACATCCCAATTAAGTTGACACTCTGAGCACCACCAATTATATGCAACACCAAACAAATTTATTGATATAACAAAACTGAAATTTGGAGGGATGGACTCAAACTCGAGAAAAACAATCAACTGAATTTATAAGAAGGCAAAACCATCTTATTGCAAATAAAATCCCGAGCAATAAAGCTAGAGACATTTTCCCACCAATAAGATTTAAACTAAAACCTGCTAACTTATCACCAGAACAATTTCCCGAGAACTGTTCATATGAGAGCCAATCTAATCTTTCAAGGAATAATATGATTATCAAGGTTGTCAGAACCGGACCGGTCATCGAACCGGCGAGTTCACCGGTTCAAGGTTTAATTGGTCGGACCGGGTTCAATCGGGGTCGAACCGTTTTTAATTATATATATATTTTAATTAATATATAAATAAATATATATATGAATAATTGCTCAATATTTCATAATTTCACATATTAAAAAGATAAAATATCACAAGTCAAAATAAAATAAAATTTATAATTCAAACCAAATGAAAAATAGATGAAAAACAAAATTCTTTCCTATTCTTACGACGTCGTTGTTTTGTTTCAGATTTTTAAAAAAAAAAAAATTAAAACGACGTCGTTTTGCCCTTTTTTATTTTTTATTTTTTAAAAAAACTGCAAAACCGCTTGACCCGCTCGGCCGGTTCGCCAGTTCGACCCGGTCCAACCCCGGTTCACGCGTTTTTTTGCCGGTCGGTTTCCTATCCGTTTTTTGCTCAAAATCGAACCGTTTTCATGACCGGTTCACGGTCCGACCGGTCCGACCGGCCGGTTCGGTCCGGTTTTGATAACCTTGATGATTATTATTAAAGGCATCAACCATTAGCTTGCATTCACACAAGCCAAGACTTATGCTAATTATCTGACTTTTTCAAATATGTAAGTCTCCCAATTCACTTAGCAACAATATTTAGGAACTGACAATGATTAATTATGTTTGAAACATGAAATAGTAAAAGAATATGATTAAATAAGTATTAATATCTATGTATGCAGTTTGGTTCAGTTTGATCTAATTTTATAAAAGGAATCCAAAATTCGATCCTAGCAATTTTCACAAAAACACATTCAAACATGTTCAATAACATTCTATTTTATCCAGTTTTCAATATTTTTGAATCGGTTTACCATTTTAAAATAATGCCTTTGTAGAAATAAGCTGGAGAGATTTCAACATCCAAATCACTTAAATTTTATAATTGGAATAGTAAACAAAAAAAATATTTAAAATTGGAATTCCTATACTCAGTGACTGCACACATTCACGCAACCACCGACTACACAACTGCTCGATGTCTAAATCTCAAGCTCAGTAATTTTAATTCTTACCGATCAAAATTTGTTAAGATGTATGGAATTTTGAACATATAATCATAAATAATTCATCCAAATTCAATATATAACAATTATAGTAAGATTTCTACTGGTGATAAAAAATGTAATGAACAAGAAAAATAGTTGTTGGTGCCTTCATTGTCTGTTTAAAAGTCAGTCCTGTAGTCCTCAGGTTTGTACCATAATGAGAAATCAATTCCCTTACTTTTTAGTTCTTCTGTTGCAGGTCCAATTCTCTCCAGCAGCTGTGAAATACACATAAATGTGATAATATATTCAATAACATATATTTATTATTTTTCATTTTCAGTAAACTGCAAAGTGCAAACCACTCCGTAGTATATAAACTGATTTACTTTATTATTAGTAGAAATTAGAACTAGAGATCCAGTAGAAAACTATAATAAACAATATAAAATCCAATAATTTAGCCTATGATGTGGCTATATGTTAAAGGATACTGCTATAGGAAATTAAGTATATTTTAATAGTTAATTTTTTTTTTTGATAGATAGACGAAATGGCAAACCATTAAAAACTTACACACAAAGTGGAGGGACTGGGGTTTGAACCTCAGTCATGGCGTCTGACCTAACAATTTCGGCATTTCTACTAGCTGAGTTAAGATTTGTTCACATTTAATTTAATAGTTTATTTTAATTTTAAATAATAGTTTACTTGATGTCATTTTATCCTTTTAGCCTTGATGATTGTATTATTTAAAGACATTGTGCTTCATTTGGCAATCAAACATTTAAACAAATATCTTCTCATTTGTAGCAAAAGAAAATATATCCTTCTCTCAAAAACTCATTATCTTCTCACTTGTACCAGCTTCTATTCTAATTCGTTATAATCCCTACTTTGAGACTTTGAATTTTATCGATTTGTCCATAGAATTCATTTTCCCGTTTCAAATACATAATAATGTCTTATGAATAGTTTCAATTCTAGACAGTGCCTAACCCCAAGTCAGTATTAGCCAGTAAACACCTAAAAACCGTGGTTAATGAAGTTCAAAATCATGATTAATTGTGATCAATGGATAGTTAATAAGTTGCGATAACCATCCAGTTAGCATAATGTATTTGAACTTTGTCAACCATTCAATAAAGTAGTCGGTATCAAATAAAGTGCAATGTAAACATCTCCCAACAGCGAAATCAGAGACTAACCTTTTCATGGAGCACACCGTTTGAAACCAAAACAGATCTATCAAAAACACTAAACTTTCCTCCGTCCATCAGAGAAACTGTGCCACCAGCTTCCTCTACAATCTATAAGTTAATGGAAAAAACTGTAAGCAAAATTATCGCAAGTAAATGATTCAATAAATGTTGAAAGGTTTTCATATACATTATAATGCTCATAAGCCATGCTTCCGAATATAGGGCATGTTTTTGTTAACTCTACATGAAGCACGGCTGCCGCACAGCGCAGGAAGTTGACTAGCAGGGCTCAGATAGATAAAGAGGAACAGGGAAGACACTTTTTTGTTATCGCAGATAGCTTCGGCTCATTGATTTGATCCCAAAATTCAGGGATCTTGAGTCTGTTTTCACTTGTATATATATTTGTTGAAATACACGAAAATAATGGCAGATTTCAGTCCTTTGTATCACTAAATACGAGTAGTTGTTACTTGCTTTCCCTTTGAAAATGCGAGCGTTCTAACAGATTTCATGTTATATGTTGATAATGTAGAACTTACCAAAACACCAGCAGCCATATCCCATGGCTTTAGACGATATTCCCAATAAGCTTCTACAATTCCCAAAGCCACATGACACATGTCCACGGCAGCTGCACCAAGCCGTCTTACACCCTAAGCATCAAAGTCATGAAAGATAATTAGTGAATCGCCAAAAATGAGGAACATATTTTGTATATATTAGATGCATACCCTGCTGACATCCGTAAATTCTTTGAACAGTTCTATATTAGTAGCCCAGGCTTCATCGTGTTCATAACCAAAACCTGTCACTAGAAGAGATCGTTCCACCTGAAAGAAACGAAGCTTACTCAGATTTTTCCAACAAAAAAAAACTGAAATAATGATATGATCAAGGATTGAGCAGTTCCCTTTCTGTACTCTAAGGCATTATTTAATCATTACCTGATCAGTTGCACTCACTTGGATCCTCTGGCCGTTGCAGAATGCTCCACCACCTACAAGGTAAGAGAGATAAAACTAATCACTAGAAAGAGAAAACAAGTTTACTAAATAATTTTTATTTTCGTTGATAAAAGTTGGAATAGAATTTTATTTCACCAGAGGTTGCAGTGAAAATGCGAGTATTCCAGCACATAGGACCGCCAACAAACTCAACCTGAAATTAATAAATTTCTTATTAGCTTATCCTGTTTTTCCCCAGCTATATTTTCTCCTTAAACAATTTTAAGTATTCCTTCAACAATTTTATGTTTTGATTATGTAATTGATGTATGAAGTGCGTTATACATATGTTGATACATGATAAAATGGCTGAGTTGTTTCTGGTATGCATGATCTGTCTAGAATATATTAGGATTGGTTTAGATAAGTTTTGGAAGATAAAATATTCTAGTCGTGGCCATCTCGCCACATGCTATTCCTCTATCCCAATTTCAGGGTCAGCTGCTCTGTGCCGCTATCTGGGATAGACAACTATGCGATTTCCCATTTGCTTTTGGAAGCCCCGATATGAAGTCCAACGAGATGTCACTACACAGCTGTGTCAAGATGGATAGTGGTTTCCAGAGACCTAAGGGATATAAAGATTACAGTATTTGTTTCTTCAGCAAATCTAGTATTCTGCCATGGAATTTTTAATATCCTTCCTCATACAACTCCAATAGAAAATCGCTGCTTTTCTACATGGAAATTTAGTGGTGTGTATAGAGATTCTACTGGGATATATATGAGGCATGCAGATTCTGGATCGTATATGCAAAAAACAAAATGTGGTTGTTTGATCATGCATTGAAGTTAAATGTCAAGTTACGGCACAAGAATGAGTTATTACCAATGAAGGTTGCGTTAAACAACATGAAATAGAAGTTAAAGATAAGAAAAAATCACCACTGTAGCAGCAGTAGGCTTTCCTCGATATAGAACCCCAACAGAAACAGCAAAACTGGGATAGCCATGTGCAAAGTTTGTTGTCCCATCTACAAAATTATAAAAGATTTGTAATCCAACTATCTAAGTGATACAGGATACAACAAATGCATGAGGAAGATGCAGTCAGAAATAACGTATTTCCATATAGTGGGAATAATAGTATTTTATGTTATAATTAGTCTTAGAATTTGGGGACTCTTACCAATTATAAATACTTTGTCTAATATAAAATAGGCTTAATTACACTTTTGGTCTCTTATCTTTATTTTAGGTTTCAAGTTGGTCCCTTATCTTTTAAAAGTTTCATGTTGGCCCCTTATCTTTTCTTTCGTTGCATTAGTTAGTCCTCCCGTCAAATTTTAGGTTTCAAGTTGGTCCCCTATGTTTATTTTAGGTTTCAAGTTGGTCCCTTGTGTTTTAATTTTGTCTTTTTTAATTAAAAGAAAATGACATGGAACATGACTGGGACCAAACTTAAAGGACCAACTTGAAACTTAAAGAAAGATAAGGGACCAACTTGAAACCTAAAATAAAGATAAGGGACTAAAAGTATAATTAAGCCTATAAAATACATATATTGTATATAGTCTAACATACAAAGAACACCAGCAAATTGGAATTTCACTTGAAAAAAATTGTTGGCCCGAAAAATTCCAAATCATTCATCAAATGAAATAATACATAAATCGGAGTCCCGGTGATATTCTGGTGATAAAATAAAATATCTTTATATCTTGATTTAGGGAATCCACTACACTACACACAAGACAACCAAAACTTATTGCAATTCCTGAAATACACAAGCGAATTATAGGTTTAAATAGGATCTATGTAGCATTAACGCTTCACATTAAAGGTGTGTCCGGTGTCAAACACTGACGCATGTAGTCACATTCAATTTTTCATCAAATTATTACTAGTGTCAACATGTCAGTGTCATGTTCGTGCCTATGCATGTAGTCACATTCAATTTTTCATCAAACTGACGCATACTACGATTGAGAGGAAGAACATAATCAAGGAAGTCAAATTGATGTCTTTCTTTCAAAGAAACTCCAGATTCAAACAGGGCATGTGTGAAGAAATATATTTGAATACCAGAATCTAGCTTTTAAGTTCACTTGTATGCTTAAAACTACAGTTATTTCTTAAAATCATGGAGCAAAAGGAAGCATTGAATGAAATCACAAACCTAAGGGATCAATGCACCAAAGATAATCGGAAGCTACTTCTCCTATAACACCTCCTTCTTCCCCAAGAATAAGATGATCTTCAAAATTCTTCTTCACCACTTCTAATATGGCTGCTTCACTCATTTTATCCGTCCTGTTAATTTACAAATGACTCTTATTTAGTTAAAGAGACAAACAAAACATGTACGATCAACAACAAGACGAGCTATCAGTAAAAAAAACAACAAAAAGGAGCTTTGAGTTTAAACTTAATACTTATCAAAAGCATAATATTTGCAGCATACAACAGAGCTTGAACAAAATAAAAACACCGTGCAAGTTAAAGACTGTACAACTATTTATATTATCTAACTAAATGAGAACATGAAGAAAGGCCATAGAGGAGACCTTACTCAGTCACCAAGTCAGTTAATCCTTTATACGTAATATTCCGTGGCTTATTAACAGCATCCATCACAACCTGAATATAACAAAGTCGTGGAATTCATATGAAGATAATTGGATATCAAAAGTTGACTTAACTAGGAAAAAATAAGGTATAATTAGCAATAATATACAGTGGAAATTAAACTGAACCAGCCAAATATGTAAGCTTTTGGTATTAGACCCAGTTACCTGGTGGCTTAGTCATATAACTTGACAAGTAAATTTACCTCAATGTATACTTCCCTATGAGTCTCCCCTAGAGTGATATACACAATTATAGGTATGGCATCTACTCTATTTAAGAGTGTCAAGACGATATTGTTAATGTCCTAAAACTTAAGAAACAGATGCTAATCAATAATTAGACTTTGTTTGCAAGCCTTCCCCTTACTGAACCCAAAATATTCATAATTATATGTAAAAAGCTTTTAGTAGCTTCCGGAATCAGGATTGTTTGGTGACATCGAGGAGTGAGAAGCAAAATGTAGTTGCAAAATCAAGTGCAAAGACGGAATTTATAGCAATGGCTCAAAGGGGTTGTATAGCATTTATGTACCTTAGTCTCTATAGTATACCTTTGCTTTTGTTCAGAATTAAAAGTGAAATAATATTCAGTTTTCGTTACCCATATTTCTACGTGCTCTAATGAGCATTATAGTATAACTGTTCCATATTTCTACTTGTTCTAATGAGCATTATAGTATAACTGCTCTCTCAACTCCATGATTAAAGAAACTGACTCAAATGCTATTCTTCTATGTTTGCTCCCATTTAATCTAGCATACACCATACAATCTGGAACTTTACTGATAATACTCTCTCAAAAGTTTCACCTTATCCTCCTGGATGGAGGCAAAGGGGTCCCAGATATCCTCAAAACCTACCAAAACTGGTCACGGATGAGCACCTCCGAATTACCGAAGTGTTGAGCCAAGCCGATGGTTTAAGACCAGAACCAGTTGAGAGCCTGTAATTCCTATTCTTCAGACAGCATGAAGAGAAATGGTTGGCAAAAGACTCAAATCTGTAGGATTGCATCTTAATATAGCTCAATCACTTTCTTGATGTTGGACATCCCTCCTACGTTTATTGGCTCGGGTTTAGATTAGATCTAAGCCTAAAGCAAATTAGACTTTATCAACTCGTCGAATGTAAAACCACTTTCAGCTGCCATTCTATTGATATTGCATCAAAATTCAGCTCAAACCACACCCTTTAATGCCACTGCTCTTATTTATGTTAGTTAAATAGCATAGCTAAGACTTGTGTTTACTAGTTTAGTTTGATCTTCTAGTTGTGCATGATAAGCTGAACAAAACTTAGGGCTGTTTGGATTTACTTATTTGGGAGGTTATAAAATAGCTTATGTAAATAGATAAGTTAAATAGTTTATGCAAATAGATAAGTTTTTATGTTAATTCATAAGCTCTCACTAACGAAAATTATATATTCATAAACGATTTTTTCATAAACTACCTTGACAAACTTATGAGTAATAAATAAAGGGTCCGTTTGGATTGACTTATTTCTGAGCTTATGCAAAACAGCTTATGCAAAGAAATAAGTTTTAATGTAATATTCATAAGCTTGTCAAGGCAGTTTTCGAAAAAAACAGCTTATGAAGATACAATTTTCGTTAGTGAAAACTTATGAATTATAATAAAATCTTATTTATTTGCATAAATTATTTTTCATAAGCTAAAAAATAAGTAAATCCAAACGGGTCCAAAAGTTTTTTTTGTTGTTGGTCAAGTAGTCTATTGGCTAGAATTTCACTATCTAAGGTGAATAAGTGGGAGTATCATGTTCGAACCCCGGTCCCTGCATAAGCTATGCTCACGGAAACGTTCCAAAAACTTATTTATTTGCATAAACTATTTTGTATAATCTAAAAAATAATCCAATCCAAACGGGCACTTACACTTCATTCCAACAATATAAAACAACTCAGTCCTTGAATAAGCACATTTCATTGATCAGTTGGTCTACCATACCATAACTAATAATTGCTCTATCGATTCCATTAAACTCGAATCGAATAATGCAAGAAGGAAAGAAAGAAAAAAAAAAAAAAACCTGAGCACCAGTCTGAGCAGCAATTGTAGCAACTTGAATGAGGTGAGCAGGTTGAATAGGACCAGTCGACAGTGCACCAACCTTTGAAAACTTATCATTCGTATAAATTTCAGATTTCAAAGAATTGCTACATAACAGTTGCGTCCTCGATTTCAAGCTCCAATTTCGAAGAATTGGACGATGATGGCACGGTGATATTTTACTGTAAGTAGGAAATAACGGACACAGTTTTGTAGCTGCTGCTGCTGCAGAGAATAATACAATTGACATTATGATTAAATCAATTAATTGTTATCTTCTGATTCTGAAACTTTGAGTGATGTGAGATTGTGACTCTAAGTCTAAGGAAGAGAAGAAAAGATTGTGTTTGAGAAGAAGGTGAAATCAATCTGTGTATGAAAAAAACTCCTCCACTAGTTTGACCAAATTAATTGAACCGGAGAACTGAATCAAATTGAACCATTTTAAATCGAACCGGTTCATAAAAAAATGAGAACCAAACTAAAAATATTAATGTATTTCGATAATTGATACAATACATCAAATAGAAATACAAATTCAATATAGCTAAAAACTAAAAATTATGAATTTGTGAACAAACTCACAACAACCAAGTTAATAGTATACGATGGCAAACTGTCTATCACATGGTACCCTCCTAATTTGTCCGCATGTGCAAATCTATTAGCCACGTAGACGATTTAAACAAAAATTTGACTAAAATGAGCAACTTAAAACTTTTTAAACGTAAGAGATCAAATTGAAACCTAAAATAAACATAAGGACCAAATATACAATTAAATCTTTATTATATTATTGTAAAATAATAAAGTTTATAGAATAGTAAATTTTGTTAATGGTATATTAAGTATGACCTGATCTTGAGACTCATATTCTTAAAGATTTAATATGAATTCGGATAATGTTACATGGAAGAGACTATTATGTATGTAGAATGATGATCACATCGCATGAGTCATGAATATGGAGATATTAAATCTATACATAGGTATAAATATTAAGGTTAATATTTATACTAGATTGACCCGCCATAAGAATACTGCATAGTATATTATGAAAAATATCATAACTTATTCTCATAGTGATAACATTGTATATCATCCTTAGACCTGAATCAACTATGATCCATAGATGTGGAGCCAATTACCTTATTGTTATTTAAATGTTCTTTGTGATAAGATGACTATATAAAATTTGTTAATAGGTACTTCACGAATCATGATGAGGGACATGAGTGATCTAAATGAGACTCCTCCTCCTAAATAACGGGAGAAATATCCATAGTTATTGGGTTGAAGCTATATTGAAAGCGGTTCAGGGGAAAGATGACCCTGAGAGTTTGAGGGTCCTGGGAAGGATTAACCCTGATAGATTAAGGAGTTGTTGGGTTGAAGCTCTATTGGAGGTGGGTCCTGAGAAGGACGACCCTAAAAGATTGATGAGTTGTTTGGTTGAAGTTCTATTGAAGGTGTAACACCCAAACCCCTTAACGCGAATTTATTGAATATAAATAAATAAAAAACTTAAGAAATTTAGGCGTCACGATTATAATACAAAACCACAGCAGAATTAAATCATGCTAGCACAGCGGAAATTAAAAAACAAATATAGTTCATAGTGTATATCATACAATAACTATATTGTTCACACAATATCCCTAGGCTCTAGGCCATATCAACAACAAGGATATTATGCTTACAACAAAAGTAAGGATTAACAAGGTCAAATATGCCATCACGGGCTTAAGTACAATTCAAGCGAATAACCCGACACGGTAGACACCTAATCAGAGCAATTCTATACAACCCATAAAAAAGATATACAAGTATATCTAAAGGAGTAGTCTAAGCTAAACTCCTCACCAAAAAGTGTGCTACACTAAGCACAAGCAACACCTCTAACTCTGAGCCGGATCCTCAACCTGAGAATCTGAACCCCCAACGGTCTAGCACATAACACAAAGCATGAGAGTTAGATCACATAATCAAAATATAAGTGTAAGTAAAACGGTACTTAAACACTCCTTCATAATACATGCATAAATCACAATTATACATATACATCAACATATATCATTCCATTATAAGTTATTAATTAGCCAAACATGTGTCACATATCACTTATCACATAAATGTACACATAACCTAATGCAACTCTAATGCTTCAACTTCATGAATGGCACCCTAGACATTTCTAATGCATGTGGTACCATCTTCTTTATTAGAGTATCTCACCTCTAATATCCTTCTTTATCGGATAAATATAATCCGATATACTTCTTTATTAGAATATCCAATATCCTATTTAATTCATGAATGCATGTATATGTCTTTCATGAATTCACTCAAAATTATTTAGCATAAAGCTCTTCCTTTACTATGTGGAACACTATCCAACATGCTTCATCATTAAGATTAACAAAACCTTAATATTCTTCATTTATAACTTCATACATGATTAAGAATCATTAACGATTAGCAATGAGCATTATAAGCATCAACAAACATCAACAATCATGTAAGAATACTATTAAACCATGTTACAAGTGTCTAATTACACTTACAAACATCAACAAAAGTTGCAGTCTCAGTACTGTTCGCTAAGCAAACCGTAGCGAACGACATCAGGAAGTCACTGACTCATGGCGAGCAGTGGCGAGCTGTTCGTTGAGCGAAGGCTTGGCGAGCCATAGCGAACCACACCAGTGGGAAACCTGCTCGTGGCGAGCTGTTTGCCACCAGTTCGCTGAGCGAAGGCCTAGCGAAGGCCTCCTGTCAGGAAAGCTCAAAACTTGCGTTTTCCACTCCAAATCACCTAAAAATCCCATTTTTCAAGTTATAAATCCCAAATGAGTTTGTATTCAAGTATAACAAACATGGATAAACACAAAAGGACAGTTCATTTCATAGATCCACATCATAAACATCGAAAAAGTAAGGATTGAATACTTTTTCTCAAAACTCTCAAGAACACAAAGTTCTTGAGTTTAATCATTCATAAACTTCGTTTTTAATCATTAAATTCGTCCATACATCATGTTAAAAGCATATTAAGCATGTTATGAACCTTAGAATCGATTTTCATTAAGAAAAATTCATTCAAACTAAAACGAAAATGGGGTGGAGGAAGTTCGGGTGAGGAGAAATCGACATTCTCCCCTTCTTCGAGTCACCCACGATTATGAAACCTACTCTCATACCTGGATTCGAAGAAAACATGAAGGTTGATCTTGAATCTCTACACTTTCGTTGCCCTAGCTTCTCTTGAGCTCTCCCTTCTCTCTAGAATTTCACAAGAACATGAGAAAATGAATTTTCTCACTAAGCCAAGCCCCTAATGGGCGCCCCTCACCACTCACAAGGCCCATTGGGCCTCAAGCCCAATTGATTGGCCCAATAACGCGTTAAATCTCACTACTCGCTTAATATCTAAAGTATTCGATAAATAACTAAAGTTATTAACTTAATTAAAATGCCACGTCAATAAAATATTTTAACACACAAAAACTAATAAAATGAAAATTGGGTCGTTACAGAAGGCGGCTCCTAGGAAGGACGACCCTAGGAGTTTGAGGAGTTGTTGGGTTGAAGCTCTATTGAAGGTGGCTCCTGGGAAGGACGACCCTGAGAATTTGAGGAGTTGTTCGGTTGAAGCTCTATTGAATATCCCTACTTCAGATTTGTTTTTATTCCTTATCTTTCTACATAAACATTCATCCTTTGCATCTGCATCATCTGCACTTCATGCATCATTAACATTGATAAATTAAGAATTTCACCCATGTTTAGAAGGACTTATCATTCCGGAAGAATTTAAAAAAGTAAACACTATTTACCCCTAGGGCATTGTTTAAGGAATATAAAGTAAATGGGTCCATTAGTTTTGTTTTGATTGAGGAGAAAGATCAATTTATTAATTCAAATTAAAATATAAAATGGTTAAAAATTAATAGGCTTGCCTCTATCTATGAAGCACTGATACGTGACACGATACTGATACAATACGATACCGATACGAGAAAATTTTCAAAATTCCCGTTACGATACGTCCGGGATACATTATTTAAAAACTAAATTTAAAATTAAATATATAAATGCACAATATATAAACATAACTAAAATTGATAATGATAAAAATTAACATTCAAATTACTCAAAATAAGAAAACAAGTTACAATTACATATATTAAGTTAAGTACTACCCAAAAGGGGGTGAGATGGGTAGCTTAACTGGTTAAGCTAGTTGAGCTAAGGGTTAAGGAGTTGGAGGTCCAGAGTTCAAGTCATGACAAGGAGAAAAACTAATAAAGACATAGTAGTTGGTAACATTCAATATTTAAGAGAAAATAAGAATTGTATTAGTCTTCTCTCCTACGTTTCTATCATCAAAGAACATTAATTGCCCAATACTTTTTCGATCGATACGCGAATCAGAGAAGTATCCGACAAATATTGATTATATTTTATTTTAAAAAATAATATTAATTGTCGATACTTCTCTGATACGTGTATCAGAAAGTATTGGATGAGTATCTGTATCGAGTACGTATCGGACACGATACTTTGCCATTTTTGGAGTATCGGGGCTTCACAGGTCTCTATGCTTCCATTTACTTGCTACTTTTTCTCTCTCATACTAGCATCAACGAGAAAGATGAAGCGTTCGATCCTTCTCCAACAACTTATTTATTTCTCCATTTTTCGGTCACCACTCTCCGACGCGGCGGTTCTACCCTTTCCCGGTGATTGGTTTGTTCTTTTTGCAGATAAACACGACTGGATCTCATTTTTTAGAAACTCAGATTGATACACTGTTTGTACGAATTTCCGGCGACCTGCATCATCGGCCAGAATAGTGAAGTTGGTTCTGCATTCCCCTTTATAATTTAATCTCTTCTCTCTGACCAATCCTCGCCGACCCAACATTCCTTTTCGTTGGAACTTCTTGACCTTCTTGTTGGCGATATCTCCGCCGTGCAATCTCCTTTGTCACCGGAAAAGGAAAAAATTCGGAGTAAAGTGTTAAGAGATCTGAGGTTGCATCTCATTCGCAAAGAAAAAACATTGTGGTGAATAATTTTTTTTCTTTTGTAGTCTATCAAGGTAAAATAAGTGGGACCGATCTAATTTACTACTTCTTATTTTATTTGTTTTTTAACTTAAGGACAAAATAAATAAAAAATTAAATTAAGGACAAAATTATTATTGATTTTTGACAGAAAAAAACAGTAAAACAAGAGGAGTGGCGTTGATTCTGAGAAAAAAAATTTAACGACTATAATTTATGAGGAATATTAGGGACACTTTTTTGTTGTCAACATCCTCTTTAACATTCACTTTTTAACGGCTTGAAAATAACGTGGGTCCTTCACTTTGGAAATATGTTCACATAAATTGGGTCCAAATTAAGTGGTTGTGATTTTTAATGGTTTGACGATTTTTGACCAAAAATTGTCCGAAATCGTTCGAAACCAACCGCAGCCAAGAAATACTCAACCTTAATGAAACCCACATGAGTTTCATCAAATTAGAGATTGAGTGTTCAAATATTGCTAGAACTTCTCTTAAATTAACCGACTTAATTTTTTTTAATGTAATTAACCGACTTAATTGACTTATTCACACAAATGAAAGAGAGACATAATAGTACCTTTTTTTTGACACAGATAATAATAGTACTTTTTTTTTTTTAACTACTCTCAATCATGTATTTGTATATTCACCATTAGTAATATAACACTCCATCAGATCCTTATTATAAGAAAAAATTTATTCTTTAGATTAATAGAATATTAGATGTATATGATCCATATTATAAACTAAATACATCAAATATTCTATGAATATAAAAAGTAAATTTCTTCTTATATAAAGGATCAGTGGGAGTATTTATAATTAAAATGAGTCAGTTATTTTGGGAAAAATATTTATTTTTTTGCAAATAAGTCGATTAAGTCAGAGAAAGTATTAAAATCCATATAATGAATAAAGAAAAGTCATCGTTTTTTAATTAATTAAGAAAATAATGATAAAGGAAAAATATATATTATAAAGAAATCATAATTTTTTTTTTTTTTTGACAAAAGAAATCATAAAGTATTTAAAAACAAGAATATAGGGAAAGCAAGGGCATCATATTGTCTAGATAGAGACAGTAGTATATGAAATTGTAACTAGAAGTGTTTGTGACTGAACTATCACTACAAAAAATTGCAATTTAGCTTTAAAGATATTAGCATCAAACCATTTATGATGCAAATAATGTCTATTTAGTGTCCACAAATTCTAATACAATGGTTTTTTTTGTAATTTATTTTATTACAAAACTTTGCATTAGTAGTACGGACTCTATTTTGGACGCTAATTAGAGCTTTTTTTGACGAAAATTATAGCTTTTTAAATTTAAATTTAATTTTTTAAATAGCATCTATATATTTGGACACTAAATTTTTTTAATATTTTAAATAGAGTCTATTAATTATATAGCTAAAAAACTTTTGCCCAATTTATTTATTTCCACTTTTATTTTCATATTTCCCTCACTCTTTTTTTCCCACTTTTATTAATTTTTTTTTGTCTCACTCACACATTTCTCTCGCAATGGTCCCTCGTGAACAAAACCCTAATCGTTCCCCCTTTTACTCGTAATGCTCACTTATATTCATCTTACAAAGAGAAACCGTAAATCATTTTCCCCATTGTTCTCTGTTAACTTCGTATCTTCAATTCATCTTGGAATTTTATATTTGCACAACGCGAGCGGGTGAGCACTAAGCATCATATTCTTCCTCTAGAAGAGACAAACGAGGAGGTAAACGTAAACTTGCGTATCTTCAATTCTCATCATCTAAGCCTAATTGACGAGGTAAAACACAATTCTCATCATATTCTAATATTTTTATTTCATCTTGAAATGCCAATTTTTTATCTTCAAATTGATAATTGAATCTTTGGGTTAGAGTAAAGTAGATTACATTTTTTTTCAATGATTTTTTTTCATGTCGATTCCATTTCTTTGCTTATCTTTATGTCCCATTCTTGTCCTTTTGACCGATAATCAAGGTTTAAAGTGTTTTTTTTTAATTATTAATATTATAGATCTGAACATCATAGATCTGAAACATTATTTATTGAAGAATGAAATTATTTTACCGTGTAAAATTGACTGTGTAAGCTAGATCATTTGATCTCAAATTAATAACAATGATTTACAGCTTTGTGAAATTTGGACCTCATGTGATCTTGATCCTTGTTAATAGATCCTTGGGTGGTGGTGGGGGGGGGGGGGGGGGGGGGGGGGGGGGGGGGGGGGGGGGGGGGGGGTTATTCGGCTGAAAAATCTTTTTTCAACTTAAACCTTATTACTTAAACATCAATCTTTTTTCAAGATTTATTCTTATAGTTCTCAAGAAAACATAATGACTTCAAGAGCTTTTGTTGATAAAACATATCCATTATTTTATGATAAATATTAAAAAATAAAAATAAAAATTATTGTCTAACAATGTTGGTTTATGTCAAAGCAAAACAAATTTGATTCCTATCTTTAAGAAGTTGCTCTCAAGAAAATTGAGTAAATTGAAAGACATAATTGTTACTATCATGAAATTAATTAATTATAGACTATTCATGATTGGTTGTAAAGATGACTAACTATTTTTTCACATAAGAAAGAATTAAATTCTAATTGTATAGTCCAAATTAATCTTCCGCCACACTATCTTTCATGTAGCCAAAAGTAATTTTTTTTACTTCTCCCCACCATATATAGGAGGAGAGCCTAGGTACGTAGGTACCCGTGCCCAACACATGACAGACTCCCATGATATCTGAGAGGATCCACAATAGAGATATTCACTTTTAAGTACTTAATTGGGTCTCACGAGTACACACCATTCATTTATAATTTTTTAATAATAGTATCTAATAAGTACTCAATCCCTCCATCCCAACATTTCTTAAAAAAATTCTAAATAGTCCCCCCCAATACATCATTATAAATGAGACCCACAAAAATAAAATAGGTACTAGTGTTACCAGTACCTAATAGGTACTCATTTATGTTTTGCTCCAATGAGGATATTTATTATATACTTATACTTAAAAAATAAGTATCCACCATCGGAGATTGTCCGAAAAATCCTCATGAGCCTCCTACACATGTTCTGGCTAAAGAACCTTTGATTTGAACAAATTACTTTCCTATCCACTCACCGCACCATAGGTGTCTAGTAACAACAATTAAGTGACCAGCCTCTGTGAATCTAGCTTTTTTATGTAAGTGGAGATGAAGGGTGTTGTTAGGTGGCAGGGGATTTGAAGAGATATTATCTTCGCTAGATATGGTCTCATGTATCCACCGCATGTTTTTGGAGGTTGTCCATATGGCTTTAGGGGTCTTCCCTCTAGTGGAAAAATGTTTCTCTTCTAGAGACTTCTGCTGAGGTAGTCTATGATTGGTTCTCAGAGGGTGTGATTAAAATGGTGTGCAATGGGACTTTCATCATCTTTCTGGTTTGACCCTTGGGTGTAGGGGTGTATGCGGGTTGGGTTGGGCCGGATTCGGCCTAATCCGTTACCCAACCCATTTAATATTCAATGGGTTGGGTTTATCATCAAATCCGCACTTACACTATTAAATCTGAACCGAATCAACCCGGTTATTAAAGTGTTGAGTTCGTGGGTTACTCATCATATTAAAAAAAAAATTGATAGAAAAAAAATACATTTATAAAAATCTTCTAAAAAATTTATAATACAATTTAACACAATTGTGACACATTTCTAACACTTAAATTTAATAAAACAACCTCATTTAAGTTTAAATAAAAATTCACCCTTAATCATAACACTTAATAAACTAAACAAGAGTAGCAAATTTTCAAAAAACACATCATTTCCATGACCAGGTTGGGTACACGTGTAGACGGGTTCAAAAACTCAAATCCAATACCCGAACCGATTGCTTGTGGGTATGGTGGGTTGAGCCGGATTCTACCCGCAAATAAACAGGTTCGGGTAAATAATAGGTGAGTTTGATTGGGTCGACGGGTTCGCGGATTGACCCTCATCCATGAACACCCCTACGGGGGAGTGTGTATTAAAAAACCACTATCAAAGATTGCTTCAAGTGTTTGAGCAACAATTTAATTTGGTAGGAGACATGGGAAACTGGTTGGATGAAGAGTGGCATTCAGATTTTAGATGGAGGAAGGAGCTCTCAGTGTGAGAGATTGAACTGCTTTAGTCTCTTAGCGGCCACCAATTCCTGGTCTTGGAGACATGATTCTTCCGGGATCTTTTCGGTTAAGTCAACATACTTGATGCTCACTACAAGAAAACAAGCATTTACTGGCGGCCTAAAATCCTCTCAAAGTACCTAAAACCGCCAGAAAATGCTTATTTATTGGTGTGATCATTAATGATTTAAATTTTCTCTTGGCAATTACTTCAGGATAGGCTGCCAACCAGACAAAACCTTCTTAGGCATTGGGTGATTAGGGATCCTGGTGATGCTTTATGTGTGCCTTCTATAGGGCTTTGATGGAAGCAATAGATCACATGCTCATTACTTGTGATTCTATATCTCTAGTTTGATATTCCCTCTTTAGGTGGTTGGACTTCTAGTTTGTGTCTCCCATGAGTATTAGTACTATTTTCCAAGGTTTTCTAGGTCTTGGATTGGGCAGGAAGAATATTTTAGGGTGATTGTTAATTTGACATGCTATTACTTGGATAATCTGGAACTTTCTGAATAATGTCATATTTACGAGTGAAATTGTTTTTGTCGAATATTTGGTGGATAAGGTGAAACTATCATTGTGGAAGTGGTATATGACTAAAATTCCTGATAACCCCTGCTCCTTTTATGAGTAGCGGGTGCTCCCGATCTTATGTTGGAGTTGATAATGGTAGGCGAACTGCTGTTTGTGAGTCTCATTGCTTCTTGGTGGTGGCAATAATTCGTATATTGATGAAAATTGAGATGGAAAATAAAACTAAGTTGCGTATAAAATTTACTACATAATGAAGACTTAAGAAAGATTGTTATAGATATAAAATCTTCTGGGTTAATAATGCGACTTAATGGTTTTAGAGACATAAATGAAGAGATATAAATTCTAATCTTTTGAAACAATTATTAAATTTATATTATGACGTATATGTATTTAAGGAAGTGTTTGAGAGCTTGTAAATCTAAGTTGTAACATGTTCATGTTCGTACAATTTTCTCCTTATTTTGGAAGCTCAATCCCCAATAAATTAACAACTTAATTACAAGTCTCATTTCAATGCCTAATCACATCCATCACAAAATTTTATCTCATGGAATAGAATGCATGAATTAATGTCTAATTTATTTTAGTGTTGTGCATGCATGTTGAGACAGTTTAATGCAGTAATTAATTCTGGTCGTTGATTTAAGATCAGTGAGTTCAGATTTCAACGCAATTTTATAAAGTGAACTAATCTCAGTCACGCATTTTGATTAGACGGCTGACAACTGTAAATGCATTTTTAGCGGGGAATTTGATTCGCATGCATGTCCTAACATAAATACTTTATCAAGTTTGAAGTACTTATTATTATGACCAATGCTTTACTTTTTTCTACAGTTGCATACTTTAAAAGGGTTTTGTTTCTTTTTTTTTTTTTTTTTTTTTTTTTTTTTTTTTTTTTGGTAGAGAAAAAGGGTTTTGTTTCTAACAATCAATTATTCTATATTTCAGATGTCTACAAAACAGAAAACAACATCTCCAACAAATCATAAGATCTGGAATGGGTACCTTCAGATGAACAATGCTTTACTTTTTTCTACAGTTGCATACTTTAAAAGGTAATTGATTCATCTACTTTTGAACTTAGTTTGCATGTGTAACTTTTACTCCTTTTTTTTTTTTTTTTATAAAAATATACGTAGGAATTCATACTACCAAAGTTTTTTTTTTGACTAAATACTACTAAAGTTGTTTGAGTGTTTTTCTCTGAAGACATATAAATAGAGTAACTTGTAAAAACAGTAGTAACCCCCCATTCCAAAGACTTACGTTCAAAATCAAGACTTAGAGAAAGCTATCACAATCAAAGTGTAGAATCTGTTGAATATGTAGTTTGTGTTGTTGGAGTTTGTTTAAAGTCTCACATTGCTTAGGTTCCCGGGATGTGAAGTGTATAAATATGTGAGGGCAACCTCACCCTTTGAGCTAGCTTTTGGGGATGAGATCCAAGCATATTTAACAAGTTAATACCATGTTAGAATCAGAGATACACAAATAGTAGGAAAATAGAAAGACGGCTAGGGTTTTAATAAAATACCAATAGCTTAACATTACAAAAAGGTTACTGGAGAATATATAATAAAACCTAATGGACTCTAAACTAACAGGCCCAATAACATAGACTATTATTTTATTATTTAACACCTACTCTTAAACTCATGATGCATCAACAAGAAGCATTATGAGTTTGTCAAACAAAATACGAAAATAAAATAAACTACCAAATAAAATAAACTTCTAACATCACCCCTCAAGCTAAAGCTTACTAAGCTTTAAGCTTGTTACAAATTAGCCCTGACAATAAATTAACCCAATTAAGATCATGATCAACCGAGAGCAGTCATTCGCAGTTAATACATAAACCATCAAAGAAGGGAGAAACAAATCAAATTAATCCAACATCCAATCCAGTCCGGTCCAAAGTCAACCAATCCAAATCGTACCAAATCAAACTAAACCGGACCAAACAGAAGAATCAGCCAATAGAGAGATGCAATCAAACAGTGCAATCAATCAAAAGAAATGCAATAGGGAGAAGTGCAATGCAATCAGAAGAGAAGTGCAATAGGGGGAGAAGTGCAATACAATCAGAAGAAGTGCAATAGGGAGAAGTACAATACAATTAGAAGTGCAATGCAATCAGAAGAAGTGCAATAGGGAGAAGTGCAATACAATCAGAAGAAATGCAATAGGGAGAAGTGCAATACAATCAGAAGTGCAATAGGGAGAAGTTCAATGCAATTAGAAGAAGTGCAATAGAGGAGAAGTGCAATACAATCAGAAGAAATGCAATAGGGAGAAGTGCAATGCAATCAGAAGAAGTGCAATAGGGGAGAAGTGCAATGCAATCAGAAGAGAAGTGCAATGCAATCAGAGAGAAGTGCAATTGGGGGAGAAGTGCAATAAGACAAAATTATGCCAAATAATCCCCAAACTACCATCAAGCCAAACTGCGCCAAAAACAACCACATAATACCAAATCAAATATTTCACCTTCATTCATCTCTTAGCAATTTGAACCACTTTATCATTACTCATTGTAATTAACCACTGTGAGAGAACTAACCAAAATCAAATGTTGTAACAAGTTGCTACTAACAAAAATAATAATAGCTTAACATTACAAAAAGGTTACTGAAGAATATATAATAAAACCTAATGGACTCTAAACTAACAGACCCAATAACATAGACTATTATTTTATTATCTAACACCTACTCTCAAACTCATGATGCATCAACAAGAATCATTATGAGTTTGTCAAACAAAATACGAAAATAAAATAAACTACCAAATAAAATAAACTTCTAACAGAATCATCTTCTACCAAATACACCTCCGATATTCCTTGGAACAAAATCAATTACATCTCTAATAAAATATCATGATAAATTTGATGCTTATAAGATGGATAACACTTCTCACAAAAGAAACACAAAAGAAAATCTTGTGTTATTCCAAGTTCACCATCTAAGTCCTTAATCCACAATTTAGACACAAAAGATACAAAGTCTAGACACAATTATCATATATTAGATATACAAAAGCTTTTTTCTTTAAATTGCCAAGATATAATATATATTGAAAATGGAATGAAGTATAAGTAAATCCAACATTGGAGCAAACTACAAATGGTAATAAGACCACTACAAAATGATCCCACTAAAAAACACTTCTTCTAGCCATTCATAAAAAAGATAAGGAGTTTCCATTTTTCTAGCCAAAAACCATATTATTTCTATTTATCAAAGTATCTCTCCATTTTTTTTTTCAAATTGTAGACAGAATTATCATAGTTTAACATTTGAAAACTCGTTTTCACCATGAAGTCATCAAACCCTTCTATTCCATTGATTAAAAAAAATCTCTTTAGGGAGTTTTTTTTTTTTTTTTTGAAATAGCAAATATTATTAATAATCTCAACCATAAGCACAAGTGCAAAATGGGGGCAATAGAAATACAACTCAAGCACTGGCAACTCAATCACACGCTGCTTTGTTTGTTTGTTTGTTTGTTCTGTTTCTGCAAAGTCTTCCCTGCAATACTAAAGCTTTTGTGCCTCAATTGAAACTAATTCATCATGTTTTTTTTTCAACATCCTCCGGTTTCTACGACATTTCATTTGTATTAATATGGAAATAACAGAGTTAAGAAAGAAAAGTAAGCATGAGAGCAATCAACTGTGAACATACCAAAAAGGGGACTAAACTGCAACCTCAAACCAATTTTTGTTGCCTACCATGCAAGTCATATTATAGACCCTAAAGAGATTTAAATTAAGGTTGCAATCGTACGTAGATCCAGCTGCAGTCATTCCGATTGTTGCAGCATGAAATGTAACAAATTGTACTAAGTGGAACCACCGTGCTACTACACTTTTTCTGAAGAACCATGCTACTATATATGAAACATTTTGGGAATTGAGATTCTGAAATGTTATTTGTTAGTAAAAAAATATAAACAAATATGTCTAAAATCGTCTGATATAATTTTTAATGTGATTACGTATTGGTCATGCATGTCATTAAAAATCCACACAGCAAGCATTTTTTAAGAGTGATGCAATTGTTAAACATAAGAAAATGTAAATTATGTATGACTCTTATAATTTTAATTATAATATTTTAATTAATATTTGTTGCCCCCCTTCAATTGTTTTAACTTTAAATGTCTCCTTAATCCTTATTCAATTGTGTAGTGGTGAAAAGATGCCTGATGTCAAATGGCCTCAAGTTGTTCATCTGACATGGAGTGTCAAATTACATGATTTTCAAAAATACATTCAAGATCTTACTCGCTCACCCAATAGAGGATTGATGGTAATAACTTTCTTTTATTTTATTTATTCATTTGTTCATCTGAATTTGAACTAGGGGTGTACATGGATTGAGCAAATCCGGTCGACCCGGTCAAACCCACCCAATCTAAAAAAGTGGGTCGGGTCGGGCTAGTGGGTGAATATAGATTTCAAAAATGGAAAACCCATAAAGAAAATCGGGTTTCGGGTAAAATCGGACCCAACCCAAAAAAATCCGCCGACCCACTAGTGCTATGTATTTTGAAATAATTTTTATGAAAATACTAAAAATTTTGCCATCTGATTATTAAATATTTTTATATTGAAAATAAGTTATACTATTTTTTATGAAAATAAAAAGATTGAATAATTTTTATAAATAAATATGATAATTAATCGCACTATTCATCGTTTAGTCATTTGATATTAAAAAATGTAAAAAAAAACCATTTGGATAACACACTATTCAATCCGTAAATTAGTGAATTTACACGGATCTGGATTTGGTGCTGTCCAAAAAGCACACAGTTTCACGTTGTACTGCATCCTGACCGTCTGATCACAATCCAACGGATCAGATCTATAGTGGTTACTTTTTATTGTATTTAATTTAAGTTGTTTGATCGTGATCGGACGGTCAGGATACAGTACAGTGTGAAACTGCATGCTTTTTGAACAACACCAAATCCAGATCCGATTTGCACAAAAAATGTGATTATTTTTTATAGTGAAAAAAAGTTACACTATTTTTTAAGAAAATAGAATGGTTGAGTTACTTTTATGGAAAAAATATAATGATTCGACATTTAGATATTTAATATAAAAAATAGAAAAATAATTTGGGTAACCCACTACCCAACCCGGACCAACGTAATAACGGGTGGTTATTTTACTAGACCCAAACCGAAACACCCTATATGGTTCGGATTTTGATTCTGGTCAAACTCAACTCAATCCGGCCCACGTAAATATCTAATTTGAACGGTCAGCGCCTGCCCGTCATTATTCAACTCAAATAATCACATTCATAATTGTTTGATGATGTTGCAGAAAATTACATTTATTTATTGAAGCTAATTAGTGGATCATAATATATAAATATAGTTTAACCAACATGCTCTTATCAACTAGCACTATTAGATTTTTTTAAGGCCAAGTAATTTCTTGGTCACTAGAATATGTAAATTTACAATGCCTATAGTATCTCATTTTGTTTCTATAATAATTTGTTTTGCATGGTGGGATTGTCCTTCTTTCCTCTGTTGTAAAAATATCCTTGTAATTTGCACCATCAATATTACTTTATTGAAGTTGTGATTAAAATCAATTTAAATTACTCTCAATGATGTAGCAATTAATTTCAGGTAGTCTCCTTGTATTGGAAAAAAGGAATTTCAGAAGTTGCACTGGAAGGCATCAAAAAGGTAAATATATATGGATGATCTAAAGTTAATTTAGACTAATTTGATAGATATTTAAGTGAGTAAATATCCAAATTAGTACTTAACATTATAGTAGTTTAATTTGAATAAACCTAGTTCAAATAATATTATCATTAAATTTTGCTATTTCAAATATTAACAATTTAAGTATTCATTGGTATTTAAATAAGTCATGAATTCTTCTTTAAGGACATGTTTGTTTTAGATTTAAAAAAAATGATTTTTTTTTTGAAAAAAATCATTTTCAAGAAAATCATTTTTTGTAGAGATTTTGAAAAAAATCTAAAGCTATTTGCCGTTTGTTTACAATCATTAAAATCTATTTTTTTAAGATGGTGAGGGATGATGAATGATAAAAAAAATGAATTTTGATAAAAACTATTGAAAATAGATTCTCATCTTGATGAAAAAAAAGATTTTCTTTACTAAAATGATTTTTGAAAAAATCTGAAATAAATACAAGTAAGATAAAAAAATAGATTTTTTTTTGGGAAAATTGATTTTTTTGGTGAAGTTATTAATCTGAAGTTATTAATCTTCCCATGCATAGTTTTAACAATTTCGCACCATGATTAAACAGGTTACAAAAAAATATGTAGAAGATGGAAGGGTTGGGCTTGCAAAATTGAAAGCTGGATTTGATCTTTATGTGTGTCCTCACGATGACACAATACTCACCATACTTGCAAAAAATGGATTATTTAATGGCAAAACAGCCATTGAAGAGAACAAACATTCTCTCATTGGTTGTGTAGTATGGCGAAAAAACCAAATAAATAATCGTAATTCTGATCACCAGAAATTATCAGAAAAAAATAATCCTATTCAAAAAGTGTCTCCTATTCAAAAAGTGTCTCCTATTCGCTTGCCTTTAGAATCATCAGGAAAAACTGATCCTATTCAAAAAATGTCTCTGATTCGCTTACCTTCAGAATATCCTAGTGCCTCATCTTCGCTTTCTAAGTCATGGAGCATTGATCATATTCCTGAGGAGTTGTTATCTCCAATTCGCCATCCGATTATTTTGCCTTTAGAATCATCTAGAGAAACTGATCCTAGTGACTCATCTTCGATTCACATGCATTCCAAGTCTATGGAGAAAAATTGATCAAATTTTCGAGATGTTTTCTCCAATTCGCTATCGGATTCTCTTGTCTTCTATGATAATGGCCTACATTTACAGTGCATAATCCTTTGAGGACCTTTTCTCCTAGTTTAATTTTGCATCAACAATTTGATATTGTCTTATAGCATGTAATTGACAATATGCATTGCCAATTTGTCTTGTTATTGCCGTTTGATCAAAGAGTTCATTATGTGTATTGCTAAAAAGATGGGTGTATGAATGCACAAATTACTATTCCTATAACTTCATGTATGGTATGCATTTTCTAGTCAGGTTGGTGTTGGTGTTGGTGTTAGTTAATGATAGAGTTGAAACTACCGTTACTAGAATTTTTTTGTCGGTGTTGGTGTATGGTATGCATTTTCCTAAAACTAAACAATTAGCAAGAAATTGTTCCGAGTGACAGAATTCGCAGGAAAATTCTTAGAAATATCTGTGGAATTTTCTGAAATAGAAAAATTCGTATGAAATTTCTCTGAGTGGCAAAATCTGCTGGACAAGCTTTGGAAATATCTGCGGATTATTTTGCGCAGGAAATAAGCAAATTTTTAGAAGTGTACACATAGCTTTTGTTAGGAGGCAAGTCAATAGAGTCGCTCACAATCTTGCTAGAGTGTCTTTATTTCAGTCTAGTCCCAGTGTTCATCATTTTTATCAACTTAGTTGTATCTTTTCTATTATATTGAATAAAATACAATGAGTTCATTATGCTTAAAAAAAAAAATAGTATACACTAGTGAAAACATAAAACAAATTAAAGACAAGTAAAATATTTGATTTCATTCCTTTCTTATATAATATCCATGGGCCTATAAAGCCACAAAACTCCATTAAACAACCCAATAAAATAAAAGTTCAACTAATAACATAAATAAAATATCTGACTAATATCTAAATCATTTAATTAAGTACCACCAATTAATTATTTAATTAACTACTACTTAATCTTTTATCAGGACTCCAAGGGAATGCTTGGTTAAGAAACAAGGAGGGTAGATGTTGTAACACCCAAACCCATCATTTAAGTAATTATACCTTTATAAAAAAAAAATTTCTCAAAGTACGCAACGAAAAATTACATTTCAATTATAAGATGTTGGTTCAAGGTATTACACTCTTCACTACAAAAATAATACTAATGTATTTAGTAAAACTGTGTTTATACAAAATAAATCTTCTTTATGAAAAGATACATTTTTCCAAATAAATACAATAAGTCCTAAAGACTCTAAATACTAAGTACACTATTTTCTCGTGTCACAATCAGAGCGGAGCTTCACCGACGACTCGACATCGATAAACACATAACCTGTGAAATATGGTCCCAAACCAGTCAAATACACAAAACAGAGAGTTAGGAAACATAATCCAAATAATTACATGTGCAAGGAGCATACTTAACATATGCCAACATTTTGTATCTAACTCACGCACACACATGCTTAGTTCATAGCTCAACTCTAAGATTACACAATAATCAAGTATTAGAGCAACATTTAGAATCACACATATCTAAACACTTCAACACATTCCAAATAATACATCGACAACCATTCCAACAAAGTACCATCACACACATCAATAAAATAGTCAGTTAGTCGACAACAATGTCACATATCAAATATCACATAATATGTACACATATCCTCACATAGTAATTCAAGCACAATTATGTCATTCCAGTGCCAATTATCAATTATCAATTATTAATTAGAGATACACATAGACCCTAATACAACTAATGTCAATCACTCATGTCACCCTAGACATCCCTTATGCACGCAATACCATTTATTCATTCATTTTCGGATACATAATCCATATAATTTTAAGTCATTTAGGACACTACTCGTGTTTAGATTTAAGTCATGACAGACTCTGCATTGTTCAGATTTAAGTCATGACGGACTCTGCTCATTTATTAAGACACATCAACAGATAGATTTAGCACTAAGCTCGTCAATTATAAATATGGAACACTATCCAATAGGGATGGCAACGGGCGCCCATGGGTGCGGGTTTGAGTGATACCAAACCCACACCCGAAATCAACACCCAAACCCAAACCCAAAGGTTGTTCGGGTGGCAAAACAAAACGCACGCCCACACCCATTGGGTTCGGGTTTTTCCACCCAAACCCAAACTCACAACGCATTTTGTACTACTTTGCAAATTTAAGCAAAACAAGGTAAATTTAAGCAAAAACAATGGAATTTAAACATATTGTCAATCACTTAGCAAAAACATAGTTTTAAAATTACAAGGGAATTTAAAATTACAAAATAGACTTTCAAGAAATTAAATTACAACTAAACTAAAATTACGTTCTTCCAACTTCCAAGCAAAATTCAAACACAAGCATTCCATCTTCAAGCTCTCTCAAATAGACACACCTGCTTGTTTTGTTCACATTAAGGTCATTAGTAATGTTATTTAAAGCAATATTAAAACAAGTAGTGTTAGTGTTAAAGTTAATCAAAGCTAACCACAATACTCACCATGTTAAAGCATAGAAACAACAACTTCTAATCCTCAAAATGGTAACCGAAACTGCTTTCCATCAATTCAGCTGTATTAAGAAGTAAATTAAAGTTAAATAAAACATCAAAGCCTAAAACTTTTACACCAAATGAAGTACAAAATACATTCATCGTCATACTCCATTTCATTCAACATAGTAGCACATTCTTGTGCAACTTTAGAAGTTCCTATACGTATATATCAAATGTAGAACAACAAAGAGTAATTAGTTGACAATATGTAAAAACTATTTGACATACATTACTTTATATTGAATTAATAGTTGAAAATTTTACCATCATTCTCAGCAGCCCATAGCCAACTCCTAGCACACATCAAAGCCTCTACGATAGTCCAGTTAAGTCGACTACAATGAGGACTCAATATTCGACCACTAGTACTGAAGGCTGATTCAGAAGCTACTGTAGAGATAGGAATAGCTAACACATCTCTTGCAATTGCTTGAAGTGTTGGATACATAGCTCCATTTACCTTCCACCAATTCAAAATGTCAAAATCTGGAGTTTTTTTTTATAACTTTCTCATTCAAATAATGATCCAATTCATATTTAACACTTGAACTTGTGTTTTCTGCAATCGTCGCAACGTATGCATAAAATTCATCTTCATCGTTAGCAACAACAGCAGTTGTACCAATGGATGGAGTGGTAGGTTGTGCATCTCTATGTCTCATCTGCTGATAATCATAAAGCAAACTATAACACATCTCTTTGATTCTACTAGCTTGTTCACCTGATTCTTGGCCATATAACTTAGGAAACTAGAAATCAAGTACAACCATCTTCTTTGTAGGATCCAAAACTGCAGCAACTCCCATCATATCATGAACACCACTCCAATAAATTTGAAACTTTTCCATCATTTTTGTGGCCATCATCTCATTAACTGAATTGGAGGACTTCTTACATTCCTCTATTGCCAACTTAATCTTACAAATCTTAGGAAAGTATAAGTTGGCAGTTGGATATTTTGTACCAGAAATCAACTCAGTTACTTCATTAAACAATTTCAAGCACCCACAAACATCCTTAGCAAACTGCCACTGTGAATTAGTTGGCAAACACGTATATAAAGGGTCACATCGCTTAAAGTTCAACCGAATAAATACATCCTTGTACTCTATGGCAATATCAAGCATCTTATATGTGCTATTCCATCTTGTTGGACAATCTAGAGCTAACTTTCTAGTGCAAGCAATTTTCAATTGTCTAGCGGTATTTTCAAATTTTTCATACCTTTTTCCTGTGGCACTCCAAAATCCTACACTATCCCGGATTTTTTCTGCCCCATCCTTAATCACTTGTAGCCCATCCTGAACAATTAAATTTAGGATGTGCGTACAGCAACGCATATGTAACAAAGACCCATCGCTTATCAATGATTCCAACAGCAACTTATTCTTAATTTTCTTAATCATGGAGTCATTTGTGCTACAATTATCTACAGTAATTGTACAAAACTTTGAATCAATTTTCCATTGCAATAATGTTTCAACAAGTGCATCACCAAGTCTTTCACTAGTGTGAGGGGCTGGAACATAAATGAACCTAACATAATAATATTTACACTCATTAAGAACACAAAAAATAAAGATACAATTAAGTTATAAAATATAGACTTTGTTACCTCAAGATTCGACTTTATAAAGTCCAAGAGCCATCAATATAGTGAGCCGTAACCGCCATATACCCTTTTTTTTGGTTGCTAGCAGTCCACATATCTATGGTAATCGCCACTCTTCCTTGATGGCTATCTAACATCTTCATAGCACATTTTTTCTCAAAATCATAAACTTTCAATACCTCCTTCTTGATTGTGTTTCGAGTAGGAACTTTAAACAATTGTTGGAGAGCAACAAAGACTCTTTTAAGACCAACGTGATCCACAATTGATAGTGGATAATCGTGCATAATAATAGCTTCAGCAATCAACTTCTTCACATTTTCTGGATTATAATTTCCAATTCCCAACTCTTCCCTTCCCTCTGAGATAGTAGGCATGATGAATGGTTGTCCTTTGTCATGCTTTCTTGTCTTGATAATTTTTTGAACACAACCCTTCAGATGTCCATGCAAGTGAGTTGTTCCATTCGTTGAAGTGGCACTAAGTCGTTTCTTACACCAGTTGCATTCAGCCTTATCTAGCCCCTTCACTTTAACCTTTGTAAATTTTGCCCACACACTACTTCTTAGCTTCTTTGATGCAGGTTCTAAGCTTGCATCAGATTCTTCTTGTTGCCCAACATCAGGTGGTGTCGGATTAGAAGATACCTCATGAGTTGGCTGACTTGTACTGCCTTGTGTAGGATTAGATGTGGTTTCCGGGGTTGTGTTCACTATATCCATTTGACCTATTACCAAAAACAGCACACCAAGAAGAGGTGGATATTAGTATAACAAGTCATTAGATGCAGTTGTTATTATAAGCATACAATAAGTATCTAACCTAACTAACTAGGAACAATTGTTATTATAAGCATACATATAATTTAGGAAAAATAAATTTAACTAATAAAAATCATGAAACACAATTACAATATCTAACCTAACTAACTAGGAACAATTGTTATTATAAGCATACATATAATTTAGGGAAAATAAATTTAACTAATAAAAATCATGAAACACAATTACAGTATCTAACCTAACTAACTAGAAACAATTGTTATTATAAGCATACATATAATTTAGGGAAAATAAATTTAACTAATAAAAATTATGAAACACAATTACATGAAACAATTTAACACGGGAACAAATTAGGAACAAGTTAACATATCTAACTAGGAATAGTTGTTACATGAAACAAATTTTTTTTTTTGAATAACAAAATTTATTAACCAAGAGAGGGGAAGCACAACAAGAATAACAAGTTACAGAGTGTTGGGTTTTTGTATATTGGCTACATTTTGCAAAAACATATTTTAGCCAAGTGTTGAGACAAGTGTGCTGACCCCAAGTGTTGTGACAAATGTTGTTACACTTTGGAACAACACCTGACTCTGTTCCTGCGCGCGCCAGCTAAGGTGTTATTATTTTCTACGCAATCTTTTGAAGATCTGTTTGAAGAATTTGTTCAAGGTATCTTGCAGAAGAAGGCGCACGTGTTTAATGTGTTTCATGAGGCAGCCAAACCCTAGTTTTATTTTCCAAAGGAATTATATTTTTGGAAAATATATTTTTGCGGTTTCAAAAATATAACTATTATTTTCAGAAATATATCACTACTGCCGCAATTCTAGAAGCCCTAATTTTGTCTTGAAGCCCAAGTCATTCTACTACTATAAATACGAAGGCAAGCATATGGATTCAATCATCTAAAATCGTGTTCTTACAAAGCGTGTGTTTTAGGGATTTTAGAGTGTTAATTGTGAGCCTATCTTGTGTCTCATTGATGCAAGCTTAGGACCTGAGTGTTATTGAGTTGTAAGTGTGAACTTCTCCTAAGCTTTGAAGTACGGAGATTGTTCTATTGTGTTGTGTGGTTTACTCGCAAGCTTTTAAGCAAGAGTGAATCCTAGTTTCTTAGGAGTGTGTCTCCACCTGTTGTGATTGTGGAATTGAATAGCAGCGCTGTCTGTGTTGCTAAGGTGGGAATTGGGACGGGGTCTCATATCTAGGAGTTCCTAGGTAGAAGGGTCATTGGGTAGTGATTAAGTGAGAAGTTGTAAACGGGTGAGTTTAGCTTCGAAGTAATACTGCTGATAGTGGACTTCATTCCTGGATTGGTATCCCCCAGAGTAGGCTTTAGGCTGAACTGGGTTAACAACTCTCGTGTGTTATTTACTTTACTGTTTGTATTGTTTTATGTTATTTGCTCTGTTTATAGACAAGTGTTGGCGCACCAGTGACAACATCTGTCTACAACAGACAAGTGTTGCTACACCTTGAGCAACACCTGTCCACTGTGTGCCAGGAATTTCAATTGGCATCAGAGCAGGCACCCTGTTCTGAATTTTAGGGTGAGCTCCAGGGAAATCGTTTCTGGCAAGGATGGACAAAGAAGGAGGTTTTGTTACCAGACCACCTCTCTTGGTTGGCGCTTCAAACTATGACTATTGGAAGTCCCGCATGATGGCCTTCCTAAAACAAATTGATAGCAAGACATGGAAGGCAATTCTGAGAGGATGGACTCCACCTGTGAAGATGGACAAAGATGGTAAACCAACTCTTGAGTTGAAATCTGCTGAAGAATGGTCCAAAGAAGAAGATGAGCTTGCTCTTGCAAACTCAAAAGCATTATATACGCTATATAATGGTGTTGACAAGCACATATTCAGACTCATCAAAAAGTGTGTCTGTGCTAAGGAAGCTTGGACAATTCTTGAGACTGTTCATGAAGGTACTTCTAAAGTGAAGATATCGAAGCTACAACTCCTAACAACTAAGTTTGAGAATCTAAGAATGAATGATGATGAAACCATTCAGGATTTTCACATGACCATACTTGATTTTGACAATCAATTTGATGCCTTGGGTGAAAAGATACCTGAAGAAAAGCTGGTAAGAAAAATGCTCAGGTCTCTACCTAAGAAGTTTGACATGAAAGTCACAGCTATAGAAGAAGCAAAGGATATCACAGATATGAAGCTATATGAACTGGTTGGTTCACTACAAACCTATGAGGTAGCCACAAATGAAAAGATGGATAAGAAAAACAAAAGTATTGCTTTTGTTTCAAATGCTGAGGAAGAAGATCAACTGAGTGACACAGAATCTGAACAAAGCATCTCTGATGCAATGGTTCTTTTGGGAAAACAATTTAATAAGGTGCTAAAGAGAATGGACAAACGCTCTAAGACAGGTGCAGCTGACATTGGTCGCAACACTTACAGGAATTTCAGAAAACCTGTAACAGATGAGAAATCAGCTCCAAATAAAGGTGTTCAATGCCATGAATGTGAGGGGTTTGGTCACATCAGAAGTGAATGTGGAACCTTTCTGAAGAAACAAAAGAAGGGGTTAACTGTAACTTGGTCAGATGAAGATTCTGAAGGAGAAGCCGATACTGCAAAAGCTATACATGTATTGACAAGTGTTTGCACATCTGACACTGAATCATGTGAAGAAGAACTAACCTTTGATGAGCTTGCTGAATCATATAAAAAGCTGTGTCTGAAGAGTGCAGAAGTCTGCAGAGTCTCTGAAGAGCAAAAAGAGACAATCACTAAGTTGCAAACTGAGAAAGCTGCTAATTTGTCAAGAATCTCTGAATTTGGTACTAAATGGGAAGATAGTTTAAAGATCATTGAGCAACAGAAGGCAACTATCATTAACTTAGAAGCTGACAAGATCAAACAACTGACTGAGATAGCCCATCTGAATGAAGAGGTAACTGAACTAAACTCTCATCTTGAGAATTTAAAGAAGCATGTTCTTAGGCTATTCAAAGGAAGTGATCTAGATGAAATCCTGGAAACTCTGCCTGCTCCTAGTAGATCCAAAACAGGCATTGGGTATGAATACAAAAATGTTAATAGGATTATGGATTACAACAAAGAAGGGAAATATATGCCTGAGACAAGTAAACAACCTTCTCCAAAAATGCATGACAGGATGTCGCCACACCTGGCTCCTAGACAGCAGAGACAAGTGTCACCACATGTGGCACCACATCAGCAAAGATGGGAGAGACCTAGATTTATACCTAGACCTAGAAGCAGGTACCACTCATGGAGATGTCACCACTGTGGAAGAAAGGGACACATAAGGCCTTACTGCTACAAATTGTATGGTTATCCAAGTGAAGTTCCTTAAGAGTCTGATCCATCCATTACTAAAACAAGGATGGAATGGAAGCAAAAAGATGATGCAATCAATACCAAGGAGTATACAGCTGAAAGCAGTGGGAAAAGTTTGATTGCCCATACGTCTCTCAGAGCCTCATCAAAAGAAGATTGGTACTTTGATAGTGGTTGTTCTAGACACATGACTGGTGTTGAAAAATATTTAAAGGAAGTAAAATCCTATGCCACAAGTTTTGTGACATTTGGAGATGGAGCAAAGGGAGAAATCAAAGGTATTGGAAGACTGATTGACCATGGTCTACCAAAACTTGAAAATGTTCTCCTTGTAAAAGGACTAACTGCCAATCTAATCAGTATAAGCCAACTATGTGATCAAGGCATGAAAGTCAACTTTACAAAAAATGAATGTCTGGTCAGCAATAATGAAGGAGACATCCTTATGAGGGGTGTTAGATCAAAAGACAACTGCTACTTGTGGATCCCTCTTGAAGAAGGTAATATATCTACATGTCTCTTAACTAAAAATGAAGAGGTTAAGCTGTGGCATCAAAAATTAGGACACCTTAACCTGAAGAGCATGAAGAGAGTCATATCAGAAGAAGCTGTCAGAGGACTACCAATCTTACAGATACAGGAAGGCAATATCTGTGGTGAATGTCAGATTGGGAAGCAAACCAAAGTGTCGCACCAAAAGTTGCAACACTTGTCCACCTCTAGAGTTCTTGAGTTACTACATATGGATCTGATGGGTCCCATACAAGTTGAGAGTCTTGGAGGTAAGAAATATGTTCTTGTTATTGTTGATGACTTCTCTAGGTATACTTGGGTGAATTTCATTAGGGAAAAATCTGAGACTTTTGAAGAATTCAAAAATCTTTGTGTACAACTTCAAAAAGAGAAAGACTGTGGTATTGTAAGAATCAGAAGTGACCATGGTAAGGAATTTGAAAACTCTAAATTTGCTGATTTTTGTGCTGCTGAAGGAATAATTCATGAATTCTCTTCACCAATTACACCTCAACAAAATGGTGTGGTTGAAAGAAAGAATAGAACCTTACAGGAATCTGCTAGAGTAATGTTGCATGCCAAAAATGTTCCTTACAAGTTCTGGGCTGAAGCCATGAATACAGCATGTTACATTCACAATAGAGCAACATTAAGGAAAGGTACTGCTACAACATTGTATGAACTATGGAAGAATAGGAAGCCTACTGTGAAGTACTTCCATGTGTTTGGGTCAAAATGTTATATTTTAGCAGATAGAGAACCTAGGAGAAAATTGGATCCCAAAAGTGATGAGGGGATATTTTTAGGTTACTCAACCAACAGCAAAGCGTACAGGGTTTTTAACTCCAGAACAAGAACTATGATGGAATCAATTAATGTTGTTGTTGATGACAGTGATACAACAAGTGCAGATCCAGCTGAAGAGACAGATGTCATAACACCTGTCCCAACACCTGATGATGATCAAACTGAACCTGAACCTGATCAACATTCTGAGTCTACTACAGAGGTTCCTAGACCGAACAAGGGACCATCTACTAGAACACAGAAGAATCATCCTCTGGAACTTGTCATTGGAAATCCAAATCAAGGAATTGCAACAAGAAGATCAAAAGAAGCAATTTCCAATTCATGTTTCATATCAAAGATTGAACCAAAGAATGTTAAAGAAGCTTTGACTGATGAATACTGGATCAATGCTATGCAGGAGGAACTAACTCAGTTCAAAAGAAGTGAGGTATGGGATCTAGTACCTAGACCAGATGGTATAAATGTTATTGGTACAAAGTGGGTGTACAAGAACAAAACTGATGAAAATGGTGATATTACTAGAAATAAAGCCAGACTTGTAGCACAAGGATACACCCAGATAGAAGGAGTAGATTTTGATGAGACTTTTGCTCCAGTTGCTCGCTTGGAGTCCATAAGATTACTTTTGGCTGTGGCATGCATTTTAAAATTCAAGCTATATCAAATGGATGTAAAAAGTGCATTCCTAAATGGCTATCTAAACGAAGAGGTATATGTTGAGCAACCAAAAGGGTTTGTAGATCCAAGCTTTCCTAACCATGTTTACAAACTAAAGAAAGCACTCTATGGATTGAAACAAGCACCTAGAGCATTGTATGAAAGACTGACTGAATTCCTTGTCAGCCATGGATACAAGAAGGGTGGTAATGATAAAACCCTGTTTGTAAGAGAAGAGAAAGGGAAGCTAATGATAGCTCAGATATATGTGGATGATATTGTATTTGGTGGAATGTCGCGACAAATGGTGGAACATTTTGTGCATCAAATGCAATCTGAATTTGAAATGAGTCTTGTAGGTGAGCTAACTTATTTTTTAGGTCTTCAGGTCAAACAAATGGAAGACACCATATTTATTTCTCAAGAAAAATATGCAAGAAACATTGTGAAGAAATTTGGTATGGAAGGTGGTAGTCACAAAAGGACACCTGCACCTACACACTTGAAGCTTACCAAAGATGAGAAAGGGGTTGATGTGGATCAAAGTCTCTATAGAAGTATGATTGGGAGCTTACTATATCTCACAGCTAGCAGGCCTGATATCATGTTTGCAGTTGGAGTTTGTGCTAGATACCAATCTGAACCCAAGATGAGTCATCTGACTCAAGTGAAGAGGATCTTCAAATATGTCAATGGCACATGTGGCTATGGAATTCTATACTCTCATGGTAATGATTCTACCTTAATTGGATATTGTGATGCAGATTGGGCTGGAAGTGCTGATGATAGAAAGAGCACCTCTGGTGCATGTTTCTTCTTGGGAAACAATCTAGTATCTTGGTTTAGTAAGAAGCAAAATAGCGTGTCTCTATCAACAGCTGAGGCAGAATATATAGCAGCTGGGAGTAGTTGCTCTCAATTGTTATGGATGAGACAAATGTTGAAAGAGTATAGTATGGAGCAAGATGTCATGACACTCTACTGTGACAATCTGAGTGCTATAAACATTTCTAAAAATCCTATTCAACATAGTAGGACTAAGCACATTGATATACGTCATCATTTTATAAGAGAGCTGGTAGAAGAAAAAATTGTTACACTTGAGCACATTGCATCGGAAGAACAATTAGCAGACATTTTTACTAAAGCGTTGGATGCAAGTCAATTTGAAAATTTAAGAGGCAAACTTGGAATTTGCCTTTTTGAAGACAAATAGCAGTTACAGCATGCAATGCGTGTAACTACCTCTCATCACTTTAAGTTACACGCTAATCAAGGAAGTTCTCATTCAACTTCCCACAACCTCCATCAACCACAATCATTACTTTTCATCTATTCTCTCTCTCACGCTCAAAAACTCTCTATCTTCCTCATCAACATTTCTCTGACTTCTCCTCTTCTCAGAAAACTTCAAATCCAAATCATGTCTAACTCCGCCAAATCTTCACCAACAAAGTCAGATGCTACTCCATCACTACAAAAGGTGGTAATCGATGCTGTTCCTCTCACCACCATACCTTCCATAGGTCCAACTATGAGGAGAAAATCAGTTGCGAAGAAGGAAAAATCATCACGAACGAGCATAAATCCTTCATCTCCCTCCTCTTCAATTAAGAAAACGAAGCTTTGAATCCTGCAAAAGACCATTTCTAAAAATATGAATTTGGGTTAGTTCATCAAATCCATGATTAGGGCATTTACGCAGCATTGCTTTGTATCGATCCCATGCTTCACATAAAGTCTCATTGGAGCCTTGAGAAAACACCGCGATTGATGTCTTTGACTCCATGAATTTATGATGTGGAAAGAACCGATCAAGAAACTTCTCTTCCAAGGTATTCCAATTTGTCATAACTTGAGCTGGTAAATCAAGGTACCAATCTTTGGCCTTTCCTATCAATGAATGTGGAAACATTCTCATGAACACCGCTTCCTCCTCCGCTTCAGGAGCACCAAGTGAACCGGCAATTTCATAGAATTTGACCAAATGGTTGTACGGATCTTCATGTGACAAACCTGTAAAAGGGTTAGCATATAACAATTGCAAGAGTCCGGTTTTCATCTCCGTTTGTCTTGCACCTCTGGGAGGCCTTGCAAGATGAGCAAGTCTCCGTGGACTGTTGTGACATGGCCTTATACCGGCACCTTCGTTACGTGGCGGATCGTCAGCCATCTCTTCGGAGATTGAGGATGTTGAAGAAATAGAAGTTGAAGTTCCTTCTTGCAGCTTCTTTTGTTTGGCTAGTTGTTTTCTTTTCTTTCTTTGACTATTGTTTCTCCTTGCTGTTCTTTCGATTTCTGGATCAAAAAGTAAATTCTCTGCAGAAATCTTTCCTCGCATAAACAGGACAACAATCTAACCAGACAAGTTAGCGTGCACAAAGGATAATAAATAATAAAAAAGTACAAAATTGCTTAAAACGACAGAAACCATAATCAAACTTATCAATATCAAACGCCAGTCCCTGGCAACGGCGCCATTTGATGAAATACAAAAGCAAGTATTTTCGTTATATCGTATCCACAGAGACTAGTGTGATATCAAACGTTGATTTGCAATTTCCATGATTTTAAGTGCGGGTTTTTGTAAGATTTGTTTCGAAAACATAAAAGTGCAATTGGATAAAAGGATTTTTAAACTTTCGGATGATAAAAAGTTGTCGGAACTAGATTCATTATCTCGTTAGCATGTATCAATTAACCTCACTATATATATTTCATTTACCAATCATTATTATCACATATCACACATCGAACGTATCCGTGTTCGGAATACGCCGTGAAATCTATTATCTCTATCAACGTTCGATGTCTCGAATCATTAATCGACATAATAGCATTAAGATCTGATATTTGACGTGATTACTAAACTCGACATCTATGTCTAAACATTGAAGTTTAATAAGTGATTATCTTTTACTCTTGATTCAAACAATATATGTCTATGTTGTTCAAATCTTTTAGAAATAGACAATTAAAACAAGATAACACTTATAATGATTGATAAAGAAAACACATATATTAAGATTAAATTGACTACATGTTCACAAAATAACTACATCTAATCCCAACAACAAAGGAATTTAGCTAGACATGATAAAAGTAAACTTACAAGAAAAAGGGATGAAGAACATCTCTTGATTTCTCAAGTACAATGATGAATCCACCTTCAAGAACTCTTAAAACTAATGTTACTAATATTTCTGAGCTATTACAAAACTCTATGTCTAAGAAAATGGCTTCTGAGCTCTATTTATAGATTTTCAGGACAGAGGAGTTCGCTAAGCGAAATGACGTTCGCTGAGCGAACTAGTTACTTAAGCAAGGGGTTTCTTGACACGTAGCAAAAGGCTTGACTCATCACTTTGTTCGCCGATGCTCGCTATCTCTCGCTAACAGACCCTTCCTCCCGGGTTGTGCTCGCCATCTCTCGCTATCTTTCGCTGAGCGAACGTTTATTTTGCTATCCTGCTCGCTGAATCTCGCTGAAGCTTGCCATGGACCCTTAATCCACTGATTTAGTTCGCTGTAGCTCGCTATGGCTTCGCTGAGCGAAGGCTTCAAAACCTGCTTTTCTAGCCATTCCTAACAAAAAATGCCTTGGGATCAATTCCTCTATTATATTTACACCAAAAGGGGTTTTAATCAAGATTTCTTTATAAAAGTATTGGTAAGTGCTCATAATTATCAAACATTATAACTAAAATTGGGCACTTATCAAATACAACATAGACATATATTGTTTGAATCAAGAGTAAAAGATAATCACTTATTAAACTTCAATGTTTAGACATAGATGTTGAGTTTAGTAATCACGTCAAATATCAGATCTTAATGCTATTATGTCGATTAATGATTCGAGACATCGAACGTTGATAGAGATAATAGATTTCACGGCGTATTCCGAACACGGATACGTTCGATGTGTGATATGTGACAATAAAGAAAAACAATGACTTAACCCTTGTCTTAGGATGATTGAGCATTGAATTTAAGTAGGGTTGAAAACAAGTTGGGGAGAAAGAGGTTATTTGTTTGTTTGAAAAAAGAAAAAAAAAAGAAGTAGTTGAAAATGGTGATTGTGAAAAAGAAAAAGAATTTTGAAAAAGATGTTACAATCAAAAGAAGTCATTCAAATTGAAAAGAAAAAAAAAATATATTGTAGCATACAAAAAGAATCACCAAAAGTAAAGAATGAGGAAAGTGAAAGAGGGTGAATAGCTTATGTGATGAAATTCTCAAGAATTATGCTCTCTTATCCTTAAGGCTTTTTGAATCCAAAGAAAAACAATGATTTCTTGTAGCCTAGCCCCATTACAAGCTTAAGAAAGACCTTAGTGATCCATGATTGATAACATGTCTTGTGATTATGTTGAGATGTATGTTTGAATTGAGTTGTTGTGAACACATTGCTTGGATTGAGAGAAACACTACACCCTTGAGTTGAAATACTTGTGAGAATTGTGATTCTAGTTGATTATCTTGTTGTTTTGGAAAGTTTGAAATCTTACTTGAATTTTGAAACTATTTCACATGCATGCTTTGACTCTTTGATGATTATGAAGGTTTGATTTTGAACTTGCAATACATTGAATCATGCAAACTTGAAATGATTGAGATCCAAAGTTTTTGACTGATCATAAATCTTGATTGAATCATGCACAAATGAGGTTTGAACCATTTTGAGAGTTTATTTTGGACTTTTGTTTGAGGACAAACAAAGTTCTAAGTTGGGGAGAGTTGATAAGTGCTAAATTTCAGTTATTTTACTTATACATTTTAAGCACTTATTGACTTATTTTATAAGTCATTTGATGTAAAACCTCCAACTATTTGTAAATATTAGTCTTTACTAGCAAATTAGTATTTTAGCTATTTTCACTTATTAACTTAAATATATTGATATATCTCCTGATGTATAATAGATACTATATTTTATTATATTAGTTATATTTATATAACAGGTTTTAAAAAGAAAAAGAAAGAAGACACAAGTGGCTTAGCTAGAGACCAAGAGCAAGAGGCGGTTAACTAAGTCAAGTGGCACAAATTCTTCATGACAAAGAAAGTAAGAAAAGAAAATGGGTAACAACATAGCAGTCAAGTGGCAGCATAGCAGTCAAGTGGCACCACTTTATGAACCTTATGTTTCTTAAACCAAGTGACAAGGCACGATACTATACTTAAGTGTGAAGTTTTGAAAGCTTATAAAAGGGCAACACATCGGCCATTCACAATTCCATTCTTACACGCCCAAACTAAAGAAACAGGGAGGACTGAAGCACGGAAGAAACAAGAGCAAGGCAAAGGTGGGATGCACGCCAACCGTTCGAGAAATCGACACCGGTGTTGTTATTTCATTTCTTTTCTTCTCACTTGTGTAAAGCTATCATGGTAATGAGTAGCTAAAGACACTTTTGTTGGGATTAGGTGTAAATTACTCTATTAGTATATGTTTCTATTGATCATGGTTTTATATATGGTTTTAGTTGTCTCTCAATATTGATGTTATCTTTGTTTTTGTTGTTTTAATCTTTGATTTGAATTGTTATAGACATATACCTTTTGAATCTAAGAACTAGGATAATATCTATTGAACTCTAAATTCTAGACATAGATTTAGATTTAATATTCACTTAGAGTATCGAATCTTAATGCTATTGTATTGATTGACGATCCGAGACATCGGAGGTTAATAGATGCAATAGATATCTCGGCGTTATCTGGACACGGAAATGTTCGACGAGCGATACGTGATAATATTGATAGATGACTAGAACCTGTGTAACTGATTAGGGGAATATGTATGAATGAGTGATTGAAATCTAATCCCAGCAATTTAATCTCTCTGTCAAATTAATCATCTTTACTACTTTCATATTTTCTCGAACTTTCACAAACAATCATCTTCAAAACCATTCACTTGAAATTATATTAATTGTTGAACGGCATCGATATCGCATCAGTCCCTGTGGAGACGATAAAAACATACTTACTTTTGTACTTTCAACAAAATGTTTGAATATTATCATGTATCGCTCGTCAAACGTTTCCGTGTCCAGATAACGCCGAGATATCTATTGCATCTATTAACCTCCGATGTCTCGGATCGTCAATCAATACAATAGCATTAAGATTCGATACTCTAAGTGAATATTAAATCTAAATCTATGTCTAGAATTTAGAGTTCAATAGATATTATCCTAGTTCTTAGATTCAAAAGGTATATGTCTATAACAATTCAAATCAAAGATTAAAACAACAAAAACAAAGATAACATCAATATTGAGAGACAACTAAAACCATATATAAAACCATGATCAATAGAAACATATACTAATAGAGTAATTTACAACTAATCCCAACAAAAGTGAGAATTAGTTATACATAATAACCTTACAATACATAGCAAAAGTCCTTTAGTTTTCCCATGTCTCATTATGGGATTGTGCTCGGCCAACAGATTACATCTTCCTCAGATTGGGAACGAGGAAATTCCCACTATCAATGATGATTATGTTGACCGCTACTGCAAGCCGAAGAGGAGAAGGGCACGACAACCACCACCACCACCACCTCAGCCACCTACTCAACCAGCCACCTCCGGATTCTCTGATCAAAATTTTTACAATTTCTTTACTCATTTATATGATCAAAATGATGCAGGGTATAGAGCCATGAGTGCAATGCAGCAGTCCTTCTATAATCAGCACACCGGGCAGTCGGTGATGACACCGCAAGATTTCCAAACCTATGTTGCATGGCCTGAGGTCAGGCCTACTTTCATTGGGGGAGGGATGGCACCAGATGCTGGTAACAATGAGGAAGCTGGTATGGAGGATGATGATGAAGAAGATGATGGTGAGGGTGATGCAAGCATGGCAGAAGAAGATGAAGAAGAAGCAGATTCAGATGATGACTGAAAGCTCACAAAAATTAGTGAAAATTTACAAGCTTTCAGTCATTTATTTCTTTTACTTTATTTAGTTGTTTGTCGGGAACAAGTTAAATTCATGTTTTATGTGGTTGTGTTAAGTTTTTGTATTTTGAACATGTGTTGTGGTACTTAACAATGTTTGATGACAATGTTTTTTAATGTTTTAAATGTTAATGTTTGATATTTGGTGACAAGTTTTTAAGTAGTGTGAATATTGTGAATAGCTTTTTGCAAACAAGCTCACATGATTAGGAAAAATCTGAAGTTAGGTTTGTGGTAAATCAATGATCAAGCATGTTGAATATGTTTTGTGAAACTTCATGTCAAAACTTCTTGATTAGTCCTTGAAATAGGCTTAGGAACCTAACATGGTTTTGAATTGTGTTGATTGTTCTAAGATAATTTTCAATGTTTTTGTTGAACATGATTGAAGCTTGTGTTATCAACCTAGCCGGGTGAGAATGTGTGAACTTTCCATTGTTTACATAAATTTTTGAGAGCCAGCAATGATGTGTGCTCATTTGATTTTAACTTAATCTTGCTGTCACTAATGTGTTTGATATTGTGGATATGATCAAGGCCCTGTTTCTTTTTTGAGTGATAACTACTTGGCCAAACTTAACCTACCTTGTGAGATAGTGATCTTTTGTGTCCCCTGTTGAGCCTTAAAATTTTGAAAATTGTTTGTTTTATAAACCCTGAAACCAAAAGAATGGAAAAACAACTACTCTACCCTTGTCTTAGGATAGGAGAGCAATTGTATTTCAATTAGGGTCATGTTAAGATTCAAGTTGGGGAGAAGTAGGTTACAAATGTCATAAAAATGATTTGGAAAAGTAGTGGATTGGGTGATTGAAAAGAAAAAAAAAAAAAATGTTGAAAATAAAAGATTGACACAAAAAGAAAGAAAAAGAAAAATTTTGTGAAGAAAGTGTCATTGTAAAGAAAGAAAAGAATCACCAATGAAATAGGGGAGAAAGAAAAGAAAGGGAGTAAATGAATGTGAAATTTTAGATGAATTTGAAATTCTGTAAGTTTTGTATTGCTCTCTTATCCTTGAGGCCTTTTGAAATCCAAAGAAAAACAATGATTTTTGTAGCCCAGCCCCGTTACAAGCTTAATAAAGTCCTTAGTGATCCACGATTGACGACATGTTTTGTGACATTGCTCTGATGAATGTTTGAATTGAATTGTTGCATACACTTTGTTTGGATTGAGTGAAACACTTACCTTTGAGTGATATATTGGTGAGAAATTTTTGATAACACTTGAGTCTTGATTGTTTGATAAAAATATGGAGAATTTTGCTTAGACATAGCAATCAATTCATGATCATGCTTTGTTCTCACTAGTACAAATATAACATATTACACAGCATGTTTACATCTGACGAGCATATGTCAGATGTAAAAGGCTATGTGGAGTAACCTTTTCATCTGACTTCAATATCCACAGATGTAAAAAATAAATAGACAAGACTTTTTACATCTGACTTCAATGTACCAGAGGCATAACTAAACGCGGTGGCAATCTTGTAATTATGGTGAAAATTATCTAAAATATGTATGTATCTGGCCATATTTAGGCACAGATGTAAAATGTCAGGTTAAATACAAAAAAAAAAAAATATTTTTGGAACAAAGGTAAAGAGTGTATCTGTCTCTCTCCCAAAAGAACTAAACCCTCACCTTCAAATCGCGTCCTCACCTTCAAATCGCAGCGCCGTCCTCACCTTCAAATCCACAGCGCCGTCCTCACCTTCAAATCGCAGCAACCCACAGCGCCGTCCTCACCTTCAATTCGTAGCAACCCAGCAACACCCACCCTCTTCATCTTCACGAACGAAGCAAAACCCGTCTCACCTTCACGAACGAACGAAGAAGCAAAACCGTCCTCACCTTCGATTCGCACCCAAAACGCATCAACCCAGCGCCGTCCTCACCTTCGCAAGAACCAGCGCCGTCCTCTCTCTCAACTCACCACCAGCGCCGTCCTCTCTCTCACGAACCCTAACTCCAAATCGATTCAGGTACTCTTCTTTCTATTTTAATCCTTTTTAAATATTTTCCTTTTTAATTTGAAGGAAGCATTGTTGAGAGCAATCAATGATATTGATGCGAAGTTTTCTGAGGTAAGTTTGACTTTTTGTTCACTTTTACAAATTTTTTTTATTTGATACATTTTTGTGTGTGTTCTTGTATTAACATCTTTCAATTGAACTATGAAGGAAGCCTCTAGAAATAACCTTCATTCAGGATCTACAGCAACAATTGTATTGGTTGCAGATGATAAAATTTTGGTTGCCAATATTGGAGACTCTAAGGCTTTCATTTGCTCTGAAAATTTTCAGTCTCCTAAGGAGGCTAAAGGTGAGAAAGATTATGAAATATAACCAAACTTTCATTGTTAAAGATATAAGTTTATCATGGCATTATTAGGATATGTATATTATCCGATTGCTCCTTTCTTTTGTCTGAATATATAAATATTATATTATGTAGGGTTATTATAAGGTGGCCAGCATACTCTTTATTTAAAGGAAACATAACTATAAGGTTGTTAATTTTAATATTTTGTTTGTAGCCTCTTTATTAAAGCTGTATAGGCAGACAGAGCGTGATGGTTCTGTTTCTGTGTGGAATCGTGAAAAGTACAGATTAGCATCTTCCAATGGGTTCACTCATTTTGCAGTGAAGGAATTGACTAGCGATCATCATCCAGACAGAGAGGATGAAAAAACTCGGGTGGAAGCTGCTGGTGGTCAAGTTCTAAATTGGGGTGGTGTACCTCGCGTAAATGGTCAGTTAGCTATTACACGGGCTATTGGTGATGTGTTCTTTAAAAGGTAGGTTCGATGGAAATTATTTTCCTAAACTCCAAGCTTATATCAACTTATCAAGTGTACCTGCAGCCTTCTGTCACGTGCAAGGCACTTCATTTTGACATGTAAATTTAAACCAACTCCCACACTTGTCTTAAAATTAAATTGCAAAAAGGTAGGGAAGGGAATGTCAGGCTTCAAAATCGAAGCACTAACGCGTGTGGGGCTAACAATTTAAAATATCAGGCTGACTGGTTTTTCTTTACACTATGTGTTGAAATTGTAACACATTTCTTATAATAATGAACTTTCAACAGTTATGGAGTTATATCTGTACCAGAAGTGACTGATTGGCAACCTCTAACTGCAAATGATAGCTACTTGGTGGCTGCATCTGATGGAGTCTTTGAGAAGTTGAGTGTGCAAGATGTCTGTGATTTGTTGTGGGAAGTACACCGTTTTAGTGACATGAGATCAGAGTGCACCTCTTCATCTTCCTATTCATTAGCGGATTTTATTATTAATACTGCCTTAAAAAAGGGCAGTATGGACAATATGGCAGCAGTTGTTGTTCCTCTGGAATCTGCTAAATCTTCTGCGAACTCACTTAGAAGAAGCTATACTGAAAATGAGGATGCAGGCTTCCCATCATTTGGGCTGCAGGAATCAGCTTACAGAAGCTCAGGTATGTTTCATGGGTTTAAACAATGAACTTCATATCTAGAGTTCCAGACTCTGCGTAAAGATTTCCTCCCTATGATGGTTGTTAATATTAGCATATCAGTTTATACATAATGAATTGAATGTATATGGTAATATCAACAAGGTTAGGTCCATTTTTTTGGTCATTTAACAGGAAATTAATGCAGATACGACGACCCTGATCTCTGAGTGACATGCAATAGCAAGGAGATATATTATATATAATAGGCATGCTATATGTGCTCATTCTACTTATAGACAGTTTTACAAAGTTTATCTTTTCTAGATGATACATTTGCCATGCATTTGTGTGTAACAATTCCTTATCTGATGTTTAATTTCGATGAAAAAAAAACAAATTTTCAAAGGTATATATGCTCTGCCAGAAACTTAAATGATTACCAAAGTTATTTAATTTGGTTGTTCCCTTTTTAGGCTCATGTTTTTCCTATTGATTCCTACCAACTAACTTATTATCTGGAACTTACTCAGCTAATGATATCACCTCTGATCTATTGCACCTGGAGCACCCTCATTTGCTAGATACCAAGTTTAAGCGAATATTGGTATGGCTGTAAGCCATTAGATTTATTATTACTGTTTTCTTCCTTATTTTGTTTATCTCATAAATTTAATATTCCGATGAAGTTAAGGAATGCATTGATAATGAGCAGACTAATTGTATTCTGTCAATTTTAGCATAAAACTTGTATTATGACAGCATTTTGTTTGGTGGTGGGGTGCATGTATTGTGGGCAAAAAAGTTGTATTATTATTTGAGACTAGACAACTAAGTTTTTCTATGCACATAATTTGATTACTAATTTCTCAGTTTTTCACATTCCATGTGATGAGATGTATTTTTTGGCTGATTTATTAGCATTTTTGGTTGAAATAAGTTACATCTATTATCATAAAGCAGTTGTTTTCTTTTGAAGTTTCCTTGCACTGAGATACAGGTGTTAATTTTCAAATTTTGGGAATTTGGTATCTTTATGTGTGTCCGCAAAAATAAATTTTCATCCTTCACTATACACTCTTTTGATATCATAAAGTAATTCATTGGACTTTGAAACAGGCATCCCTCTGGTCAAAATTAACGAATAAATCCTTTTTGGTTTCCTTTTATGATAGGTTGAAGTGAAACATGGTGATTTTGGATGTTTTTATTTATCTGAAAATCTTGATGATTCAGTGGATTCTAAGTGGCCTCCCAAAAAAGATGACCGGGAAGACTATTTGTATGAACTACCCCAGCCTCTACCAGATGCCCTTCACCAACAAGCTGGTAAGCAAAGATGCGATGCTATCTCATTATGTAATCTTTATGGAGTTTTTAGGTTTTTCTTGATTTACTGTGCTTATCTTACATTTGTTTTTGGTTGAATTTAAGTTATCTCTTGACAATCGTATATACTTTGGTTGATTCCTTTTTTAGCAGTAGATGGCCCTGTAATTTTGTACAATGACCAAAACTTTTGCTTTCACCTGAGTTCAACTATCAATCAAGCCAAAGACCAATGCATAAACCCTGAAGGCTTTGCCAGTTTTATTGGTCTTCTTGAATCAATTCCTTTAATTGATGCTGGTTCAGATAATGAGTCTTCTGATTATTCGATGCCTGATTCAAGGTAAATTTATCTGCTTTGAATTCCTATGCAAATAGTACTGCCGAGAAAGAAAGACTTGAGCAAGTGAGGTGTTCGATGATCCCACGTCATTAACCGAGGAGGAGATGTATGAATTGCGAAACAACTGGGCTACTTGTTTTCTTGACCTGTACAATCCCGAGGTAGATTATGTTGTTTCCGATGATGAGGTTTAGGAGCTAGCTAGTTACAATAGATTGACATTAACTAGGATGTTTTGAATTGTAATGACTTGTATTTTGCTTGAATGTTATAACATTTTGGATTGTTTTGGTATTTTGCTTGACTTGTAAGACTTGGTATTTTATTTGAATTGTAATGACTTTGGTACGTAATTGTATTTTGGTTGAATGTTGAATTTTAATGACTTGGTTGAATGTAATTGTATTTTGGTTGAATGTTGAATTGTAATGCTATTTTGGTTTTTTTTAATTACAAAATAGGATTTAAAAATATAAAAAAAAAAAAAAAAACGCAGGATTTTGAAAAAAAAAAAAAATTAAATATAGTTACTATTTCACATCTGGTGACTTGGTCAGATGTAAAAGGTCCAATTTAATTAAAAAAAAAAATTGGTCAGCTGAAACTTGAGAACAGAGGTAAAAGGGGATACTTTTACATCTGGCGAATGTCAGATGTAAAAAGCATAAACTTACTACTTCTCGTACGTCTACCTCTGACTTGGGCCAGATGTAAAAGGGGGTTTTGGCCAGATGTAAAAAGTGTTTTCTGTACTAGTGTCTTTTGAATGTTTTAAGGAATAGTCTTGAGTAGGCATTGTTTTACTCATGCTTAGGAAAAGAAATTTCAAAAACTTTGATTGATTACAAACCTTTCCTGAGATTTAAAATTTTGAGCTTGTTGAAATATTACCTTTTGTTTGAGGACAAACAAAGTCCTAAGTTGGGGAGATTTGATAAGTGCCCAATTTTAGTTATAATGTTTGATAATTATGAGCACTTACCAATACTTTTATAAAGAAATCTTGATTAAAACCCCTTTTGGTGTAAATATAATAGAGGAATTGATCCGAAGGCATTTTTTGTTAGGAATGGCTAGAAAAGCAGGTTTTGAAGCCTTCGCTCAGCGAAGCCATAGCGAGCTACAGCGAACTAAATCAGTGGATTAAGGGTCCATGGCGAGCTTCAGCGAGATTCAGCGAGCAGGATAGCAAAATAAACGTTCGCTCAGCGAGAGATAGCGAGAGATGGCGAGCACAACCCGGGAGGAAGGGTCTGTTAGCGAGAGATAGCGAGCATCGGCGAACAAAGTGATGAGTCAAGCCTTTTGCTACGTGTCAAGAAACCCCTTGCTTAAGTAACTAGTTCGCTCAGCGAACGTCATTTCGCTTAGCGAACTCCTCTGTCCTGAAAATCTATAAATAGAGCTCAGAAGCCATTTTCTTAGACATAGAGTTTTGTAATAGTTCAGAAATATTAGTAACATTAGTTTTAAGAGTTCTTGAAGGTGGATTCATCATTGTACTTGAGAAATCAAGAGATGTTCTTCATCCCTTTTTCTTGTAAGTTTACTTTTATCATGTCTAGCTAAATTCCTTTGTTATTGGGATTAGATGTAGTTATTTTGTGAACATGTAGTCAATTTAATCTTAATATATGTGTTTTCTTTATCAATCATTATAAGTGTTATCTTGTTTTAATTGTCTATTTCTAAAAGATTTGAACAACATAGACATATATTGTTTGAATCAAGAGTAAAAGATAATCACTTATTAAACTTCAATGTTTAGACATAGATGTCGAGTTTAGTAATCACGTCAAATATCAGATCTTAATGCTATTATGTCGATTAATGATTCGAGACATCGAACGTTGATAGAGATAATAGATTTCACGGCGTATTCCGAACACGGATACGTTCGATGTGTGATATGTGATAATAATGATTGGTAAATGAAATATATATAGTGAGGTTAATTGATACATGCTAACGAGATAATGAATCTAGTTCCGACAACTTTTTATCATCCGAAAGTTTAAAAATCCTTTTATCCAATTGCACTTGAATGTTTTCGAAACAAATCTTACAAAAACCCGCACTTAAAATCATGGAAATTGCAAATCAACGTTTGATATCACACTAGTCTCTGTGGATACGATATAACGAAAATACTTGCTTTTGTATTTCATCAAATGGTTGTACGGATCTTCATGTGACAAACCTGTAAAAGGGTTAGCATATAACAATTGCAAGAGTCCGGTTTTCATCTCCGTTTGTCTTGCACCTCTGGGAGGCCTTGCAAGATGAGCAAGTCTCCGTGGACTGTTGTGACATGGCCTTATACCGGCACCTTCGTTACGTGGCGGATCGTCAGCCATCTCTTCGGAGATTGAGGATGTTGAAGAAATAGAAGTTGAAGTTCCTTCTTGCAGCTTCTTTTGTTTGGCTAGTTGTTTTCTTTTCTTTCTTTGACTATTGTTTCTCCTTGCTGTTCTTTCGATTTCTGGATCAAAAAGTAAATTCTCTGCAGAAATCTTTCCTCGCATAAACAGGACAACAATCTAACCAGGCAAGTTAGCGTGCACAAAGGATAATAAATAATAAAAAAGTACAAAATTGCTTAAAACGACAGAAACCATAATCAAACTTATCAATATCAAACGCCAGTCCCCGGCAACGGCGCCATTTGATGAAATACAAAAGCAAGTATTTTCGTTATATCGTATCCACAGAGACTAGTGTGATATCAAACGTTGATTTGCAATTTCCATGATTTTAAGTGCGGGTTTTTGTAAGATTTGTTTCGAAAACATAAAAGTGCAATTGGATAAAAGGATTTTTAAACTTTCGGATGATAAAAAGTTGTCGGAACTAGATTCATTATCTCGTTAGCATGTATCAATTAACCTCACTATATATATTTCATTTACCAATCATTATTATCACATATCACACATCGAACGTATCCGTGTTCGGAATACGCCGTGAAATCTATTATCTCTATCAACGTTCGATGTCTCGAATCATTAATCGACATAATAGCATTAAGATCTGATATTTGACGTGATTACTAAACTCGACATCTATGTCTAAACATTGAAGTTTAATAAGTGATTATCTTTTACTCTTGATTCAAACAATATATGTCTATGTTGTTCAAATCTTTTAGAAATAGACAATTAAAACAAGATAACACTTATAATGATTGATAAAGAAAACACATATATTAAGATTAAATTGACTACATGTTCACAAAATAACTACATCTAATCCCAACAACAAAGGAATTTAGCTAGACATGATAAAAGTAAACTTACAAGAAAAAGGGATGAAGAACATCTCTTGATTTCTCAAGTACAATGATGAATCCACCTTCAAAAACTCTTAAAACTAATGTTACTAATATTTCTGAACTATTACAAAACTCTATGTCTAAGAAAATGGCTTCTGAGCTCTATTTATAGATTTTCAGGACAGAGGAGTTCGCTAAGCGAAATGACGTTCGCTGAGCGAACTAGTTACTTAAGCAAGGGGTTTCTTGACACGTAGCAAAAGGCTTGACTCATCACTTTGTTCGCCGATGCTCGCTATCTCTCGCTAACAGACCCTTCCTCCCGGGTTGTGCTCGCCATCTCTCGCTATCTTTCGCTGAGCGAACGTTTATTTTGCTATCCTGCTCGCTGAATCTCGCTGAAGCTCGCCATGGACCCTTAATCCACTGATTTAGTTCACTGTAGCTCGCTATGGCTTCGCTGAGCGAAGGCTTCAAAACCTGCTTTTCTAGCCATTCCTAACAAAAAATGCCTTGGGATCAATTCCTCTATTATATTTACACCAAAAGGGGTTTTAATCAAGATTTCTTTATAAAAGTATTGGTAAGTGCTCATAATTATCAAACATTATAACTAAAATTGGGCACTTATCAAATCTCCCCAACTTAGGACTTTGTTTGTCCTCAAACAAAAGGTAATATTTCAACAAGCTCAAAATTTTAAATCTCAGGAAAGGTTTGTAATCAATCAAAGTTTTTGAAATTTCTTTTCCTAAGCATGAGTAAAACAATGCCTACTCAAGACTATTCCTTAAAACATTCAAAAAAAAAAATGAAAGAGGTGGTGCGAAAGGAGGTAGTGAAGTTGCTTGAAGAAAATGGAGGCCATTATAATGGAGAGAGAACAGCAGCAAAAATTTTGCAGTCAGGATTCTTTTGGCCAAGTTTGTTCAAAGACACTTATGAACATGCTCGGAGATGTGATAACTGTCAAAGAATAGGTGGAATTTCAAGGCGCAATGAAATGCCACTTCAAAACATGCATGTTGTTGAAGTATTTGATTGCTGGGGCATTGATTTCATGGGCCCTTTTCCATCATCATTTTCAAATGAATACATTCTTGTGGCAGTAGACTATGTGTCCAAGTGGGTAGAGGCAATTGCGTCACCAAAAGCTGATGGCAAAACGGTGATAAAATTTCTAAAAAGAAACATTTTCACCCGCTTTGGAACACCTCGTGTGCTTATCAGTGATGGAGGGTCACATTTTTGCAATTCTCCACTAGCAAAAGCACTTGAGCATTATGGAGTCAAGCACAAAGTAGCATCACCATACCATCCTCAGACCAACGGCCAAGCAGAAGTTTCGAATCGTGAAATAAAGAAAATTCTTGTAAACTGAAGGTCCGCAGTTCGATCCTGCGTGAGGGCACCAATCACTTTTTTTTAATTTTATATTTTCTTATTTTATATAACATTTATACTTTTTTTTTCTTTTTTTTTTTATATTTATTTATTTTTTTTGATAAAGAAAACACATATATTAAGATTAAATTGACTACATGTTCACAAAATAACTACATCTAATCCCAACAACAAAGGAATTTAGCTAGACATGATAAAAGTAAACTTACAAGAAACAGGGATGAAGAACATCTCTTGATTTCTCAAGTACAATGATGAATCCACCTTCAAGAACTCTTAAAACTAATGTTACTAATATTTCTGAGCTATTACAAAACTCTATGTCTAAGAAAATGGCTTCTGAGCTCTATTTATAGATTTTCAGGACAGAGGAGTTCGCTAAGCGAAATGACGTTCGCTGAGCGAACTAGTTACTTAAGCAAGGGGTTTCTTGACACGTAGCAAAAGGCTTGACTCATCACTTTGTTCGCCGATGCTCGCTATCTCTCGCTAACAGACCCTTCCTCCCGGGTTGTGCTCGCCATCTCTCGCTATCTTTCGCTGAGCGAACGTTTATTTTGCTATCCTGCTCGCTGAATCTCGCTGAAGCTCGCCATGGACCCTTAATCCACTGATTTAGTTCGCTGTAGCTCGCTATGGCTTCGCTGAGCGAAGGCTTCAAAACCTGCTTTTCTAGCCATTCCTAACAAAAAATGCCTTGGGATCAATTCCTCTATTATATTTACACCAAAAGGGGTTTTAATCAAGATTTCTTTATAAAAGTATTGGTAAGTGCTCATAATTATCAAACATTATAACTAAAATTGTGCACTTATCAAATCTCCCCAACTTAGGACTTTGTTTGTCCTCAAACAAAAGGTAATATTTCAACAAGCTCAAAATTTTAAATCTCAGGAAAGGTTTGTAATCAATCAAAGTTTTTGAAATTTCTTTTCCTAAGCATGAGTAAAACAATGCCTACTCAAGACTATTCCTTAAAACATTCAAAAGAACAAAGCATGATCATGAATTGATTGCTATGTCTAAGCAAAATTCTCCATATTTTTATCAAACAATCAAGACTCAAGTGTTATCAAAAATTTCTCACCAATATATCACTCAAAGGTAAGTGTTTCACTCAATCCAAACAAAGTGTATGCAACAATTCAATTCAAACATTCATCAGAGCAATGTCACAAAACATGTCATCAATCATGGATCACTAAGGTCTTTCTTAAGCTTGTAATGGGGCTAGGCTACAAAAAATCATTGTTTTTCTTTGGATTCAAAAAGCCTCAAGGATAAGAGAGCACAAAATCTTCAAAAATTCATCTTATGATTCATTTACTCCCTTTCACTTTCCCCATATTTCCATTTGTGGTGATTCTTTTATTTTGACAATTTTTTTCAAAGAATTTCTTTCTTTTCTCATTTCTTTTGAATTTCATTTGTGTCATGCAATTCTTTTATTCATTTTTTTTTTCACATATTTTTCTTTTCTTTTTCAATCACCACAACACTACTTTTTAAACCATTATTTATCTTTCAACCTACTTCTCCCCAACTTGAATCTTGACATAACCTTATTTGCTCTCCTATCCTAAGACAAGGGTAGAGTAGTTGTTTCGAATCGTGAAATAAAGAAAATTCTTGTAAACTGAATCAACCTGTGAAATGAGAGGATAAGATGGAGGAGAATGTTGTTTTAGGGTTTGGAATGTTTTGAAAACCGTGTTTGTGGTAGTGGGTGGTGAGGTGGAAGCATTTTGGGCCAGCTGTCCATTTAAAATTGAAGTGCAGGATTCGCAGCCTTTGCTGAGCGAATACAATGTTCGCTGAGCGAACCATACCAGAAAAAAAAATTCTGCTGAATCCTTTGGCACAGCTTACACCAAACATGTTCCTACCATCAAAATTATATTATGCATGCTAAAACATTAAATTACTTACAAAATTGGGTTGCCTCCCAACAAGCGCTTGTTTAACGTCATTAGCTTGACGTTCTTTTTGGAGCTTCAAGGATCGGAAAGTGGGATTTTGGTAGTGACACGATCAAATTCACCACCAAAATAGAGCTTCAATCTTTGACCATTCACAGTCCATGTGTCATTGGTAGCTGGATCTTCCAACACAACTGCACCATATGGTTTCACTTCACGGATTTTGAAAGGACCGGACCATTTGGATTTAAGCTTTCCCGGAAATAACTTCAATCTTGAGTTGAAAAGCAAAACCATTTGGCCTGGCCTAAATTCTTTGTTGACAAGCCGTTTATCATGATAGCTTTTGACCTTCTCTTTGTATAGCTTAGAAGATTCATAAGCTTGGCATCTCAATTCATCCAACTGTTGTAGCTGAACTTTTCTTTTCTCTCCGGCTTGGCTTTCATCAAAATTCAAAAATTTCAAAGCCCAATAGGCTTTATGCTCAAGTTCCACCGGAAGATGACATGCCTTACCATATACCATCTGAAAAGGTGTAAGGCCTATTGGTGCTTTGAAAGCTGTCCGATATGCCCATAATGCCGCGTCTAACTTCAATGACCAATCTTTTCTTGATGCGGACACAGTTTTTTCAAGAATTTTCTTTATTTCACGATTCGAAACTTCTGCTTGGCCGTTGGTCTGAGGATGGTATGGTGATGCTACTTTGTGCTTGACTCCATAATGCTCAAGTGCTTTTGCTAGTGGAGAATTGCAAAAATGTGACCCTCCATCACTGATAAGCACACGAGGTGTTCCAAAGCGGGTGAAAATGTTTCTTTTTAGAAATTTTATCACCGTTTTGCCATCAGCTTTTGGTGACGCAATTGCCTCTACCCACTTGGACACATAGTCTACTGCCACAAGAATGTATTCATTTGAAAATGATGATGGAAAAGGGCCCATGAAATCAATGCCCCAGCAATCAAATACTTCAACAACATGCATGTTTTGAAGTGGCATTTCATTGCGCCTTGAAATTCCACCTATTCTTTGACAGTTATCACATCTCCGAGCATGTTCATAAGTGTCTTTGAACAAACTTGGCCAAAAGAATCCTGACTGCAAAATTTTTGCTGCTGTTCTCTCTCCATTATAATGGCCTCCATATGGTGAGTTATGACAATGCCACATGATGCTTGTGGCTTCCTCTTTGGTAACACATCTCCTCAACAAGTTGTCTGCTCCAATTTTAAACAAATAAGGATCATCCCAAACATATTGATTTGCTTCACGGAGGAACTTTTTCTTTTGGTGCCAATTGAGATCATCCGGTATTAATCCGGATACTTTGAAATTAGCCATATCAGCAAACCATGGCCTTTCTTGCACCATAAGCAGTTTTTCATCGGGGAATTCTTCAAGAACCTCACGTTCATGTTTGGTTACCTCAGTGTTTACAAGTCTTGATAAGTGATCAGCTACCAAGTTTTCTGTTCCCTTTTTATCTTTTATCTCAAGATCAAACTCTTGTAGTAAGAGCATCCACCGAATGAGTCTCGGCTTAGAATCAGCTTTTGTAATTAAATACTTGATAGCTGCATGGTCAGTATACACAACAATCTTTGAACCAATCAAATAAGAACGAAATTTCTCAAGTGCATACACTATAGCAAGCAATTCTTTCTCGGTTGTTGCATAGTTAACTTGAGCATCATTTAATACTTTGCTTGCATAGTGTATAGCATGAAAAATTTTGTTCTTTCTTTGTCCAAGGACTGCACCAACTGCATAATCACTAGCATCACACATCAATTCAAATTCAAGTGTCCAATCGGGTGCTATGATTATGGGTGCAGTCACCAATCTTTCTTTCAATTCATTAAAAGCAAGTAAACATTCATCATCAATTTTAAAAGACGTACCTTTGTTAAGCAGATTGCTTAATGGTTTGGCAATTTTGGAAAAATCTTTGATGAATCTTCGGTAGAAACCGGCATGACCTAGAAAACTTCTGATTCCTTTGACATTTACCGGAGGAGGGAGCTTTTCAATGACCTCCACCTTTGCTTTATCCACTTCAATACCCTTGGAAGAGATCTTGTGACCAAGAACAATATGATCGGTTTAAAGCTCTGGAAAAGAGAAAAATTTTGAGTGAAAGGATCTTTGAAATCTTTGAGCATGGAGATTATGAGAGGTTTGCAAGAATTGTGCAACTCCGGGGTTGGGAAAAGATTGTCCACCCACCAACCACCTACAACCCCGTCATAGTGAGAGAATTTTATGCTAATGCTCTCCCAGAAGGTGATGAACCTTTCTCCTACACCACCATGGTTCGTGGTCGCACCATCCGATTCGACCGCGATGCCTTCAATGCATACCTTGGCAACCCTTTCACATTGCCACACAATGAAACACTGTGTGCGTACCAAAAACAACGGAATCGGGGAACTTGGGATGTTGCGTCCATGAGGAGTAAGCTGCTTCGACCAAACACCGATTTTGTCTTCAATGCGACCCAAACACCTTTGAGGGCAATGAGAGAGGACATGAAAACTTTCACTGTGCTGCTATTTAATCTGGTCTTGTACAACATCCAACCTAATTCCCACCCTTCAGATGCCACCATGAACATCCTAGGCCTCATCCATTACATTAATGAGGATTTGGAAATAGATGTGGCAGGAATAATTTCTAGGTGGATGAAAGAAGTTGTTCTAAGTGGTCACTCGGATAGGGCACTTAAGTCTAGCAAGGTTAAAAGCAAAAGTCCTTTAGTTTTCCCATGTCTCATTATGGGATTGTGCTCGGCCAACAGATTACATCTTCCTCAGATTGGGAACGAGGAAATTCCCACTATCAATGATGATTATGTTGACCGCTACTGCAAGCCGAAGAGGAGAAGGGCACGACAACCACCACCACCACCACCTCAGCCACCTACTCAACCAGCCACCTCCGGATTCTCTGATCAAAATTTTTACAATTTCTTTACTCATTTATATGATCAAAATGATGCAGGGTATAGAGCCATGAGTGCAATGCAGCAGTCCTTCTATAATCAGCACACCGGGCAGTCGGTGATGACACCGCAAGATTTCCAAACCTATGTTGCATGGCCTGAGGTCAGGCCTACTTTCATTGGGGGAGGGATGGCACCAGATGCTGGTAACAATGAGGAAGCTGGTATGGAGGATGATGATGAAGAAGATGATGGTGAGGGTGATGCAAGCATGGCAGGAGAAGATGAAGAAGAAGCAGATTCAGATGATGACTGAAAGCTCACAAAAATTAGTGAAAATTTACAAGCTTTCAGTCATTTATTTCTTTTACTTTATTTAGTTGTTTGTCGGGAACAAGTTAAATTCATGTTTTATGTGGTTGTGTTAAGTTTTTGTATTTTGAACATGTGTTGTGGTACTTAACAATGTTTGATGACAATGTTTTTTAATGTTTTAAATGTTAATGTTTGATATTTGGTGACAAGTTTTTAAGTAGTGTGAATATTGTGAATAGCTTTTTGCAAACAAGCTCACATGATTAGGAAAAATCTGAAGTTAGGTTTGTGGTAAATCAATGATCAAGCATGTTGAATATGTTTTGTGAAACTTCATGTCAAAACTTCTTGATTAGTCCTTGAAATAGGCTTAGGAACCTAACATGGTTTTGAATTGTGTTGATTGTTCTAAGATAATTTTCAATGTTTTTGTTGAACATGATTGAAGCTTGTGTTATCAACCTAGCCGGGTGAGAATGTGTGAACTTTCCATTGTTTACATAAATTTTTGAGAGCCAGCAATGATGTGTGCTCATTTGATTTTAACTTAATCTTGCTGTCACTAATGTGTTTGATATTGTGGATATGATCAAGGCCCTGTTTCTTTTTTGAGTGATAACTACTTGGCCAAACTTAACCTACCTTGTGAGATAGTGATCTTTTGTGTCCCCTGTTGAGCCTTAAAATTTTGAAAATTGTTTGTTTTATAAACCCTGAAACCAAAAGAATGGAAAAACAACTACTCTACCCTTGTCTTAGGATAGGAGAGCAATTGTATTTCAATTAGGGTCATGTTAAGATTCAAGTTGGGGAGAAGTAGGTTACAAATGTCATAAAAATGATTTGGAAAAGTAGTGGATTGGGTGATTGAAAAGAAAAAAAAAAATGTTGAAAATAAAAGATTGACACAAAAAGAAAGAAAAAGAAAAATTTTGTGAAGAAAGTGTCATTGTAAAGAAAGAAAAGAATCACCAATGAAATAGGGGAGAAAGAAAAGAAAGGGAGTAAATGAATGTGAAATTTTAGATGAATTTGAAATTCTGTAAGTTTTGTATTGCTCTCTTATCCTTGAGGCCTTTTGAAATCCAAAGAAAAACAATGATTTTTGTAGCCCAGCCCCGTTACAAGCTTAATAAAGTCCTTAGTGATCCACGATTGACGACATGTTTTGTGACATTGCTCTGATGAATGTTTGAATTGAATTGTTGCATACACTTTGTTTGGATTGAGTGAAACACTTACCTTTGAGTGATATATTGGTGAGAAATTTTTGATAACACTTGAGTCTTGATTGTTTGATAAAAATATGGAGAATTTTGCTTAGACATAGCAATCAATTCATGATCATGCTTTGTTCTTTTGAATGTTTTAAGGAATAGTCTTGAGTAGGCATTGTTTTACTCATGCTTAGGAAAAGAAATTTCAAAAACTTTGATTGATTACAAACCTTTCCTGAGATTTAAAATTTTGAGCTTGTTGAAATATTACCTTTTGTTTGAGGACAAACAAAGTCCTAAGTTGGGGAGATTTGATAAGTGCCCAATTTTAGTTATAATGTTTGATAATTATGAGCACTTACCAATACTTTTATAAAGAAATCTTGATTAAAACCCCTTTTGGTGTAAATATAATAGAGGAATTGATCCCAAGGCATTTTTTGTTAGGAATGGCTAGAAAAGCAGGTTTTGAAGCCTTCGCTCAGCGAAGCCATAGCGAGCTACAGCGAACTAAATCAGTGGATTAAGGGTCCATGGCGAGCTTCAGCAAGATTCAGCGAGCAGGATAGCAAAATAAACGTTCGCTCAGCGAAAGATAGCGAGAGATGGCGAGCACAACCCGGGAGGAAGGGTCTGTTAGCGAGAGATAGAGAGCATCGGCGAACAAAGTGATGAGTCAAGCCTTTTGCTACGTGTCAAGAAACCCCTTGCTTAAGTAACTAGTTCGCTCAGCGAACGTCATTTCGCTTAGCGAACTCCTCTGTCCTGAAAATCTATAAATAGAGCTCAGAAGCCATTTTCTTAGACATAGAGTTTTGTAATAGTTCAGAAATATTAGTAACATTAGTTTTAAGAGTTCTTGAAGGTGGATTCATCATTGTACTTGAGAAATCAAGAGATGTTCTTCATCCCTTTTTCTTGTAAGTTTACTTTTATCATGTCTAGCTAAATTCCTTTGTTGTTGGGATTAGATGTAGTTATTTTGTGAACATGTAGTCAATTTAATCTTAATATATGTGTTTTCTTTATCAATCATTATAAGTGTTATCTTGTTTTAATTGTCTATTTCTAAAAGATTTGAACAACATAGACATATATTGTTTGAATCAAGAGTAAAAGATAATCACTTATTAAACTTCAATGTTTAGACATAGATGTCGAGTTTAGTAATCACGTCAAATATCAGATCTTAATGCTATTATGTCGATTAATGATTCGAGACATCGAACGTTGATAGAGATAATAGATTTCACGGCGTATTCCGAACACGGATACGTTCGATGTGTGATATGTGATAATAATGATTGGTAAATGAAATATATATAGTGAGGTTAATTGATACATGCTAACGAGATAATGAATCTAGTTCCGACAACTTTTTATCATCCGAAAGTTTAAAAATCCTTTTATCCAATTGCACTTTTATGTTTTCGAAACAAATCTTACAAAAACCCGCACTTAAAATCATGGAAATTGCAAATCAACGTTTGATATCACACTAGTCTCTGTGGATACGATATAACGAAAATACTTGCTTTTGTATTTCATCAAATGAGTTTGGTTCAAGAGCAAAAGTAAGTATGTTTTTATCGTCTCCACAGGGACTGATGCGATATCGATGCCGTTCAACAATTAATATAATTTCAAGTGAATGGTTTTGAAGATGATTGTTTGTGAAAGTTCGAGAAAATATGAAAGTAGTAAAGATGATTAATTTGACAGAGAGATTAAATTGCTGGGATTAGATTTCAATCACTCATTCATACATATTCCCCTAATCAGTTACACAGGTTCTAGTCATCTATCAATATTATCACGTATCGCTCGTCGAACATTTCCGTGTCCAGATAACGCCGAGATATCTATTGCATCTATTAACCTCCGATGTCTCGGATCGTCAATCAATACAATAGCATTAAGATTCGATACTCTAAGTGAATATTAAATCTAAATCTATGTCTAGAATTTAGAGTTCAATAGATATTATCCTAGTTTTTAGATTCAAAAGGTATATGTCTATAACAATTCAAATCAAAGATTAAAACAACAAAAACAAAGATAACATCAATATTGAGAGACAACTAAAACCATATATAAAACCATGATCAATAGAAACATATACTAATAGAGTAATTTACACCTAATCCCAACAAAAGTGTCTTTAGCTACTCATTACCATGATAGCTTTACACAAGTGAGAAGAAAAGAAATGAAATAACAACACCGGTGTCGATTTCTCGAACGGTTGGCGTGCATCCCACCTTTGCCTTGCTCTTGTTTCTTCCGTGCTTCAGTCCTCCCTGTTTCTTTAGTTTGGGCGTGTAAGAATGGAATTGTGAATGGCCGATGTGTTGCCCTTTTATAAGCTTTCAAAACTTCACACTTAAGTATAGTATCGTGCCTTGTCACTTGGTTTAAGAAACATAAGGTTCATAAAGTGGTGCCACTTGACTGCTATGCTGCCACTTGACTGCTATGTTGTTACCCATTTTCTTTTCTTACTTTCTTTGTCATGAAGAATTTGTGCCACTTGACTTAGTTAACCGCCTCTTGCTCTTGGTCTCTAGCTAAGCCACTTGTGTCTTCTTTCTTTTTCTTTTTAAAACCTGTTATATAAATATAACTAATATAATAAAATATAGTATCTATTATACATCAGGAGATATATCAATATATTTAAGTTAATAAGTGAAAATAGCTAAAATACTAATTTGCTAGTAAAGACTAATATTTACAAATAGTTGGAGGTTTTACATCAAATGACTTATAAAATAAGTCAATAAGTGCTTAAAATGTATAAGTAAAATAACTGAAATTTAGCACTTATCAACTGCACTTATCAGTACTCCACGAATCATGTTGAGGGACATGAGTGACCTAGATGAAATTTGTCCCTCCTACATAATAGGAGAAATGTCTATGGGCCCAATATTGAACTAGACAAGGGTGACATGTTATGCCTTGTGTTCAATATAGACATGAGGAAAAAAGGGTAATTATACACACAATCATTATCACAGAAAGGTTTCGTCAGATCACATGACATTCTCGTCACTTGGGTAGCAGACAGTGTTGCTAGATACCGCTCACTGTTTATAATGTTAAATATGTGATTTAATATTATTGCCAATGTTACGAGAACCTATAGGGTCACACACAAAGGACAAATAGATGAGAGAAATAAATAAGTAAGACTTATTAGTAATTAAATAATTAAGTATGACTTATTATTTAATTTATGAAAATAGAGAAATGCGGTCCACTGTTAGGTACGGTTTATTTAAGTGCTTGGCTTGATGACCACACAAGTGATTCTATAAATAGAACCCTTGTGGTGAAGTTTAAAAAGCTTAACCTAATTCACAAAGTTAAAAACTTAGCCGCCGCTCTCTAAACCCTATTCTCTCTGAATCTCCGTTGGAATTGGCTAGCACCGGTCATCGGAGAAGTTCTGTTCGTGTGGACTGAGTAGAGACATCGCTATTTTGCTTTGTTCGTGATCAGAAACTATTTCTGCTTCAAAGGATCTGCCCTTCGAGAGGTAAACACATGAATCCTTAAAGTGTTTAAGTTTGTGTTTGATTTGTGATTAATGATTTAATCAAGATCCGTTCATCGGGATTGTTCCGCTAAGAGGATTAATTTTTTTGAAAAACCCCTCTTAAATCCCAACACATAGTTATCATGCTTCACATAATCAACACTGTTGGGTTTTTGTATGTTGGCTACATTTTGCAAAAATATCTTTTAGCCAAGTGTTGAGACATATGTGCCTACATCATGTGTTGAGACAGATGTACGTACACATTTGAACAACACCTGCGTGTCTGACTGTGCGCCAGCTGGTTTTATTATTTTACATTCAATCTTTCGAAGATTTGATTGAAGAATTATTTTGTGGATTTCTTACACAACAAGGCGCACGTGGTCTATTGTTTCTGAAGGCAGCTGAACCCTAGTTCTATTTTCTAAAGGAATAAAATAACTTTTAGAAAATATAATATTTGTTTCAAAAATATATCTTGTGAAGATTGCTGCAGAAAATATAAAAGATTTATTTCAAATAAATCTTTGTGCTTCAAGAAGATTAGAAGATTTAATTTTAAAATATATTTACAAGAAATATATTTATGGGAGGAATATTTGATGCAAAGAAAGATTTGGTAAAAATATATATTTTGCATCTAGAAGATTTCTTGGAGCTGAAGCATTGTGAAAAGCTCACGAGGCTCTGCTATTTAAAGGGTGCTGCTAACCCTGTTTTATGGACCGAAACTTGAAGCAAAAATAGAATATCAAAGATGTAGTCTTTTAAGGGTTTCGTGTCTTTAAGCCACTCTCTAGGAGAGTTGGTGTAAAGTGAACCACTCGGGTTGTGAGATGGTCACTATGTCCTCACTCAGAAACCATGTGACGTGGCACCACGCTAGCAGGTGTCACGTATGCATTTTTTTTAACAGCGAAAGAGAGTGTATATATATATATATATATATATATATATATATATATATATATATATATATATATATAACAAAAGGATAAAGTACAAATTATACTATACCCACAACTCGGGATTTTGTACAAGGGTTACTTGACCCAAAGTATAAAAGAGAAAGGTAATTAAACACAAAAAAATGTCACCCAACAACCAAGCCACCATCCGCTATCTAAGAATGCAATCCATTGGATACGTTTTCCATTCGTAAAGAGAGCAACAACCACTTTCTTTCCTCACATCATTTCTTGCTCGCCAAATAGTCATGCAACGTATGCTGTTAACAATCACGTCATCAAAATAGACGGAGTAAACGAAGCATGAGTATTTGAATGACGTTTTACAAATTCAGGGGTGTATTTGATAATTTTCAAATTTCAGGGGCATATTGATGAATTCAAAAATTTATGGGGTAATTGTCATTTCACTCTATTTTTTGAAAAATTGAAAAATAAAAGGGTGTGAGTGACATTTGACTAGACTTGAGGGAAGGTGAGTGTAATTTCCTCTAATATTTATTTATGAGATATAAATATTGGATAAGAATGACTAAAGATGCTGCTAGCATTGTTGGAATCTCTTATTTTTCTTTAATGTATAGATGTTTTTTATTTGGTAAAAACATATATTTCAACAATCAATTAATTTAAACAAATAAATACACATCAATATTAATACTAAATAATATACTACGAAGTACTAAATTAAAAGAGTATCCAAACAAATAGCATCTTAAATAGTAAGTTTTATAAAAAAAAATCATGAAAATCGAAGTCAATGCATGAGAATTGAAATATTTAACTTTTTTAACGCTCTGATCCCTACGAAAAAGGGCTTTAGTAGTTTAGAGTTCGAACACGAAGAAAGTAAATCAAAAATCAAACTCAAATTCTGAAATAAATAAAAAATAAAAATAAATATTTTTTAAAATAAAAAGATTAAAGAGTATTTCGAGAATACAAAGTTAGTATTTTATTTATTTATTTATTTAAGATCAATTTAAATTTCAACACCCCTAATAATATTTCTTGGAATATCCTTTGAATGAGTACCACCACCACCAAGATGGAGTAAAACATTACACGTGGATTGAATACATAGAATAGTGTTAATAGTTAATTATTGGAATAAATTCTCCTATCTACTTTTTAACAAACCATATCTCTTTCTTCTCTTCTACTTCTAGTCATAGATGAGATGAGAAAGAATAAAACCCAAAATATACTCTTCTAATTAACGGATATTCCAACAATATACCCCACGAATATTCTATCCTTTACGGTTATAATAATATCACTATCTATCTATCTATCTATCTCCAATTCCAAACCCATTTACAACAATTCAATTCAATTCAATTTCTTACTTACTATGAAATTCGGAAAGAGTCTGAACAATCAGATCGAGAAAACTGTTCCCCAATGGCGTGACAAGTTTCTCTCTTACAAAGAATTGAAGAAGAAGTTAAAGCTTGTTGAACCAATCATCATCATTAGCAGCAATGAACGCCCTTCAAAACGTGCTAGAATCGATGGAGATATTTCTAATGAAGAAACCGATTTTAGAAACTCTCTTGAAAATGAACTCAACAAATTCAATACTTTCTTTCTTGAGAAAGAGGAAGAGTGCATTATAAGACTCAAGGTACCATCGATTATTACCATCTTTATTTTTTTTTACTAGTATTTGTTTTTTTATACTCAAGCTCGGATTAGGCATGTCCAGGTGTTGAACAGTATCTGACACGACACTGTAGCTTATGATTATATTGGATTACTATCCGTGTGTCATATCTGGTTGGTGTCCCGTTTGTGTTTGATAGTTGATAAGCTAGCTTATAGTGGATAAACACGTTGATTGAATTATGCACAGGCATTGATGTCCAACACGACACCGACACTTATGTTTTGTGCTTGATAGTCTGATAAGCTAGTTGATAGTGGATAAGGCTGTTGAATGAATTATGCATGGACATTCCTTAAATTAGATATGCGCTCATGTTGGACACGCGTGGGTGTGGGTGTCCAACATGACACTCACACTTATGATCACATTGAATTAAGTCATTTTTTTAAAATTATTATGGGTGTCGTGTTTGGTGTTTGTGCTTGATAGTCCGATAAGTTAGCTGGTTGCGGATAAGCTAGTTGATTGAATTAAGCTTAATCAATATCTTCTTTATGAAAAGGTATTTATTATTATACATAGAATAAGTAGTTAGTTAGGTGGGTTATGGTTTTGACATGGTTGTGGTTGAATGATATGTGCAGGAGTTACAAGATTGTGTGGCAAAAGGAAAGGGTTCGAATGAACAAATGATGCAAATTCAAAAGGATATTGTAGATTTCCATGGAGAGATGGTCTTGCTCCAAAACTACAGCTCCATTAATTACACAGGTAATTTCAAATTTTCATATATTTCCTCTTTACCTGACATTAATTATCTCTGAAGAAAACATGTGCATTACACATAAATTTCGAGGACGTGCACATTAAAGTTTGACAAAATATATACAAAATAAAGTCAAGTTAGTTAGAACATGATCGATTGATTTCCGACATTCAGGTTTTCCGTCTGTCCTTAAAATGATGAACATGCCTTCTTTTGGAATTGAGCATTCACCGATTTTCGTATCTCTTGATTGGCGTCTTATTCTTCTAACTTGTTTGGTACACCAATTTCACGACAATGTGTCTTCTAATATGATCTAACAAAAACAAACAATGCTAATTACTAACATTGGATATTTAAAAAAAAAATATGATCTAAATTATGATGTTGAGTTCCCTAGATATTACCCTGTTGCAATGTTTACAAATTAATGGTCGCATCTTCTAAATGTAAAATGCACGACAATGGAACAATCATGACATTTGAAAGCGATTAATTTCAGATTTTCACTTAAAAGCGGTTATGTTTTTAAAATGTAACAAAGGCTATAAAGACATAAACCATATATTTTTGTTAGGGATATGTGAAGTGAGTTGATTTGAGATTGAATGGTATTACAATGATATGGAGTGGTCATAAGACTAATGGTGGTTTTCAAGCTATAATTAAGATGATTCACATCAACAATGTCGAACCTATGAATATCTCTGATTATTAATAATTAATTACAACAATTTTCTCTATACAGGCCTCGTAAAAATACTAAAGAAGTATGACAAGAGAACCGGAGCTCTCATTCGCTTGCCTTTCATTCAGAAGGTCTTGCAAGAACCATTCTTTGCCACTGACCTGCTCTACAAGCTTATAAAAGAGTGTGAAACAATGTTGGAAGGTCTTTTCCCGGCCAACGATCCTCGGGCTTTTGGTGAGACAGATGAACTGTGCAACGGTCCTTCTACTTCCACAAGTACAGTGAGCGATGATCTTGTCATACCAAATGAGATAGCAGAAATGCAAAGCCTCTATATGAAGAGTACCATTTCGGCTTTGCATGTTCTGCAGGAAATTAGAAGTGGAAGCTCAACTGTTAGCATGTTTTCTTTGCCACCATTGGAAGAAACATGGAACAAAATTTCTGTTTTGGAACAAACAGCTAGACTAGTTTAGTTGTTTAAGTGTTATTTTTATTTTTATTTTTATTTTTCTATATAAAATTTAATGCCTCTGTCATAGCATACCACAGATAGATACCAACATGGATGCATGATGCTGAATTAGTGAAAATATTGATTGATATATATATATATATATATATATATATCCTCAAAGTGTAGTTTGATTTGCCGGAGAATTTCCAAAATATATTTGAAAAGTTACAAATTTACAATAGTTATTTTGAAATTCAAATTTACATTTTTTAAAATCTTTCAAGAATTGTGCCCTTTATTATTTGGCATAAGTTTCTCTATAAATAGAGAAACTTTATAGGCAGCAAAGAGACACAAATTTCATACCGTATAAATCAAATTTTACTTCAAATATTTCTAAATTATTTCTTCATTTCTCTAGTGCACGAGAGTCCTTGAAGGTAAATTTTGTTTTTTAGTTCTTCATGTTTTGTTTTAGTCCTCGCAAAATTAGTCCTCGTAGTAATATTTATTTTAGTTCTTATTTTAAAGGACTAAAGTCAACTATTTTACATATTACAAGATTAATTTTAATATCAATTAATTTTATAGGACCAAAACAAAACAACTGCGGAGAACATGCCATTCGATAGGGAAATTCTAAAATCGCAGAATCTTAGTTTAATAAAGCTTCTGAATATTCGAAACAAGCTATAACTCTTACCCCAGATAATTATATTGAAGCACAAAACTGGTTAAGGACCAAAGTCAAAATATTATATATTTACATGGACTAAAATCAAAACGCTATATATTCACACGATGATTTCCATATTTAAGAAAAAAAGTAAAAAAAAAAATGAGCTACAGCACCGCACCGAGATGCTAGAACTTTGTTATGAATTTTAGGCCAAACGTGGCAGATGCAGTATGAGCTACAGTGGCAAGCATATTACTCATCACCCCTTCATCTCTCAAATATATAATGGTATATCTAATTAAGACATTTAATTAAGTTTGATTAAAATGGCACAACAACAGCAACAACGCCGTGATGACCAATTTCAAAATATTTCAAGAACCAACAATAGTGATATTCAGAAGAACGATGGAATATTTGGAAACAGAACTGCAACGGAGCCAGTGGCCGCATACCCGGTAACCGAGCAAGCTTATGTTACTACGGCTACCGGGAATGCCCCTGGTGGTGTTGGTGGAACAACCACCACTAGGTATGAATATACTGCTATTTATGGCACTCCAGCTGCTCCTGGATTTGACGGTGCAAGTGCTGGTGGAGACCAATGGGGACAAGAAGCAAATAATACTGGTGGTGGTGGTGGTGGTGGAGACAATACTGGAATGAAAATGAACATGAACATGGGCAGGGATAAAAAATAAAGCTGCTAAGCTAAAGTGCTTAATGAGCATTATAAGATCTAGCGGTTCTTGTTTGCAAGAAGGAAGTTTCTTTTCTCTTGTAATCGAAATATATTATAAATAATGTTGTTTTGTTTTTTGTTTCACAAGTTATTATCAATAAATCTACCTTCACAATGTTTTTAAGTAGGCTTAATTAGTAAAATAGTCCCTTAAAGATATTTTTGGTTTTATATTGGTCCTTTAAAGAATAAAATGTCTGAATAGATCCCTTAAAGAAAAAAAAAAGTTCGAATAGGTCCCTTAAAAACATTTCCGTTAATCAGTTTTTCGCGTAGATCATGAATATAAACTTATATTTTTCAAAAGATGTTTATATCTCAAAAAAAACTTCGAAACTTTAAAACCCAAAAAACTTCAAAATTCACATTTGAACGAATTAAACAAAATCAAGGGTTGGAAAAGCTTCGGTAGGTGTTCATGAGTAAAAAACATTTAGAAACCTACTTGTTTTGAGGCTTGCTTAGGTGGGTTGACACCTACTCTTTTCTTTGCTATTTTTGAAACTTGTGTAAGCTTTTGTTGATGGTTTTTCTTGGTTTTTCTTGTGGGTTCAAGCTTAGGGAAGTGTTTGGAGTGATTTGGGTGAAGAAAATTAAAGTTTGGAGGTGGTTTTAATGGATTTCGAATTTTTGGAAAAGTGATGAAAAGATGAGTTTTTTTTTTTGGTTTTTCTCTTCTTTGTCGCCCCCAAAATCGTCCTCCCTCCGCTCAGATTTTTATTCTATACTTATACACAAAAAATTGATGCATCTTTGTCCATTGGATTAATTTGAGTTATGATTAAAGTGTGGTTTGGTCAAAAAATTGGTTTTGCAAAGATAAAAGAAGTGATTGGTCCTTCATGCTTGCTTGTAAATTTGGTGAAGATTGATTATGGTTTTGATGAAAAGTTGAAAAAGAGAGGGAGGCTAGCAGCAGGGTAGGGAGAGGCGCAGCAGCAACAACAGTGCTGTTGTTGTTTTCTTCTCTCTTTTTTTTTTTTTTCAATTTTTCAATACTAGATGATGATGATGATAATAAAAAAAACAAAAAGAGAAGGGGTGGGGGGACGCCAGCAACAGCTTTTGCTGTTGTTGTGTTGTGTTGTGTTTTTTTTTTTTTTTATAAAAACACTTTTTTTTCGGATTTTGAATATTAAATATAAAAACAAAAATGGAGAATATGTGAAAATATGATGAAAAATAATTTATGAAAAAAATACGACAAAATTAGGGTATGACATAAGTACAAAAAAATATAGAAAAAAATATAGAAAGAATAAGATGAGTACAACAAAATATTATATAGGAATCTATGCATAAAAATATGAACAAAAAAAAACAATAAAAATAAATTATCGAAAGAATACATAAAAATAGAAATATAGAAAGAGGAGGGATCCGTTGACTCCAGGTGTAAGTCTTCATTGACTTACTCTGCTTAATAACTCGATATCGGCATTTTATCCTTAGTAGGTTGATGACAGTCAATTATATGACGTTTTTAGTAGTATATTAGAGTAGTTTCTCTAGTAAATAAAGATCAAAAGCAATGAAATATCAGGAAAAGTGAAGACACAAGGACCAGAAGCAAGAAAAGTGAAAAAAGCAGCAAAAAATGGTAAAAATGGAATAAAGCGGAACACCATCGTACCCACGATAAGGTTCAACGTGGCGCGATGAGAAGACTGATAAAATTGAAGAAAATCTGTCGAAAATCTTTACCATTGTGGCACTATGGCTTGTCATCGTGACACGATGATGATTTGAAAACTAAGCAGAAAATCCCGAGTAAATCTCCTATCGTACCACGATAGGATCCATCGTGGCCACGATGAGACAAAATTACACACAATCGTGGTCACGATGGGTGCAATCATCATTAGAATAATATCTAAGGACCTAGTGGATATCGCATCGGAAACAAAGCTAGTAACCCTGACCGAAGGATGACATATTAGGGCCTACATGAGACCATTAAATTCAGTATCTGCCGTCTTAGTATAGGATTGGAAAGAACGATAATTTCCACCTTGTAGGGTTTGTGACTAGTTTAGGGCATACGCGACAGCTTATAATTTAGGGATCCACAGGGCGATGAGACCAAAGTTTAAACGAAAAAGTGGAGTTCCGGATCATGGTGTCTAAATAAAGATATGTCAACCTTAAACTAGGCCTTTGTAAAAGCTTGTAATAGAAATTGTAATAGAAATAGGACAGAAAAATCCTTCATACCTATTTTCAGAAGTCTAAATCCTTAAAGAGGGAAATAATTAAGCCACCAAGAAGGAGTAAGGGAGGGATCTGACCACACTTAACCACCACGTGTGGTCACACACACCTTTTATTTTCAGTCATTTACTTTTCTGTCATTTGTTTCTTGCATTTACTAAAGTACCCGCAAAGATACATTCTTAAATACACTAAGCGAAGACAAATATCTATATTCCTAAGCGAAACTAGTAACCTTAGCACAATCCCTACGGAGAACGATACCTTATCACTTTATTACTTGGTAGAGATTCTGTGCACTTGCAAAGTTACCGTCATAGGTTTAATAATGTTCCAAGTTTTATATTTTTCGTTGTAATTTCACTAAAAAACATAATATAGAAAGAATATAAGATAAATACAATAAAAAGATTATATGCTTAAAAATAGGAAAATAAAACAGATTTTAGATAGGAACAAAACACAACTATAACATTAAAAATTTCACTAAAACAAAATAAATAAATAAAAACATTAAATATGGATATTGCATAAAAATAGGAACAAAATATAACAATAAAAAAATTATAAAATATAGAAAAATTAAATTAATACGGATAAAATAATATAATAAAGTTAATATTACTACTAATAATATAATTAAGTTAATTACTATAGAAAAATAAAATACATTTAGTTACTTTCAAATTTTCTAAATTACCATAAACATTCCTAATAAAATTTCTAATCTAATAGTCCTAATGTCGTCTTTTTGTTCCACTCAACTCTACTATATTTTTATTTATATAACTATTTTTAATAATATAATAAAGTTAATTACTATCAAATTTAATGAATTGCCCTAAATATTTCTAATCAAATTTCTAATTTAATAGTCCTGGAACGTTACGGGACAAGTGTTGACCACTAATACATAAAAACTTTTTTAACAATAGTTTCTCTCATGTTTTAAAAATATTTTGTAGCAAATTTTAAATATACGTATAAAGATATGAAGAAAATAAAACTATAGTCTATCCATGAAAAAAAACTTATAGAAAGTTTAGCCCGAAAAAACAAAATTATAGAGAAAAAAAAAAGAAACAATAAAAAAATTATAGAAAGTTTAGGCATAAAAAGGGAAAGTTTTGTCAATTACAACCAAGTTACTTAATTTGTCATCATCAATTTTAATGAAATTTCATATTTTCTACCTTTAAATTTAATTTTACTCAAATAATAATTTTAATTTGTTGAAGAAATCTAGACATAAAAATATGAACCACACAATCTAATAACATCAAAGACGTTGAGTGATGACAACCAATTATATGATGTTTTTAGTAGTAGATTAGAGTAATTTCTCTAGTAATTAAAGACCAAAAGCAAGCAAATATCGGGAAAAGTGAAGACACAAGGACCAGAAGCAAGAAAAGTGGAAAAAGCAGCAAAAAAGGGCAAAAATGGAATAAAGCAGCGCACCATCGTACCCACGATGAGTCTTAGCGTGGCGCGATGAGAAGACGGATAAAATTGAAGAAAATCTGCTTAAAATCTTTACCATCGTGGCACGATGGCTTGTCATCGTGGCACAATGATGACTTGAAAAATAAGCAGAAAATCCTGATCAAATCTTTCATCGCACCACGATAGGATCCATCGTGGCCACGATGAGGCGAAATTACACGCCATTGTGGCCACGATAGGTGCGATGGATGCGCAGAAAAAGCTCAAAACCAGCTGTAAAACTATAAATAGAGCCTCTTTCCTCCACTATTATTCATTCCCAAACATTCCATAATATTCAATACTTTGAATATTTCCTCTAGAGTAGGAGAACTCTAAGGAGGAGGCTAGGAGGCCAAGGAACTCCAAGGCCAATAAGGTTCTTTTCTTTCTGTCTTTGTAATTTATTTTTCCTAGGTTAGGTGGAGTCGAGAAACTCCCTTACGAATGCTTGGTTGTACTATTTATATTTGTTATTTATATAAATTCAGTTATTTCTACTTTAAACTCTTTCAATTGTCCGGTATTAGTTATTTTAATATTGATCACATTAGAATAAAATCTAAGGACCTAGTGGATATCGCATAGGAAACGAAGCTAGTAATCCCGGACGAAGAGTGTGATGGGGCCTACATGAGAGCATTAAATCCAGTATCTGCGGTCTTAGTATAAGATTGAAAAAGAACGTTAAATTCTATCTTGCAGAGTATGCCTGTGGGTAGGTGACTAGTCTTAGGCAAACGTGACAACTTATAATTTGGGGGTCCCTAGGGCGATGAGACCAACGTTTTAACGAAAAAGTGGAGTTCTGGATCATGGTGTCTAAATAAAGTAAGGGTAACCTTTAACTAGGCTCTGTAGAAGCTTGTAATAGAAATATGCACAGATAATAAATACATCACACCTATTTTCAATAGTCTAAATTCTAGGAGAGGGAAATAATTGAGCAAACATGCAGGAGTAAGGGAGGGATGCAACCACACTTAACCACCCCGTGTGGTCACACACCTTTTACTTTCTGCTATTTATTTTCTGTCATTTATTTCCTGTATTTTACTAAAGTACCCGCAAATATACCTTCTGAAACAAACAAAGCGAAGTGAACTATCCATATTCCTAAGCGAAACTAGTAACCTTGGCACAATCCCTGTGGAGAACGATAACTTATAACTTTATTACTTGGTAGAGATTCTGTGCACTTGCAGAGCCGACCGTCATTGAGCAAATCATTATAAATAAATAAAAAAGTTGAGCAAGTCTATGTGTCGCAGTACGAAAGTGAGAAGGAAAAACAAGCGCTAATCCTATTAGATAAAAGTTCTGGAACCCACCAGATTTCCGGAATCCACCGGAAAGAATAATTTGAAATCCACCAAATTTGAGAAAATTCTCTATATTTTTATTGAATCAAAAAGTTTTTTCTTCAAGGCTACAATAGTTTAGCTTTAAAGAGTAGTGAAAAAATAAAAATAACAAATTTACCTAAAATATAAAAATAACTAATCTAGGTGAAATATAAAAGTAAGAAATCTACCTAAAATATAATAAAACTAAATCTAACTAAAATAATAAAATACTGAAGAAATCCTCCTACATCAGTCTCCTCTACCTCAAAAGAACTCGACCCCGAGTTCTCAACTTGATAAGGAGCCTCATCTGCTTGATACTGACTCATGCGTTTATCATAGTAGAAACTTAGTACTGATTCTGCTTTAATTATCAAATTCTTTCTCGTTTGCTTGATTGCTACTTATTGCTCTTCCTTTAGTCTTGCCTCATACCGACTCTTTTCTTCTTTAAAAGCTTGATTTTTCTCCTCTAACTTGAGATAGTAGCTTGTTAACTCATCTAATAACTCCCCAAGTGTGGTAGAGCTTATATGTATAACATGAGAATACCGATCAATATTCATAAGTTTTTTTGTTTGTGTTGTCCTTAAAGTCGCATCATATTGCATTGCCGACGACGATAAATTTGTTACATGACATTCTTTCTCCTTTGTTTCTTCATCAATTTCTGGAGTCGCCTCTGTTTGGATGTCGCAATCCATGCCATTGTTGTTCTCGTTGAAACTACCCTCGAATTCAAGATTGAACACTCCTTCCTCATCGATTATAGTTTCTACCATTTTAGACTCCACCTCCGTTTGAACCTCTTTCTCCTAATCATCATGTTCATCTATCTCTTCCTTCTCATCTTTTGATTCGTCAAATTCAACCGAAGCATCTTGTTCAGCAACTACTTCAGTTTCTTTCGGTTTGGATTTATAAGCAGGATCGTCAAGTTTCTCGGGAAGAGATGGTTGGTTATCATCTAGGGTTTCAGTAGCTGTGTGACATAGTTGAAAATTATTGGCATGGTTGTTCTTATTGACATTATTGAAGATGCTAAATCCTTCATCGTCTTTAACTTTAACATACCAATTAACATACGTTATCAAAACAGAATATTTAGCAATATCTTTAATCATTTTATGCGAGTTACCTGCCATTATGGAAGCATGCCTCAAAAGGTTGGACAAGGAGTAATCTTTGTTGTAATAAAACGGACAAAGATATGTCGAATCAGAGATTTTAAACTCGTAGTAATCATCCTTCAACTTTTTGTAATATCTATGCTCATAGTATTCCAAATCAGATTCACCACGAGTATATTCTGATTTTATGTACGTAACAAAAGTATGGTTGTTATTGCGAACCCTAATAACCAGAATTGATTCTCCCATGGCTGATCACGTTAGGAAAAGAACAGGAGAAACCTGCTCTGATACCAACTGACGCAGTACGGAAGCGAGAAGGAAAAACAAGCGCTAATCCTATTAGATAAAAGTTCTGGAATCCACCAGATTTCCGGAGTCCACCAGAAAGAATAATTTGGAATCCACTAAATTTGAGAAAATTCTCTATATTTTTATTGAATCAAAAAGTTTTTTTTTTCAAGGCTACAATAGTTTAACTTAAATAGTAGTGAAAAAATTAAAATAACAAATCTACCTAAAATATAAAAATAACTAATCTAGGTGAAATATAAAAGTAAGAAATCTACCTAAAATATAATAAAACTAAATCTAACTAAAATAATAAAATACCGAAGAAATCCTCCTACATCACTATGCATAAAAGTGGAATTGGGGTTCCAATCCTGAAAACATAATTTTTTTCTCCTTGAAAAAGTTAATATTTCAGCCACTAGGTTACTTGATCCAAAATAATAATATAAATTATTTAAAAATATATACAGGACAATGAATTTAATAAATTAAATTTATTGATTTAACAAGTTTTATAAGAGCACAATAATTTCACTTATATTCTAATAATATTTTTTAACAAATTTTTTAATATTTTATTTTAAATAAATTTTATACCTTAATATAATAATAAACTTAAATATCGAATAAACTTAAATAATTTTTTTTTGCGTCAGACTTTTTGGTCGGTAATAATCGGTCTCAAATTCGGTCTGTATGATTAAGCAGCAACCAATTTAGTGACCTAATATTTTTTTGACTTTAATGCTCCAAATTTTGGTCTCTAATTCGGTCTCTAAAACGACCGAAATATTGATCACTAATTATCGGTCTCCAATATGGTCTCTATAATTACTTTTGAAATTTTGGTCTCTATTTTGGTATCTAAAGCAACTGAAATTTTGCGGTCTCTAAATCGGTTTCTAAACACGAACTGTTTAGTAGTGACGTTGAAGAATGACAATGTTTCAAGAGTTGATGTGTTTCTTCTTTGGCTACACATTTTCTCAATATTGGTCAGGGCATTTTTTATAAAGAAATGGTTTATTCTAAATATAATCCTTTGATTGATACATTTTGTTTTCTTTTAATGAGAATTAAATTTCATGGGAACAAAATCACTTGAGCTTCAATAAGAGTCTTGTTTACATAGTAGATGAAATGAAAGATCTTGTCATCTCTTTGACCAAGCATAGCTCCAATGGCATAGTCACTAGCATCACACACACATCAATTCAAAAGGTTTTGATTAGTCAGGAGCTATGTTTATAGGTGTAGAAATTAAGACATTCTTCAAAGTCTCAAATGCCTTCAAGCAATCTTTTATGACATCGAATGACACATATCATGCTGTAGCACCTGGCATAGAGACTTGGCAATTTTTGAAAAATCTTTGATAAACCATTTATCAAATTAGGAGAATTTGGTATTGTGAAAAAAATGAACCCTGCAATGTCCTTCACTCTCAAACTCTTCTATTCCTTGCACTTGTTTATTCCTTTTTTTTTTTCTTTCAAAATTCTCCCATCCAAACTCACAAAAAAGTCTAAGGAGGTTTGGACGTTTAAACGAGTGAGTTTCATGTTTGATCTCAACACTTGCATATAGAAAAAAAGAAAAGAAAAGAGGAGTGCTATGAACCATCTCTTTTTAACACTCTCTAATTGGTTGGAATCAATGTAGATCACACATAAAATGACGAGACACACATGTGTTTTGAAATTCTGGTATCACTAGAATGATGTTGCCTAAGATGTCCCAACAACTATTTTATGATTAACGTTGTTTCTATTGTTGGCACATCTTATATAACATATAAAAACTGACAGAAAATAAATAAATGACACAAGTAATTGTTAACTCAGTTCAGCCAACTGCCTACTCTGGGGGATACCAATCCAGGAAGGAAATCCACTAATAGCTCTAGTTACTAAGACCTCCAGCAAACCCTAGGATTTACGCCTTAAACTAAGACCTCCAGCAAACCCCTGGTTTACGCCTTATAACCTCGACACTACTCATGCAACTTCTGCCTAGGAACTCCTAGACATGAGATCCCATCTCACTTCCACTCACACAACACAACCTGTGTTGTTTAAACAATGTTAGGAATGATGTGGCGACAACTTGCCAATACAACACTTCACTTTTGCTTAAAAGCTTCAAGTGAATCACACACGGTAAACTCCGTACTTCAAAGCTTAGGAGTCACCTTAAAATAATAAACTTACTTCTTAACTCGTGTTATAGAATCCACAAGCAAGAATTACAATCAAACAATAAAAGACTCAACAAAGACTCAATATGTGTAACTAATACTTTTCAATGAGATACCTAGTCTTGAGCTTGGTCTTCGTATATATAATGATTAGGCACGCTCCTCTTTCTTCACAAATGCTCAGACGCTCCTTGAGAATCATAAAGGATGATCTGATACTTTTTCAATCTTCATTAAGGATATATCAAGACTTTCCAAAAGTGTTTAAAGAACTTTATATGATAGGATAAGTCATCCAGCTATTTCATTAAGTTTGTCTTATCCTTATAACTCCTGATCAGATCAGATCTCCATTAAGCGTGCTCTTTAAGTGGATTTCCATATATAGCAGATGCTCTCATAAATGCGCGAGATTTCCTTCAGCAAAAAGGATGTTGTAACATGTTTTCCAACATCTTGTTAGTATATTTGTTTTAGCAAAATTAAGCCAATTCAAATATCCAACAATCTCCCCCTTTGGCAATTTTTGGCTAAAACAATTTCAGGCCATTACCTTTGAGAGATTAAAAAGCGCAATCCTTCAAATCACCATGGTCACACAAAAGAAGGAATGTTAGAGCATCATTTAAACAAAATTTCACATAGGTGAAAAATATATGCATCAGAGGCAGCAGCAGCGGAGATATCATCAAATAGCCTCGAGCAAAAATAAAACGTGGTATCAGAGCAAATGATTAATCATATCATATGTCATATGTCATCAAAGTGGTTGTGACATATGGGAGCACATCTTCTAGCGCATGTTCGTCCAATCAGGGCAGCATCCATTCAGTAGCAAACTCCCCCTGGCTTCATCAGCTTGTGCATCATCTCAGGGTAAAAAAAATTTTTACTCCCCCTGAATACTTGCTTACTGCTACTTAAAAACATGTCATAACAGAAGACACAACAACATGTAGCAGAAACAAACAAACCAAAATGCTACTCCCTCTTTTTAGCCACAAAATGTGCCAAAATAGGAAAGTAAAGTATCCAAAGTGCAGAATTAACAAAGTACAGACCATGCACTCAGAAGGTGCTAAAATCCAGGGCACAAACAACCCACAAAACAAATAACAAAGTACAGTAAAACTTAAACAGATTACAAAATCATTCAGCATCACTGCTATCAGAGTCTTCATCCTCATCTGTAGCAGTATCATAATCTTCATCCTCATCTGCATTGTTTTGATCACCTGTAGCAGCCACATTTGCACTAGCTTTGACAGGTATTTCATCAGCTTCCAATCCTTCAATCATCTTCAAGAACACTTTCTTCCTCGCCTCAAGCTCAGCCTGCTGTTTATCAATGTCCTGACATTGAATTTTCAAACCAGCAATAATCTCCTTTTTGGTCATAACACCAGCTCCAGCAGCAGATGTCCCAACATGATCAGTAACATTGTGATTACCAAATAGTTTGTGATGAAAAGTAAAGCCTGATTCCCTCTTCTTAGGCGTGTCAGTCACAACCTTAATATCTGGATATTGGGCCAAGATGATTCCACATAGTAAAGATGGAAATGCTATTGGCATCTTCACAGCTGTTGATCTAATATGCTTAATGGTTTGATCAAAAATAAAGGTCCCATAGTCATAGTCAACCTTGGTTCATACAGCATATATAAATCTACCCAGGTTGGTAGCAACATTGGTTGCATGCTTAGTTGGCACCCAATTTGTTGACCCTATCCTATTGAGGATGGCATACTTGACATTCAACTTACTAGTGGGTATCAGCTTCTTCTTGGGCCAGACCTTAACCTTACCAGCAGTTATCTCAGCACTTACAACATCATTGGCAACCTCTAATTCAGCCTTAGGTTCTACAGACCTACCTAAGTAATTATTGATGACAACAGGAGAAAAATTGATACATTTACCTCTGACAAAAACTTTGTGGTAGTCCTTGCTCAGTGGGTTATCACATTCTTCAGGGATGTTCACAAGAAACTCTTTCACCAGCAGCTCATAGCAGGGACTGAAGTCACAAACTGTCTTCATCAGACCAGCTTCCTTGATGTAGTCAAAGATGTCTTGACATTTGAGAGCATCTTTGGTCAGTTCCCTTTCAACAGCCAATCTCCTTTGATAGATATAGTCACATCTCAGTGCAAAGGCAGCACGATGGAAAGAGATGTTATCACAGGGAGCTTCTTCAATACCTTGAGGAGCCTTCTTTGCTGTAGCCTTCTTGGGATTGGGAGATGAGATTTTAGCAACATCTTCAGCAGCATCATAATCTGAGTCACTGGATGACTCCTTCTTTCTCTTCAATGTATCCTTTTTCTTGACAGGAGGGGACAGAACTTTACTCCAACCTTTTACAGGTCCAACACCTTTTGTTTTCACTCTTGGTGCAGGAGTCTTGCTTGCAGTGGCCACAGCCTTCCCTGTACAGCTTCTCAACCTTTTTGTTATACCACCAGTTGATTTTACAGCAGTCTTGGTGGTGACATAATCATCAACATCTACTACATCCTTTTCTTTTTCCTCCTCAACTCCTGCAGATTTGTCAGCTTCAATCTCTGGTTCTTCTGTGGGTATGGACTGGTTGCTCTCTTCAGACTGAGTGTCCCCTTCATTATCAGAAGTCCCCTCATCAGCAGTTCTAGTTTCTTCATCTATGGACTCAGATGTTGTGTCAGTTGTCTCAACATCCTTTTCAGCAGCAGCTTCCATCACAGGTTCTTTCTCAGCAGTTTCAACTTCCTCTTGCTCATTCAGAGATGTTTCAACATCTGTCATGACAACTTCTTCAGTAACAACAGGGATTGATTTTTCAGCCACCATCTCAGCAATTGTTGGTGATTTATTAGCAATATTAGGTTCAACCTCTGTAGGGGTGTCTTCCATCTCAGTTTCAACAGACATAGCATTAAGATCCCTCTTTTCAGCATCAGACCCCAATTTTTCTAGACTAGGGTTATCACCGGTTGGCACGATTGTTTCAACAACATCAGACACAGTTTTGGGGTTTACTTCAGTTGCTTTCTCAGATGTGTTAACATTTGATTCAAAAACCAAATCAGACATAGAAAGAGAAAACTTAGATTTATAATCCCTTCTATTCCTTTTAGAAGTTCCTTTCTCAGATTGATTACCAGATGGAGAGATAGCATCACTTACTTTTGAAGTTTTCTTCTTCTCAACTGATTTTCCCTTCCCTTTCTTCTCAGCAACTCTTGATTGAACTTTGGGTTTGGAAGCATGAACAGTTGTAACCGGTACAACATCCTTGATGATTAGAGCATATTCGATCTTTGCCTTTGATCGAGTAGAACGTGCAGACTTTGTTGTTTGCGATGATTCAGACATGTTCGGATGAAGGTTTTTGAAGTTGGAGAAGTTGAATGGATGAAAGTTGTAGTGAGAAGCAGTTGAATAGGGTTCACGATCAAAAATTAGGATTTGGAAGAAAAAGCATTGATTGCGTGTAATGAAATATTTAAGGGAAGTGTGTAATGACTTCCCTAAATTAGCGTGCATTGATTGATAGGAGAGAGAGCGGTTTCCTTTTGCACGCCACAACTGCAGTAACTGCTATGCTTCTTCATGCAGGCAAATTCCCAATTTGCCCCTTAAAAATTCAAACTGATTTACATCAAGTGCCTTTGTAAAAATGTCAGCTAGCTGTTCACTTGTACCAATATGCTTAAGTTCCACGCATTTTTCTTCCACAAGGTCTCTAATGAAATGATGCCTGATGTCTATATGTTTGGTTCTTGAGTGTTGAACTGGATTCTTTGATATATTGATTGCACTCAAGTTGTCACAATATAATGTCATGACATCTTGGTCGACATTATATTATTTCAGCATCTGTTTCATCCACATTAGCTGGGAACAACTGCTACCTGCAGCTATGTATTCAGCCTCTGCAGTAGATAGAGACACACAATTCTGCTTCTTGCTGAACCATGAGATTAAATTATCACCCAAAAAGAAGCAACCTCCTGAAGTGCTCTTTCTATCATCAGCACTTCCAGCCCAATCTGCATCACAATACCATATCAAAGTTGAGTTCTTGGTCTGGGAATACAGAATCCCATAATCACTGGTGCCCTTTATATACTTTAGAATCCTTTTGACTTGTACAAGATGGCTCATCTTTGGCTTGGCTTGATATCTTGCACAAACACCAACAGCAAAGGTGATGTCTGGTCTACTAGCTGTAAGATACAAGAGACTGCCAATCATGCTCCTGTATAGGCTTTGGTCAACATCAATGCCATTCTCATCTTTGGTTAGCTTCAGATGAGTAGCAGCTGGAGTTCTCTTGTGTGCTGCAGTGTCCATTCCAAACTTCTTGATCATATTCTTCGCATACTTGCTTTGAGAAACAAATATGGTGTCTTCCATTTGTTTGACTTGCAGACCAAGGAAGTATGTTAGCTCACCTACCAAACTCATTTCAAACTCAGATTGCATCTGTTGTACAAAATGTTGCACCATCTTTTCAGACATACCTCCAAATACTATGTCATCAACATATATTTGGGCAATCATCAGCTTCTCTTCCTGTTCTTTAACAAACAAGGTTTTGTCATGGCCTCCTTTTCTGTATCCTTGACTAACAAGAAAATTTGTCAGCCTCTCATACCAAGCCCTTGGAGCCTGTTTCAGTCCATAAAGAGCTTTCTTTAACTTGTACACATGATCAGGATTGGTAGGATCTACAAAACCTTTTGGCTGCTCCACATAGACTTCTTCATGTAAGTACCCATTTAGAAAGGCACTCTTGACATCCATTTGGTACAGCTTAAATTTAAAGATACATGCTATACCAAGAAGTAGCCTAATAGATTCCAGTCTTGCAACTGGCGCAAATGTTTCATCAAAGTCAAGTCCTTCAACCTGAGTGTACCCTTGAGCCACTAATCTTGCCTTGTTTCTTGTTACAACACCATTTTCATCTGACTTGTTCTTGAACACCCATTTTGTGCCTATGACATTAACACCATTGGGTCTAGGAACAAGATCCCACACATCACTTCTTCTAAACTGAGTTAATTCATCTTGCATGGCTTCTATCCAAAACTCATCAGTGAGAGCCTCTTTTACATTTTTAGGCTCAACTTTTGAGACAAAACATGAATTAGTAACCACTTCATTTGTCCTTCTTGTAGCAATTCCCTGGTTAGGATTTCCTATGATGAGATCCTTGGGATGATTCTTCTGTATTCTTATTGAAGGAACTTTACTCACAGGACAAGGTGTAGGAATGGTTGATTCATCATCTGACTCTGATTCCTTTTCTGCTACAGCTTCTTCAGATGTTGGCAAAGTTGTTGCAACATCATCTTCAGTGTCAGATGTTTTAGCAGATGTCAAATCATCTATCACAACATTGATAGACTCTACTATTACCTTGGTTCTCTGATTGTAAACTCTATAGGCCCTGCTGTTTGTTGAATATCCAAGAAACAATCCTTCTTCACTTTTAGGATCCATTTTTCTTCTGTGCTCTCTATCAGATAGGATATAGCACTTACTTCCAAACACATGAAAGTGTTTGACAGTTGGTTTTCTGCCTTTCCACAGTTCATATAGTGTAGTAGAAGTTCCAGTTCTGAGTGTGACACGATTGTGAATATAACAAGCAGTATGCATAGCCTCAGCCCAGAATTGATATGGAAGATGTTTTGCATGCAACATCACTCTGGCTGACTCTTGTATTGTCCTATTCTTCCTCTCAACAACACCATTTTGTTGAGGTGTAATTGGAGCTGAGAATTCATGCTTGATTCCTTCAGAGATGCAGAATTCAAGAAAGCTTGCATTCTCAAACTCTTTGCCATGATCACTTCGTATCCTTACAATAGCAGAGTTCTTTTCTCTTTGGAGTTGAAGACAAAGTTCTTTGAATGCATCAAAACTTTCAGATTTGTCTTTTAGAAATTCAATCCATGTGAACCTTGAAAAATCATCTACCATGACAAACGCGTACCTTTTTCCTCCAAGGCTCTCCACTTGCATTGGCCCCATCAGGTCTATGTGCAGCAATTCTAGTACCCTTGTTGTGGTAAGATGTTGCAACTTTGGATGCGACATCTTTGTCTGCTTCCCTATTTGACATTCTCCACATATACTTCCTTCCTCAATTTTGAGTTTTGGAAGACCTCTGATTGCCTCTTTAGCTATTGCCTTTTTCATGCCCTTGAGGTGCAGGTGACCAAGTTTTTGGTGCCACAACTTTACCTCATCTTCTTTGCTAATAAGACATGTGGATAAATCTTCTTCTATAGGTATCCAAAGGTAACAGTTGTCTCTTGACCTTACTCCTTTCATCAACAGCTCTCCTTGCTCATTTGTAACTATACATTCAGCTTTTGTGAAGTTAACTTTCATGCCTTGATCACAAAGTTGGCTTATGCTGATTAGATTTGCTTTAAGCCCTTTTACAAGCAGCACATTATCTAGCTTTGGTAAGCCATGGTTTGCAAGTTTACCGACTCCCTTGATCTCTCCTTTGGCTCCATCTCTAAAGGTCACAGAGCTGGTAGCATATGACTTCAAGTCTTCAAGATAGTGTTCAACACCTGTCATGTGTCTAGAACAGCCACTATCAAAGTACCAGGTTTCTTTTGAAGAAGCTCTTAAGGATGTATGAGCTATTAAACCTGTGATCTTCTTCTTTTCTCTCCATTCCTGTCTTGTTGTAACATTAGGAAAGACAGGAGTATAGAATTCTTGATGAACTCTCCTTGGATATCCGTGCAGCCTATAGCAGAAAGGCCTAATATGTCCTTTCCTTCCACAATGATGACATGTCCAGTTATAGAACCTGGGCACAGGATGTTCCATAAGATGTTGCGACAATCCTCCTGACACAAACGTGTTGTTGATTGGAGTATGTATAGTGGCATTGTTGAACTTCATCTGTTGCTTTACTCTTTCATGTTCAAAACCAATGGGCTTAGGTTTCCCGTAGTTTTGTCTTTGTAACATTTCCTCAAAGGCATCAGTACCTTTGGTCATCATTTTAGCCACTTTTGTGACTTGATCCAAGTCAGCATTTAACTTGGTCACTTCTTCACCTTGTTCAGCAACTTTACACAGGAGGTTAGACTTCTCCATTTCCAACTGTTGAATTTGACTACTCTGATCTTCAACCTTAATGTTGAGATTATTAATGTTCATGAGTAAGTCATTTCTCTCAGCTTGCAGTTTTCCATTGATCTTCTTTTGTTTCTCCAATGCTTTGCAAACTTCTATACTTCTATTATGAAGATCTTTGTAAGTAGCAGCTAGTTCCTCATAAGTTACCTCCTCATCACATGATTCTGAGTCAGATACACAAACTCCTGTTAAAGCATTAACAAATTTGGCAGATTCTTCCTCCTCTGAATCTGTATCAGACCATGAGACCACAAGACTTTTCTTTTGCCTTTTTAGAAAGGTTGGACATTCAGGTCTGATATGGCCAAAACCTTCACATTCATGGCATTTCACTCCTCTTTCATCTTCATTTGTCTTTTTCTGAAAGCTGGACTGTTTGTTGTTGTTGAATCGACCATTTGGCTTGTGCCTTTGATCCACTTTCTTCATCAACTTGTTGAACTGTCTCCCAAGCATAGCCATAGACTCAGCTAAGCTTTCTTCACCTTCAGATTCAATTTGTAAATCATCAGCAGCACTTTTTGAAGCAAAGGCTAGATTCTTATCTTTCTTTCATTCCTTCTGTTCAAACCAATTTCATAGGTCTGAAGTGATCCTATGAGTTCATCTAAATTTAGGCTTGAGAGATCATGAGCCTCCTCAATGGCTGTCACCTTCATATCAAATCTTTTAGGCAAAGATCTGAGTATTTTTCCAACTAGCTCCTCATCTGAGATAGGTTTTCCAAGTGCATCAAACGAATTTGCAAAGTCAAGCACATTCATCTGAAAGTCATGAATGGTTTCTTCCTCCTTCATTCTGAGATTCTCAAAATTGGTTTTGAGCATCTGAAGCTTAGATAGCTTAAGTTTTGATGTTCCTTCATGAGCTTTTCTCAGAATTTCCCAGGCATGCTTAGTAGTAATACATCTCTTAACAAGCCTGAACATGTTAGCATCCACACCATTGAAAATTGCATACAAGGCTTTGGAGTTGCCAAGTGCCAGATCATCCTCATCTTTAGTCCATTCATCATGTGGCTTCTTAACATCAGTTTTATTGCCATCTTTGTCAAGAACCATTGGTGGTTCCCATCCACGTAACACAGCCTTCCATGTCCTGCTGTCAATTGATTATATGAAAGCCTCCATACGAGATTTCCAATAATCATAGTTCTCAGGACCTGTCAGTAAAGGAGGTTTGGACACTGACCCTCCTTCTTTATCCATTGTACCAGAAAGTACTCTCCCTGGAGCTCACCCAAAATAACAGAACAGGGTGCCTGCTCTGATACCAATTGAAATTCTGGTATCACTAGAATGATGTTACCGAAGATGTCCCAACAACTACTTTATGAATAATGTTGTTTTTATTGTTGGCACATCTTATAACATATAAAAACTGACAGAAAATAAATAAATGACACAAGTAATTGTTAACCCAGTTCAGCCAACTGCCTACTCTGGGGGATACCAATCCAGGAAGGAAATCCACTAATAGCTCTAGTTACTAAGACCTCCAGCAAACCCTAGGATTTACGCCTTAAACTAAGACCTCCAGCAAACCCCTGGTTTACGCCTTATAACCTCGACACTACTCATGCAACTTCTGCCTAGGAACTCCTAGACATGAGATCCCATCTCACTTCCACTCACACAACACAACCTGTGTTGTTTAAACAATGTTAGGAATGATGTGGCGACAACTTGCCAATACAACACTTCACTTTTGCTTAAAAGCTTCAAGTGAATCACACACGGTAAACTCCGTACTTCAAAGCTTAGGAGTCACCTTAAAATAATAAACTTACTTCTTAACTCGTGTTATAGAATCCACAAGCAAGAATTACAATCAAACAATAAAAGACTCAACAAAGACTCAATATGTGTAACTAATACTTTTCAATGAGATACCTAGTCTTGAGCTTGGTCTTCGTATATATAATGATTAGGCATGCTCCTCTTTCTTCACAAATGCTCAGACGCTCCTTGAGAATCATAAAGGATGATCTGATACTTTTTCAATCTTCATTAAGGATATATCAAGACTTTCCAAAAGTGTTTAAAGAACTTTATATGATAGGATAAGTCATCCAGCTATTTCATTAAGTTTGTCTTATCCTTATAACTCCTGATCAGATCAGAACTCCATTAAGCGTGCTCTTTAAGTGGATTTCCATATATAGCAGATGCTCTCATAAATGCGCGAGATTTCCTTCAGCAAAAAGGATGTTGTAACATGTTTTCCAACATCTTGTTAGTATATTTGTTTTAGCAAAATTAAGCCAATTCAAATATCCAACATGTTTCATCTAAGAGAATTACTAAATGGTACGAGTAACTTATGCAAGAAAAGCAAGAATATAGTATTATAGTGTGTTTCTATTTTAAAAAAATAAAAAACTATAAAGTCCATGTTTTGCGGAAATCACGTCCATGTGTTGGTGAAAATGGACGGATTATAACATTTTGCATGTTTCGTTTTTCTTTTGGATTCGTACCAATGATCATTTTCCTTCATCTAATTAACAAGGTGTTCGTGCAATAAAACACCCCTCCAGAGGTCATGGTTGTTAAGGTGAAGATTCTATATTAATGATAGCTAAAGTCCCGTAAAAGGATTTTAATTATATATTGCCCATGTGAAGTGATTGATTAATCCTTATTTTGTTTAGGAATTAACAATAAATAATTCTTTATTTTCCAACCTATTAACTTTATTTTGAATTGTAAATACTTTTTTTATATTAGTTAAACACACCTTAATATATTTCAGTTAACTACTTAAAAAAAAAGAAAGTGATGTTATAAGAATATTTAAAAAATAGTGTTGATATCATTCTTCTTAAAAAAAAATCAATTAGAATTAGAATATAATAGAAGAACATATTTTATGTCCACTCACACTTTTCCTATGACTATATGGAGTGAATATTTTGAACCTATAATATACTAAAAAAATATTCTATGGATGTAATCGTCCACCAATGAATTTAATTATGGTCCATGTTATTACAAAGCAAACTCTCTCTTCCATGTAAGGAGAAGGCACAAAACTCTTCATGTTCACCTCAGCTGATTAATTTAAACAACACTTATCCTCATCTCTTTCTCCATACTCTTTTGCTTCCTCTTTCTTCCAAGTTCCAACATCATCCATCAACCACCTTTATTTTAACATTTTTCCACACCTACCTTAATTTATTTAATAATAATTCATTTTTAAGATTGAATTTGGTCATAATATTCAACCTAACAATTTCAGCATTTTTATGGTGTTAACTCTTTGATTTTTAAAGGAAAATATAGTAATTCAAAATTCAACCACATAGTAAATAAAATTTTACAAAAAAAAAAAATTGACTTTTTTATGTAGTAGGTGATATTTGTGAACATTTAATAATCCATTTTAATAATATTTATTATTAATAATTAAGTCATGGAAACAAAACAGTATTATTTATATTTTTAAAATATTGACTATCCAAATTTTAAAATAAAATTTATATTTTAAGTTTTTTTCTATATCCTATATTTTTAGTTTTTTTTTGTCAGATAGCCTAGTGACTTTGTATTTTTAGTTTTCTTTATTAGTGACGAACATTAATTAGCATTTTCCTTATTAATTTTAAGGTTTAATTATATATTTGGTCTCTTATATTTATTTTAGATTTTAATTTTGTCACTCAAGTTTAAAAAGTTTCAAGTGAGTCATTTTTGTCAAATTTCGTTTTAAATTGTCAATGTAGTTAACAAATTTGTATACACGGACAACTTAGGAGGGTGCACGTGGAAGTTTTAAACGAAATTAACTCAAAATTTAATAAAAATGATAAACTTAAGTTGAAATCAATAACATAAAAAATTAAATTAAAAAATTTAAAATATAAAAAATAAATTTAAAATCTAAAATAAAAATAAGGACTAAAGCCGCTTAATTTTAATTTATATTTAAGTCGCTTTTTCTTCAACCTTACTTCTTGGTTATTGAATCATCATCACAACACAAGTCCAATATTCTAATATCACAGACTCCGTGCACTCAACTCTCTTCTTTCTTCCCAAATCATCCATCCATGGCGTCACCAACAGCATCTCTTTACCAAATCCAATCCATTTTCCATTATAAAAACAACAACAAACCTTTATTCTCATTATCATCACCAACACATCAATTTCCTTCCAATTCCAATTTCTTCTTACAAAGGAAGTTATCATTGACGATGCCCAGGAAAGAATCTGTTATTGTTGTGTCGGCGACGACGGCGGAGAAGAAACGGCATCCGGGTGAGAAAAAAGGGTTTGTTGAAGAGATGAGGTTTGTGGCTATGAGGTTACATACAAAGGACCAGGCTAAGGAAGGTGAGAAAGAAGTTAAAGAACCTGAAGAGAAAGCTGTTACTAAGTGGGAACCTACTGTTGATGGTTATTTGAGGTTTCTTGTTGATAGTAAGATTGTTTATGATACTCTTGAGAAAATTGTTCAAGATGCTGCTTATCCTTATTGTAAGACTTTTTTTTTTTTTTTTTTAATGTTTTTATTATATTAATTTTATTACATATGTGTTTATTTTTTTTGGTGAAAAAGGATATTTGTTGTTTTGTTTGTGATTGATATTGCTGACAATTGTGATTGAACTTGGTTGGTTGGTTGGTGTTATCTTTTCATTTTTTAGTATTAACCTTCATGTTGTCGGGGGAAAAGGGTGTCCTGGTAATCCAGAGTTCGGCTGCGGGATATGTAAAGTCTGGTCAAGAATTGTTCCCACCGTGTAGAACAATTTGTCCTTGGGTAACTCATTAAGACATTAACCATTTGAGTCAAATTGCTTGGTTGGTTGGTGTTATCTTAAAGACATAAAAAACCATGATGTAGTATACAAGGTTGTAAATTAAGGTCTAATACCGCGAACTAGACTGTGACATAATGATTTTGATGCTACTCTGAAATTGTGATGCGTTTGCGATTGAGGCCGCATTTGAACCTGCATAGGTTCTTTTACGATGATACTTGGCCGGTGAGGTACCAAGCTTAGGTCTTAGGGATAACTGTTTGTATGGTAAAAAGTGAGTGTGTCTCTTTTGCTGCCTTTATCCCTTAGTATATATTCTCTGTCTAGCCGAGACTATCCCATCTTGGTTGAGACTTGAGACTACTTCTCCTCATGGATCGTGCCTTGCCAAGTGTCCCACGTGCTGTTTGCCTGCGAGTTTACCTGACATAATCTCGTCATGGATTCATCGAGATAACCTCATCGTGGGTAGATCTTATCACGGATATTGAGCTATACCCGGTTTCCACCATATCTTAGTTTTGGACCATAAATGGGAAACATGTATGGAGCTCAAAATGATTGTGATGGTCCAAAACCAATTCTTTGAAATATCAAAGTTAAGGCTTTGTTTGAGATTGGATTATATCATCTTTCTTCTATACAATGTAGAGTAGTAGTTTTGTGAACAAATAACGGCAAAACCATTAGATATTATTCTTTCTTAACATGTATCTTCAAGCTTCTTGATAACTAGGCCTTGTTAGTTCGCGCGTGTTTTCTTTCCAAGTGTTTCTTGATGTTACATGTATCGGTTACTTTAGCATATCTAGACAGAGCTATTGAGTTGGTGTTCTCGGGTATACTAAGGTTCTCAGCAAATTTGATTACATAATTGGATGGTGATTTTGTGTTTGTTGTGTAGATGCTGAATTCAAAAATACTGGATTAGAAAGGTCTGCAAGTTTGGACAAAGATTTGGCATGGTTCAAGGAGCAAGGTTATACCATTCCCGAACCTTCAACTCCTGGTCTTACTTATGCAGACTATCTTAAAGATTTATCTCAAAATGACCCCCAAGCCTTCATTTGCCACTTTTACAACATCTACTTTGCACATTCAGCTGGGGGTCGAATGATTGGGAAGAAGGTAATCCTTTGCATCTATGCTAAAAGAGCTTATATCATGTTTGAGTAGCACATCTTTGATTTTGAGTATCTTTTGCGCTCCATAACATGTATCTTTTCACGATTGATAATGATTAATGAGACTTTATCCAGAGATATTTTCATTTTTCATCGTGATAGAGATCTCCTTGGAGATGTTAGATCATACTGGATTTTTCTTTTAGATGTATTATGTATACAATGTTTCATATCTTTCACCGTCAAATACTCTGTTTGGTGGTACTATGGACATGCTGATTGTAATTAAACAATATTCCGATTGAATATGTACATAATTGGATTAGCATATTCTGTGTTTGAAAATAAATTTTCAGCACAAAGCATTTTCTGTATGATTTTGATTATAAGCTGTTTAGAAATCTCAACAACCAAAACAACTGAATCTTGAAATGCAACTGGGCAGAAAAGTTTCTTATATTACTTTATAATTATCAATAATAATAAGCTTTATGTACAATGGCCTGTTTGGATTGGCTTATTTGAGCTTATCTACGACTACTAGTATATGCACTTGTGAGATCGTATAGAAACAACTTATGACATGTCCATAAACTGTTTTCAACGTATTTCCATAAGCACTGCAGAATAGCTTATGAAAACAACTGAGTTTATATGTAAACAATGTGGTGGTTTTGTTATATATATAAGACTTCTATGATAAGCGCTTATTCTATAAGTGCTTAATTAAACTGTTTATCCAAAGAGGGCCTTAAATTTGGTTACCTCCTACTTTTGGAGTAAATCATTCTTACAATAGCTTACATTCTTTTCATAATAGTATGAAGTTTCCTTCGGTCATTGTTCACCTGATGCGAGAAAAACTAATAATGATTGTTGCTTATTACTTTCTCTTACAGATTGCTGGGCAGTTACTTAACAACCAGGCTTTGGAGTTCTATAAATGGGATGGTGACCTTTCCCAGTTGTTGCAGAATGTTCGAGACAAACTGAATAAAGTTGCTGAAGTATGTTTCTCAAAATCTCGTTTTTGTTTCCATATAACCAATTAGCTTTACAGATTTTCAGTCATGGTGATGAATATATATATATACCTCTTTAGTAATAATTCTTCGTTGTTTCTTCAGGAATGGACTCGAGAAGAGAAGGATCATTGTCTGGAAGAAACAGAAAAGTCATTCAAGCTCTCGGGAGAGATTCTGCGTTTAATTCTATCATGATGATAGTAAGAACCCAACTATGTGTAATTACTTGTGTTGAAGTGCATGGCCGAAGCCAATGCCAATAACATTTTATTTCATCATATGTATATATAAAAAAATGTAGATGCACATTTAATTTTCAATTCACTAAGGAATAATAGTACTTATGTTGTTGAAATGATGCACCATTTTGTTGATTACTGACTTTTTTCTCTTTAGTGCTTTTAGTTTTTAGATGCCGAGAGAGCATTTTCTGGTTATGGCATTAAGCCAAAAAAGTCTACTATAAAGGAATTTTTTTTGTCAAGTAACTTAGTGGCTGTGTTCGGGATTTAAACCCCCGCCCTGCATATATAATTCGATGTTCTTACCAACTGAGTCAAGTTCAGTGAGACACTATAAAGAAATGATTAGTAGTGTGATAATATAATAACAAAAATCTCTATCATTGCTTAATTCTGTCAAAATACAGTCCACCGGAATACATTAAACCATGGGCAAGGAAAGTAGGAATGAAAAAGTGGAAACAAAATCCTACTGAGGTAAATTGACAAATTACAACATGACTCATGACTCTGCATTTCTCTTTTTTAGCTAGAAGTATCTTTTGTAACTAAACTGAATAAACAATGAGTTTTGAATAGGAATATCATCGGAGCGAAGATTGAGTGGGGAGTACTTTATCACTCTCTTTTCTACTATCTAATATGTTCTTCATTTTCATTTTCTATTTCGTAGAGTATGCTTCCACCACCCCATATTTTTGCGGAGATCCATCAATATTAAAAAAAAGTATTGAAGTTCTATTATTTTTTAATCAAACTAGTTGTTAAAAAAATATAATCATAAACAACTTAAAAATTAAGCAAGGTAATTGAAACCGGACCGGACGTCGAACCGATTGAGGCATCGGTTCACGGTTTAAAGGTTCGACTGGGGTTGAAGCGGGGTTCAACCGGTATTAATTAAATATAGTTTTTATATTTATAAATATTTAAATAGTATATAAAATAATAATAATAATAATAATAATAATAATAATAATAGTAATAAATAAAAATAAAACAGTTGCTTTTATAAAGATAAGTGAGCTGTTTTTAGTCTATGGAATTTTTCACTTAGGCCCAAACCCACTTATACTAAACCTAAAATGCTAAAGAAAATTAAGGATTTTCATTAATTCACAACAACAGCAGCCGCCAGCTCTACTCATCTCATATCTTTGATTTCTTTAACTGTAGAAAAATACCCATTTTTTCTTTATGCAATTGGTACTGGTACAAGTTGCTTGTTGGAAATATTGATGAACACTCTAAGATGAGACCTTGCTTTTTATGAGTTGCTTTTAATTACCCAAATATAATTTCTTTGGCATCACCTCTGTTAGAAGTCTCACATTGGCTAGAGATATGAAATGGATAGTCTTTATAAGTGTAGTGCAAATCTCAACTCTTAAGCTAACTTTTGTGGTTGAGTATAGGCCTCCCAAATTCTAATATGGTATCATAACATATCCTAAATCCATTTGTTGTTTGTTGCGGAGACCTCCCATATTTGGGCCACCTGTTGTTGTTGATTTCACGTTTCGGTGATATGGTTTTTTGTGTTTTTGTATTGCGGAATTTGGTGAGATATAATTTTAGGGAGAAAACTCTCCTCAAATATAGGGTTATATGAAGAATACTAAAGTTCTTGTTTTATTCATTATATAAAAACAAATCATATATTTTTAAAACAAAACTAATCCTATAATAAATTCTAAACAAATCTTAAATATTTTAAATAGAAATATAAATCATAAAACCTAATATTATCATATTTTAAATATAAATCTAAATAATATTTAAATCTAAGATCTTCAGAAGATATTTAGGCATATTATTCTCAACACTCCTCCTTGACTGAATATCTTTTGTACGTATCCAATCTGAGCTTCTTGAAAAATTATTCTTCTTGTTTTGATTCTTCTTCTTATCGCAAGCTTTAACATCTTTGTGCCTTGTGGACTTCATGGTAAAAACATTGCATTTGTTATGACTTTTAGGTGATTTTTCACAAGCATATTTATTCTCCTCCTTAACTTGAAATTTCTTCAAAATACCTGAATCTTCGCGATCTTCTTTGAATTTAAGTTCTTTTTTCTCTTCAATAATATGATCATTCTTCATTAAATCTAAAACAAATCTTTTGTCTTTAATCTGAGATGTGATCACTACCTTATTGTTTTGATCCTTAATCACACAACTTTTATGTTCAAATATCACTTTATAATTTTTCTCCAACAGCTGAGCAACACTTAAAAGATTCTGATTAATTTCAGGAACATATAAAACATTGAAAATTTGTTTCATACCTGCATGAGTTTTAATTGAAATTGTTCCAATGCCTTCTACTGCAATTTGTTCTCCATTCCCAATTCTGACTTTGGAAATAGAAGTTTTATTGAGCTCTTTGAAAAGATCTCGATCATAAGTCATATGGTTTGTGCAACCACTGTCAATGAGCCATTCTTTTGACGGTTTGTTGGTTGTAAAACCTGAGATTGCAAGTAGTAGTTCCTGGTCTTCTTCATATTGTTCATGAGCAATGTTAACATCTCCTTGTTGTTGTTGTGATGTGCATACCTTCATCATATGACCTAATTTACCACATTTTTCACATTTTGCATCAGGCCTCCACCAACAATTCTTTGGTGGGTGATTATCCTTTTTGCAATGAGGACATGGTTTGTGTTGGTATTTCTTTCCAAAACCTTTTGCTAGACATATACCATCTATAGTTCTTTCTTCCCTCATAAGTCTTCTTTGTTCTTGTGCCTGCAATGCATGTAACACTTCTGGCAGAGTGATTTTACTCAAATCTTTTTTGTTCTCCAAGGCGGCTATAGAGGCTTCATATCTTTCAGGTATCGTTACAAGGAGTTTTTCCACAATTCTGGAATCAGAAAATTGAGTGCCTAGTAATCGTACCTTATTAGCAATACCCAATAATTTATCAGCGTATGTCTTGATTGTTTCATCCTCCTTCATTCTTTGCAACTCGAAATCTCTCAATAAATTCATAACTTGCATGCTTCGAATCCTTTCATCTCCTTTATATTCTTCTTTTAGGTAATCCCAAATTTCTTTTGGTGTTTTGAGAGTCATGATTTTAATAAAGACGGTTTGTGAGACACTTGCAAACAAACAAGTCTTTGCCTTTGCCCTCTTGGTTTTTCTTTCTTTATGAGTTTTCATCTGTTCTACTGTGGGATCTTTTGGTAACGAAGAAACATCGTAATCATCCTCCACAGTTTCCGATAGATCTAGAGCATCTAAGAATGCCTCCATTCTCACCGCCCAAAGATCATAGTCTTCTCCATCAAAGATCGGAGGAGCAACCTTTGAAAAATCCATCTTCACAGGTCCTTATGAACGTTGGCTCGGATGCCACTGATATGGTTTTTTGTGTTTTTGTATTCCTGAATTTGGTGAGATATAATTTTAGGGAGAAAACTCTCCTCAAATATAGGGTTATATAAAGAATACTAAAGTTCTTGTTTTATTCATTATGCTTATGGCTCTATATATAGAGCTACATAAAAACAAATCATATATTTTTAAAACAAAACTAATCCTATAATAAATTCTAAACAAATCTTAAATATTCTAAATAGAAATATAAATCATAAAACCTAATATTATCATATTTTAAATATAAATCTAAATAATATTTAAATCTAAGATCTTCAGAAGATATTTAGGCATATTATTCTCAACAAGGGGGTGTGTTAGAAGTCCCACATTGGCTAGAGATATGGCATAGATAGCCTTTATAAGTGTAGTGCAAACCTCAACTCTTAAGCTAGCTTGTGTGGTTGAGTATATGCCTCCCAAATTCTAATAACCTCCTTTATTTCTTCTTGTTACTGTTCTTCTGTAATTATTTCTTCTTGTTATTGTTCTTCTGTAATTATTTCTTCATCTTCTCTCTCTTTTATTTTTTTATTTTTCTGAGACAAGGTTGTCAAAACAGGGTGGAAAAGGAAAAAACTGAAACGACATTGAAAAGAAAAAAAATCCAGACCGCCGAATCGCCCAGACCGACCGGGCCGCGTCATCGGTTTTTACCGGTTCGGATCCGGTTTAAACATTTTTTTCCCGGTTTGTGTGCACAGCGATTTTAAGCATTAACCGGACCGGATATAGGTCCGGTTCACGGTTCGACCGGCCGGTCCGGTTTTGACAACCTTGAAATTAAGACATTATTGTATTTTTGTTGAAACCGTTAATCTTGATAAATCTCAATTACATATCAAATGGTTTTAGATTTCAATAAAATTTATATGAATGATTTAAACTTTAATCCAACGGTGAATTTTATAAATCTCTGACTCTCTCTCTCTCTCTCTCTCTCTCTCTCTCAACCGTAGACAATAGACCAAGGAGCGAAAGCCACTCAATTGATTGCTAAATCTCGAATTCGTTAGAAGGATTTACTGCTTGAATTGATAGAGGAATAAGACAAGGGCTTATAGTATAGCGTCTTATCTTTTTATTTGTAATAGGAATGGAGTATCTTTTAAGGAAACTCAAGCAAAAAGCCTCTAACGCCCCGAAATTTATGAATAGTTATTTCGTTATTATTTAATTAATTTCGACAGAAATATATGTCGAACCAATTAATTAATGGGAATTTAGAATAGATGAGATGGGATAGTGAAAATAAATAATTTAATTATAATTAGAGAATTTTTGTTTAAAAAAAAAAAGAAGAAGAGAATTTTAGTAAATTAAATAAGTGGAGAAAAATAAAGAGAAAATTTGAAAAGGGAAGTCAACCAAAATTAAGAGAGTATAAATCACCTCTTAACCTTCCCCATATTAGGCACACATTTTAATTTTCCCCTTATTTCTAGTCGATCTAATTACTGATAGATGAGTCAAGTCGGTATTTCTTTAATTAATTTCCTTTATCGCCGTTTCGATGGAGTGCATTGTTTCACATTGACTCCAATTCTTTTTTCTTTTGGGTGAAATAAAGGGGTCAAGCCCCAAAAGAAAAAAAAAATATAAAGTTATACGAACATTGACTCCAATTCAATTGTCTTAATATTATGTACTCCCTCTGTCCTAAATTATAATAGAAAATAAAAAAATCACATTTATTAAGAAAAAGTAAAACATGAGAATTTGAAATATGTTTTTGTGAGTTTTCCTTGGAATAAGTTGCATAGGAAGATATAAAAACAATTTTTATTGGTTATTGTTTATTGACAAAAGGGTAGAGAGAGAAAATTAAATGCAAATTGCATTTAATTTTATGAGAATAAGGGAAAAACATTCTTGAAAATGATTTTCTCCCTTATAATTTGGGACAAAAAAATTGGTTTTTTTCCCTTATAATTTGGGACGGAGGGAGTAGTCCTTTCGATTCTTTTTATAAGAAACTCTTTGAAAAAATCACACAGACTAAGAAACACATTGTAAATGGTTATTTTCAGTTAATACTCTTAAAAATTTAAATTTATTTCATATATACCCTTATTTACATGTGATTTTAAAAGAAGCAACGTTAAAACATGTATTTACTTATTTTATTTTAAATTCTAATGATGATAAATTATAAAAAGGGTAAATGTGGATTTTAGTTAAAATAATAAGGGTAAAAGAGGAAGACAAAATGAAATGCTAGAAGCTATAAACTCAGAAGCTACTTGAAATAGCTTCTAAAAAAGAAGCTATAAGTTAGTAAAATAAGCTAAATGCTCTTTATGAAAAAGACTGTTACCAAACAGATCTTTTAGCTTATAAGCCATAAGACAAAAACTAAAAGCTAACTTTTTTGACTTGCCAAACAGACCCATTGGTCAACATATTTTCCACGTATTGCTAGCTAGCTCAACATAAACTATATTAGCAATAATCACAATTGAAAGCTATTTCTATTCTCGCCGCAAGACAAGTCGGTAAATGATTTTTATCGGTAGTAATTGTGCTAGAAATAATTCCTTTAATTTCTCAAATGATTTAGAACATAAGAATGATCAGCAATTTGAGGACAAGATCACTTTTAGAGGGGTTGGTAATGATATGATCAATGTTGTAGTGATTGCATGTTTGTTCACAACTCAAGTATGTTTTACAATGAGGAAATCATTTATGACATCAAGGTTTTTTGGTGTTGCGCTTGTTTTTCTTTTGGTGGTTTTTTGGTGCTGTTTTTGTTGCTGTGTTGTGCCGCTGTAGCAAGGCATTTTGGATTTTGCAGGTGTTGCCTTTGTGTTTTTTAGGCTGCCTGACAGTTTTGTTTTGTTTAGGGTGAAATTTTTGTAAGCCTTTATATGTTTGTCCTTTTTGTTGTAGTGGGGGCAGACTTTGCCTTGTTGGTTTCAGATCTTGTAATGTTCCTTTCCTTTTGCTGCTACTAGTACTCCTTGTTCTAGAGTAAGCTTTAATAATATTTGCTGATTCAAAAAAAAAAATTTATGACATCAAGGTTGTTGAAGTTGAAATGATGGAAAGAATTAGGCATAAGAAGATGTTTTTGTCATCATGGAGTGATGCTCTTGAATTTTACCATGTTCAAATTATGGTTACACAGGGTCAATTCAAAAAGGTTTGTGCTTGGGATAATCCTTGTGGTGTTTCCTTTATTATTTGTACTGATATTAATGATCCAGGGAGAACTTTATTGCTATTATGTGTTCTTCTGTTTATGAGGAGGATACATGGCCCTCATTCTTTGAAGATTGGACAAGCTCTTTGGTATTCTTTTTATTGTGTGTTTGCTAATATGGACCAAGTTAACAATGACGGTGAACTCAATGTTAATTGCACAAACTCAAAGGTGTTAACAAAGGTGGGGCATGCATCCACTTGTGATTTGTTTCCAATTTCTTGTGCTCACTTTGAACCATGGTAAATTCTACCTAATTACCCCCTTAATTTTAGTTGTAATTTAATTTCTTGAAAGTCTATGTTGTAATTTTTTGAAAGTCTATGTTTGAATTTCCTTGGAATACCTTATTTTTAGTGGTAGTTTAATTCAAAGTTTATGTTGTAATTTAATTTCTTAAATTTGCAAATTATTTTCAAATGCGCTGCGGGTTTGGGTTTGGATGGAAAAAACCCGAACCCAATGGGTGTGGGCGTGGGTGTTGTTTTGCCACCCGAACAACCTTTGGGTTTGGGTGTGAGTTTGGTAAATGGTAAGTATCAAACCCGCACCCACGGGCGCCTGTTGCCATCCCTAGTTTCTGGGCCAAGTAACTTCACTTTTCCAGGTATTTGCTTGCTTTTGGGCTTCATTTGCTATTAAAATCATCCTAATCTCCTGTTAAAAACATCATATAATTGACTGTCATCAATAATCTAATTGTTAGTCGATTAGAGTGCGGTACCATCTGCGGGAATTAGGGATGGCAAAAAAACCCAAACCCGAGAGACCCACCCGAACCCAAACCCAAGTCAACGGGCGAAACCCGATTTTGCCTGGGTTTGGGTTCAGGTGACACCCGATAATATGGGTGTGGGTTTGGTATCAGTCAAACCCACACCCGAAACCCATACACCCACCCGAAATATTTTATAATTACCTAATTACCCCCATAGTCTCCCTCAATTTCCTTGGAAGACCTTAAATTTTAGTTGTAATTTAATTTCTTGAAAGTCTATGTTGTAATTTCTTGAAAGTCTATGTTTGAATTTCCTTGGAATACCTTAATTTTAGTTGTAATTTAATTCAAAGTCTATGTTGTAATTTAATTTCTTAAATTTGCAAATTATTTTCAAATGTGATGCGGGTTTGGGTTTGGGTGGAAAAAACCCGAACCCAATGGGTGTGGGCGTGGGTGTTGTTTTGCCACCCGAATAGCCTTTGGGTTTGAGTTTGGTTTTGGGTGATGATTTCGGGTGTGGGTTTGGTAAGTGTCAAACCCGCACCCATGGGCGTCCGTTGCTATCCCTAGCGGGAATTCTGTAAATACCTGAAATGGAATGATGGCAGAAAGAATTTTGATACAAACATAACGACTGTGACTAGAGAAACCAAATTTCTCTTAAACAATTCAATACCACCTAATTGGAATGACACACATATGATTCAAATTTTTGACAATATACACGCCACAATGTCAACTAGTTTGATTAATTGTTACTCAAAAAACCTAGTTATATCAAGAACTGATAATTAAGACTCTACCAATTCTTTTTTTTTGGTCAATAGTCTCTACCAATTCTACCAAAAGAACTAAGGAAATAAATTGACCAAATTGGAATGGAAAATATTTATGAATTTAAATGTCGACAATTTAACAGTTCAACAACAACTAGTTAGATTAACTATTACAATAAAATATTTAAGCATATTAAAAAATTTAATTTTTTTTGTACAAAAATATAATTATATGTGTTAATGGTTAAACGATAAATAAATATTAAACTTTGTCAACTAATAATATTAAAAAAAATGAAAGCAAATAATAATAATAAGAATCCGTCAATAATAATAATAATAATATAAAAAATTTGTTTAAATCATACATTTTTTTTTCTTTCAGAAAATACCATGTGTTTTTCAAATACTAAAATTATATTATTTTAAAGGATATTAAATTATTTTATTCTTGTTAAAAAAATGTGACAATCTAGATTAAAAGATTTGACGCATGTTTTGATTTATTGTAGAACATGATTGATAATTATATTTATGTGAAAGATACATTTATAAATATTAAAAAGTAGTGTTTAATGATGAAAACTTAATAAAGAAACAAAATTCGCATTAAATGATTGTCACCTATTAACCACCTCAGCGGTGTATCGGTACACATCCACATAATATGTGTACTGGACTGGGCAATGGTCAATGGACTAAGAGAAAATTGTCTAGGCCCAATAGATCCAAGAAAGCAAAGCCCAATCAAAGACAGATCATGAAATTTAAAAGACACGAGGGCGAGAATGAAAGCACGTGGCGCCAGCGATCCAAAAGTTGGTTTGTTAACTAGTGCTTAAGAGACACTAATTAACCTACCCTTCTAAAATCTAATCATTTAGAATTAGAATGATATGTTATATAAATGGTAGTAGTAAGTTGAACATTTAAGAGTGTGCTTGCGTGGGGTATTGGCTATGTAGAATATACATTGCAATTTTAAAATATTTGTTATGAACTGATCGAAAATGTAAAGTTAGCATTGACAAAGAATTGGGTGATGGTAAGACAAATTGAGGTTGAAATTTCTATGAATGTTATGAACTAACAATCCTAAGGCATCTCTATTTTATTGCATATTTTCGAATTAAAAAAAAAAAAAAAACACTTTTTTTCAAATATCTATATTTTAGTTAATAACTGTGGTGGGAAGAAATTGGTACTTGATACAAAATTTGTTGAAAAATGTTATTTAAACACAAATTTTTAACAAATATACAACAAAACTACACTTTTTGCTTTTTTTTTAATATTTCTTGCACGTCTCGATATCCGTGCTATGAGTGCCTTGTATGGTGTAGATACCATCATCAAGAAATAACATGTTGAAAGCGCAAGTGACATTCATAAGTTGGTTAGTTGACCTATGTTCAGTTTTTAAATTTTCTCTCATAATAAATAAGGGTATAAGTGAAATTTAACATTTAAAACATTTGAAAATTGGTCAAAGTTTCTTATAAAAATGACCAATTTTTTTCTTCTCCAAAGTATTCCATATAAAAAGGACAGAAATGAATATATAAACAAGATGATGGGTATGTAAATTAAATTGTAACAAAAATTGAGTAGAATCTTATTCTTTCAATTGGGTGTATTTGGTTTGGTTTCTACTTGAGCTATCAATCTTTAATCCAAACCCACTCATTTATTTACTTTGGCATCGCACAAAGTGGACACTAAGACTAACTAGTGGACACCGCATTTTACAAAAGCCAATTTGCATTCCACTCATTTATATCTTATGCCATTTAGACTACACATTACCACACTTTGATTCGATGGACCTAATAGCTTCTGTCATGAGATGAGATGAGATTGATTTTTATTTATAAAAATTAAAATCAACCAATGAGGTGCAAATGCATCCCAATATTTTAGCTATGTTGACACTTTAACCCTCAGAATAATTTGTAGCCCCTCAAAGAAATGTATTAGTATAAATAGAAATAAAAATGACACATGTACCAAAAAAAAAAAAAATGACACGGATTATGTCAAAACTCAAAGAATGAACATATAAAAAACCGCTAATTAAAAGTCTTATCATATTATATTAGTAAAAAAAAGTAAAACAATCTTATCATATTATTATTTTATTTCGGTGAATATAATTCAGTTAGTAAAAAATTATATTATATATATGTAGATACCGATATTTGAATTTAAATTCTTTTACTTATTCAAAACTCAAAGAAATATATACAAATAATTATTCAGGAGTGTAACAACAACAAAAAAACTATTCAGGAGTCCTATCATAAACTACTGAAATCAGAATTTCAGTGTAAAGTTATTTTACACATGCGTCAAATAATATAGCAACACATCATGTATGATGTTTAAACACACATGATGAGTCACATTCATTAAATGCTGTGTCAACACATCATTGGATGCATGTGTAAAAAAACTTTAAACTAACGGTGCATACAAATTAAACTCATCAAATTATTGGGTTTAAGTGATTAATGAATTTTACTAAAGAACGAATCATTCGGAAGAATTTAAATTCGACTCTGCCTGAAACAATTTTTTGACCAATGATATAAATTTTTTTACATAGAAGCTCATAAACATTTTCTATATCGTATCGCATCGTATTAAAATTTCTTGTGTTTTAATAAAAATAAACTTCTGAAATTGGCATGAAACATCACAATAAAAATAAACTTCTGAAATTGGCATGAAACATTACACACAATAAACATAAAAGTAAACTTCTGAAATTGGCATGAAACATTACACACTAATAATTAATATATATTTATAACAAAATTAATATTTCAGATATGCTGATTCAAAATTAATATTAATAACAAAATTGATTAAGCAAATTACAACGTCATATGCTAATTTTTTTACAACAAGTCAACAACAGCAATCAATGTCTTATTCTATTGAATGAGATCGGTTACATGATCAAATGATAGCATCATTTTTTTTTTACTAAGATACCATCATTTTTTAAGTGAATGGAAAATACATGTTTTTGTTTATTTGAAGGAGATAAATACATTTACTTATTTTTTTTTAGACGAAATGATAAGCATCACCTAAAATATCAAACACAATCGCAAGGTTCTAAATTTTTTTTTTTTTTTTGAACCAAACAAACTTACTGCATTAACACATATAAAAATGTTCTACATAATAATGCCATTTTTTCTTGGTTAAGCTATAGCTACAAACTAACGGGACACATACATGTTATAATGGTTAAAAAAAAAAAAAATCTTTTTGGAACGGCAATGGTTAAAAACTTAAAATAATATTAGCAAATGTTTATATTTTTCTAACTAACATTTTAATTTTTGTCAAAAAAAAAAACTAACATTTTAATTCATTTAATATTTTGTTAAAGAAAAAAAAAATCACATCTCAATTGGTACGTTGCAATTGCGTGAGGTTAACATATGATGTATATTTATTTTCTAACCGCTCCACAATTCATTTCACACAATAATAACATGTTAAAACTTAAAACTATCTCTCAACCGATATAGACACAAAATCAGGACGTAATTTCATGTATATTACTATCATTTATCACTCAAACAAGAAACCAACTACAATACTAATCCTCCACTTATGGAAATCAAAATTAACAAATTATGATAAAGCAAAATGAAAAATATAAATTTATACGTTCACGTGAGGTTAATTCAATAGGTCAAAACATCACAAAGACAATATAATTTGATCGAACGGTCAGATTTTTTCTGATTGCAAATTACTATATGGTCTATATATGAAATACCTAACTTACCAACAAAACCATGGTTGATAGCTCAAATCTCACAACCAATTAAAGACTTTGTAACCTTAATTATAAAGTTTGAGGGTTTCCCTCTCTTAGAGGGGACTCGACTCATGGACTCGACTCATGTAAACTTATTTTTGTAAAAAAAAAACTCAAACTTCCACAAACAATATATACAAAAAAAAAAAAAAAAACTTCAAGAAAAAAAGACATACATATTATAAAAATCGACTGAAAATCCAAAAAAAACAAAACGAAATCAGGAAGCATGAGACTGAGATGCAGTGGGTGTTCTGAGAGGGTATTCATTCACCTGTTCGCCTTTACTATCATAATAAATTACGCCGGAGAAATCCAACGGCTCACATTTATCACCCATCATGATCGCTTTTTGCCAAACTCCACCATCTCCCCAATCTTCTTTCCCTTTCTTTTTCTTCTTCATCTTTTCAATAAACGGCATCGTTTTATTCGTTATGTTTTTCAGCAATTTCTTCGTTGTCGACGACTTTACAGTAGTTTTCCGGTTCTGATCATTAGTTGCCGGTGGCGCCGCCTTCAGTTTCAACGTAAATCGACTTGCTCTCTTCACCATCATTGTCATCAACGTTGCTGTGTTGATCAAAAAACGGTTAGCTTTGCGCTTTGCCGATTCTCTTCTTGTTATTATGTCGGCCATGGTGTTTTGAAATTTTGTGAGGTTTTTTCTATTGAAACAGACTGTGAAATGTTGTGGTATTTATAGTTGGTTAACACAGTGTCTATGCTTGTGTCAAAAAAAAAAAATACTTTTTATTTATTTATTTATTATTATTATTATTATTATAGTGAAAATACATTTGTCTTTATGAGCTTGACTCAGTTAGTAAGAGACATAATATTTTCCCAATATTTTATATGTGGGAGGTCAGTGTTCGAATTTCGAACATCTCATTTATCATCTTGAGGGTAAATTTTTTAACAACTAAACTACTCGAAAAAAAAATGAACATACATTTTTATATAGATTAGTCATTTATTTAATAACGAATCACAAATTAATTTACTTCGGTATATAAATATCAGAGATTATTATGAATTTTATTTATGTGAGAGATTAAATTGAATTTTTGTGTAAAAAAAAAAAAGAATTTCTACTCTTATTTTACATATCTTTTCTTATCAAGATTACTGCATTTTTTTGGTCAAGAACAAGATTACTGCATTTAATTTTTTATTATTTTTTTTAGTAAAGATTATATGTTATTATTGTTTGGAAAGAAAAAACCAAATGATATTCCATTAGAATACTTTTCTTTTTATGTACCAAAAAAAAAAGAATACTTTTCTTTTTTGAATACAATACTTTTCTGTTTATGGGATATATATACTTTGCATTCATTTTCTTTTATGTGATATGATTTTTACTATTTTCTGTAACATACTCAAATTTATTGTCATTCAGAAAATTGACTTACTCCCTAAGTTGTTATTATTTATTTAAAACACACGGAGAATTGATGGTTTTCATTAATGGAAAAATTGCAATTTTAAACAACTTTCACTTATGTTTAAATAACACACGGAACGGAACATTAAGAAACACGCATGTAAAACTACTCTTTTTTTTACTAAAAAATATACATTCATTCAAATTGAAAGTACATCTGATCATTACCTAAAAATTGAAAAAAGTGAATCTACAAAAAATCTTACAGCATCTAGGTTAATAGCATATAACATCATGAAAGTGCCTACAAATATGACAAAATAAAAGTAATCGGAATTTTCATACTCCCGGATCTGCAACGTTGACGTCCAAGTTTTCATCAGATCTGTAATGAGTTGAGGTAAATATGTCAATTTGAATCAACGAAATATCGTACTAAAATGAACCACCAACAAACGCCGCACAAGACGACGCCAAACACAACGCCGCACAAGACGACAAACTTAAAATACAAAAAACAAAATGTCAATGAGAAATATAATATACTAAAAACAAATTTTCATGAGAGAGAGAGGTAGAGAGAGAGAGGCGCTGCTTCTAGGGCACACCTAGGGCAGCCGTTTCGGTCATCGCCTTCACCGGAAGTAAGGCAGAAACGGGGGGATGCTTTGCTAGATAGCGGAGAATGGACCGAGGTGAGACGGCGAGGTCGGAATGGGCGTAGAGAGGATGACAGAGATCGATACTTTTCAAGGCAGACCAGACGTTACTATGCTTCATGATCGATTTCAACATCCAGTCTTCAAGGCTTTAACGATCATCAACCCTTCCCTTCTCATCGCACGCGTGATCGCTATCAATCTGGGAGATGCCAGACTCGTTACAGTAAGGAACGACGTGATTTTGCGCAAAAAGGAACTCATCTAAACAGGCGATATGCTTCAGGAATTAACTTTAGATCACGATCTCCTTCTGGTATTGAAAGACGGCTGCATCAGCACGATCATGAGAGAAAGAAGCTCAGCCATCGTGTGCGACGTGATCCGGTTCGCAGTCGGTACCAATCACGTTCTTATTCTGCTCATCGGCGTCGGCGATTAACGTCTCAAGGAGGTTGTAGGTTGTCGGAAGATGGGAAGGATAGGAGCAGAGAGCAGGGTCGACATTTAAATGATGGTATGACGGCATCATTTGATGATGACAACAAGGATTTCAGCCTTCGTGCGCGACGTGATTCGTTATGCAGGCTGCGCAATTCACGCTCTCTTTCAGTTAATCGACGTCGGCGGCTGCCGTATCATGGAGATCGCAGGTTGTCGGATGTTGGGAAGAAGAAAAGCTCAGTGCAGCGTGATGGTGTGTCGGTGACGTCTGATGATGGCAGTGGTAAGATTGCAGGAGGCAAGGTTCTAGCTGGTGGTGTGTTTGATGGACGCAAGGAGTTAAAGGATGGTGGTGGTGTGAATGTTGGCTTCAAGCTCTGTGATGTCAATGTTTCGGGTTCAAACCTTAAGCGGTACGTCTCTTTATACTTTACAAATTTTCCGGCACAACTACCAAAGTTTTATCTTAGAAAAGATTTTGAAGTTTGTGGCATGCTGGAGGATGTGTTCGTTGCTAAAAAGAGGAATAAGTATGGTCAACCCTATGGCTTCGTCAAATACTCCAATGTTAGAAATGTTTCTAAAATGACGAACGCCTTGAACAATGTCTGGTTTGGTCATTTTCGTGTTAGAGCAAGCATGGCTTTGTTCGAGCGTAATGATTCGAGGGCAAGCAAAAGAATGGAGACGCAAAAGTCTAAGAAGGCTGTAATGGAACAAGTAGATGCATCATTATTGAAGGACGAGAAGCAAGAACTCTCGAGGCATGAAGCACCCATTATTAGGGAGGAAGGACTTAAGCCCTCAGAGCGACATTCTCAATGTGAAAGTGTACGTGTTCCAAGAGTGGAGAAGGAGTTAAGTGTCCCTACGGAAGGAGTCCGAGTGGGGGACATAGTTGTCGGGTTAGGGGCAAGGAAGGTCCAATTAGCCCAAAAGAAAGCCCAACAAGAAAGGAACATGTTGCCTACTGAGAAGAATAAACCGCAAGCAGTTACCGGGACGGATTGTGGTTTCTTTATGAAAAGCTATCGCACAAAATCTGTTGATGTGGAGTGGGCTCGGAATGGTGTAGTGGCTACCATTATCAATGGAGAGGCGGTATCTTTAGTACAGGAAAGAATAGTGGATGCGGGTTTTCACGATCTGGTTATCATTCCTATGGGAGCTGGCAAAGTTTTTATCTGTAGTTCGGAGGGTGTCGACACTATGGAGATGGTGAAAAACGCCAAAAGTTTTTCCAACTGTTCTTTTCGAATTGGATACGCTGGGATACAGATGTGCTGCCTTATAGGCGAGGTGCGTGGGTTCGTCTTTACGAGATCCCTTTACACGCTTGGAACGAGGAATTTTTCAAGCTCTGTGTTTTCGATTGTGGTCGTTTTCTGCGTACGGATTGTTGGTCAGCTGAAAAGGATAGACTTGATTATGCTCGGGTCCTGATAGCTACACCCAACCTGGGTATCATTAAAAGAGTTGAGACTGTTTTGGTGGATGGTTGTCAGGTGGAGGTTAAGATTGTGGAGGAGTGGGGTTTTGATATGGCAGAAGACTCTTGTCTTGTAGTTGAGGAAAGCGGGTCGGATGTGGCTAAATCAGATTGTGGCGAGGGTCATGTGGATCCGGAAGTCAGTCGTGATGTCGACGCGTTGTTCAACAATATCAAAGAAGGGTTCGAGGACGAGGCTGGTGTTGATGTTCAAGGTTTGCGTGAGAAAGAATATTTAGACAAGCAAATTGAAGGGGAACCTGAGGAAGAGGTGGAGCAAAGATCCCTGCCTCCTAATCCAATCATTAATAGTGTTGAGACTTCCTCTAACATGAGGCCGAGCTCTCAGAGAACGCCTAGGGATCCTGCTTTTAGGCCAGAAAGATCTTCTGCTGCGGTGGAGGCACATGCTCATCCCTTTGTTCGGATGCCCCGTAATAAACGCACGAATTCGTGTCCGCCTGTGGCGAGACGTTCTGTTATCTCGGGGCCTTGGAGTTTGGAATGGATTAATGATCAGAATCACGGGGATGCTGGTGTGATTTTTTCTGCGAGTAAGGAAGGTAGGAAGGGTTACTATTCTGGTCAGAGTTCTATTAAGAAAGGGCAACAGGATACTCTAAAAAAGAAGGCAGGTGGGGTCCTTCGTCACCCGCTTCACAGTATTAAAAAAGTTGCTCGGATGCCAAACAATGATCGTCGTGAGATTTTAAAAGTTTTAAAAAAGAAGGTTCGACGACGTAGGGGTGTGGACGATATTAATCGTTCTTGCTCTGTGAGTCGCCTAGCCTCCAGTGGAGATTCCTCCTCGTCCGGATCCATTAGTAACGATTGGAAGAACTGGGTGGCCGTTCACGGCAATGATCAATTGGCGGTGGATGATGTTTGGGGTATAGGGAAAGCAATTGGGATCAAGTTTAAGGGAGACAACGTGAACATGTTCAATATTTTATCCAGGGCGGGTAAAGGTAAGAAGGAATATTCAAGTAGGGGCTCGGTGGGGGAACCTCGTCCTGAGAAAGGATGCTAGTTTGTGTGATTTTTGCTGAGTTAGGGGAGAGAGTGTTTGTGAATGAAGATCGTTTCTTGGAACATAAGAGGGTTGGGTGGGTTCGAGAAGAGGAAGGATGTAGGCCAGTTGGTGGGGGAACTGAAACCCTTTATTCTTTGTCTGCAGGAGACGAAGCTACAAAATTGTGATGTTTTTCTTTGTTCTAATCTGTGGGGTAGCTCTTTTCATGGGTTTTCCTATCGCCCTTCGGTTGGGGCTTCAGGCGGGATTTTAACTTTATGGGATTCTTCTGAGGTGGAGATGTGGTGGACAGAGAGTCGTGAGCACGTGTTGTGGTGTCATGGTCGTTTCACTAAGTCTGGAGAAGAGTTTTATGTGGCAAATGTCTATGCCCCTTGTGATGATGGGGCACAGCAACGGCTGTGGGAGACTATTTCGGAGCGGCTTCATTCGCTGGTGGGGAAGAGAGTGTGTGTGTGTGGGGATTTTAATGCCGTGAAACGAGTGGATGAACGACGTTCGGTGCGGGGTGGTCATTGTTCTTTAGATCACGTTCCCTTAAGTCGGTTCATTGAAGATAATTCCTTGGTTGATCTCCCCTTGATTGGTCGTAAGTTTACTTGGTTAAAGGGGGGTGGTTTGTCTATGAGTTGCCTAGATAGATTTCTCCTTTCTGAGGAGTGGTGTTTGGTTTGGCCTAACTGTAGGCAGGTAGCCAGACTGTCCTCTTGTCTTATCGGCGAATGAGGAAGACTGGGGGCCTCGACCGTCTAAGATGCTAAATTGTTGGAAGGATGTGCCTGGATATCATTCTTTTGTGAGAGAAAAGTGGAATTCGCTTCAGGTCGATGGTTGGGTTGGTTACGTGTTTAAGGAAAAGCTTAAGTTGCTTAAGGCAGGGTTGAAAGAGTGGCATAGGTCTCACACTCATAATCTTCCTAGTCGCATCGATAATTTGAAAGCCAGGCTTTCGGCCCTAGATGAGAAGGGTGAGGAAGAGGATCTTTCTGAAGAGGAGTTAGCGGAGCTTCATGGTGTGTCGATTGATATTCACTCGCTTTCGCGGTTGTATGCCAGCATAAGTTGGCAACAATCTCGTTCGTTATGGCTAAAGGATGGAGATGCTAATTCGAAGTATTTTCATTCGGTTTTGGCGGGTCGCCACCGAAGGAATGTGTTGTCTGTTATTCAGGTGGATGGGGTTACTATAGAGGGTGTGGAGCCGATTAGGCAGGCAGTGTTCTCACATTTTGAGTCTCACTTTAAAGCTTCTAATGTGGACCGGCCCGGGGTGGAGGATCTTCAGTTCAAAAGGCTGAACCACGTGGAGATTGGTAGTTTAATCAAACCTTTTACGGAGGCAGAAGTGAAATCCGCTGTGTGGGATTGTGATAGTTATAAAAGCCCTGGTCCTGACGGGATTAATTTTGGTTTCATTAAAGACTTCTGGGCTGAGCTGCGGGGTGACATTTTGCGTTTCCTATCTGAATTTCATCGGAATGGAAAGCTTTCTAAGGGTTTAAATTCCACTTTTATAGCTTTAATTCCTAAAGTTGATAGTCCCCAAAGGCTGAACGACTTTCAGCCCATTTCTCTCGTGGGTTGTCTTTATAAAATTTTGGCAAAGGTTTTAGCGAACAGGTTGCGTCTTGTGATTGGGAGCGTCATTTCTGAGGCCCAGTCAGCGTTTGTGAAGGATAGGCAAATCCTTGATGGCATTCTTGTTGCTAATGAGGTGGTGGACGAGGCGCGGAGGTCTAAAAAGTAACTCATGTTGTTCAAGGTTGATTTTGAGAAAGCTTATGACTCAGTGGACTTGGGCTATCTGGATGATGTCATGGGGAGAATGTCTTTTCCTACTTTGTGGAGGAAATGGATTAGAGAGTGTGTCTGTACGGCTACGGCGTCTATTTTAGTCAACGGTAGTCCAACTGATGAATTTCCTCTTAGACGTGGTCTTAGGCAAGTGGATCCACTGTCTCCTTTTCTTTTCCTCTTGGCTGCGGAGGGCCTGAATGTGTTAATGGAGGCAATGGTAACGCAAAATTTATTTACGGGGTATAGTATTGGTGAGCAGGGTTGGACTTCGGTATCACACCTCCAGTTTGCGGATGACACTCTCTTGCTAGGGGTTAAAAGCTGGGCAAATGTTCGGGCTTTGCGTGCTGTTCTTGTATTGTTTGAGACTATGTCAGGTCTGAAAGTTAATTTTAATAAAAGCATGTTGGTTGGAGTTAATATTTCTGATTCCTGGTTGGGCGAAGCTGCGTCTGCTCTGTGCTGTAAGGTGGGAAAGATTCCTTTCCTTTATTTGGGTCTTCTGATTGGGGGTGATCCAAGGCGACTGAGTTTTTGGGATCCAGTGCTGAATCGTTTAAAGAATGGATTGTCTGGGTGGAAGAGTCGCTTCTTGTCTTTTGGTGGTCGTCTGGTTCTGTTGAAATCTGTCTTGACCTCTCTACCTGTCTACGCTCTTTCCTTCTTCAAAGTTCCCTCAGGTATTATTTCCTCGATTGAATCTCTTTTCATAAATTTTTTATTTTTTTTTTGGGGGGGGGGGGGGGGGTTGTGAGGATTTTAGGAAAATTTCTTGGGTTAGTTGGAAATCTGTTTGTTTACCTACGGAGAGTGGAGGTTTGGGGGTTAGGCGGTTGCGGGAGTTCAACCAGGCCCTTATGGGTAAGTGGTGTTGGAGGATGTTGGTGGACAACGGGGGGTTGTGGTTTAGAGTGTTGGCAGCTAGGTATGGGGTTGAGAGAGGCAGAATTCGGGACGGAGGTCGGAGGGGGTCTTTGTGGTGAAGGGAGATTGTGCGTATCAGGGAGGGAGATGGTGAGCAAGGGGGTAGTTGGTTCGGGGAGCATGTTGTGAGGAGGGTGGGGTACGGGTCAGAGACTTTTTTTTGGACCGATCCCTGGGTGGATGGTACGCCCTTGTGTGAGCGGTTTGGGCGCCTGTTTGAGTTAGCGGCGAACAAATCGTGTACGGTGGCAAAGATGTTCACTTTAGGGTGGGGTGCGGATGGAGAGGCGTGGGAGTGGAGGAGGCAGTTGAGGGCGTGGGAGGAGGAGTTGTTGGGGGAGTGTCAGTCTCTTCTTTATAACATTTGCTTGCAGGCTTTTTCTTTAGACAGGTGGCAGTGGCAACCTGATCCTATTGCAGGTTATACTGTTAGGGGGGCATACCAACTCCTGATATCTCATGCTTTGGTTTCTACGGATGCTGCGGAAAATCTCATATGGCACCCACAGGTTCCGATGAAGGTTTCTATCCTTGCGTGGCGGTTATTGCGTGACAGGTTGCCTACGAGAGTGAATTTGGTTACTCGACGGGTTTTATCTTCTACAGATCACTTGTGTGTTTTTGGATGTTGTGAGGCTGAGTCGGCTCATCACTTATTCATTTTATGCGGTTCTGCTGGTTCTCTTTGGGATTTAGTGCGTTCATGGATCGACATTCCTGTGGTGGACTTCGTTTCTTTGCGTGATCACTTTATCCAGTTTACATATTTAGCAGGTGAATCTCGAGCGTGTCGATCTTTTCTTCAGCTCATTTGGCTTACTTGTGTTTGGGTTATTTGGACGGAGAGGAATCATCGTCTGTTCAGAGGTTCAGCAGATTTGCCCCATATTTTGTTGGAGAAGATCAAGCTGTTTTCATTTAGGTGGTTGAAGTCGACGTGCATTACGTTAGCTTTAAACTACCATAGCTGGTGGTCTAATCCTCTACTTTGTTTGGGCCTTGTTTGACTTGTGTATTTGTTTTTTATTGTATGATGATGATCTTGTAAACTCTTGTAGTCTATCCCGGTACGCCTTGTGCTAGGAAGACTGATTTAGTTAATATATCTCATTTTGGCTTGTTCAAAAAAAAATACAAAAAACAAGAAGCAAATTTGTGTGGATAATCACTTATTTAAATGAAAAGAAAAGAAAAAACAATTCGGAGGGGAAAAAACAATAAAAAATAATTCATAGGGTGATTTTGGATCAAAAATTGATCCTAAAACCACTCATCCTTGGTGGATGAACAAAAGAGAAAACTAGGGTTGGAGGTATGTAAAACTCGAGTTCAGGTTCCCTCCATTTAATGATATCTCCATTTAGCCCATTGATTACAAGGATGAATGCCATGTGTAAAACAAATATCCTATGGTTGAGATTAGGTCCAAGATATTAATATTTTTTTAATAAAAATCAAAAAGAAAACACTATAGTTGCGCTTCTTCTGCTTACGCGTATTTCTCTGATGTTGCACCGCCGTGCCACCGGTTCCGCCGCCGTCCTTGTCTGTTGACGGTAACTCTGCAAGTGTACAGAATCGCTCATAAGTAATAAAGTAGTAAGTTATCGTCTCCATAGGGATTGCCTAAGTTATCAATTTTATTTAGGAATTTATGCTTTTAAAAGTAGATTAAAGTAAAAGACTTTGCATTCGCTTTGTTCGTTTAAAAGGGGGTTTGAATAGCTAAAAATAAATGGCAATTAAAGTGAAAAGCAGTAGTAAATATGAGTTGAGTTTCAGATGAGAACAAATGGTTAAGTACTTTTCGAATTCCTCCCCTATTCTTGTTTGGTAACTGGCGTTATATCTGCTTACTATTGATGTATTATCTGGAGATTAATTTCTATAAAGTAAGCCTAGTAGAACTATACTTACTTCTATTGTAATATGCTTAGGGCAATTCAGTCAAACTAGGTTTAGCCTTCGTTATTTCTTGTCCTTACCTTAACGAGTTCAGCCTTAAATAGGCATCTTTACCTTTAGAGGTTCCTAATTTAACAAGTTGTCTAGCGTGTCTGGTTGGCTGGTTCCCTAATATCAGTACAAAATTTAGCTATGTGAAATTCTTAATCTCAAACCTAACCGCAGATACTGAATTTAATGGTCTCATATAAGTAGGTTATAGTATCCCTTTGTTTCTGAAGTCTTAGATGTGTCACGATATCCACTTCAACCCTAGTTACTAACAAAATATGTGTACATAATATATGCTAGTGTATAAAACGATAAATACAAATACTAACAAATAATAAATGAATAGTGACGGTAACTCTGCTAGTGCACAGAATCGCTACCAAGTAATAAAGTGATAAGTTTATCGTTCTCCTCCACAAGGATTGTGTCAAGGTTACTAGTTTCGCTTAGGAATATGGATAGTTGCCTTCGCTTTGTTTATTTAAGAAGGTATCTTTGCGGGTACTTCAGTAAATACAGGAAATAAATGCGGAATTTAAATGACTGAAAATAAAAGGTATGTGTGTGTGTGTGACCACACGAGGTGGTTAAGTGTGATCAGATCCCTCCCTTACTCCTGCTTGGTTGCTCAATTATTTCCCTCTCCTAGGATTTAGACTATTGAAAATAGGTGCAATGTATTTATTATTTGTGCCTATTTCTATTCAAGGTTGTCAGAACCGGACCGGTCATCGAACCGGCGATCTCACCGGTTCAAGGTTCAACTGGTCGGACCGGGGTTCAAACGAGTCGGACCGTTTTTTATTAAATATATTTTTTAATTAATATATAAATAAAAATATATAAATAATGACTCAATATTCCTTAGTTTTACACTTTAAAATGATAAAATGTCATAAAGTCAACATAAAATAAAAACTTTAAAATTAGACATAAAATTTCTAATTCACCTAATTTTAAATTATTTTTATATTTTTAATCACTATATTAAATGAGGTATAATTAATTTATGTACTAAAAAAAAAAAAATTTATAAATTTAAGGTAAGCATGTTTTTTTTATAAGATTAATCTAAATCATAACTTTGTAACAATGAAATAATATATTTTAAAGTAAACATTGAATCATATATATATATATATATATATATATATATATATATATATATGCGCGTAAGAAAAAAATCTTTTAATCCTCCAATAATTTTTTATTATAAAAATTTGGTACTGTATTTTTTAGTTTTGAATAATAGTTTTAACTTGGCCCAAGCCCACTTGTATTCCTAAGTCCCTAACCCTAATAGTAATGAGTCAGCCGCCACCTACTCTTTCATCATCTCTTGTTCACTTTTCCTATGAATGAACCTTTTAATTTTCTTCTTTCTTTTTGTTTTAACTTCTTACTTTCATCTCTCATTTTTCTGTTTTTGAAGTGTAATACATGCATATATTATCCACTCTTTCTTTCTTATGTTGCTTGATTTAAAGATCTGTTTGTGTGTGATCTGTGTTTCATCTTCTTTCTTCTTTTTCTTCTGATAATCTCACCTACAAAGAAACAACAGAGTTTTTTTTTTGTATGGAAACAACAGAGAAACTTTTGATCCATCTAAAACATAGGAAAAACACAAATCACGATCTTACCGTGAAAACCACTCCAGAACCGCCAAACCGCCTCGTCCGATTCACCGGTTCGACCCGGTTTCGAGCCGGTTCGCACGTTTTTTTATTGGTTCTTTTGCTGTCCGTTTTTCAGGCATAACCGGACCGCTCCACCTTCCGGTTCTCGGTCTGACCGGTCCGGCCGGCCGGTTCTGACAACCTTGTTTCTATTACAAGCTTCTATAGAGCTTAGTTTAAGGTTACCCTTACTTTATTTAGACACCATGATCCAGAACTCCACTTTTTCGTTAAAACTTTGGTCTCATCGCCTTGGGGACCCCTAAATTATAAGTTGTCATGTTTGCCTAAAACTAGTCACCTACCCACAGGCATACTCTGTTAGGTAGAAATTAACGTTCTATTCTAATCCTATATTAAGACCGCAGATACTGAATTTAATGCTCTCATGTAGGCCTTAGCACGCTGTCCTTCGGTCGGGATTACTAGCTTCGTTTCCTATGCGATATCCGCTAGGACCTTAGATTTTATTCTAATGTGATCAATATTAAAATAACTAAAACCAGACAATCAAAAGAGTTTAAAGTAGAAATAACTGAATTTATAAATAACTAATATAAATATTACAACCAAGCATTCGTAAGAGAGTTTCTCGACTCCACCTAACTTAAGAAAAATAAATTAAAAAGACAGAAAGAAAAGAACCTTATTGGCCTTAGAGTTCCTTGGCCTCATTGTCTTCTCCTTAGAGTTCTCCTAACTCTTGAATCTGAACTTCATGTTTGGTCAAGGCGGTTTCTTGATTGGGGTTGTATTTATTCCCGGTTCAGATCGTACAGCAACCTTGCGGAATCTTCCCCATCGTCTGATCCACAGGTCTTCCTTCTTCACATCTGCAATATCAATTGCGGGAGGATATGATTTCTTGTCTAGGTCTAGCTCTGCTATTCCATCTTTGAGTTCCTCCATTGTTACCTTCATCCTCCATCCTGGGTTCTTGGGTTCTCTGAATTATATCCTGCAGCACTAGTCATTTTCACCTCGAATGTAGATCAGTTGCTCTTCATCCCCTATTCTTAGCTTTAGCACTTCTTTTTCCATGTCAATAACAGCACGACTGGTAGCTAGAAAGGGTCTTCCGTGAATGAATAGGACATCAGCATCCTCTTCTATATCAACTACTGTGAAATCAACTGGAAAGAGCATATTGTTTACTTTTACTATCACATCTTTCATGATTCCACTTGGGGGTATGATTGACTGATCTGCTAACACTATCTCTTTTTCATAGTTAGTGTTGAGCTCCTCAATCTCTCACTTCTTTGCGAACTTCAGCGGCATTAGATTTATGCTGGAGCCTAAGTCACAAAGGGCTTTTTCTTGCACCTTTCCCAAACAGCATGGTATGATGAATGTTCCGGGGTCCTTTCGCTTAATCGGGAGTTGGTTTACTATGTTTAATCTTTCAGCGAGAGTCTCCTCGTAGTACTCATCTAACTCTTCCATGAATTCGTCATATGCGTCTTCCAAGGTCAACCCTAGCTGTTTGAACCACTTTTGCAGCTGCCTTAGCTCCTTCTCATCCCTCTTTCGTTTTTCTTCCACTGTTTCAGTTCTCTCTCCAAGAGCTTTACACTCTTCCTTTTGTTACCTCGAATTTTTGACCATATGCATTTAATATTTACTTGGTGCGTTATTAGGCCATTAATATAAATGAATGAAAATAATAAATGGAATGTATTAAATAAGTTAATATAAGATATGAAAAGGTGATTAGAATCGCCTAATTAAGATTATTTAAAGGTCTTAAATGCATAAAATATCTTGTTAACAAAGGGGCAAAATTGCCTTCGAATCAAGTAAAGTTTTCGAATCATGGTATTCGAAGCGATTCTGGACTTAGAATTATTTTCATTGTTTTCAGCAGGAGATGGCAAGAAGTTCGAAGGCTAGTTTCGAGCGACAGTTGGAGCTAGGATGCAGTTACTCTTTTCAAGCAAGGTCAAGAGATCGTGGGATCATGGGATTAGAAAGCTGGCGAAGCACGTTGCACAAGCAGTTGTTCAATCTCGTGCCTATAAATAGTAGTTTCTTCAATTGGAATAAGGGTCACAATTCATATACAAAATTCACAAACCTAAAGTATCCATGTGTTCGAGAGAAAAGGGCGAAGTGAAGAAAATGTATGAATTCGTGAACCATTTCTTTTATTTGTAAAACTGTTACATTTTTTATGCAATTTTAATCTTTCTTTTGCAATTTATCTTTTCAAATTCTCTCATTCGAGTGAATCTTGTTTAATTTACATTTTCTTTTTTAAATTGTTCTTTCAAACCGGTTTACCAAATGTTTATTTCAATGATGAACATTAAAATCTATACACAAAACATGTCCTAGGATTTACTAGTTGGTCCTGCAAGTAATTAAAATAAACTAGCGGTTGTTTATGAAAAACCAGTGTAAACAAATTGGCACGCCAAGTGAGACTGGTTTTGTGTGTTTTTCTTTTTGTTTTCATAAAGATTGTTAGATTTTTACTAAGTGTATGAATTTGAGAAGTGGCACATCCCTTCCAAATTTAACAAGTGTTAAGTCTCTTCGAAAAATGGTGAGACCACCCCCTCAAAATGCATCCACAAGTAATTTGTCCACAAGCCTTGGCGCAAGTTCTAGGAATGCTGGCCTAGAAGGACAACCACAAGCGTTTTCTTTAGACGCTACTTTTGATTCGACCATAGGGACAACAAATCCTACGTTTCATGCAAACACACTTAGTGGACATAGTTCTGCCTCGATAGGGTCAACTCAAGTTACTCATGTCTCGAATCCAACTAATCTGAATTCTCAAGGGAATCCAAATGATGGAAAGAGTCCTCCTAGATCTCCGTTTTCATTCCCAACTAACCCTGGATTTGGAATGCCAACAACTTTAATGGCAAATTTATTTAGTAACCAACATATGGAGAGTCCTCCAAGATTTTCTCCTTCAACATCAGGTGTTGGGAGTTCAAGTTCGAGGCCAATAACTCAGGCCTTAAGTTCTTCATCTGTGATGTCCCTAAGACAACAGATGGATGAAAGTAATCATGAAATGGTTAACACTTTGACATCACAATTAGGAACTGTGTTAAACCCTCTAATTAATAACACAAATGACAGTTACCAATTGTTGGCTGGTCAAATGAGTCGAATTGCTAATTTCTTTGGCGCTCCTCCAGTGCCTAACCATCCATTTCGAACAATTCAGAACCAAATACCTGTTCAGCATTAGAACATGCCTGAATATAGTGGGTATAACGTAAGTCATACTAACGCACCAGTAAGGGTTCGAAAAGAACCACAAGTCCAAATGGGGATGCCTTGTGTCCTTAATCCTGGCGTGACTTTGGTTCATCGAAACCAAGATGCTGATGAAGTTGTTAGAAATGTGCAACAAGATAATTATGATGGCCAATACAATTTGGCTAACATGGTTGAAACTATACTTGCGCATAATGGCCTTAACGTTGGTTTACATAGGCCAAACTTGGTATCAGCATTTTCGGAGTATGTACTCCATACTGAATTACCAAGGGGTTGGAAAATCCCTAAGTTCATAAAGTTTGCGAGTGACACTAGTGAATCCACTGTCGAACACATTGTTAGATATTTGGCAGAGGCAGGGGACTTAGCAAATAATTAGAATCTAAGGATGAAATAGTTTCCTAATTCTCTCACTAAGAATGCCTTTACTTGGTTCACTACACTGCCCCCTGGTTCCATCCATCATTAGACTCAATTAGAAAGAGTTTTTCTATATGGGGCAATCTAAAATTAGCCTCAAAGAGTTGTAAGGTGTGAGGCGAAAAACCTTAGAGTCCATTGAGGATTACTTAAATAGGTTTAGACTTCTTAAGGCTAGATGCTTTACTCAAGTGCCTGAACATGAGTTAGTTGAAATGGTTGCTGGTGGCCTTGACTACTCTATTTGAAAGAAATTAAATACTCTACATTTAAGGGATATGGCACAGTTAACATATAGAGGTCGACAAGTCGAACGCCTTAAGATAAAAAAGGCTAGAGCTTCTAAGTTTCAGAAAAAAGAAAAAGTTGCATATGTTGAAACTTATGAGGATGATAATGAGTAAGAAATCAATTATGAAGATATTGATGAAAGTGAGGTTTGTGTGGCAGAATTAAAGCCAGGGTCTCCTTATACTTGTAAATTGCTAAAGCTTTTGAATGGAAAAAATCTAATCGAACCCAAAATTGATAAATATGTTGCAAAAACTTACTCTTTTGATATTACTAAGTGTGATGAAATCTTTCATATTTTGGTAAATGATGGCCAAATAGCTGTGCCAAAAGATTTAAAAATTCCACCAATAGAACAAAGAAATAAAATAGGTTATTGCAAATTTCATAATTATTTGGGTCATAAAACATCTCATTGTGTACTTTTCAGGGATCTGGTGCAGAAAGCTCTCAATGAAGGTCGTTTGAAGTTCGATGATAAGAGAAAAGCTCAAATGAAAGTTGATTCTGATCCTTTGCAAGTGGTTGAGACATCATTTGTCGAGCCATTCGAGCAAATGGTAGATATGTTGCCTTTAACAAGAAAGTCCTGGAAAAAGGTGCTTCGAGTCAAGGGACTCAGCAAAGTGCTGCAGAAGCTAAAAAGTACTCGTATAGGAATAACTATATGGGTAAGAATCCAATGACATGGACACAATGGCGTAGATTCCAATGTCAGAAGAAGCAAGAGAGCCAGAAGACTCAGGCTGGGGGCAAACTTGCCATTATTGAACAGGTTGGGGGCAAACTTGCAACTATCGAACAGGCTGGGGGCAATGTTGTTGCTGTTAAACCAGTCGAAGCATGTGCTCTTGTGGTGAAAGAACCTGAGATGGTCAAAAAACCAATAAAGGAAAGAATTTCTCTTCTTCCCAATACTCCACCTATTGCTAATGTAGAGGAAGAAGATGAATATATGGAAGATGGTCTGTTGGATGAAGATCAAGACTTTGACGTTTTGGTCGATGTGGTATCTATTTTGCCACGATAGTATGATATGTGGTCTATGTCTGAAGAGTACGATCTAGAAGAGAGCCTTCCAGTGCCTGACATTAAGCTTGTATGCTATTATGTCATGGATAATGGTTGTGTTGAACAGCAACAAGCCATTTTCGAGAAACCTAATGAAGGGATGAAGAACCATCTAAAGCCTCTCTTTGTCAGGGAGAAGGTAAATGATGTGAGCATCAACAAAGTCTTGATTGATTGAGGTGTTGTTGTTAATCTAATGTCTCTTTCCTTGTTAAGTAAAATTGGAAAGTATGAGACTGATCTCCATTCTCATAGCATAGTTCTATCAAACTATGAAGGCAAGAGTGACCATTCTTGGGGTGCCATACAGGTGGATGTGGCCATTGGAAGTTCAGTTAGGCCAACTCTGTTTTTGGTTGTTCCTTCGAAAGTTAATTACAACTTGCTTTTGGGAAAGGAATGGATTCATGGTGTAGGGACTATACCCTCAACTTTACACCAAAGGCTAACCATCTGGAGAGAAGATGGTGTGGTGGAAAATATCGAGGCTGACCAAAGTTACTATTTGTCAGAGGTAAATTATATAACCAAACAAACTTTTGACAAGAATTTGGCTTTGATACCTCCATGTGGGGAGAAGAATGCAGCGTATGAAGACCCATTATCAGATAATGAGGTCTATCATTCTGTGAAGCTCCATCCTACTCATGGTTTCATGTGGAAGAGGGAGGTAATTAATCCAAGAGCCTCTAATGATGGAGAAGCACCCTCACCTAGAGGGTGGGATGACATGTTCCTACCATGATTGAGCCCTCATCTTGGGCCAAGATTTCGGCTTACATAGCCGGAAACAAAGTAAATACGGCCTTAGAGGCTGCAAATCAACATAATGATATGGCTATGGAGGCCAATGTTGCCGAGGATATGGTTTTTGAAACCAACACTACAGAAAATGGCAAAGTGTTGCCAAAAGTGCAAAGATTGGATTGCATTTATGATGATGAACCCTTGGGCTTCGAAAAGGATCCTTCGAGTTCGAGTCAGAAAATGCAATCACAAGATCCTTTACAAGAAATTGATATTGGAGATGGCTTAATTAAAAGGCCAACGTTTATAAGTACCAATATCAATCCAGAAATGAAAGTGAAATTGGTTAAGCTGCTTATGGAGTACAGAGATTGCTTTGCTTGGGATTACAACGAGATGCCAGGTCTAAGCAGGGAATTGGTGGAACATAGACTGCCATTGTTACCAGACAAGAAGCCAGTGAAGCAGTTACCAAGAAGATATGCTCTAGGGATAATGTCCAAAATCAAAGCAGAAATCGAGAAGCTGTCAAAGTGCAAGTTCATCAGGACTGCCAGGTATGTCGAATGGATGACTAATATAGTCACTGTTATTGAAAAGAATGGAACACTTAGAGTTTGTATAGATTTTAGGGATTTAAATAATGCTACTCCTAAAGATGAATACCCTATGTCTGTGGCAGAAATGCTAATAGATTCAGCTGCTGGTTTTGAATACTTAAGTATATTAGATGGATACTCTGGTTATAATCAAATATTTATTGCTAAAGATGACGTGTCAAAAACTGCTTTTCGATGCCCAGGTACCTTAGGTTCTTTTGAATGGGTAGTAATGCCTTTTGGTTTAAAGAATGCTGGCGCCACCTATCAAAGGGCAATGAATTTTATCTTTCATGATTTTATTGACACTTTCATGCAAGTTTATATTGATGATATTGTTGTCAAATCCTCATATGATGACGTTCACTTGGAACATCTTAGAAAATCTATGGTTTTTGACTTTTACTAGGACATCTTTCATGATTCCAATTGGGCGTATGACTAACTGATCTGCTAGCACGATATCTTTTGCATAGTTAGTATCGAGTTCCCCAATCTCCCATTTCTTTGCAAACTTCAGTGGCATTAGATTGATGCTGGAGCCCAAGTTACAAAGGGCTCTTCCTTGCACCTTTCCCAAACAGAAGGGTATAGTAAATGTTCCAGGGTCCTATCACTTTAGGGGGAGTTTGCTTTCTATATTCAGTCTTTCAACGAGAGTTTCCTCATAGTATTCATCTAACTCCTCCATAAACTCGTCATATGTTTCCTCTAGAGTTAGCCCTAACTGTTTGAACCACTTTTGAAGCTGTCTTAGCTCCTTCTCATCCTTCTTCCGTTTGTCTTCAGTTGTTTCAGTCCTTTCTCCAACAGCCTTACATGCTTCCTTTGTAGCTTTGTCAACTGTATTTCCAATATAATCCTTTGAGAAATTCTTGATGAGCTTAGTCAGCTATCCTATCTGAGTCTCCAGATTTTTTATTGAGGTTCCTTGATTGATAGCAGTTGTTTGTATATTCTCAAAGTTCGTCTGACTTATCTTGACGAATTGGTTGAATGCCTCTTTCAAAGGTGATGATTTTCGTGGCTGTTGGGCCTACTGTGCTCCTTGAGCAGAGTTTTGGTTCAACCTACGATTTTGATTACCCCAGCCTGAGTATGGACTCGGTCGTCCCATGAATTTAGTGTACTCTTCGTCAGAGATTCCTTCAGGAACGCAGTAACCATTAGGATGGTTCTTATGACAAAAGTCACATATTTCGTGGACCTTTTTCACCTCGGCCCCTAGGGTGGCCTTTTCCAGCTTCCTTTTTAGTAGATCTATCTCCTTATGATAGGTAGTTTCTTTGTCCAGTTGCAGCATTCCAACAGGTTTAGAAGTTCGCACGTTGCTCATGTTGTATTCGTTCTAACACATTTGTTCAATGAGCTCCTTAACTTCCTGTGTTGTATGTGCATTCCTCCGATGAAGATTTGCATCAACTTCATAAGATCGAGACTATGGTTAGGGAACTTTCTTTTCAGTAGGTTGAAACGCTCATAGGCTTCTCCTAGTGTTTCATTGTCACGCTGCTTGAAGTTCATGATATCTGCCTTTCTCTTCTGGAATTGGTTGTGGGTGAAAAATCGTTCCAGAAACTTGTCTTCCAGCTCCTTCCACGTCTCGATGGTTCCACGGGGTAACCACTGTAGCCATTCCTTTGTTGTACCTATCAAGAAAAAAGCGAACAATCGCAGCTTTTTCTGACCTTCAGTGATCCCTTCAGGCACTTTTTGTATTTGTCAGGTCTCAGAGAACTGGTAAGATGGTCCCATGGGTCTCTGTTAGCTCTCCCACCGAACTGGTTCTCCCGTAATCCTTCTAGGACGTTACCATTGATGTCAAAGTTGATCGGGTCGGCTGGTTGGAAACCATGAGATATTTGTTCCGTGTCGGATCTCTTGCAGTAGTCTTCCATTGTTCTTCTAGGTTCGGCTGTCATAGCCTCTCTCTTTTTCTTTGCTCGTAGGTTCTTTCTTAGAGGCCTTTCTGGCTCAGGATCGTATTCGACGATTTCAGGATCTGTTTCCTGCATACACTAAAGAAGATACATTTAGCAGCACAGTTTTAAATATTTTTGGTTGTTCTTATACACAAAGATTCAACCACAGGGATTCCCAGGTAAGAGAGGTGGATCACTAGGATCGCTTAAGTACCATATTTTGCCTAGCCCAAATCGTATATTAGTTTAATTTTTGCAAGAACGGATTTTTTAATTTTTTTTTTTTCGAAATATTTACAATTCCTAAGCTACGCTAATTACTTTGTAAACACAATCCCCTACAACGGCGCCAAAAACTTGACGGTGGTTCTGCAAGTGCACAGAATAGCTACCAAGTAATAAAGTGATAAGTTTATCGTTCTCCACAGGGATTGTGCCAAAATTACTAGTTTCGTTTATGAATGATTTTTCATTAACTTTGGTGTTTGAAAGGTATCTTTGCGGGTAATAGTAAATGACAGGAAATTAAAGTGCAGAAAATTAATAACATAAAAATAAATGGTGTGTGTGTGTCAACGCGGAGTGGTTAAGTGTGGTCGGATCTCTCTCCTACTCCTGCTTGGTGGTTATTCCCTTGTTTCCCTCTATCAGGAATTAGACTATTAAAATAAGTTCAGAAAAATTCGTCCCCTATTTCTATTACAAAGTGTTCAGAGCCTAGTTAGTGGTTACCCTTACTCTATTTAAGTATCATCGCCCCAGGTTCCATTTTTTTGTTAAAAACATTGGTATCATTACCTTAGTGGCTCCATGTGTCATAAGTCGTCACGTGTGCCTCTAACTACTCTAAACTCTGCCTCTGGTAGAAATTATCGTGCTTTCTAATCTTATACTAAGATCTCAGATACTGAATTTAATGGTCTCATCTTGGCCATATCATACTGTCCTTCGTTCGAGATAACTAGCTTCGTTTCCTATCTGATATCTAGGTCCTTAGATTTTATTCTAATGTGATCAGTATTAAAATCAATATAAAACCCGACGATAAAAGAGTTTGCAATCAGAAACAATTGAATTTATACCCAAATTGTACAAAATACAAAACCAAGCATTCGTAAGGGAGTTCCTCGACTCCACCTAACCTAGGAAAAATAAATTACAAAGACAGAAAGAAAAGAACCGTATTGGCACCGTATTGGCATTGGAGTTCCTTGGTCTCCTTGCATCCTCCTTAGAGTTCTCCTAACTCTAGAGTGAATATCCCTATTGTTGAGTGATTTCTGAATGAATAATATTGGAGGAAGAAAGCTCTATTTATATTTTTTTCAGCTGGGTTTGGGCTTTTTCTGCGCGTCCATCGCATCTATCGTGGCCACGATGGCGTGTATTTTCGCCTCATCGTGGCCACGATGGATCATATCGTGGTACGATGGAAGATTTCTTCAGGATTTTCTGCGTGCTTTTGAAGTCATCATCGTGCCACGATGACAAGTCATCGTGGGATGATGGAAAATATTTGTTGCAGATTTTCTTCAATTTAACCGCCTTCTCATCGCGCCATGCCAGGATTCATCGTGGGTACGATGGCTGGGCTGCTTTATTGTATTTTTGCCCTTGTTTTTTGCTGCTTTTTCCACTTTTCTTGCTCTTGGGCCAAATAACTACACTTTTCCAGGTATTTGCTTGCTTTTGGGTTTCAACTGCTATTAAAACTATCTAAATTACTACTGAAAAAGAAACATCAGATTCAGAACCAAACAAGAAACATCAATTACCAAAATCACACTCTTTATCAATTCTTGTGTCATCAATCTTTTTCTCATCAAAATAAACAGAGTAAACGGAGCAGGAAACAATTTGTTTGACCTTTTAAAATTTCAGGGGTATTTATCTATTTTCAAATTTTAAGGAATTTTGAAATTTGAGCGAAAGTATTTGACATTTAATTTAATTTAATTTAAGTGGAAAAAATAATTTTACATCTCTTTCCAAATTTTTATCCTAACATTCTTTTTGGAACAAAAGACAGACCGGAATTGCAAGTTTTTGTCAAACATCTCCCACAACACAAACATCATCATCTCCAACTCATATTGTATTGTCACCGCTTCTCACATCGACCGTTCGATTCTTTCCATTCAATTTCTCCGATCCATCATTTTCAGGTTCTTCTCTTCTTACATTCATTCATTCGCCAGATCTTTCTTCATCATTTTGATTTTCACCCCCTCACACAGATCTTGCACAAACCCTCTTTTTTCTTCCTTATTCTGATTCTGCCACGTCATTATTATTATTATTATTATCTAAACCCTATTCATCAATTCTATTGTTACTACTAGTTTTGTAACAGAAAATAAAATCCAACTTAATTGGTTTATGTAGCAGCAATAATAATAACAATAATTGTTGTGTGTTGTGTTTTGCAATTTTTTTTTTGTGATAAGAGATATGAGTAGGTCTCCTTCGTTTCGAGTGAAAACCGAAGTGAGTCCAAATGTTGATTCAGAATCACTCAAACAATGGGTTATTGCATTTTGCACCATTAGATTCGATCTCGAACAAGGTCAACTTGTTGAAGAATGTTATCCACAAGGTGTTCTTTCTCATGATCAGGAGCTTGAAATTGCTTATAGTTCATTCCCTGATTCGGTTTCTCAGCATCAGAATCGGTCCAGCATTCATGATTGTATTTTCTTTTTCAGAATTTGCAGGCAAAGTTTTAAACCTCGAATAGGTAATGCCATTGGTAGTTCGCACGAGGGTAGAAAGGTGGATTCTTCCGAATATTTGTATGGTTATGTTTTTAATAGACAGAGACATGATGAGAGACTTAAACGCGGTGGTGAACAGAAATCTGTTGTGATTTTATCTCATTGTCCTTATTCTAGTGTTTTTAGACCGTTGTTACAAATTGTAGGTCCGTTGTTTTTCGATATTGGTAAGAAAGCACTCGAGCATATTGCTGCTTATGTTTCAAAATGGCCGCCTCCTGTTCCTGGTCAGGTAATGGATCTTCCTATCGGAAATGCAACGCTTAAAGTCAGCTTACCGCCGGCACTTAGTTTGCCTCTGGAAAGTGGACTGCCTTTAGAAGAGTCTGCTGTGCCTTTCCTTGCAAACAACAATAATCAGTCTGTCGTGCAGGGTCTTTTTCATGATTCGGATGTTTTTGGGTCTTTTCGTGGACTTTTATTGCAGCTTTGGTTGTTATGGGAGTTGTTGCTTATCGGAGAACCAATGCTGATCATTGCCCCCACGCCGCCACAATGTTGCGAGGCTGTTGCTAGTCTTGTGAGTTTGGTTGCTCCGTTGCTTTGTAGTGTTGACTTTAGGCCTTATTTTACCATTCATGATCCTGTTTTTGCACGACTAAACTCGATTCAAGAAGGTGAATCTTTCCCACCAATGATATTAGGTGTGACAAACCTTTTCTTCCTCAAAGCCCTTCGTAACATTCCACATATTGTCTCGGTTGGAAGCCCTCCTCCTAATTCGAACCGACTTCCTCTATCGAGCAGGTCCTCTACTGGCAGAGTTTCTGGTAAACCTGAAGGTCTTGGGATTCAACAACTGTCTCTAAGGAAATTTTCTCCTTCAAGTTTATTGAATGCAGTTAAGATGCGAAGAGACGGTCCTCTTTGTTTAATGACCGAACATAAGGAAGCCATTTGGAGTACTTATTCTGCTACGACTAAGCCAGATACTTCTATATTAAATAGGCTTATAGATGCTGGGTTGTCACCAAGAGTTGAGGAGTCAATGTCTGTTGTGAACAATGAGATATTACGGCGACATTTTATAGAGCTCACTACTAATTTTTTGGCACCCTTTTCCCCATATTTTAGGACTACAATGCCATTAGAAGGATCTTCTCCTTACACAGACCCTCCTTCTCTACCTCCATTTGATGCCAATGAGTTTCTTGCTAGTTTATCTGCAAGAGGTCCAGGGAAGTTCATTTTAAAGCGAATGAAATCTAACTGGCTTGACTTATATAGGTATTATCTTATTCCCCAAATTTGTTATGTACTTTCATTTTCAGTTTTGCACTAAATTTGAACTTCTTTACTAATTAAATTTTTAATCTAACTTGATTTGATTGAATGCACTTATCAGGCGATTCCTGAATGGACCTAACTTTATGCCATGGTTTCAAAGACGGCGTGCTGTTTCTGTGCAAGAGCAAGAGAGATTGTGGAGGCAAGCAAGAATAAAAACTGACATACATCAGCTTATTTCTAAATTTTCTGAGGTTGAAATTGTGGATTCCTTCAATGTTATAGAGAGGCTTCTCCTCAAAGAAATGCAGGTAATCTTCTCTCCTGAGGTTCTCAAATGATTTTACGAAGCTGGTTGACTGATTCTTTGTCTAACAGTACATCCTGCGTAACAGAAAATTTTGATAAGAACCAACTGGTATTACTAGAGTAGTAGAGTTAAATAGTGACTATCCCAAAATATTTAAATGTTGCGATAAGAACCAACTGGTATTAAAGTAGAACTCCTACAGTATTCAAGAGACTCTAGACCCTCACAATTGCCAAAAAGGCCCCAAGGCAACATGCCTTATTTCCTAATTACCTAACTAATTAACTTTTATAGCGAATAGCTAACAGTAACAAACAGTTAACAAATTAACCTCTTAAAAAACAGTAACAGACCTACTAATACAGTAATACTCCCATCGTTTGAAGCCTGATAATGGAGCTTCTGTATGTAGTTGTCCACCTGGATCCCATTGTTGCACTTCTTCAATTCCTATATAAAAAACTAATATCTCTTACTTCTTGATCACAACCAGTCAACCAGATGAGTTACCCTCATCGTCTTTCATTCCCTCCACCCTAGCTAACTCAGCACTTGTTTATCTTTCTGGTTTGTTTTCTCTATTTTCTGCTTCTTTTTCCTTCCCAAGAATCTAGTTCTAGTTTTTCAGACCTTCATCTTTCTTTTTGTTTTCTGGCTCCAAGGACTTAACCATAACTCTGTTTCTATCATAGAGAAGGTTGGTTTTCAAGCTGTTGAACATTTCCTTCTATTTCAGACACTTAAAATACCTGATCTGGTGACTTGTTTCACCCAAGAATGTTATTTTAGCCGCAGCCTTCTCCAAGATTTTGGGGGTTCCCATCAAGGGTTCCCCTCCATTTGGGATGCCCACGCATGCACCTATAACCTCCTAATTATTTACTGAAGGACTACTGGAATCCCACATTCCAAGATAGTGAAAATCCCTCCTGAAACTGTTGCAATTATGTTTTCCTCGATTGTGTGTCTCCATCTTCTTTTGTGCCCTAGATCAGAACTGTTCTGAAACCATTTAATATGGGTATTACTAGAGAAAATGGGGACAACTAGAATATTCGAGAGACTCTATAGACTCCTAATTGCGGAAAGGCTCCAAATCTGCACAAATAACAACTTAGATCACTCTCAAAGCTTTCCCCTTCTTATTTTTACGCAATATGCCTTACTTCCTAACTAGCTAACCAACTAACTCTTAACTAACAGTGACAAACAATTAACAAATGAAACCTCTTCTTGCATGATGTATAGGCTCAGTGAATGTAACAGACCTGTCAGGTTTAATATTTATGAAAATCTTTCTGTTCAGAATCATGGAAAAGTATAATAACTTGATTATGAGTTTTTGTAGAATGATCTTATTCTTACAAACTATCAAGAAGTTCTGTTTAAACTTTTATGATAAAAGAATTACTTATCCATGCCGTCTTTTAGTGTAGGCTGACCCAAAAGTCTAGTGTCACGGGACCCAGTTGAAACATATAACATAGTAGTAGATTATTTAAAGCATCTTTGTTTTCCTTTTATGTTCTTTCAGTTTCTTTTTCTTTTGTTTCGTTTTGTATGACGGTCACAACCATTCCTCCTCTGTTATGGAAATGTAAACAGAGATTCTGACTTAATGTAATTCACCGGCTAGCTAATCAACTTGTTAGAGTATATTTTCTGTATGTGTTTTATATGCTTTGTACATGTGATGCTCGTTAGCTGATTAGCGACTAGACTTTCTTTTAGTTTCCATTGGAGTTATTTACAGCTGTAACCGACTAATGTAACTGCTGCTCTGTACTTTATATTCCCGAGCCCTGTTACTCAAAAATAGCAATTCGGAATTTAGTCCAGAACATTTCAGAGATTTATCTTTCTCTCTGTTTCTTGCATTCTCCCAGTACACTGGCTCAAAATCTTTTATGGTATCAGAGGGATGAGAGGGAAGACAATGAAATTTTCCCATACAGCATTCTGCACAAAACTGAACTCCATTGTTATTTGAAAGTTGAAACAGACAGGTTCGAAATTTTTTATTACATAAAACAACACAATAGAACTGTGGTGGCCTAATCTAGTGTTACAAAGACAACATCGAGGTACTTACAATAGAGTCAACATTATTTTAAAATGGAATTTCTATCGAACTGAACAATAGTGGATAGATGTAGTAGTTGTATTTACAAAAGAATTGAAAGAAGTTTAATCCCTGCAGGGAGAACTTGATAGAAGATTCTGAAATTGTTAGGATCATCTGAGCCTAGGAAACCTTGAAGTAGGAATCGTTGAAAATCCAGCAGTTTAACAAAACAATTAGCAACAGATTTGATTTTTAAACTTTGACAATTTCCTAGGAAAACCCTGATAGTAGAAACAATAAATGGAAGAAAACCGATCAATATTGGAAAATAGTGTAATATTTCTGAAAAATAAAGGAAAATACAATATGATGAATATCCTATTGTCCACATAGATGAGCTCCTACAGAGGCATGATGCCTACTGCCCATAACAACTATTAGTTTCCAAAAGATATCTTTTCTCTATCCTTTGGTCCCTAATATAACAAATTCAACTCTCTCTCTCTCTCTCTCTCTCTCTCTACTGTTACTAACTTTTCCCCTTCTCTAATCTTGTAAGGTGATGGGTTCCTCCTCTTTATAAACTATTTCAGGTCTTGTATTATTTCAGTGTGGGACTTGTGTGCTTTTTCCAATAGAGACCAAGCAACTAATGGGGTTGGGATATGACCGGAATTTCGATGAAGAAACTGAGGTATTATTTAGAATGAAATAGTCATCCACTTCAGAGGAGTAGTTTCTGTTTCAGTATCTAAACAGAAACTACATGAAAACTGGGATAGGAAATGAGAGAGCTAAGTTCCTCACAACAGTAAAATGAAAAGACAAAAAAAAAAAAAAAAAAAAAAACAGAAAGATCGCAACATTGGCTAATTCTCTAATACCCTAATATTATCCCCCTTATTCTGTTCTTATAAGGGCCTGTTTGGATCGACTTATTTTTTTAGCTTACGAAAAATAGCTTATGCAAATAAGTTTTTATGTAAATTCATAAGTTCTCACTAACAAAAATTGTATCTTTATAAGTTGTTTTTTCAATAACTAACTTGACAAGCTTATGAATAATATTTAAAAGCTTAATTTTCATTAGCTGTTTTGCATGAGCTCAAAATTAAGCCAATCCAAACGGGCCCTAAGTCTTAATTTCGCTTACGTTTATTCCAAAATCTTCTCTCTCTCTCTCTCTCTCTCTCTCTCTCTCTCTCATTTCTCTTAATGGACCTGTCAATCTTAATTGGCTTATCAATACCTCCACCAGTTTCACATTGTCCTCAAGGTGGACAATGACATATGATGAGTAAATAAAAAAGTCCTTTCCTCAGGGGTTCCATTCTAACTGAGGTGAGATGTACTTTATCGACCACAACAATTACCACAGGAATGCTTTGCACTTCATTTATTCTAGTTGGATCTGCTTAGTTATGTGATGAATTACACAATGTCAGAATCTCTTTTTTGCGTACCCAAAACAAAGGATGAATGGTGTGACCAACTTCCTCGAATTTCATAAATCTGCCCAACTTGTTAATCACTTCCATATCAGCCTTGCTGGATCAATTGCAAAATACTCCTAGATTGGTTTGCTGCGCAACGTCGTATAATAATGAAAATGACCTTGAGCCAAGATTTTTTTTTTTTGCCTTAAACAACTTTCCACTCATTGCATAGATTTGGGCTAAATCCCATCAGGTAAAGAAATATGGTTCAACTGTTTTGTCCAAACCCTTCCTTCGTTTACCTTCCCCATCACGCTTCTCTCTGCAATTGCTATGTTTATTGCATAGTTCTAAAACGATCTCACCAGCCACCATGCATACCCCCTCGGTTCCCTGATTAATGACTGAAGGAGAGAGAAGTATCAGAAAATGACTCGTGGCTAAGGCAGAAGGAGAGAGTCATAAGAAGGGGGTAACCAAATGGGGTATCTAAGTACTAGCAAGCGGTATTTGGGAGGTAGGCTAAGAAGGGAGTTGACCCATTCTCATTTCAGTGGCCACATTTTGCTCTTGATTTCTGTTTAATATTTCTTCAACTTGTGAGGAGCTTAGCTGCAACCCCTGCCAGAATTTGTTTCCGTACAGCTTCTGTGAAAATAATCTTACAGAGGTTTATTCCACTGATTATACTGAATTTACATATAAGTTTCTTTATCTCGCCTCTGGACCAGTATTGAGTAAGGGCACGTTATTGAACCAATTAGTCAGGATTAGAGGTAGGGACATAACAAGGGGTGGGGCGTCAAAAGCAATAAAATTTGTGCTAAAACTTGAATCAGCCCCCCCGGGCAGATCATGAACTGTAGTTTGTATATGATGTATAAATTTACATGCACGTGTTTTTTTTTTTTTTTTTTTTGATAAGCAATTTACATGCACATGTGAATTACACTATTGTACTTGGTATTCTAAGGTGATGAGCAATAAGTCTGAAGAGATTACAAGATATGAAATATGTTAGAGTAGAAACACAGATTTAGCATCCTTTGACGAAATATGTTATTTGATGTCTTAGTGAAGGAGGTTTTCTTATTTCTATGATTTGAATTAGTTATGATATATGAGTAGAAACCAGTAGCATTGAGAGTTGAAGATCTTGAAGGTGGCCAAAAAACTATGTGATTAGATTATTAGAAAACATACCAGATATTTAGAGATTGCACACTTTTTGAGGAAATGAAGAGATTATGAAATGCGACACTAACTTATTTAAATGCCTTATACTAGAAAAATCTGAAAATGCTTCATAATTTTTTTTTTATTTGAAGAATGCTTCATAGTTTTCTGATGCTTTGTTGTCAACTTTCGTCCTGCACATTGCGCTGAATTTTTATTTTTTTTAACTACAGATAATTTTTCTGAGAGTGCATGCTGTGTGAATTTTCCTGTTTGTTAAAAAGAAATTTTCCTATTTGTTATTTATTTGTAAAGGTCCATGTTTACTCTATGTGAAAAGAAGCACATAAGTTTATATTGCATAATGTGCTACATGATAGATATTATACTCCTATTATTTATTTTGTAAAAATTATATACTAAAATGTTATTGATCCTTATTATCAGATGCAGCAATCTGGAAAGGGCGGTGTTGATTCGATGGTTACAAGTCAGAAATTAAGGGGAGACCTCCAAGCAGTTTTCAATGTACTTTCAAAGGACATGCAACAAATTATGCTTTCGAATCCCCAAAGGGCATCTCTTCTTGATGAAAGTCCACTGATACAAGTTGAAGTTGCGTCTTCTACGTCACCACCGAGGTAATGGAGAAAATCACGAAGCAAGTGTTCTTGCTTTCTAGGATCTTCTCATGTTGAAGGACAGATTAATTCATACACTTGCATCCATCTCATTGAGAGAAGTTCTTTGATTCACGATGGTCGTTTGAGGTAAAAAGTGTTTTATATACATCATAACTGTTTCAAGTAACTTTATAACAATATATTATGCTGATTTCAATCTTATTCTTCAAATAAACAGCTGTTCAATAACCGCAACTTATACCAGTTGAAGCAGCCGGTGTGGTATACCTTCTCTCTCGGCAAACATGCAACGAAATTCCTCTTTCTATTGAGTTTATGTTTTGTTGATTGCCTTTGTTGGCAGAGATTGATTGTAGCATCATGTTGTTTATATTCTGAAAAATCGAGCTGTAAATTATGGCGTCACATTCTTTATGATTTTTTTATAAGGTTTCTTGTAGTTACACCCTATTATGAACTTCGAGTTCCACCCCACGAAGAATGAAAGTACCCCCATCAAAATTTTCTTCCTCTTTCTTTGTCTTCATTCTTCATTTGTCTTCTCTTTCATTCATTTTCAAATATGAACCCCATTTTTTCCTATCATTTTTTGCATTCCATGATGTTCGCGAAATATAGCACCGTTCATTTATAAATTAGAGTTTGTGTTCACTCAAATTGCGTATGTTACAATTATTTTTTTATGTACACCTATGACTCGACCTATAATTTAGTCGCGGAGAAAAATAAAAACAAGTAAAACTTTTGGAAACAGTTAAAATGTCATTTACGATTAAGATACGTTGATGGCGATATATAACAGGTTTTAAAAAATTAATAAGAAGCTATAGGGGTAGTTTACATATTGTTAAATATTTTTGTGCGAGGGATTTATTCAATAAAATAAGTCATTGTAACTAGCAAAAAAAAAAAAAATTATAAAATAGTTTACATGGCAAGGCAGTGTTGACTGCAGTTTTGCCTATGGAACCAATTCTGAAAAATATAGAATGAGATAAAATTTAATATAATTTTTTTATAGAATAAACTTACATGATTGACATTTCTATATGGGTTGAAAATAAACATAAATGAATCTCTTTAAACAAAGCTTAAGTTTTCTGATTAGAGTTTTGTTCTCCTTGCAGAGTCATTTTATTAAACTTAGATTAGTGACTTATCCTTTTGCATCCTAATAATCCACTAAAAGTATTGAAAAACAATCATTCGCCACAAGAATAACATATAATTTCCATAAATTAGAAACAATTTTAAAATCACTGTTTTTCATTTCCTATGAAACAGACACTTAGGCGAGTCCCCATGGCGAGTCCCCGTGTCTGACACAAACACGACACCGACATTTTCTTACATTATTATCGGTGTCGATGTATCAATGTCTGTGTCGTGTCAAATGTCGGTGTTTGTGTCTGTACTTCATAGTTCATTTCACAACTATGCCATTAATTTCATTTTTCAAATATCAAGTGAAATTTTTATCTTACACCCCCAACTATGGTGTTCATTACCATAGGATATTCATTGTGCCAAAAGCCACCTGCACCAAAAATCTCACCTACTGAAAATATCAACAAGAAAGTTCCCAAAACTATGTAATTGTTTCTTTGTTACCATAGGATAAGATTCCTCCCATTGTCAGATACAGAAAACAAATTTACATGGATGGACATAGCTTGCTCATAAATCTAACATAAAATTCATGAATCTGTGACTCACAAGTCACAACAAACATTTCAATACTCTATGGCTTCCTAAATCTGCCAGCTATAGCAAAAACATAGCAAAAAAATATACCTCCATTGCTTTCAGCAGTATCTTGGAAAGCCCTGAATGCGAAGCGCTAGCGACCATCAAAGGGAATTGGCAGCCATTCTGTGAAGGATCCTCACGCGTAACAATAGCCAAACCAGAAAAATCACAGTCCCAAACCATCTGGTTATTAACTTGATAATACATATTGAAAGCATAAGAAGCATTGCCTTCAAGACTTAGATTATTACAACTAGAGCCATAGCCAAGTGCTGTACAATCAGATTGGCTGCAAGCATAGTCAACACTTTTAGCTAAATCTTCATCCAAATTAGTAGCTTCTGGATCCAAAATACACCACTTCTTTTCAAGGTACTTAATCCCTTCAACAGCAATAAGACCCTTTTCGTTATGTTTACCTTTTATGTCTAATTCATATTTTGGTTTTCCATCAAACTCGAAAATCCCCCAATGCCTCTCAAAATTACCTGGTGCAACACTTTTAGCATTTTCATCAATGAGACTGAATAGATAAAAATCAATCATGCCTTTTCTTTTTGGTGTACCATTACCACTTAGAGCATGTTTAATGAAACCTTGGTTGAACCTTTTCGCATTTTCGGAATTAGCATTCTTATCGCCATCCGTTGGCCAACCGACTTCACCAACTGTAACATGCAAATCAGGATAACCTGCTTTGTCTAAAGCCCACATAAGGGTATCAAGATTTGCATCGAAAACATTGTTATAAACAGCATTGCCATCTCTAAGAGATTTGTTTTTACCATCGAAAAATGCAAAATCAAACGGGAAAACATCATTTCCATAGTAAAGACTAAGGAAAGGGTAGATATTAACTGTGAAAGTTGAATTGTTTGAATATAGAAATTGGATTATTTCGACAGTGATGTCTTTTACTTCAGGCCTGAAATCACCTGCTGATGGAACTGGATTTGAGTCTGGTGAATAGTAAATGTCAGCATTGAATGGAACAGTAACTTTGATCTTTGATCCTAACCCTGCATTGTTGAGTGAAGTTTGTATATTCTTGAGAGCTGGAAGGGTTTTATTTAGATAGGTACCCTTATATGCTTTAAGGAATGGCTCATTACCAACAGCAACATACCTGCAAACAATGTAAGGAACAGTCAAACCATGACTTCAAGTCAGCCAATGTCAAATCGATTAAGAACACTTGTGTTCGATCCCTAACTAAAATATCATTCGTCATACTTTAATTACCTCGAAACTTAAGCTCAAAATTTTGCCAAACAGTGTCTAAGACCACTTTCAGAATTTCAGAAAACTAGCAACATTTGACTAAAATTAGTAAAATGCAAAAGAAAAAAACTGAAAAGAGAATGAATACTGAACTTGACATTGAACACCACATCTGAAGAACACATCGACACCAATAATAATTTGAAGAAAAAAAAATGACATAATTCAATTTAATCATCAATCATAACTGTCTGTGTCACACTCAGACGCTTGTTAGACACCGGAAAAAGCCTAATTGGAAGAGTGTCTGTGGTTCAACGATTAATACTAAAATTAGTAAAATGCAAAAGAAAAGAGAATGAATACTGAACTTGATATTGACGCCACCTCTGAAGAAATAAGCAGTGACATTTTCAAAAACCCAAGAATCAGAAGCTTTAAGACTGTTACAAATAATATTCAACATAATATTTGGAATTGCAACCATAACTTCAATATCAGTACCAATTAAAGCATTCATAATGCGATCATCAGCATCAAATAGTTTCAATTTTTGAAACCCATTTTCTTTAAGCATTTTCACAACTTTCTTAGGTGGAAGTTGATGTGTTGTCATTGTTCCCCAGTTAACACCAACCCAAGCAGATGAAGTTGAGATTATAGTTAAGAAGAAGATGATGATGATGAAGATGAAGAATCTTGCTATGTGTAATGCATTGTTCTCTTGCGCCATTTTTGTAATAGAGTGTGTTTGTGTTTTGGGTTTTTTGTATGTGATTTCAATTTTAAGAAGATTCTAGAATGATTTGAATATAACAGAATTGTGTGGGATAGAGTTTGTTAGTGAGTGGGTTTTAGTTTTAGTGAGGTAAATAATTTTATTTTATTTTTTTAAATTCTACAATAACTTAAAGAAAGTAGAAATAGATATTTTTTTTTTTTTATTTTAAATTTTATAATTTCTAACTAGTAAAACACACACCGTACTGTCCACGAGCTTGACATTACATTATATATGTAGGAGACCAGAGTTCGAATCCCGATCATCCTAGTTATCCACCTAAAGGGACAAAAAACCACTGTACTCGATCGTGTAGATGATTTAAACCAATGCTCCTAGGCTAGGCTAAAATTAGCCAATCAGTCTGCACTTATGTTGCTTTCCCACCAACAAAACGAATTTGTCAATTCTTATTCTGAAACTCTTCTTGAATACACCGAATTAGCGAATGAGTATGCCCTTTGATATTGCATTTGTTTGTGACTATGTTTATGAGAACCTTTGAATCGCTTTTCACAATAAAAAGAAATAAGTCATCCTTCCACACTATGTTTAATCCCAGGTACATATGTTTCACATCTCCGCATGAAGAGCATCGCACACTCAAATGACAACATGTGTGAATAGGTATTTAATTTATTTTTTTGGTAACAAATCATCTAGTACATAATATTTGTTTTTAATATTTTATCACTGATAATTTGTAATGTATATAATAATTATTTTTTAAATTATAGATAATTCATACTTAAAATTTAAGTTATATTGATAACATTTCTCTTATAGTAAACTTTCGAAGAAAAAGAGATAACTGATAACATATCATAGGTTTGAGCATATTATTTTCTTTTATATTATAGATAGATTGAAAAGATAATTTTTTTTTAGAAGTATGAAAATATTTAAAAGAAAAAAAGATAAGAGATCGATTTGGTACAAAGATGGAAAAAGATACAAGTGAAACAAAAAAAAAAATTGAATTTTGAAATGAGACATCTAAAAAGAAGAAATTTTTATGATTTTTTTTTTGTTGATAAATTTAAAAATTGAAGAGTATATTTTTTGTGATAACTAAAAAATGATATTTTGAAAACAAAAGAACACAATTAGTAGCATTTAAATCAATAATAAACTTTTTTTTTTAAACAGGTTTAGTTTAGCCTTGTTGGAAGATTCCTCTTAACCAATTGACAAAAATAAATGAACTGTAAACATGAAAAATAAATGGGCTATAATATTTCACATCTATCTTAGGACACATGCAATGTATTTAATCATTTTTTTACGCATATATATTTAATCCTAGAAGAAATTAATTGAATTCATGCAGTAATCACTTTACCAACATTAAACCTACAAATCTTGATGATCTTATTTATCTCAATCCTCTTTGCATCTTCCATTTTTTTCTTTGCATCTTTGCATGATGAATCAAATTCTAACTCTACAAATGCCACAATCAAATTCACACATGAACACCCTCACAACCACATACATTAATCTCTCATGGCTCCTCCATGGGTTCAAGAACTTCATCTCAATCCCTTAACTATTCCGATCACTATCGTAAACACATTCTCCGTCACTCCATCAAAACTTATTCCTGTTAAACCAGGAGATAGTTTATATCTTTCAAATCTCGATGACATGATTGGCGCGCGCGTGTTTACACCAACCGTGTACTTTTATCAATCAGACAAGTCTAGTACTTGTTTCCAAAAACCGGTCACGGAAATACTTCGCCTTGCTCTCGCGGATGTTTTAGTTCCTTATTACCCTCTCTCAGGAAGGTTAAGAGAAACCAAAACCGGTAAATTGGAAGTGTTTTTCGGAGAAAAAGAAGAAGAAAAAGGTGCGTTAATGGTCGAAGCAAGATCAAACATTGCATTATCTGAATTAGGTGATTTTGCAGCTCCAAACCCATCTTGGGAACCATTGATTTTCAAATTCCCAAATGAAGAACAATACAAAGTCTTAGAAATGCCACTTGTTATAGCTCAAGTTACAATCTTCGCGTGTGGTGGATTTAGCCTCGGTTTACGCCTTTGTCATTGTATATGTGATGGAATGGGAGCAATGCAGTTTCTAGGAGCATGGGCTGCAACAGCGAAAACCGGAACATTGGTAACCGAACCTAAACCTTGTTGGAACAGAGAAATTTTCAAGCCACGCGATCCGCCTCAAGTTAAATTTCCACACATGGAGTTCATGAGAATCGATGAAAGATCGAATTTAACAATGAAACTATGGAAAACAAAGCCGGTTCAAAAATGTTATAGAATAAAACGCGAGTTTCAAAACCAATTGAAATCGCTCGCACAACCATTAGACGCTGCCGGTTGTACTACCTTCGATGCAATTGCAGCACATGTTTGGAGATCATGGGTTAAAGCACTAGATGTGAAGCCGCAAGATTACGAATTAAGGTTAACGTTTTCGGTTAATGCTAGACAGAAACTTAAAAATCCACCATTAAAAGAAGGGTTTTACGGTAACGTGGTTTGTGTTGCTTGTACAACAAGTAAAGTTTCCGAGCTTGTGAACGGTAAATTACCAGAAACAACACTATTAGTTCGCGAAGCGAGACAGAATGTAACCGAGGAATATTTGAGATCAACCGTTGATTATATCGAGGTTGATCGGCCAAAACAACTTGAGTTTGGTGGTAAACTTACAATAACACAATGGACAAGATTTTCAATTTATAAATGTGCTGATTTTGGATGGGGTAAACCAATTTATGCTGGTCCTATTGATTTAACACCAACACCTCAAGTTTGTGTTTTTTTACCTGAAGGTGAAGAAATTGATTGTAGTCATGGTTCTATGATTGTTTGCATTTGTTTACCTCAATCTGCTGCTGACAAGTTTACACAAGCATTGTTGATTGATTCAATGTAGTATTGAGACATAATAGACCTTAATATTATATGTGTTTGTTAATTAATGTTTTCAATAAAGTTAGTATCATCAACATTCATTCACGTGTTTTGACTATTCAATTTTCACATATATATAATTGTTCTTAAATTAAGGGATAAATTGTTATCTTAATTAAGTTATAGGACCACAACAATAATTTTTCCTTTATACGGAGAACCCTCCCTTAAATATATTTTTCATATGGAGAATACTTTTATGTTCTATTTTATTTTTATTCATGGCTCAATGACTTGATATATAGAGCTAAATTGTTAGGGTGTAACCGGTTTGGTTTAAAGTGATTTTTAGTCAAAAAAGAAGAAGAAGCTGAATAGATGAAATCTATATCGGTTTGAGTTGATTAACTAGCCAGTTAGGTTCAGTTCGGTTCGAATGATTTGTTTAAGACGCTTCTTTTTTTTAAACAATATATTTATTTCGTGTATTTCCTATTATCATTTTTTCGGTGTATTCTCTACTATTAGTTTTTAGTCTATCATTTTTTTCATACAAACTAGTTCATGCTCTCTATGTTTTAAACAATTTTTTTTATCGAAAGAGATAACATTCCAATATAAAAAGTCAACACTGACCAACAATAAACCGACTAAATATAGAATATAATTACGCATAGTCCTGAAAAGAATTAGTCCAAATTTTACATCCTCACAAGATAAAATAGTAGAGATCAAGAGAGGCAATGAGAACTAAAATGTTAAATTAATCCCTTTTTAAAACAAGAACCTAAAATAGAGAAATGCTTTTTTTTTTTGACTAAAAAACAGAGAAATATTACTAAACTAGAAGTTAGGCTTGTGTGCTCAAGGATATGGAACACCAAAGGCGTATTAGATGCATGTGTCACATGAGATATGGCATAAGGCCTCATAAAAATTGGAGTCTCAAAAAAAAAATTATAGAGTAGTAGAATTAGTAAATGTGGGGTATCAAACACGCGATTGTAAGCTTTCAAATGAGGGAGAGTCAAAATATTTGAGATTCACTTTATTCTAAAATGAATGATTTATTAGTTATAAAATATCCTAAAAGAGATTGTTCTATTATGAATAAATATTTTAGATGCATTATAGTTGGTTTTATCAAAGGTTTATCAAACTTTTTTTATATTAGTGAAAAAAATTGATTATTTTTTTTAGTGTTATTAATGTTATTTTTAATTTAAATCGATTACAATTCTTTTGATTTTTTTTGCACATTTTCTTTTATTAGGGCTTATTTTTAATCATCCCACATGACCTTCAAAAAGTCAGAGACACCCCTATGGAACACACACTAAATGTTGGATTTAATGGGCTACATAAAATTTATAATATACATCGATTTGGTTCATCGGTTCTGTAGTTTTTAATAAGGGTTTTTCTCTTTGAATAAAAAATAAAAGTTTTTCTCTAAGGGTTTCTCTTCTCGCACCTCCGTGTGTCATGTGCATCCCCTTTCCAATGTACCTCGATCGCTACTTAAAAAGAGTGTGTTAATTGGCAAAATTGTCATATCATGTAAGTGGGATAAAATGGGGGTGATATGACGAAAAACATGATTATTATTAACTGACAATGTAAAATTATTTTACGTATATTTTTTTCTTGGAAAAATAACCTTTAATCTTTGGTAACTTGTGACCTAAGGTTATGGGCCTAAGGGGTAGACCTAGCCCATCTATTTTTAATTTGGCTTCTAAAAATTCAACAAAAATATTTTATTCACCCACTCCTTTCCACACATGGCATAATCATCTTTTTATTGGTTTCTTTTCCTAAATATGTTATAATATAATATGACTTTTATTTGTACCAAAAAGTTATAATATGACTTTTATTTTCTTAAATATAAAAAATGATTTTTTTTTTTTATCAAAAGAGTTAACCAAAATAAGTCAAACAAAGACATCCCAACTAGGTTGACACCCCATTTCCATAACAACAAACCAACTAAAAATCATGTATATAAAAAAGAGTACAAAATTTGAAGGGATTAGACCAAAACCCAAGTGGGAGACGTGACAAACAACCCCCTCTTTAAAAACCATACCTGTAAAACTCAAATATAAAAATCATATGAAGAAAAAAAGAGTGCAACGCTCCAAAACAACTCACCAAAATCTCTATTGTGGAAAGCAAAGTAAAGATATTACAAATACTAGAGAGGATAATTAATGCTCAAACTAATATTAGCCAGACCATCAACACATTGATTTCCTTTACGGTAAATATGGGACATGATGAAAGTCATCTTCTTAGTGAGCTCCACACAATTAAACCAACAATTATGAAATCTCCAAGGAATCATCAAAGGATTATGAAAGGCAAGGGTAACCATGAGCGAATCTGTTTCTAACGACATAAATAAATTCTAACCACGGGAACTGGCGATCTCAAAAGTGAGCTCCACATTAAACCAACAATTTTGTGGAGGTTTATAATTTGTGTGATGTTAGCACAACAATCACTGAAGCCCAATCCAACAACAGGCCCAAGAGGCCCATCAACAAACCTGCTCACCTCAAGGAACCATTACTGAGCTCCGTGGCTTCCTTGGCCTCACCGGCTTTTACCGTAAATTTATCAAAGGTTATGCCTCCATTGCACTACCCTTAACCTCCCTCCTTCGGAAAGACGCTTTCATATGGAACGATCTATCCACCCAGGCCTTCCAAACCCTCAAAACCGTAATGACCCAAGCACCAACACTAGCCTTGCCTGATTTTTCCAAACCATTTATCCTTGAAACCCATTGCCTGATTTTTCCAAACCATTTATCCTTGAAACCCATTCCACGCCATCACCATTGCGGTTAAAAAATGGCGTCAATACCTTCTCGGGCATCCTTTTGTCATATACACCGATCACTAGAGCCTCAAGGAATTGCTTACCCAAGTTGTGCAAACACCAAAACAACAGGTTTACCTTGCCAAACTTATGGGTTATGACTACTCCATTCAATACAAATCCGGTAAAACCAATGTTGTTGTTGATGCCCTCTCCCGGCTTCTAGAGACACCCTCAGGTATGATTCTTTCCCTTTCTATGCCTAATTTTATTTTTCTAGAGCATCTTAAACTAGCATTGACTGCTTGTGAAAATTTCAACAACCTTTTAACCACCATACAAACAGCCCCTTCATCAGTCCCTGACTACAAAATAAACAATGGCCTTATAATGTACAAGGATCGCATTTGGTTAGACCCTAAACTGCCTTTCCGTTTCACTATCTTAGAGGAATTTCACAGTTCTCCAATAGGTGGTCACATGGGCATCACCAAAACTCTAGCCCGCCTAAAAGCTAATTTTTATTTGGTGGGCATGGATAAAGATGTTCAGGAATTCATTTCCCACTGTTTCACTTGCCAACAGATAAAATATGAAACAAAGAAAACTTGTCCCTTGATTTCATAATAGGCTTACCCAAATCCAACAACCATACCGCCATCCTTGTAGTGGTCGATCGCTTTTCCAAAGGCGTCCACCTTGCACCTCTCCACCCCAACTATACTACTCATAGTGTAGGCCACTACCTTCTTTGATACTACTTGCAAACTCCATGGTATACCAAGAAGCCTAGTCTCCGATAGAGACCCATTATTCATTAGTAAATTTTGGAAAGAACTCTTTAACATTTGCGGCACTAAACTCCGCATGAGCACAGCCTATCACCCGAAAACCGACGGTCAAACAGAAGTCATTAACCGTGTGTTAGAACAATACTTGCGATCCTTTGTCCACCACAAAACTTCCCTCTGGTCTAAATTCCTTCCCCTGGCTAAATGGTCATACAACACTTCAAAACACTCATCCACTGCTTTTCACCCTTCCACCTTACCTATGGAAAAGAACCTCCCTCCATCCCTCAGTATTTACAAGGTTCATCCCACGTTGAAGCCGTCGACGATTGGTTGCAGAACCGTCAAGCTTTAATCCTCAAGCTTCGCCAAAACCTTCTCAAGACACAAGAAAAAAATGAAGTTTTATGCTGATAAGAAACGCAGACCAGTTACATTTGAAGTTGGACAATCAGTTTATGTGCGTCTCTGCCCATATCGACAGACCTCTACTACTAATTAGGCCTACACCAAACTGTCCAAGAGATTTTATGGTCCATACCGCATTCTGGAACGTATCGGACCAGTTGCTTATCGTCTTGAATTACCTCCGTCGTCCAAAATTCATCTGGTATTCCATTCATCATTACTTAAGCTTCACAAGGGCCCCCTGCCCTTATCGGCTACTTTGCCTCCAACTGTTGTGGACAACAAACCGGTGGTCGAACCACTTACTTTTCTTGATCACAAGCTCGATTCATCCACCGACCCACCAACACCAATGGTTCTGGTTCAATGGGCTGGCTTACCTCTTGAAGACGCCAGCTGGGAATCCTTAGAATCTCTGCAGCAAATCTATCACCTTGAGGACAAGGTGAGTCTTTCAGATGGGGGTGATGTTAGCACAACAATCACTGAAGCCCAATCCAGCAACAGGCCCAAGAGGCCCATCAACAAACCTGCTCACCTCAAGGACTTTGTCTAATGTGGCTGCTTAAAAAGAATAATATCAAAAGTTTCTAGAATTTTTTTTTCAATAATTGTATTGGATTCCTTTTTTATTCGCTGGCACTAGGCCGTTAGAATTTCCTGAATTTTAGCAACTATCTTGTACTGGCCATCAGCATCATACACTGTGGCTATATAACTTATGAGATGATGAATAAACGACAAGCAGAAAATTTATCTTTATCCCTTTTCTCAATTTCTTAAGGAGGATAGCCTTGTCCTACTAATTCAAGGAGTAAAACCTAACATGTGATTTGTGAAGTTTAGGAACATGAATATATGGTCCTTAAATTGAATTGAGAATTTGGAGATTTTAATTTTTTTAGTTTAGAAGGAGATGGAAGAGAACATAATATAGAGATTGATGTTATTTGGAGGTAAATTTGAGTAGAAATTGATTTTGGTTTAAGAAAAAAGACGATGAACATATGAAGATGGACTTTGTCTAACATGCACAAGTGATGCACATGGTGCATGGTGCACAAGTTAACGATATCATTATAACGAATACAAATTTTACAAAATCCACTGTTAGATTGATAGTTTATATCATATAGATCATCCGTGTCAAATTTTAAAAAAATTGAAAATAATTTGATATGTTATTGAGATCCATCAAGATTAACGGTATGTGTCTCAAGATGAACTTGTGCACCATGCACCATATGTATCCATCAAAATAATTTTTCTCTTACAAATATAATTTCAGATCTGACCAAGACTTTACCGCTATTGGTGACAGCGAAATTAGTGATTTAGATCTCCAAGATACCAATTCATGAGTAAGAAGGAATGTTCTTGAAGATGGAAAGAATTTTGATAGTTTCAGTGGAGAGGTAGAAGAGGAATTAGGGTTCGATGGTAAGAAAGGAAAATGGAAAACTTAATTTTGCTTTTGATGATTATTAATTTATTATGATATGATATGATGCTTATAAAATAAAAAAAGACATCAAACTTAGCTTCGGCCATGTAGAGGCTAAATCTATTTTGCCTAACATTCAGCCTCCACTTTGTCAATATAATACGAAAAAATAATTATAAATTGTATTTCATCTCTAGCGTAGGCAAGGCTGACGCTAAACTGGCTCTAGTAATGTCGGTGTCGGGGGCCGACGCTAAAATGCGACGCTATTTTGCTGTTTTCTAGTAGTGATGTTAGAATTGGCCTTGAAGATGATTTGAATTTTATGAGTTTTACTAGGACGGAGATGAAGGCTGCTTTGTCCCTTGATGTTAGACGCTCTTCACTTATCGACCAAAATATTTTAAAAAATGAAAAGAAAAAAAAAGGACTTATATGTGCGCGTCAGTAAAGATAAAAGGACTTAAATAAGAAAAAATATATAAAGAACGCAAGTGTTAAAAATAAATACGATAAATGATTCATAGTATAATTTTTTCTAATTTTAATTATTAAATTTATTTTACAGAATAATAATTGTGTTGTAGAGATGTACTCCTAAGAAGAAGAAAAAATCAGAAGATACTATCCCCTGTATTTGTGTTCTGGACTGGGTCTAAGGACATGTCCAAATTCACTCCTGCTAAGACGTCGAGGACGGTCCAATAAGGACAAGGCCTCGTCCTTCCACACATGGACACGTGGTCATCAGAGCATATCCACTCCCCTTGATACGTGCACGTAGAACAACTCAATTAGGATGAGGGCAAAATAACAGCCTCTCCCTCCATCGAAGGAGAAATCCTAGCAGTCACTCTTAATAGGCTGCTCAACATTGCCCATTAAGATGACCATTGGCCCAGCGCCGGAGGATGTATAAATATTCTTCTCTATGTAACGCCCCGATTTTTAGAATATATTTTATTAGGTTATTTTTATTCATTTATTTAATTATCTCTTTATGTTTTGCTATTTTCTGGTTTTGTGTGTTTGTGGGGTACTTTAAGGGTAAGTATGATAGTGGAATTTTTAATAGTTAGTAATTAGCAAGAGTTAAGAATTTATGTAACTTAAGAGACGGACTAATTAGTATATTTATTCATTTCATTTAGTTAGTATAGAAAATAGAAATAAGAAATTATAATAATAGAATTTTTAGTAAAGTGAATTTAGAATTTTAGAAAATAAAATTAGAAGAGAATAAGTTGTTAGAAGTTAGAACGAATAAACATAGTTTTAATTTTCATTGAAAGGTTTTAATCCTTGAGTGGTGTCCTAAATGGGTTACTTTTGAGAAGTTGATGATCTATGAGGTTGGTCATCTAATGTCTGTTGTTTAATCCTTGAGTGGTGTCCTAAATGGGTTACTGACATAGAGATGGCCTATCATGTGCTTATTGAATGTGGTGATAGTTTAAATGAAGTACATGCTAGGATAGAAAATGTGTCTGTGATAGTCTTATTAGAAAATAGTTTAGTAGAATTAATTTGAGCAATTAACAACTTGAGAGTTAGGATTAATTGGTGATGAGGGTGTTTGAGTGACTTTTTTCACTAGAAAAGATTGTATTTTAATAAAATAAAACTCTTATATATGTTCATACAAACAAACTTAACTAATAATTCTGGTCTTCTCTATTTTTATATGTTCATTATGCAGTATGGTAGTTACAAGGATAAGATAATCAAGGAGCCTAGATCTATTTATGTGCCATCCATACTTACTCTTACTACTACTATACGTTGCACCATGTAGATAGTATTTTCCTTTAACCACTTCAGAAATTCATTTTTCTTTTATTAATTCTTCTGATTCTGAATCCATCTAAGACGTATATTAGAACTTGATTCTTTCCCCTTTAAAATAGTGAGTCGCTCTTGAGGTTGGCATGTCGACGTCTCTTCTGATACTAGTAACATGGGGGAAATTCATCTAGTTTTATTTTCAACTTCTTTTAACTCATAAATACCTTATTTGGGAACTTTGATGTATTATTTGTTAAGAATAATTCAAAGTTAGTTAAAATTGAGTTAGTTTGGTTGTTGCAAAAGCTGTTACTTGCTTTACAAGTAAAACAGAATTAGTTAGTGTGTAGGTTAGTTAGTTGAGTTAACTGCTATGTTAATAAGTAACCATAGTTGGTTAATGCTAACTCATTGGTTTTGTGTATAAAAACCATACTACACCATTGTAAAGATACACCAATTGATCATTAATGAAATTAACCCCTTTTTCTCTCATTCTTTCTCACAATTAGTTCATTCACATTCATCCATTCATTGTTCATAGTTCTAACAAACTGGTATCTAGAGCCTCAAGGTTCGTGGCATTAAAGAATTGATCAAGATTCACTGCAATTTGATCAATTAACTCAGGAAGAAGATGACAAGCCAACTAGAAACACTCAGCAACAGTTTTGGTGGAAAATTGCCAATTCTTGATGCAAGTAATTGGGATCGATGGAATAAGCAAATGAAAGTGATATTTGGGTTTCAAGAAGTACAAGATGTGATTGAAACTGCTATCACTGAATTAGCAGCAGATGCAACAGACAATCAGAGGAATGCACATCGTGCATTGAAGAAAAAAGATTTCAAAGCAATGTTCTTCATTCATCAATGTGTTGATTTGGTGAATTTCCAGAAGATTGAGAATGCAACATCAGCTAAGGAATGTTGGGACATTCTTGAGAAAGCACACTCAGGGAATGAGAAGCTGAAGCAGGTTAGATTACAAACTTGGAAAAGAAAATTTGAACTGCTGCAGATGGAAAACAATGAAAGCATTGCAGATTACTTTAACAAGATCACAAACATCACAAATCAGATGAAGAGCTGTGGTGATACTTGTGACAATCAAACCATTGTTGGTAAGGTTATGAGAACTTTATCTCCTAAGTTTGATTATATCACTGTTGCAATAATGGAAACCAAAGATTTGTCAACATTGACATTGGATGAATTACAATGTACACTGGAGTCTCATGAACAAAGAATCATGGAAAGAACAAAAGATAGGGCCACTGATCAAGCATTGCAAGCTCATGCAGAAAAGAAAGGCAATGGCAAGTGGAAGGGGAAAGATAAGTCCAAGAAGAACAATAGTTCACAAGATAACTCAAAGAAAAACAATGATCAAGCTGAATCTTCATCTCAAGGCACTGCATCAAATCAAGATAAGAAGGGGAAGTTCAATTTGAAGAACATACAGTGCTATAATTGCCAGAAGTTTGGTCACTTTGCAAAAGATTGCAGAGGCAAGAAGGTTCCAAGGTATGGAGGAAAGAATAAGGCTGATGCACATATTGCTCAGGAAGATAGTGACTCAGAGGTTGATCCAACATTGTACATGGCAACCATTACAGATATTGAAGATGATCAAGAACATTGGTATCTTGACACAGGTTGCAGCAATCACATGACAAGTCATAGAGATTGGCTAATCAACTTCAACAGTTCATCAAAAACTAAAATAAGGTTTGCAGACAATAGAACAATTCCAGCTGAAGGAGTAGGTGATGTATTGATCAAAGGCAAGAAAGGAAATCAAGCCATCATCACTGGTGTTCTATATGTACCAGACATGAAAACAAATTTACTAAGCATGGGACAGTTACTAGAGAAGGGATTCATTATGCATATGGAGAATAACATCATGGAAGTGTATGATTCTCAGAACAACACTATTCTGAGAGCCCCTCTATCTCAGAATAGAACATTCCAAGTCACCTTGACTGCAAATCAATCCAAATGTCTGGCTACAATAAAGATCAATGACCAAGCATGGTTATGGCATCTGAGGTATGGTCATCTGAACTTCAAAAGCTTGAGTTATCTGCAAAACAATGAACTGGTCAATGGATTATGTAACGACCCGATTTTTAGTAAATCGATATTTTATATATATGCATATATTTTGGGTTAGTGTTAAATATTTATTTACGCGACCTATAATTATTTATCGCGAACATAAGTTTGTGAGCGAAACCTTTGTCGTGTTAGTGGGCTTTGGGCGTGTGATAGGAGCTTAATGGGCCTAAGCCATTGGGCTTGGTTCATGACAATAGAGAGTGGTATAAGTACCAAGTCAAACCAAGGAATAGTATCACAATTCATTTTTCATGAGAAGTTAGAGTTTGTAAGCTTAGAAGCAAAGCAAGAACCCTAGGAGAGCAAGAAGAAGAACACGAGCAAGGAGAAGAGATTTAGAGGCCAAGAATCATCATTCAATCTAAGGTGAGAGTGGTTAAGCATAAGCTTGGGTGATCCAAGAGAGGGGAGGTGTCTAGCCTCCATTCCCAAACTCTCTCATCCTATTTCTTTGGGGTTTGGGTGAAATTTCTTTATCATAAACATGTCTTTTCATCTTAGTATGCTTAATGAACATCTAGGAGGGAATATGTATATGTTTGATGATGGTTTTGCATGTTTATGCAACTTTGCTTATTTTGCAAGAAATTGACATGATTTTGTATGTGTGATGTGTTTTGGTGTTTGTGAATGTTAATACATGTATATATGTATGGTATATACATGATTCATCACTTGTTATGCATTTATAACATGTTATAATGTATTTTGGATAGATTTGAGTGTTAAACCGCCTTATTGAAACTCAAGAACAGATATTTTTCTGGTGTAGTTCGCTAAGCGACCAGGAGTTCGCTGTAGCGAACATGTTCGCTGAAGCTCGCCAATGCTCGCCATGAGCAGGTGACTTCCTGGTGAGGTTCGCCAAGTCTCGCTAAGCCCTCGCTTAGCGAAGGCCTCTGCGACAGCAATTTTGTTAATGTTTGTAAAGTGTGTGTATCCATGTATTTGGTTTCGTTTTGGTTTGGAATTATTATATGTTTAATAATTGTGTTGTGTGATGGCATTTATATAAAATGTCAAAGAAGTATATGTATGTTTGTATATCGGGTTGTCCGATAAAGAAGAATATCAGTTTGTCTGATAAAGAAGTTTAATGGATTATGTTATCCATGTAATGAGCAGTAGCTTCGTGCTAAGTGATTATCATATGTTTGGTAAATGCATGGCATTCATAAACTCATGCATTACTTAGGGATATCAGACTTGTCTGATAAAGAAGGATATTGGACTTGTCCAATAAAGAAGAATATCAATGGTAAGTTCCTTGATAAAGAAGATGGTACCACATGCATTAGTCGTGTCTAGGTTGGCATGACATTGAATGTTTGGCATTAGTCGCATTTGAGTAAATGTGCAATTATGTGTTATGTGTTATGTGAGTTCTTTGTGTTGTCCGAGACGACGTGAAACTATCTGGTTGTGTATTTGTGTTATGTGTTATCTGGTGTATTGCTTATTGAGGCATGTGTGTGAGTTAGTAATACGTGATAGGTTGAATATAGGTGCGTTTCTATATTCGTATGTATGTGATTATGTTTACTAACTCTCTACCTATTTGTTATGTGCTGGACCTTTGGGGGTTCAGGTATTTAGGTCGAGGTCTCGTTGAGCTTTAGCTGCAGATCGTTTTGGTGTGGAGCACTTTTGTGAGGAGCTAGTGTAGGCTACCTTTGTATAGCTTTGTTAAGTTTAGTTTGGTTGTGATGTATATTAGTGCTCTGGTATTTGTAACATCGAGTCGGGGATCGTTTGTATTCCGTCGTATATCGATGCGAACATCTTAACTTATGTTATATGTAGATGATTTATCTTTTGAACTATTTTGTTAAATCCTTTATTTAAATGTTTTCCGCTGCGACGTTTCGTGTCATGTGCACGATCGTTTTATAAAATGTTTTCCGTAGCGCTCCGGCTACTTATCTTTAAAAAGTTTTTAAGATCACGTTTTTAAGGGTAGTTAGTTCGGGGTGTTACAATAGTGGTATCAGAGCAGGTCGGTTCATGTGAGCCATTAGGATTTTCTTTCTCTTGTATGAAGCATGTGTTGGGTACACTGTTAATACATTCTAACGTCGAGTTGTGATTCGTTCAGGAATCATGGCTGCTGCTAGGACCAACGCTCAGATTGCACAAGCTTTGACTGCTTTGACTACATTGGTGGTAAGGGATAATGACCCGGGAAGGGATAGTGAGAAAAGATTGGAAAGGTTTATGTCGCATAAACCGACTCTGTTTACCGGGGGCTATAACCCGGAGGGGGCTATCAAGTGGCTAGACGAGGTTGAGATCATCTTTGAAGCAATGTGATGTTCTGAGGAGAACAAGACTACTTTGGGAACTTATGCCCTTAGAGAGGAGGCAATCGTTTGGTGGAGGAATGTGAGACTCAGGATAGGAGTGGACGGTGTTGCTATCGTTTGGGAAACTTTCAAAAGGGAATTTTTAAGGAAGTACTTTCCGGCTGATGTGAAGAATAAGAAAGTGATCGAGTTCATGGAGCTCAAGCAAGGAAATTTATCGGTCGCCGAGTATACGGCTAAGTTTGAAGCTTTGTGTGTGTTTAGTCCACACTACAACACGGTGGAAGCCGAAGAGGATAAGTGTGTCAAGTTCGAGAGTGGACTTCGTCCGGATATCAAGCTTTTGATTGGATTTTCTGAAATCAGGGATTTTCCGACCTTTATGACCAAGGCAAGGATTTGTGATGAAGATAGCAAAGCCAAGACCAACTACTATAAGGTTCTGAATGATAGGAAAGGAAAAGGTTTGGATCGCGGTAAGCCGTATGAGAACAAGGGCAATGGAAGTGGAAAGAAGAAGCAAGGAAGTGGAAGTTGTTACAAATGTGGAGAGCGGGGTCATATGTCATATGATTGCCCGAGGAAAAGCGACAAGTGTTTCAATTGTGGACAGTTTGGGCACAAGGCCGATGCTTGTCGGGTGAAAGTGTTTTGTTTCAATTGTGGCGAGGAAGGTCACAAGAGTCCGGTATGCAAGAAACCGAAGATGCCGCGTTGAGGGTTCGTTCTCTGTTTTATCTCTTAGGTAATTTCGAGGGCGAAATTCTTTTAAGGGGGGTAGAGTTGTAACGACCCGATTTTTAGTAAATCGATATTTTATATATATGCATATATTTTGGGTTAGTGTTAAATATTTATTTACGCGACCTATAATTATTTATCGCGAACATAAGTTTGTGAGCGAAACCTTTGTCGTGTTAGTGGGCTTTGGGCGTGTGATAGGAGCTTAATGGGCCTAAGCCATTGGGCTTGGTTCATGACAATAGAGAGTGGTATAAGTACCAAGTCAAACCAAGGAATAGTATCACAATTCATTTTTCATGAGAAGTTAGAGTTTGTAAGCTTAGAAGCAAAGCAAGAACCCTAGGAGAGCAAGAAGAAGAACACGAGCAAGGAGAAGAGATTTAGAGGCCAAGAATCATCATTCAATCTAAGGTGAGAGTGGTTAAGCATAAGCTTGGGTGATCCAAGAGAGGGGAGGTGTCTAGCCTCCATTCCCAAACTCTCTCATCCTATTTCTTTGGGGTTTGGGTGAAATTTCTTTATCATAAACATGTCTTTTCATCTTAGTATGCTTAATGAACATCTAGGAGGGAATATGTATATGTTTGATGATGGTTTTGCATGTTTATGCAACTTTGCTTATTTTGCAAGAAATTGGCATGATTTTGTATGTGTGATGTGTTTTGGTGTTTGTGAATGTTAATACATGTATATATGTATGGTATATACATGATTCATCACTTGTTATGCATTTATAACATGTTATAATGTATTTTGGATAGATTTGAGTGTTAAACCGCCTTATTGAAACTCAAGAACAGATATTTTTCTGGTGTAGTTCGCTAAGCGACCAGGAGTTCGCTGTAGCGAACATGTTCGCTGAAGCTCGCCAATGCTCGCCATGAGCAGGTGACTTCCTGGTGAGGTTCGCCAAGTCTCGCTAAGCCCTCGCTTAGCGAAGGCCTCTGCGACAGCAATTTTGTTAATGTTTGTAAAGTGTGTGTATCCATGTATTTGGTTTCGTTTTGGTTTGGAATTATTATATGTTTAATAATTGTGTTGTGTGATGGCATTTATATAAAATGTCAAAGAAGTATATGTATGTTTGTATATCGGGTTGTCCGATAAAGAAGAATATCAGTTTGTCTGATAAAGAAGTTTAATGGATTATGTTATCCATGTAATGAGCAGTAGCTTCGTGCTAAGTGATTATCATATGTTTGGTAAATGCATGGCATTCATAAACTCATGCATTACTTAGGGATATCAGACTTGTCTGATAAAGAAGGATATTGGACTTGTCCAATAAAGAAGAATATCAATGGTAAGTTCCTTGATAAAGAAGATGGTACCACATGCATTAGTCGTGTCTAGGTTGGCATGACATTGAATGTTTGGCATTAGTCGCATTTGAGTAAATGTGCAATTATGTGTTATGTGTTATGTGAGTTCTTTGTGTTGTCCGAGACGACGTGAAACTATCTGGTTGTGTATTTGTGTTATGTGTTATCTGGTGTATTGCTTATTGAGGCATGTGTGTGAGTTAGTAATACGTGATAGGTTGAATATAGGTGCGTTTCTATATTCGTATGTATGTGATTATGTTTACTAACTCTCTACCTATTTGTTATGTGCTGGACCTTTGGGGGTTCAGGTATTTAGGTCGAGGTCTCGTTGAGCTTTAGCTGCAGATCGTTTTGGTGTGGAGCACTTTTGTGAGGAGCTAGTGTAGGCTACCTTTGTATAGCTTTGTTAAGTTTAGTTTGGTTGTGATGTATATTAGTGCTCTGGTATTTGTAACATCGAGTCGGGGATCGTTTGTATTCCGTCGTATATCGATGCGAAACTTATGTTATATGTAGATGATTTATCTTTTGAACTATTTTGTTAAATCCTTTATTTAAATGTTTTCCGCTGCGACGTTTCGTGTCATGTGCACGATCGTTTTATAAAATGTTTTCCGTAGCGCTCCGACTACTTATCTTTAAAAAGTTTTTAAGATCACGTTTTTAAGGGTAGTTAGTTCGGGGTGTTACAGATTACCTGCAATTAAGATCCCTAGAGATCTATGTCAACATTGCTTGTTAGGCAAGCAAGCAAGAAAGTCTTTTGTCAATGATATTGCAATGAGAGCTAAGCAGGTACTTAATGTAGTATATACAGATGTATGTGGTCCATTTGACACACTATCTTTAGGAGGAAACAGGTACTTTGTATCATTCATTGATGAATTCAGCAGAATGGTGTGGATTCACTTAATGAAAAGCAAAGATGAAGTGCTTCAGAATTTTAAGTCATTCAAACTGTTAGTTGAAAAGCAATCAGAAAAGAAGATTAAAATTCTAAGAAGTGATGGTGGTGGTGAGTACACCTCAAATGAATTCAAGACATTTTGTTCAGAAAATGGAATTCAGCATGAAATAATAGCTCCATACACTCCTCAACACAATGGAATGGCTGAAAGGAGGAATAGAACTATAATGAACATGACCAGATGCATGTTAAGAGAAAAGAATCTACCTCACAGCTTTTGGGGTGAAGCTGTAGTTACAGCCTGCTATGTTCTGAACAGATGTCCTACAAAACAAAACCGGAAGCAATTTGGTCAGGTCACACACCATCAGTGAAGCATCTTAGGGTATTTGGATGTCTTTGTCATAGACACATACCAGATCAAAAGAGGAAGAAACTTGATGATAAAAGTGAAATGATGATCATGATAGGATATCACACTGCAGGTGCCTATAAACTCTACAATCCAATCACAAAAAAGGTAACCAGCAGTAGAGATGTCACTTTTGAAGAAGATAAGAGCTGGGATTGGAATGGAAATACAACACCAGATAAAAAGTATGTTCCATTTCAGTTACTTGATGAAGAAGCAACTGAAGAAAACACTATGCTAACACCTCCAACAACTGCAACTGAGCCAGTTGCACTAAGAAGATCAGAAAGAGGAGGTATCCCAAACAGAAATCTGCAAGGGTATGAAACAATCCCAGATGACATGATCACACCAGATGGTGATATAGTGCATTTTGCATTATATGTAGACACTGAGCCCTTGACATATCAACAAGCAACAAAATATGAAGAATGGAGGGGAGCAATGGAGGAAGAAATAGCCTCAATTGAAAAGAACAACACATGGAACTTGGTCCATCTGCCTGCAAACAAGAGGCCTATAGCAGTCAAATGGATATACAAATTGAAATACCTACCTGATGGCACTATAGCAAAGTACAAAGCACGATTGGTTGCCAAAGGATTCCTACAGAAACAAGGTATTGACTTTACTGAAATCTTTGCACCTGTGGCAAGGATTGAAACTGTGAGACTAGTAGTTGCTATTGCAAATCACTTTGACTGGGAATTTGTTCAATTGGATGTCAAGTCTGCATTTCTCAATGGCAAACTTGAGGAGGAAGTATACATTGAACAACCTCAGGGTTTCATAGTTAAAGGAAAGGAAGATCACGTGTTGAAGCTGAACAAAGCATTGTATGGCCTAAAACAAGCACCAAGAGCTTGGAACATGAGAATAGATGAGTTTCTTAGCAAAAATGGATACTCAAAATGCACTGTTGAACATGGAATCTATGTCAAAGGTACATCACAGAATAGACTTTGCATAGTGTGTCTATATGTTGATGACTTACTGATAACTGGCAGTAGTAAAGATGAAGTTAAGAAGCTGACAAGTCTGCTAAGCTCAGAATTTGACATGACCAATTTAGGAGGTTTGAAATATTTTCTTGGGCTGGAATTCACTAAGACAAGCAGTGGTATGCTGATACATCAGAGGAAGTATGCTTCAGATATACTAAAGAGATTCAACATGATGGATTGTAATCCAGCCAACACTCCAATGGAAACTGCATCAAATTTGAATGCTGATGATGAAGGCAAATCTGTGAATAGTACTCACTATAAACAGATGGTAGGAAGCCTTAGATATGCTTGCAATTCAAGGCCAGATATATGTCATAGTGTAGGGATTGTTAGCAGATTTATGCAATCACCTAAACTGTCACATATGCAAGCAGTGAAGAGAATCCTAAGATACCTGCAGGGCACAATTGACTATGGTGTCTTGTACACCAAAACAGATGAGAACCAAAAGAAGCTTGTTGGTTATTGTGACTCTGACTGGTCAGGTGATAAAGTGGAAAGAAGAAGCACAATGGGATACATCTTCACATTGTTCAATTGTCCAATCTCATGGAGTTCAAAAAAGCAAAGTGTAGTTGCCTTATCCACATGTGAAGCAGAATACATCTCTGCCTGCAATGCTGCTTGCCAAGGAATTTGGTTGCTAGCATTACTGCAGGAAATGAAGATTGATATTGAACAGGAAGTAGAGCTAATGGTTGACAACAAATCAGCCATAAATCTGGCCAAAAACCCTATAGCTCATGGAAGAAGCAAACATATAGAAACAAAGTTTCATTTTTTGAGAGATCAAGTTACAAAGGGGAAGATCAAAATGACTTACTGCAACACAGAAAAGCAAATGGCAGATGTGCTCACTAAGCCATTGAAGATTGATAGATTCAAGGATTTAAGAAGAATGATGAATGTTCAAAGCCTTGAGACTTTGAATTAAAGGGGTGTGTTAAGAATAATTCAAAGTTAGTTAAAATTGAGTTAGTTTGGTTGTTGCAAAAGCTGTTACTTGCTTTACAAGTAAAACAGAATTAGTTAGTGTGTAGGTTAGTTAGTTGAGTTAACTGCTATGTTAATAAGTAACCATAGTTGGTTAATGCTAACTCATTGGTTTTGTGTATAAAAACCATACTACACCATTGTAAAGATACACCAATTGATCATTAATGAAATTAACCCCTTTTTCTCTCATTCTTTCTCACAATTAGTTCATTCACATTCATCCATTCATTGTTCATAGTTCTAACATTATTTTCATTCAAACAACGCTTTATTCTATTTCTAAAATTATTAAGAGTTTTCAGTTTAATCAGAGTTTGTATTTCAGACAATTTTATTCATTCCGCCGTGATGTTTAATTAAATAGAAATTATGTTTTGGATTTTAGTAAGTGATATCCTCTTTTAAAAAAAATAAAATAATAATCACCTTTTTTATTAATAATAATCGGTTAGGAAATGAGAGTGTTACACTCTACAGGAGGGCCGGGTATTCAATTCATTCTACCCTAACTCTCTAAATTATATCTCTGCTCTTTGAACTGACATAAGTAGGTGGTCAGAAGTTAGATTTTTGTCTTCTTTGGATGAAAAGAATTCAGTTGAGGGATGAACTCACCTTTTGTGTCATTGTTAACAGCACCGAAAACTTCCTACCTATAATTATGAAATTAGAAGTTACAATTCAATGGATGACGCACACAAATGGTTATAGCTAAAGATTATTGTTGTTGGAAAATTGCAACATCAATGTGAGATTTAAAACGGCAAAGATAAAAGAGACTTGGTTTGTCATTTTGTAGTGTGTTGAGTATTCTTGACTCACAATCAAATTTTATGATTGAGTTTATTAGGAGACGGGCTAATTTGGTTGATTATTCTCATACAATAGTGGCCACTATTTAATTTGTGTTTATCTCTTTTTAAATAGAGTATTTAATTTCTTTTGAGAAATGAAAAGCATCTTAACTCAAATTGATTGACTCAAGTCGAAGATTTATGCATTCACAGATTCTTTATTTATATATTTCTCTGATCAAATAGAACCATCCATTTCTTTTAAAAATGGAGATGGTTTTTTTTACAAAAAATGGAGATGGTTAAAAACATGCTTAAAAAAAAAAAACAAAAACGACTATCTATCTTTGTCACAATGATCATTTATGATCCTATGGATGTACTATTATAAGTAAGAATTTTCTGGCGTGGTTAATAATAACTAATATCTATCATCATATAATCTATTGGACACACAAGGTAGATTCTCTTTCAACTGAATTTTTTTATACATAAGAGCTAAAATCGAACTCTTAATCATCTATTTAAAGTGTTTAAGGGCCTGTTTGGTGCGCAGGATATGATAATGACAAGATATGATATAAAGCAGGATAACAATTATCATGAGTTATCCTATCAAGTGTTTGGTGCACACAGGATAAAAAAAACATGATAACTATCATATCAATATCATATTTTTAATACATACTCTCTCATAATATATATGATAAAATATATAACATACTTAAATGATAAAATTACCCTTGTAAAACAATTATTATTTTTATAAATTATTTTGTAATACTTTAAATTTTATAAATAAAAAATATAAATAAGTAATCAAATAACTTTATATAATTTTAAATAAACATCATAAGAAAATAAACATGTTAAATTTTTTATATGAATCATAATCAAATAAATAACTCAATTATATATATGTTAGATAAGCTAAATAAATATATGATATATCTCATATGTAATAATAAAACTACCATTGCAAAAGAATTATATTTAATTTGTTATAAAATTTACTTTAAAATATTGTAATTTTAGTAGAATTTTGATTTTTTTTAGATTATATAAATTACAAAATTACCCTTAAGAAAAAATTGTTTATATATTTAAAATTTAATTATTTTATTTTAAATTTAATATCAAATTATTTTATTATTTATATATTTTTTATTTAATATTTAATTATTTATATTTTTTTATTATTTATATTTTATTAATTTGTATTTTTTTTATATTTTATTAAAAAAAATTATCAATAAATTATTTTCTTATCTTATCCTCTGGTAACACAGCTCAAATTCAGGATAAGAATTTTAACTAGACAGACAGGATAGGATAAGTTTCAGGATTTACTTATCATATCCTGCTGTCGCACCAAACTCTGCTGGATTGAGACAGAATATGATACGGTTATCATATCATGTCTTTTATCTTGCGCACCAAAGGAGCTTTAAAATTGTTACCACTTAATTAAACTAATTAATCATGCAACAACCGAATGGTAACCTTCATGTACTAACAAAAACGTCTATCTATCTTTGTCGCAATGATCATTTATGTTCCTATGGATGTACTTGGAATTTTTTTTGGAATGATATAACTTAACCTAATTTGAATATACATTGTATGAGCTTGAAGAATACAACTGTAATTAGCTATAAAACACATAATTAATCACGGTCAATTCAAAAGTGTCACAATTGTCGGCATGAAAATGTGATGTGATGACGTGGCATTATAATAACGCTATTCCAAAAAAAGAACTAATTATGATGTCATGTTAAATAGCCGGATATAGAGTATGGTTCAACAAACTAACCTAACTATATTTGATGGTACCCCATAAGAAAAAGAGTGGGAAGAATTGAAAGAAACGTGAGGGACCTTGATGTAGATTATTCAACTAGAACCCAAATTAAATTGTGGTAGTCACTTAGTAATTATGTGCCACATTATTTTTTTCTATTCTCTCAACTGTCTTCTATTAATACAACCAATTATACGGTACACATTGTTTGTTGTATGGTTCTCACAAAATTAATTGGCTTAATTTCTGCTACTTCCTACCAGATTTCAAAACACCACTTATAAGCTATTAATGAGTTTGCTTAAAAAAAATAGTACTATGAATGAGTTTTAATTTAGTGGAATAATTTTTTGTAGACTTTAATTACTTTTTAATTAAATAGGTGAAGTTTAGTCTCTTGATAAATTAGAGGATTGATAAAAAATAAAAATAAAAAAATAGTTTTGTCTATATTCATCGGTGTTTTAAAAACTGGACCGGTCATCAAACCGGTAAGAATAATGGGTCATTAGTTCATTTGTTGAATCACTAGGTCACTGGCCGAACCGTATAACTAAACCGGATAACTCGGTGTCTAAAAAAACAATTAAAACAATAATCTTCTTCATAAAAAAATTAAAATCATTTGTTCAAAAAAATATAAAATAAAATCATAACATATGTATTTTATAACTAAACCAAACTGTGCGATTTGGAAGAAAAATAATTTGTGCGGTTAAAACAAAATGCAGTTTTTTGTGGTTTCGGTTTGGATTGGTCCGGTTTGCAGTTTTACTTTTGGATTGGTTCGAATATGATCACTCCTATTCATGTTGCATGTCTATCGTGAGGGCATGTGTTTGATTCCTCCTGATGCTGACAACATTTCCATTTTCTTAATAAATAAAATGCAGTCAATGTTATTGAACCGATCGGTTTCCAAAACCTTCGGTTCACCGGTTATTCCCGATTTTCACCGATTTACACGTGTTCAACTGCATGTCTGGTCCAGTAGTCAGACCAGACTTGTTATCCCTCTGGTTCCCAGTTCGATCATCCGGTCCGGTCTGGTTTTTAAAACACTAATATTCATAGCATAATAAAATTTATTTTAAGTTATGATTTTTTTGTCAACAAAGGGCCTTTTGTGTCGAGCTTTCGAAAGCCACGGGGGAGGGAGAATGAACGATCGACCGCTAAAGATTGTGAATACAGCATTGATAGGTTTGCAGAGGAAAAAAACGTTTGAGATGGGAAATTGGATCAAGGAAATTCATGTTAGATTAATTATTTAATTAATCAATTATGGATTCACAATAATCAATTATTAGAAATTATTATTAACATAAACTATATGGTCTATTATATTAAATACTTAATTATTAATGAATTATTTGATTAGTCTTGTTTTTGATTGGACCGTGATGGGTTGGACCATTCAGTTAAGCTCAATGAGAGGTCCTGTCATCAGCCGTTCAGTTATATAAATGTTATCCCATCAGATGTTTCAACATAAGGGGTTAAACCTGACACACTGAAACACTAACGGTAATGATAATAGTTCAGCTTCTCATCATTCTCATATCTCCGAAATATAACAATATGTTATAACTTGTATCTAATGATTCATGACTATTCTATTTTAAATTCCTTCGATTGGTATCAGAGCCACTTAGATACAAATTATGGCTATACTGATTCTATGTACTGATCTCTTGATTTCCAATAAATGCTTTTGCCTTTATTTGCATGTTGTTTAGGAACTCATAATTTAAGCCAATGATTTTGATAACTGCTTGAAGGATTCTGTTGATCCATGCGGTGCAATTTTGATAACATATAAATTATCAGAAATTAACGATTTGTTTTTCGTTTTCATTATGAACCCTATATTTTCATTTGAAATTCATTCAGATTGGCTTAATGATCGATTCTTTAAATAAATTTGGGAATTCTTCTTTATATGGAATCAAGAACATAACTCATATCAGATTGTTGCCTCTTTATTTGAATTGGATAGTTTGGTTTTGCAAATAACTTGAGAATAGAAGATATACCAAATTATTTCACTGTATGCACTTTCTAAACCTCATATGATTCAAAATCTCAATCCTTTCAATCTACGATCTCTCATTCGTTTGAATTTCATTATTCTCAAGATTTTATGAGGATTCTTATTGTTGCTGAATCAAAAATCAAAACCCTTGATAATTGTAGTGAATTGTCGCGTGTAATGAGATATCTGGTTGGGTTTCAAATAAATAAATTTAGGCAAATAAATAAGTTTTTATTATTATAAATTTTTCGAAGTAGTTTATGAAAAAAATATAAAAATATAATCTACCTATATTAGATATACATAAGAAATTCCCAGTTTGCCTCTTTTTATTTTTTTGCCACACATCATTCAATTAAGGTTATTTTGTGTTTTTTATTCAAAAGTAGTAATAGGTACGGAACGCGATTGACAGTTAAGATTTTTGAAGTTAAGATTTGTGAATAGAAAATTATAGCAATTACAATTTAGGTGTAAATGAAAATTATAGCAGTTATTTTTTAACATCATTTAAAATATGTATGAAAGTTTTTTTTTTTTACAAAAATATGTATGAAAGAATTTTATGTTGAACAGATCTCCATTTCCATGTGTGAAACTTGATCTTGGCATAATTGTCTTTTTCCAATTATAGTTATGGTGTTTGTCCATACTAATCCTTGAAATTTTTATAAGTGATAATTTGTCTCGTATACGATAGTTAAAATTTATATGATAATTATTTTGATATTTTGATCAGTGATAGTTTATCCTGTATATGATAGTTAAAATTTATGTCAGTTATAACTTATCCAGTGTAAAATAGTTTTTTTGGAAATTTTATTAGTTAAAATTTGTCTCACATATGATAATTTTTTAAAATTTTTATTAGTGATAATTTGTCCCGTATATGATGCTTATCTGGAAATTTATGTTAGTTATAACTTATCCCGTGCAAAAAAAAATTATCAGTAATAACTTGTCGTACATATAATTATTTTCAGTTATAATTTATCGCGTATTTTAAATAATAACTTGTTTTACATATTTTCAGTAATAACTTGTCTTACATATAACTTATCCCGTATATGATGATAATTTTCAGTTATAACTTGTCTTACATATAAACACGTTTCAATTTTTATCAGTGATAGTTTATCCCGTATACGATAGTTAAAATTTATATCAGTAATTGGTTTTATTCATCAAAGGATTTTATTACAAAATATTTGTAATTATTCATTAAAATAAAAAAAAAAACATTTATCCAATAAAAAAAATCATTTATCAATAATGTTTGTATTAAAACCTTTTTGCATGAAGAAATGGAAGTGAATGAAATGAAAATGAGTGAAGATGAAATAGAATTTTGAATAAGTGAAGAGTGGGAAAAAAATTTGAATTTCAAATTTGGTTAGACATTGGGAAAAGGAAAACATGTCACATATGTATCTTCTTGCAAACTGAATAATTCGTTTCTAACTGGATTGGAGCCGTTTTGCATTTGGCTCTGTTCAAATGTGATTTTTACTCTCACAACATTAAAAATAGCTTGGTTGGCTTAGTTACATGACTCACTTTAGTTCAATTACATTATTTTTGGACATCTAATACCATTCAATGGGACACTTGGCAGTTTCTATAGTGAGGGTAGTTTTGATCTTTTCAGAACAATCCACTTTCTTATATTTTATAAATTTAGTAGAATATTAAAATGCTAAAAAATTTCTCAACAAGATTCGAACCCCTGACCTTTTAGTTACACTTCTTATTACATTTACCAGTAAGCCATATCAACAAAAAAAAAAATATCAATTAAAAAAAAAAATATCAACATATAATGAATATGAGTTAAATGCCCAATTGCAACCACAAAACCCCACTTTATTTGTTACTTCTCCCTTTTTTTTTCTTTTTATTTAAAAACTCCCACAATTTTTTAATTATCTACAAATCCAATTTTTTGTATGTAACCCAAATTCAAATTACCTCAAATATTAGAAAAGATTATACATAAGAAATTCTCATTTTGCCCCTTTTTATTTTTTTGCCTCATCATTCAATTAAGATTATTTTGTGTCTTTTAATCAAAATTTAGTAGAATATTAAAATGCTAAAAAATTTCTCAACAAGATTCGAACCCCTGACCTTTCAGTTACACACTTACACTTGTTGTTACATTTACCACTAAGCGTTATCAATTAATTTGATATATTTTTGTAACCAACATATAATCAATATGAGTTAAATGCCCAATTGCAACCACAAAACCCCACTTTATTTGTTACTTCTCCCATTTTTTTTTTCTTTTTATTTAAAAGCTCCCACGATTTGTTTTTATCTACAAATCCAATTTTTTGTATGTAACCCAAATTCAAATTACCTCCTATTACCTCCTATATTAGAAAAGAATATACATAAGAAATTCTCATTTTGCCCCTTTTTATTTTTTTGCCACATCATTCAATTAAGGTTATTTTGTGTCTTTTATTCAAAATTTAGTAGAATATTAAAATACTAAAAAATTTCTCAACAAGATTCGAACCCCTGACCTTTTAGTTACACTTCTTATTACATTTATCACTAAGCCATATCCATTAATTTGATATATCTTTGTAACCAACATATAATGAATATGAGTTAAATGCCCAATTGCAACCACAAAACCCCACTTTATTTGTTACTTCTCCCGTTTTTTTTCTTTTTATTTAAAAACTCCCACAATTTTTTAATTATCTACAAATCCAATTTTTTGTATGTAACCCAAATTCAAATTACCTCAAATATTAGAAAAGAATATACATAAGAAATTCCCATTTTGCCCTTTTTTATTTTTTTGCCACATCATTCAATTAAGGTTATTTTGTGTCTTTTATTCAAAATTTAGTAGAATATTAAAATGCTAAAAGATTTCTCAACAAGATTCGAACCCCTGACCTTTCAGTTACACTTGTTGTTACATTTACCACTAAGCGATATCAATTAATTTGATATATTTTTGTAACCAACATATAATCAATATGAGTTAAATGCTCAATTGCAACCACAAAACCCCACTTTATTTGTTACTTCTCCCATTTTTTTTCTTTTTATCTAAAAACTCCCACGATTTTTTTTATCTACAAATCCAATTTGTTGTATGTAACGCAAATTTAAATTACCTCACTTTATATAAATTCAATTTTTTTATTAAATAAAAATCAATTATTAACTGGACATCGATATATCCTATACATATTTATTAACTGGGCATCGACCATCTGCCACGTTTTTTTTAATATAGGTAGATTACACATTTCTTTTTTTTTTCTTTTTATCTACAAGTCCAATTTTTTGTATGTAACCCAAATTCAAATTACCTCACTTTATTTTTATTTTTTTTTTAATCTAAATTACCTCACTTTATTTGTTACTTCTCCCACATTTTTTTTTCTTTTTATCTACAAATCCATTTTTTTTAATTACCTAAAAAAATAAAATATTAATGCTATATTTGTCTACACATTTTTTTTAATCTTACTTAAAACAAAAATAGTTGTCCCTTTATTTTATGTTTTCATTTTTTTTATTTTCTGAAAATTTTTATATGGAAAGTTTTCATCAATAAGCCAACAATACTAATTACCTAAAAAAAAAAAATATTAATCCTATATTTGTCCGTTTATTTTATATCTGTCTACACATATTTTTTTTTATATTTTTTTAATATCAACTTGATTTATGGACTTCAAGCCAATATTCAATTAAGTTGATTTTTAATTCAACTAAATATATTTAATAACAAAACTTAGAAACTGTTTTTCGGGAGAACCCGAGTTCGATTCCTGCGTGGAACAATTTCTTGATCAGACTTTACTTATCTTGCGGCCGAACTTTGGACTAATAGGGCCCCCTTTGTTGAGGGAAAATCCATTTTAGTGTTTTAATGACAACAAACCTTATGGAATAAATGTTAAGTTTTATGAATGGTGATCTACTGATGTTTGCACTTGAGTTTTTGTTGAAAGATAGATATTAGCAAGTGGACGAGCTAGAGGTCACTCATGTCAACAAGTGCATTTATATACTCAAACAATGAAAGAATTGGAGTATCATCAGATAATTACAACAGTAGTATCACAAGCTTCAAGAAGATTTTTAAAGACTGTTGTTTTGAATCATAAAAAGATTCATCGAATGATCAAGCAAGAAAATGAGCTTCATGGTTAATTGTCTTCCTCATCACTACAAGGTTCACAACAAGTATTGAATAATCAAGGAAGAATTTGAGGATCATAGTTGAAGAATCAGGATGGAAAAACCTGCATCACAAGCTACTCAAGAATATATTGATATTATGTGATAAGGCTTACAATGAGTTTTTGAGTTATAAGCCTTGAGGATTTACTACTACAATTAACATCAATGGGAATGATGCATTCATTGAGGATCTTCAAAACACCTACTCAAAGTATCATTTTACCAAAGCTTTTCAAGATGACAATGTTTGAGAATGATGGTCCATGAGTTTTTCAAAAGAACTTATGCACAAGGAATAAAAGTTTTAATCATTCTCAATGATGAGTACTCTCATGCCTCCACTAAATAATCTTAAAGATCATCAATGAGCAAGCAACCATGTGTGCAAAACATCAAAGAGGAATTGTGGGATGTTTTGCAGCAGCAAGATTTCAAGTTAATTGATCAAGATCACGTGTCTCACTCCTTGAAGAAAATCTTGAATGCTGGTTCAAGAATACTCTGAGAACATTCTACGAGCTTCATAGAAAAAATACTTATTTCTTTAAGTCAACTCTATTCAAGACAAAGAACACTTTATTATGGGAATTAACTCACGGAATCTCAACAATATCAAGATCATTTAAGACAAGGAATATTTGTGTAAAGAAGACTTTCCCCAATGGTTATGGTTAAGGATCAAGCATGTGCACAAGGAGAAATATTCAATGCAAGAACACATAAGTTGTCTCAAATGTGCTTAGACAGATTTTTCAAGGACCAATGAGAATGGAACAACATGACTTTAACTATTAGTTGTCATGTACTTTCAAAAGGATATTATATGAACATTCTCCCATGTGTTTTATTTTGTTCAAGAAGACTGTACTTGAAAAGTACATCATGAACAGTTCTAAGAAGGACAATACAGCTGCTTCCTCTACATATTACAGCTGGTTTCTGTCATGCATCAAATCTGCTCCAAAAGAACAAAGTCATATGTTACACAGTCTGAAGAACACTCTGAGAACGATGCTGAGAATGACTGTCCTTTACATTTGAAGACGCAAACTCATCTATAGCTGGCCAAAACGTGTTTAAATGATTTGTAACAGCTATACTTGGTGAAAAAGCAATGGACAACTATCTACAACTCACTACAAGCTGTCAATACTGGCTCTTTTATTTGAAAAGTTGAAGAACTGCCTAGAAAACATTCTGAGAAAGAACAGTCAACACTTATCTCTTCAACAAATCATCATGAGCTGTCTTATTTGAAGAAATTAGCCGTTAGAGACTTCCTTTGGGACCAAGGAACTGAAGACACAACCTCAACTACAAATAGAAGATATTGGTGCCTTTGAAGAGCAAGAGTTGAAGCTACAAATCATCAATCACTTGTTTTTGTCTACTAAGCCAAATCCAAACAGACTCTTAATACTTAAACCATAAAATTATGACCTGAATTCTGTAACACAATACTTTTTTATTAAATATTTTGATATTTTGGTATAAAATTTTGGAATTTTGGACACCTACAAACATTTTATATAATTATTAAATCATTTTGAGAATAAAATAATGATGAATGTCAAGAGATGATGCTATCAAGTGATATTCTCGCGAAATCATCAAAAGTCAACGACTCTAAAGACAAGGATGAGTGTCACACTCTATGAGGTTAGTCACAATTTAATCAAATTCATTAACCTCTTGTGACCCATTGTTTGTTATTGCATATATGAAGAAAATTATTTTTTCTTCTCTTGTTGTGCAATTATATAAATTTAAAAGTGGAATCCTTTTCCAGAAAATTCTAAATAGAACTCTATAATGATTGTATAATTTTTTTTTCTCACAATAATACTCCATTTTCAATTTATATTTAAGTTATAGTGGGAGTATTTAAAACTTTATTCTAAGAGTTCTATTCTGGATAAAATACAAAACTATTTTACACACTTTTATTTTAAATAATAACTCTTGCTATCACACTCTTTCGTATATTTGTACCAAAAAAACACTCTTTCGTATATAAATTCTAAAGTCATATTTATGATGTGCTAATTTAAAATACTTTTAAGCATGTTTTTCTATTACTTGAATATTGAGTAAATTAAATAGATTGTTTATGCATGATATTATTTTATCATATTCTTTTAAGCATAAATATTATTGATTTGTATAATTGTAATCTCACCTATCGTGGATACAATTATGCAAAGTATATTGACAACAATCATACCCTATCGGTGTGTTGTTGTTAATATAATGTTTATTATTACTCAATGTACTTTAATTTTATATACTTATATTTCAAATACTATGTCACTATTAAAATTTTGTGACATAAGAACCGTACATTGAAATGCTATAGTTCTTACTTACTATCCTTAATACCTTTGGATGAGATTACAATAAGTAAGAAATTTTACTAAATTTATTATAGTGCATGTAGCTATACTATCTTAATTTCGCAATCCAATATTATCCTAATTTTAATTAATGAATTATTTAAACCCTTTTTAAAAAAAATAGAAAATAAAAAAATTTGGATTGCCATGTATCCCTGGATTTTGTTAAGTGGCAGACATACCCTATCGGTGCGACGTTACTCAACGCGATCATTATGTGATAGAAAAATAGTTGAATATTTATTTAAAATATTTTCAAACTTTTAATTCAACTATCATTCTCTATCAAGTGGGAGAATCCTCACTATGTATTGTGTGACGTGATGGACATACCCTATCGATCGATATGACATTGCTTAACATGATCATCCTTGATGGTGTGAGAAAAATATCTCACCATTTTAATTATCATCCTTTGTCAAGTGGGGAAAATTCTACATGCAAATTAACTATAGCTAAGAAACATATATAATTGTTTCATAATTCTAGACATAAAACTACCGTAGAGACTTGTATTGAGGATATTAATTATAGTCTTTTCTCATAAATTATTATATACTTCCATATCATTCTATAATTTTGTAAACTTATTTTGTAAAAGCAATATGACAAAATCTCAAATGCTTAACAACTCTATCGAGAAAAATTCTATTTATTTTATGTCATTATTTTAAAAGATTTTAAATTGTACATTTGAGATATTGAATTTTTTCAATTTTCACTATATTTTACATATTTCATATTATTGTTATTTTTCAACAGTTATGGAAGGTAATGACTACTTTCTCATATATCCTCAATAATAATAAAATGTAAGTCTCGTGTATTTCCGCTGCGTGTAACCAAACTATTTCTCAAATGTGTGTGTGTCTATAATTGTAGCATTTGTGTTTTTTGAGTGAGTTATTAAACATTTGATATATAAAGTCTCATATCCTATTTTATAATAATAGAGACTTAATCTCACTCATATGATGATAAATCTTTTATATATAATCATAATACACTTTATATGAAGGTTTATATTGTTTACATAAATATTCTTTTAAGAATTTTATTTTCTATAAGGAGATTTTGCATTATAAATTGTTAAGTGGAAATTAACAATCTCCTTAATTCTAAATGCAGAATATGTGGTTAACTATGAAATCCAACACTTGATAAAAATCTTCCATTGAAAAGTTTTGTATATATTGGATTTTATATTATCATTGAGTTACCACTTGTATTAGTAATTCTGCTACATGTGCAAATATGTGGTTGAGTTTGTGAAACTCTATTAATGAATTAAAATAATATGACCACACACACATTCTTGTTTATATATGTGGGATCAGTGAGCGTGTGTACATAATATTATATACTATGAGCTCAAATGAGAAATTTCACTCTTGTTCATATATGTGAGATCAATGAAAATATGTATGTAATTCCTGGCATGTAGTGGACAAGTGTTGTAACAGATGTTATAGCAGTTGTCTGAATCTCACAGCAGACAAAACAGAGTAAAACGAACAGAGTAATAAAGTGCAGAATATAAAGAGGAACACAGTAGGTTTGTTAACCCAGTTCAGTGTAAACACACCTACTCTGGGGGATACCAATCCAGGAGGAATCCACTATAATAGTCCTAGTTCTAAGCCCTCAGCAAACTTCCAAGTTTACGACTTATCACCTAGCAACTACCCGTGCTATATTCTACCTAGGAACTCCTAGATATGAGTTACTGCTCACTCCCTTTCAACTACCACACAACCTGTGATAGTATACAATCTGCAACGATGGCGAAGTCACCCTTCAAGACACAAACGATAACAACCCGTACTTAAAAACTTAAGGTTGAATCTTTAATCGTACCTAACCTCCTTGCTTAAAAGCTTCGGAGTAAGTACACAACTTACAACTTAAACTAGTCCTAAGCTTGTATCAATGTGACACAAGAAAAGCTCACAATTAAAAAACACTCTAAACCCTAAAACTCACGCTTTGTAGAACACGGTTTAGAATACATGAGAAATACAACGTTTAGGCCTATGTATTTATAGTCTTCAATAATCTTGGTCTTCAAGTTAAATCTTCAGAATAACTTGATCAAATCTTCAATGACAGCTCGCAAGATTTGCTGGAAAAATAAATCTTTAACAAACTCTTCAGTCCAAAAAATATTTCTTTGGGAAAAGATTTATTCCAAAAAAAATCTTTCTTCAATTAAAAGATTTGAAACAAAAATATTGAAATATATTTTTGTAACAAATAAAACAAACCGTCTTTTTAATATCTTTCAGTAGAAAGCGCGTTTTAGCTTGCTGGATAAGCACAATTATATTTGTAAATCAAATCTTCAAAAGATACGAAAACAGAGTATAGCGCGTTCTGTAATTCCTGGAAACACATATTGTACAGGCATTCTACGGCATCTGGGTACAGCAGTTGGCTTATGATGTTTTTGCAAAATTGTAGCCAACATTCAAAACTCAACAATGTACACAATGATATAAACACAAAACTTAAAGTTATAATCTCACTCTTGCTATATACTTTTGCGCGCTTAATAAAATATGGCATAGCTTAAGAGACTTTAAATTTCAGTATCATTCTACTATACTGAGATATACGTAAATTCTCTACTCTCGATAAGCATCATAATTAGATGCTTAAGTCAATTTGTTGGAAAATGCACAATACTCTATTAGCATGCAAATATATTGTGTTTCTCTTTTACCAACATTACACATTCTATAAAGGTCATAAATAGTAAGTACTATGTATAATATCAATACTCCTATCGAGTATTATATTGTGTTCCTAAAGTACTTATGAATTGCATAATCATAATTTGTTCATTATTGACATTCTTGTGGCCACATTAATTTATATCTTATTTTTCTTTAAACTAAGTCTTTGTGTTAATCCAATTGGAGAATCTTCAATCTCTTATTTCTTTATGGATTTTCACAGTCACATTTTTTATAAAACTTGGATTAATTGAATGTCAAACGTTGTAGAACATTTATTGATTTTGACTAAAATTAATTATTCTCTTAATAGGCTATCCCTATAAGCTAGTAATTACTTGACCTATGTGGATATTCTATGACTTTTATAAAATCAAAAAACTCATTGGCAGAACCACTAACGACAGACTTATATATATTTAAGTAAATCTTCTATATTTTGGGTTAGTGGGAGTTTTGTTATAGCATTCTATATGTTTGGGCCATCCTTAATAACATATTATTATCATTTGAAATATCCTACCCTAAATTCATCATTTTATGTAAGTCTTTAACTTGTATGATATGTTTTCCCTATCAGATTCATTTTCTGCAATGTTGAAGTTTACTTTTGTTTTGTGAATAAGTGCTATGACCATAATTGAAATTCTAGTATTAAAATTCATATTGTTTTAGTAATTGATCATTGTCATCCTAGTGGAAGATTGTTAGATTAATTATTTAATTAATCAATTATGGATTGACAATAATCAATTATTAAAAATTATTATTAATACTAGTGGGCCAGACAAGCGCGTTCCGCGCCTGCCTGTGTCTAACTTATGTCCAAAAAAATGTTTTATGTTATGATGAATTTGTTAATAAAAGATTTTTATTGCTAAAAAAATAAGGATATTGTTGGTATTAGGAAAAATCGACACAAAAAATATTTGTATTATCTTTTTATATAGTATAGATGTAGTATTAATTTGGTAATCATTCACGTATAGGCAACCCATTTGCCACTTATTTACATTTTTATGATTTGAATTTATTTTTTATTTTTTTAAATTGATTAGTTAATGGAAGTTGTGAAATTAAGTCAAGGGTAAAATAGGTATATTGAAAAGTTCATCCCAAACTCACCTATGCTTTTTATATATTGTTATAGATAAATTATGATCTATTATATTAAGCACTTACTTATTGATGGATTATTTGATTGGACTCTTGTTTTTGAATGGACCGTGATGGGTTGGACCATTCAGTTAAGCCCAATGAGAGGTCTCAGCAGCCGTTAACTTAATTATTGATGGATTATTTTGGGAATTGATCTGTTGTGTAATAGTACGATATGTTCTTTTGAAAATAAATATTAAAATATGAAAACAAAGATTAACAGAAATTGATGGTAACAGACGACGGTGCGGCGTGCTAGCGGCCAACGACGGAGATTTGGGACTGACAGCGACAATGGTGAGTGAAATAAACAAACTAAAGAACACGCAAGTCTTTTCATTTCATTTTTTGTTGACACTTAAAAATTAAATCTGAGCCCTTCATATTCATTTTGCCCACGTGTCAGCTTGTTATGTAAAGAAATTGAGATTGCTATTTTCTCTAGAAATGGAGAGGATCTGGACTCGTGTCACTTTATGTCTTTTGCAAGTTGGGATGCTCTTCATTTTTAATTATTTTCATTTCTTCTATTACCAAAGTTTTTAAATATTTTGGGGTGCATAAAAGTAATTTCACCTCATTTAATGTCACATTTTTTCATTTATATTTCCAAAACTATATAGTAATGGAAGAAATAGAAATTGTTCTGGACTGGGCCAAGGGCTGGCCCAATCCCCTCTGCCCGACATTTGGGGCACGGCCCAATAAGGGGAGACTTCCCCGACACGTCAGCCAGTGATGTGTCCTGCTCGACATAATGGACAAGCAGCACGTTAAACACGTGCTCATCTATCCATGCATGTTGATCCACTCTGTCATAGCTTAACAACTAAGCAAGCACGTTTAACACGTGCTCCTTTATCCAACCACAGCTGTCACGGAGCTTATCCCTTACCCGCGAATAGCGGAACGGCTCCAACCAAGATAGAGGCAAATAACGGCCTTCCCCTACGATACAGGGACTATCTTGGCAGTTGAGTCTATTGGGCCGGTTATCCCGGCCCAATAGACCAACCTTTGGCCCAGCGATGGGGGCACTATATAAGCTCTCCTAAACAGGAGAGCCAGGTATTCTGAATCATTCTGCATTCTACTTTCTCTCTCTTCTTTTGTATCTCTTGTTCTCTTGCTGACTTAGGCATCGGAGCACCTGCAGGTACAAACCCCCCCTTCGGTGTGAAAGCTTGCTCAACGGACCAGCCTCAACCTTTCTGATCATCAGGTTAGATCAGTGGCGCCGTCTGTGGGGATCTGAGTTCTTCCCCATCTTTACTCTTTCTCAAAGAAACAAAGATCAAAACCGATTCCATTCTTCAACAAATTTCATCATGGCTAGTTCATCACAGCAACTCAACACTGATACCGGCGACGAGAACGTGCTCAACGTTCCACCCTCTCCGCCGCCGCAGCATAACACCGTTCTATCACCGGTGCGTGACGATACCACCGTAGCACGCGGTCCAGAAACCGACCCCCGCGACGGACGGGAAACCTCACTCTCGTCCGATGAAGAAGACGTCGAGGTCCTAACCGATCGTCGGATGGGCAAACGCCCGCAATTCAAGCAAGAAACTCCGGCAAACAACGCTGGACAGCCCGCCTCCTTGGCCAATTCCGAGATCACGGCCATGATCGCTGCTCTGAAACAAACAACGGAGGCCATGCAGGCTCAAGGCCGTCGACTAGACGAACAAAGTGAAAGAATCGCCGCGTTGGAAAGGAGCCGGCGCCGTAGAAAGACCAACTCTCCCCCGCGGAGACACCAGGCTACTCCTTCCCCTCCCCGTCCGGCGGCCGTCAAACATCGACGCCCCGACCTAGAGAGGGTCGAAGTTACTCCTCGGAAGAGGGATCGTACTCCTCCACATCGCGAGGGTAGACTCTCCCCGGGCAAGAAAGGGAAACACGAAGCTCCGCGCCGCCATTCACCTCAAGGGTTGGCGATGATGGCCAAGCATGGCGCGTCGGGCAGCTACCGCCCTCGCAAATCTCGCAGTCCAACGCCCATGCCCGGCGACTATTCTCCTCGGTCTTCTGAGGACCATTCTCCCAACGGGAGTGACGAGGGCGATCCCCGATGCCCCCTGTCCACAAACATTCTGAGGAAGCGTATTCCAAAGGGCTTCGAGAGACCTCCTACGCTCCCCGCGTACGATGGTTTGACCGACCCCGACGATCACATAGCTAATGTCAACGCTAACCTAGATTTCAGGAATATTAGCGGTGCCATCAGGTGCAGACTTTTCCCAACCACGCTGAGGAAGGGAGCGATGGCATGGTACCAAAGCCTGCCCCCTCAATCTATCGACTCGTGGAAGGACCTTACAGACCAGTTCTGTAGACACTTCACTGCTTCCCGCAAGCACCCAAAAACAGTGCATGCCTTGGAGGCCATATATCAGGCCGAAGAAGAAACTCTCCGCAATTTCGTCGAGAGGTTCAATAAAGAGGCCGTGCAAGTTGAGACGACCGACGACATGAAGAAGTACTTGCTGCAGAGGGGCCTTCGCCCGGGCAGCGATTTTGCCAAAGCCGTTGGCATAGAAAAACCACCCACCTGGGACGACCTCCTCCTAAAAGCTCAAAAATACATTGAGTACGAGGAAGTCCAGGCAGCTGATGTCGCCCGCCTTGCCCGACCTGGAAGCAGCCACCCTGCCCGCGAGTCCTCCCATAGGAACGATGATAGGGGCGGCGACAGAGGAAACGACAGAGGCGGCGACAGGGGTGGCGAGAGGGGCAGAGACAGAAGGAGTGGCGAAAGACGAGAGCCTCGTGGCCCTCCAAGCGCATTCAGCACCTACACCCCCCTCGTCAAATCTCGGGGAGAAATATTTGCTGAAGTTCACATCTCCGAATTCAACAGAGCAGGTGTGAAGCAACCAAAGCCAACCCCTCTGAAGCCTGGCCAGGACAAGAATAGGTATTGCAGATACCACAAGAGCTATGGTCACAGGACCGACGACTGCATCCAGCTGAAGGATGCTATTGAAATAACGATATGGAGCGGACACCTGAGAGAGTTCGTCAAAAGAAACAATGACCCTCGACCAGAGGCCGCGGAGACACGCGCGGTCGAGGAGGTACCTCCACAACCAACCGGGCAGAACAACGCCAAGCAGATAGCTATGAGCGTATCCCGGCCAGAAGATTTTGCTATTCCCAGCGATTTTGGGGATACCTATACTGGTCCTACGCTTAGCACGTGGGACCATTTCACAGACTCATTCGTCATATCCGGTGGTCGTATGGACAAGCACATCGTCAGATCAATAAAAAGAAAATTCGAGGAGCTCATCAACACATCCTCGAATATGAATGCAACGCTGGACAAGGCGAAGGGGCGGTCAATGCCTTTAGCCTTCTATCGCGAAGAGCTGCCCGGTGGGTCAGCCAATTCCCAAATTCCCCTCCTCGTCCGGGCAGACATGGCCAACATGGACGTTCGTCGGGTCCTCATCGATCCGGGGAGCTCCTGCGACATTATGTACGCCAGTTTGTTCAGGACCTTACAGCTGGACGAGACACACCTCACCCCGTACTTGGGCTCAGATCTCACAGTCACTTTTGGCTCCGAGGAAACTGCCAAGTCAATCAGGGTCAAATTCTTGGTCGTAGACTGCCCCTGCCTCTACCAATGCATCATCGGCAGGACGGCCATAGCAGACCTGGTCGCTGTCCCCTCCACTGCCCACCTGAAGATGAAGTATTACACTCATAAGGGGCAGGTTGCTACTTTACACGGGGACATTGAAGCCGCGAGGAGGTGCTTTGACGCAGCATCCAAAGGCAACAATTTCATTGGCAAAGCTCCTGAACCAAAGAAGCCAAAGCCTTCCTCGGAAACACCACTAAAGCCGTCCCCGGAAGCACCACCAAGTCTGCCCGGACCAAGTGAGAGCTCTGTTGATCTTGACAGCCGCACCTCCAAGAAAGAACATAAGGAGGAGAAAAAGCTAAGGAAGGAGGAGAAGGAGGATGACGAGGCAAGTAAAGAACATTACCGCCCCATTCCAGATGGAGACTTCGAGATAGTCCTATTTGGCGAGGATCCGGAAAAAGGAGTCAAGATTGGTACGGGGCTCCCCGTGTTGGCGAGGAAGCAGCTGAAAGCCTGCCTTAGAGAAAATGCTGACTTATTCGCATGACACGCTGCCGACATGCCCGGGCTGGATCCAAACATCGCTTGTCATCAACTTACTGTCGACCCACTTGCTAGTGCCGTAGTGCAACGTAGGCGTAGGCAGTCTCCCGAAAAAGCGGAGGCTGCTGAAAAAGCTGTAAAAGACCTCCTAGAGGCAAATTTTATTTCTGAAGCCAGATACACTACCTGGTTGTCTAACGTTGTACTTGTGAAAAAATCTAATGGAAAATGGAGAATGTGTGTTGACTATACCGATCTCAATAGGGCTTGCCCTAAAGATTCTTATCCTTTACCTTGCATTGATAAACTAGTCGATAATGTTGGGATTTTAAGAGGGGTTTTTCAAAATTTTAATCCTCTTAGCGGAACAATCCCGATGAACGGATCTTGATTAAATCATTAATCACAAATCAAAGAACACAAAACCACAAGTTTATGTGTTTACCTCTTGAAGTGCAGAACCTTTGAAGTAGAAACTGTTTCTGATCACGAGCAAAGCAAAGTAGCGATGCATCTACTCAGTCCACACGAACAGAACTTCTCCGATGATCGGTGCTAGCCAATTCCACCAGAGATTCAGAGAGAATAGGGTTTAGAGAGTGGCGGCTAGGTTTCACTTTGTGAATTAGGTTAAGCTTACAAAACTTCATCACAAGGGTTCTATTTATAGAACCACTTGTGTGGTCATCAAACCAAGCACTGCACCGTACCTTACGGTGGACCGCATTTCTCTATTTTCATAAATTAAATAATAAGTCATACTTAATTATTTAATTACTAATAAGTCCTACTTATTATTTTATAAATAAGTCTTACTTATTTATTTCTCTCATCTATCTGTTCTTTGTGTGTGACCCTATAGGTTCTCGTAACGTTGGCAATAATATTAAATCACATATTTAATATTATAAACAGTGAGCGGTATCTAGCAACACATCACTGCTACCCAAGTGACGAGAATGTCATGTGATCTGACGAAACCTTTCCGTGATAACGATCTTGTGTATAATTACCCCTTTGCCCTTATATCTATATTGAACACAAGGCATAGATCGTGTCACCCTTGTATGGTTCAATATCTTATTTCTTGATCCCAGAATATACTGAACAACGAATAAGCTCAATATCTCATATTGACTTAGTTCGGCGTGGCCACGCATTTTATCAGTCATATTCCATCAAGAGGCCTACAGATATTGCTCCTGTTATGTAGGAGGGGCAAATTCCATCTAGGTCACTCATGTCTCTCAGCATGATTTGTAGAGTACCCATCAACCGACTTTATAGTCATCCTGTTACGGACAATGTTTGAACGGCAACTAAGTATTCTACTCCACATCTAGGGTCCATAGTGGTTTCAGGTCGAAGGGTGGTATACACCATTATCATTATGAGAATAACTTATGACACTTTTCATAACATACAATGTAGCATTCTCATGGCGGGTCAATCCAATATAAATATTACTCCTAATATTTATATCTATGTGAAGACTTGATATCTCATATCCATGACTCGTGAGATGAAGTCATCGGTCTACTCACATAATAGTCTCTATGTTTTACTGTTATCCCACATCATAGTAAAACTTGACTATGGATACTTTAAGAATAGTGTCATTATGTTTAATGGAGTCTCACTATTAAGTCACACTTAATGTTCCATTAATTAGACTAGCTATTCTAGGGACTTTATTAGTTTGAAACAAACATAATAAAGAAATGCCTTATTATATATATTAAATATATAAATCAAAGTCATCATACAAAAGACGATTCTATCAAAATAGATTGGCTTTTAGGGCTTACTCCAACAATCTCCCACTAGCACTAAAGCCAATCAGATATTAACTCAACATCTATTGGACTAGCGTCATCATCAAGCATCTTCTATGCAAGATTTTCTATTAGTGGATAAGAAACTCTTTCCTATGTTGGTACCCGATACATCTTCCTATTTACACTTTTGATCTTCTATAAAAAAATCAAGTGTCAAAACTTGTATTTGAATCGTTGGTGTGATCTGGTTTTCCGTTGCTTGCAAGATTAAACCATTATCATCTTTAATGAGGTCAAGGGAATCTGCAACGTAAGGAAAACAATTTTCTGCCTCATCTTATGAGACAAACGATTCAAATCATATATTTGACCTTTGTAATAGATATATCAATCTTCTGAAGCTTGTAAGCTTACAGATTTGACATCCGAGCATAAAGTTTATTCCAGACTACAATCTGGGTATACTGTTCTTCGGTTTTGGATAATCAATATCATTGTAACTCATTTACAATGATCATTTTCAGATCCGATCAAGAAGTCATCCTTAGTGATTTTAAGATATCCATGGATATTCTTGATGGTGATCTAATGACAATCACTAGAAATAATTGGTACATATTGTTTATACTAATAGCATATAGTACATCTGGTCTAGTACATATCATGATATACATGATCAATCCAATTGCCAAAGCATTTGGATACTTCTCATGCATCCCTTTCTCATCCAATGAGGTTGGATATTGTCTTTGAGACAAAAATACATCATGTGGTGTATGCAATAATTTCAATAAAATTAAGCACATGAGGTGTCTGTACACTTCATCAAATTTGTACATAGGCTAAGGTTGATATATGTCAACAATCTATCTCTATAGATCTTGATTCCTAACTTTTAGGAAGTCTCACCTAAGTATTTCATCAAGAAACAATTACCTAATCATGTCTTACATGTGTAGTGTATGAAAATTGTCTTGATGATCAGTACGTCATCCACATACAATACCAGATTAATTTAAATACTCCCACTGACTTGCTTGTGTGCACAAGATTTCCTTTATTAATCTTTATTTTCATAAACCTTGATCAATAAAATTGATAATTCAACTTTGAGAAATTTGAACAAATTCACAAATGAATTTTGTAATTTATATACTTTTCTAGCATCCTTTAGATTAACAAAACCCTATCCATATGTCAAATACATATGTAATGTCATTCCAATTAAGGAATAGAACCTCGTTATCTATCCGCCAGAAGTGTTATGGTGAGGCCATGTCCTTCAACTTTTGATAGGACATATTAGACTCATCTAGTTCTTGTGCTACTCGAACCGGCAGTCCAACAACAACCTTGTGGAATTGATTCGTGTTCCAATTTTGAAAGGATATGTGTTTTGTGTTACTTGAATTTACTCAAGTTTTACGTCACTCCCACTGTCTCTTTTAGAAACATATTTCTTCTAAAGAAATATTTCAGTTCATGTAATAAAACAACTTTTATCCTAGAGAGTGTCGTAAAATTAGTATCCCTTAGGTACTTCCACAAATACACATTCATTCAATTTGGGATTAAGTTTATCTAATAAACCTTACAATCTCAAACTATCATAAAGTCAAATAAGGTACTCTTACCTCCATATCGAATATGGTGTCTTTATGATTTGATTTATTGGAACTTGTTGTGGGTAAAGAATAACTGTAATTAAAATAATTTTTCAAAAAGAGTCGTAAGAGATATAAATGAACTATCTTATATGTAAACATGTCAAACATGATGTAATATAAATAGTTATTATTATACTTCTTATTTAAGCATTTACCATCACGACATGTTCGTATGGTCTAAATACTTTTCAAAAATTTCCTTTACTTCATTCATTCATGAATTCTTTGAACAAATTCAAAGAATCATAGTTTGTGTCAAATACACATATTCACATCTATTAAACTTATTAGCAATGTAAATGAAGTAAGAGAAATGAAACAAGTAGTCCTTTTCTTGTCAATACAAGGTTTAGGCTCAATGCTTCTATTTATTAAATGAAACTTAATAACAATTATTTGGTTCCATGTCAAACTCAACTTATACGATCAATGAAACTATTTCATTCTAAACGTAAGTTGACTTTATCTATAGTCAAATTTTTACTTCTTTAAAACAATTTCATATTTCAACAAATATGAAATTTGCATCTAGTATCATATACCTTAGATGTAAAGTAAATAATTTAACTTTCTATAACAAGATGTATGAAGAAGTCTTACTTCTTTCTTCCATTTTGACTCTTTCAAAACTATTAGTAGTTTTTCTCGTATTTGAGAACAATTCTCAATATATGTACCAATTCAGAAACTCTTTTCCGAACCTTATGTCCTTCGTGAGGACCTTTAGTAAAATATAAACTATATGCCAAATATATCTAATTATGAAGATAAGAATATTTGTATCATGATTAAAACATATTTAACTAGGTCTTTAATTAAATATGCTCCCACTATTTTACTCAAAACAAATGACCCTCGACATTTGATTCGGAAAATCCCGTTGAAAATTTTCTAGTGAGAATGAGATCCATATTTCACTTTGTTTTAAGTCAGCGTTGGGCTGATTACACAAAACGTAGTTATTTAGGTAGGAAACTGTTTCCAATTGTATCTCATACAACTCTCATATCCTTTCCGTTGGGTGAATAACACTTATTTTAATCCATCATATGGAATAACCCAACATTTGCTTCTAAAGTCATATAATCATATTATATTTTTCTTTAGTTAAGTTAAACCCAATAAATAGCAATCGGATAAACTGGTTATCTCACCGCAACTTATCAATATTGACAATGCACTTTACGTTGGCAAAACCTACATTAATCGATATTGATCTTGAAGGGTGCTATTCTTTGGAAAGCATAAAACTTAATATAGACACATCTTACTAGTATAGAAAATGCACCTTGCGTTGGCAAAACCTACATCTTCAATATTAGTCTTTATGAGTACTTGAAGGATTTTTAATTAAATTTGATCTCACCGACATGTGTATCTTATACACGCGTTTCACTTTACATGACATTCATGTAAATATGCGTTTAATAATTATATAAAACATACATGGCAAATATAATTAAAACATACATCTCATGCATCACATACATAAAATAAAATAGACTAGGTAGTATGGTTATGACCTCCTAACGCACAAGAATTAAATAAACTACTTTATTACAATTCTTTGACCCTCGAGCAAACTTCTCAAGCTTCTCCATCGGTATCATCATTTGGCGTTGTCTCTTTTGAACTCGAGCAAATACATTATTTAAGTAACTAAATAAATAAATAAATAAAATGCACGACACGCAGGCCGTATTTTAAAATAAACCACGACACGCAGGCCGTATAAATTAACGCACCAAATATCTAAGGTCATAACCATATACCATATATTTAATAAATAAATAAATAAGTAATAATAACATCTTATTATTACTATTATTATTAAATTAATATTACATTGTTATGCCAATAACAACGTTTCAGATTTTTATGGAAACATAAAGTTAGATAAATTTTGTATCTTAACGAACTAGCGCCAAAAAAAAAAAAAATATTATTCTTTTTGTTTTATTGGCATAACAAACTAATATTATTTCAAAATAATATCGCATCACATGGATATATATCAAATAAAAGTAAAACTGATTCAAATCTTTTAATCTACAATCAAACCTTTTGATTCATAAAAAAAAAAATTATGCTAAATTTATGCTAAACTTTTAAATCAAATCTTTAACAATTAATCAAAACACTTTTGAATTAATTTAAATCAGAATCAAACCTTTTGATTCATCATCGCTTTAAAAGTACCAAATCAATTTTATTTGATTCAAATCTTTTAATTCTAAATTAAATATTTTGAATCAAATCTTTAATGATTCTATAATCATCAAATATGGTAATTTAATTAATCAAAACTCCTTTTGAATAACCTTTAAATAATTCAAATAATTAATTTTAAAAACAGAATCAAACATTTTGATTCATAATCGCTTTGAAAAACCCAATTAATTAAATTTGATTCAAATCTTGTAATTCTAAATCAAATATTTTAAATCAAATCTTTGACAATTCTCTAATTATCAAATATGGTAATTTATTTATTCAAAACCCTTTTGAATAATATATTTGCAAAAATTGATAATATTATCTTTTAAAACAATTTCAAAAGATATTTCTAAAATTTTGAAACAATTTCAAAATTAAATATATTTGTCAAAATCACTTTGAGTTACCATCTAATTTATGCATTAACATTTGATACGTTTTGCAAACCCTAATTATAATGCCACAACACATGCGCCGTTATGAATCCTAATTGCAATAACATGATCATACTAAATCAAGTACTCTGATTTTTATTCTATATGATGATCGAATATTTTAAAACTTTACCAGATTCGGTTCCGAAGCACTTCACCAGATACGTTCCGAAGTACTTCACCAGATACGGTTCCGAAGTTTCAAATATCAATTATCAAATAAACAAATATCATCTGACTTAATTATTTTATGAGAAAAACCAGTATATCACATATACTATTATTGCTTAAGGTTTAAAGTTGTTGCGATGTCGATTTTAATTCCCTTTATTATTTAATTGATTCAAAAATGTTTAAACAAATTTAAACAAATTGTTTAAACAGAAGCAGTTCTAAACAGAAACATGTTTAAACAGAATTGCAATTAAACAATATAAACAAATCGCGTTTTAAACAAATTAAACAGAATAGCGATTTAAACAGTATTATGTTTAAACGATTTAAACAGAATTGCAATTGCGATTAAACAATTTAAACAGAATCGCGTTTTAAACAATTTAAACAAATCGCGTTTTAAACAATTTTAAACAGAATCGCGATTTAAACAGTTTAAACAGAATCGCAATTTAATCATAAACATGCTTGAATCATGTAAACGCATTCCGATAATAATTATATCACCATATAATTATTGATATGCATTAGAGGTAATTGAATTAAATGATTTAATCACAACCGATGCTCTGATACCACTGTTGGGATTTTAAGAGGGGTTTTTCAAAATTTTAATCCTCTTAGCGGAACAATCCCGATGAACGGATCTTGATTAAATCATTAATCACAAATCAAAGAACACAAAACCACAAGTTTATGTGTTTACCTCTTGAAGTGCAGAACCTTTGAAGTAGAAACTGTTTCTGATCACGAGCAAAGCAAAGTAGCGATGCATCTCCTCAGTCCACACGAACAGAACTTCTCCGATGATCGGTGCTAGCCAATTCCACCAGAGATTCAGAGAGAATAGGGTTTAGAGAGTGGCGGCTAGGTTTCACTTTGTGAATTAGGTTAAGCTTACAAAACTTCATCACAAGGGTTCTATTTATAGAACCACTTGTGTGGTCATCAAACCAAGCACTGCACCGTACCTTACGGTGGACCGCATTTCTCTATTTTCATAAATTAAATAATAAGTCATACTTAATTATTTAATTACTAATAAGTCCTACTTATTATTTTATAAATAAGTCTTACTTATTTATTTCTCTCATCTATCTGTTCTTTGTGTGTGACCCTATAGGTTCTCGTAACGTTGGCAATAATATTAAATCACATATTTAATATTATAAACAGTGAGCGGTATCTAGCAACACATCACTGCTACCCAAGTGACGAGAATGTCATGTGATCTGACGAAACCTTTCCGTGATAACGATCTTGTGTATAATTACCCCTTTGCCCTTATATCTATATTGAACACAAGGCATAGATCGTGTCACCCTTGTATGGTTCAATATCTTATTTCTTGATCCCAGAATATACTGAACAACGAATAAGCTCAATATCTCATATTGACTTAGTTCGGCGTGGCCACGCATTTTATCAGTCATATTCCATCAAGAGGCCTACAGATATTGCTCCTGTTATGTAGGAGGGGCAAATTCCATCTAGGTCACTCATGTCTCTCAGCATGATTTGTAGAGTACCCATCAACCGACTTTATAGTCATCCTGTTACGGACAATGTTTGAACGGCAACTAAGTATTCTACTCCACATCTAGGGTCCATAGTGGTTTCAGGTCGAAGGGTGGTATACACCATTATCATTATGAGAATAACTTATGACACTTTTCATAACATACAATGTAGCATTCTCATGGCAGGTCAATCCAATATAAATATTACTCCTAATATTTATATCTATGTGAAGACTTGATATCTCATATCCATGACTCGTGAGATGAAGTCATCGGTCTACTCACATAATAGTCTCTATGTTTTACTGTTATCCCACATCATAGTAAAACTTGACTATGGATACTTTAAGAATAGTGTCATTATGTTTAATGGAGTCTCACTATTAAGTCACACTTAATGTTCCATTAATTAGACTAGCTATTCTAGGGACTTTATTAGTTTGAAACAAACATAATAAAGAAATGCCTTATTATATATATTAAATATATAAATCATAGTCATCATACAAAAGACGATTCTATCAAAATAGATTGGCCTTTAGGGCTTACTCCAACAGATAATTCTTCTGGCTTTAAATTATTGTCTTTTATGGATGCATATTCAGGATACAATCAAATCCCAATGGCCGTGGCCGACAGGGAAAAAACAGCTTTCATGACCGAGTCGGGCAACTATTACTACAACGTAATGCCCTTCGGTCTAAAAAACGCTGGTGCTACCTACCAGCGGATGATGAACAGAGTATTCCGGGGAGAAATAGGTGACATGCTCGAAGTCTACATGGACGACATGATCGTAAAATCCCATGAGGAAATCGACCATACTGCCCACTTACGTAAGGTCTTCGAGCAGGCCAGAAGACACAACATGCGATTCAACCCAGAAAAGTGCACCTTCGGGGTACGGGCAGGAAAGTTCCTCGGATTCTACCTAATAGAACAAGGAATCGAAGCCAACCCCGACAAATGTCATGCCTTTACGGAGCTCCCAACTCCGAACAACAAGAAATCCATACAAACCCTGAACGGAATGCTGACCTCATTGTCTCGCTTCGTAGCAAAATCTGCTCAACACGCATTGCCACTCATCAAATTACTAAGGAAAGAAGCTGTGTTCGAATGGACGGACGAGTGCGAGCAGGCCCTCCAACATCTAAAGAAGGCCCTGTCCGAACCCTCAGTCCTCTCACGCTCGGATGTCGAGGAAGTGTTATACATTTACCTCTCCGTCGCATCTGAGGCCGTCAGCGCAGCTCTTATCCGTGAAACAACGGAAGGACAAAAACCAGTGTACTTTACGAGCAAGGCTCTCCAGGGGCCCGAACTCAGATACACTCAAATCGAGAAGGTGGCCCTCGCCTTGATCAACGCAGCAAGAAGACTACGTCACTACTTCCTAGCACACACAATCATAGTCTGAACCGACCAACCCATCAAGTCGTTGCTTGGTCGGCCAGATATGGCGAGCAGGATGCTCAAATGGTCCCTCGAGCTTTCCGAATTTGACATTCGTTACGAAAACAGGAAAGCGCTAAAATCACAAGTCCTAGCAGACTTTGTGGCCGAAATGACGAGTCCATCCTCCACGACAAGCGAGGCAGACAAATGGACAATATTCGTCGACGGAGCATCGAGCGCCACGGGAGCAGGAGCAGGAATTATCCTGGAAAACATGAACGGGATCATCATCGAGGTATCCCTAGCACTATCCTTCCCGACATCCAACAACCAGGCAGAATACGAAGCCTTCCTAGCAGGACTACGGTTGGCCGAGGACATGGAGGCAAAAGAAATTAAAATCTTCACAGATTCACAACTTGTTGCCTCACAAGTATTAGGAGAGTATCAAGCCAAAAATGATAACCTCTCCGAGTATTTAGCATTAGTGAAGGAAAAAATCACTAAGTTCGAGTCCGTGGAAGTGCAACATGTTCCACGCGAGCATAACAAACGGGCAGACATCCTGTCCAAACTGGCGAGCACAAAAAAGAAAGGCGGAAACAAGTCCGTCATTCAAGAAATACTCCCTCGACCAAGCATCGAGAAGACGACCAACGTCCTCGACATAAATGTCATTGCTGGATGACCCCCGTTTACAACTTCCTCGCAAATGGAACCCTCCCCGACAATCAGAAAGAAGCTGCAATAATAAGACGTCGAGCATGCGCATATGTCATCCTCGACGGAAAGTTATACAGACGAGGGTTCTCAATCCCACTCCTAAAATGCGTCGACGAGGAAACAGTCGACTACATCCTGCGCGAGGTACACGAGGGGATCAACGCCCAGCACCTGGGAGGAAGATCGCTGGCTAGGAAAGCTCTTCGAGCAGGATACTACTGGCCCACCATGCAGCAAGACGCTAAGGACCATGTGAAAAAATGCGACAAATGTCAACGACATGGGGACATGCACCTGGCTCCTCCCCACGAACTCAAATCTTTGTCGTCACCATGACCCTTCGCTTGGTGGGGCATGGACATACTTGGCCCCTTCACAAAGGGACTCCACCAAAATTAATAGTTGTCGTGGACTACTTCACCAAGTGGGTAGAGGCAGAACCCCTCTCCGACATAACGTCGTTCAGGATACTCCGTTTCTTCAAACGCGACGTACTCTGCCGATTTGGGATACCACAAGCCGTCGTCACGGACAACGGGACACAATTCACAGACAAAGGATTCCAAGACTTCCTCGCTGCCCTGGGGACCAAGCAACATTTCACTTCCGTGGAACATCCCCAAACTAACGGGCAAGCCGAGGCCGCCAACAGAGTAATCTTGCGCGGCCTACGACGAAGATTGGACCAAAACAAAAAGAAATGGGTCGAGGAGCTCGAAAGCGTCCTTTGGGCCTATCGCACAACACCACACTCCACAACCGGGGAGACTCCATTTAGACTGGTATATGGAACAGAAGCAGTCATCCCCGTGGAGGTGGGCGAGCCATCTCGCCGAACCGAGCAACCGCTCGAAGAGGAAATGAACGACGAAGCTCTCCGTGAAGAGCTTGATCTCGTCGAAGAGATCCGCACGGGGGCATCCCTTCGGGAAGCCACCCTTAAACAAAAAATAGCTGCCCGACATGACGTCAAAGTCATCAAAAGAGAATTTGAAGTGGGCAGCCTCGTCTTAAGACGAAATGCTAAGGACTCCCAGGATGGTAAACTGGCGGCCAACTGGGAAGGACCATATCGCGTCATTGACAAAATAGAAAATGGCGCGTATTAACTCGAGGATCTTCGAGGAAAGAAACTTCCTCGACCTTGGAACGCCCAAAAATTAAAACAATATTATAGCTAAGTTATTGCCAAAGTAAAAACACTTCTAAAAGGCTGCTCGGATCCTCTAGCAACGAGCCCGACACCTCGACAACGGAAAGCACGCGGGCACACGTGCTCGATCCAATAATTGAAAAGGAGATACTCTGGCTCAGGAAGGGCAGAGCGTCTCCCCGACGAGGATAACCTTTGAGACAAGCTCCTCGTCTTCGTGCCAAGGCTTAACGCCCAGCTCGCGATGGGAAGTTCAAGCCGCGGGGCGGGCACAACAACGTGTCGGCGTCCGTATTAGCCTCAGAAATAACTCTAGGCGCTTAGACAGTTCCCTAAACTGTCTAAGTTAAATCCGAGGACGACCTCCTCGACGAAACGCGCTCGAAAGAAAAAACTTGCAAATAAAGAAAAAGGTTTTGTCGAGCAGGCATACAACAATGTCGAGCAAATACACAAACACCAAAACCAAAAGTTTGTTAAGTTAAAAACGAGCAAGCATAACACATTTCGAACATGCATAACTTAGCAAAAACAAAAAGCAATAATTTAAACATACACACGAGGAGAATGAGATAGACGAGTAGGATTAATAAAACGGGCACTGTCATGGAATACCGGGCATAAAAACCCACTTGTTCGGATGTTACAAAAACCGGGCACGCAGGCCCCCAAATATTGTTAAAATGAAACAAAAGACAAATAAATTACAAGTTAATGGCGCGCAGGCCCAAATAAAAGAGTCGAGGAGGATCAGGTGCTCTCATCGTGACCCTCTGGGTTATCCTCTGGTGCCTTCTCCTCCCCGACGGCTTCCTCCTCAGCGTCCTCCTCCTCCTCATTATCATCATCACCATCCTCATCATACTTCTCCTCCTCAAGTTCCATCTGCTTGTAATCTTCAGGAATAACAATCTGCCCATTCTCAACCCGTTTGAGCTTGTGAATGCCATCAGTTATCAAGCCATGCTCGGCATTCACAACCTTGAGCTGGGCGATCGCATTCTTCCACCCATGTACCATGCTCGCCAACATCAGGCCCCCGAGCCTCTTGATTTCGTTGACCAGGTCTGCTCGACTTACCAGCCTGGAAGTTTCAATTGCCTCATCGGCAGCTGGAGCAAGCTTGGATTGCAGGTCAGCTATCACCTCTTCCAGCCTCTTCTTCTCCTCGGCACCCCGGGTCTCCACATCCTCGAGCTTTTTCTTTGTCTTTTCCAGCTCATCCCGGGTCAACCTAACATCCTCCAGCAGATTCCCATAGTTCTCCTGCTTGCCACGGAGATCAATCAGCTCCCCTTCCATCTGCACAATCCGCCCTTCCAGCTTGGTATTCCGGGCAACGAGCTTTTCCGTCTCATGAGCTGGCCCTCCCTCATTCAATACCAAGGCTGTCTCCGCCAACCGGATGACAGCGGCAATATCCTGGGTGAGCTGATTTTGTCGAGCAGCTGCAGAAACCCCCAAAACATAGTCCCTCTCTGAGACGGGCACCTGAGGAGGGTTGTTGTTAAAAAAATCTTTGTTGCTCAAACAAGCAGGGAGAACAAATCCCTCATCACCCTCGGACAAGTCGACGATAGTCTTCATCGGCTCCTCCCTCTGCCTCTTCACCCGGCCAGACCCGGTCCCAGCTGAGCTTCCCATCGGCGAAGTTTGGGTGATGCTCCCCGAAGCAGTCTGTTCGGCAATCAAAATATTAGGCTTGGATCTCCTCGCTTTCTTCTTTGACTTCTCCCTTTTTGCTCAGCAGCTATCCTCATCAGCTCGGAAGCAAGATCAGCCATTCTACCTGCAAGGTCAGAAACATGGTCAGAAACACGGGGAGAAACTCAAAACATCAAAAATGCTGAATATAAAACAAGTAAAAAACGGGCAGGAATTAAAATAGATACCCAACAAAGTGTCCTCGGCTGAAACAGTTTTGCACGACAGTAATAATTTGGTATTAACAAAACGAGGTTCGATCCTCGGTTTACCATGCTTATCTAAAGCAACCTCCCCTAAGCTAGTCATAACCTTACACGGCTTAAAGCCATCCACGTAAACCTTCAGCTTCTCAAAGCCTGCCATCTCAGCCGGGGTCAGGTCCTCGGCAGTCGTCAGATATTCATCGGTTCGCATTACAAAATGCTCCGACGACCACGACAGCGGGAAACGAAGGACCCACTCCGTTACCTGCTCCCCCTCATCGTCCAATTGAGGAGACCTGTCCTCGTGGAATACCGGCTTGTCCATATAAAGAGAGTTTAAGGCAAGCTCCGTCACCGGTTTCACCACGTAATATCTCTCCTTGAAGCCCCGGGCAGACTCCACAAACATTTTGAATATCTTGCTCGACTGGTGCTTCAAAGACACCCAACCTTGCTGGTCCCCGACTTTCTGTCGTTGAATTTTGAAGATATAGAAGAATAAAGAGACGGTGGCCTCCACCTCCAGATACCGGCAAAGAATCTGGTACGCCCGGATGAACGCCAACGCGTTTGGATGAAGCTGGGAGGGAGCTACCTTTAACCGGCCAAAAATCTCGGCTTCGAGGTTGTTGAAGGGCAATCGATATCCCATCTCCTTGAACGCCATTTCGTACATGGTAAATCCACCTTCAGTGTACGGCGAACAAATCCGCTCCCCTTCAGCAGGCATATGGACCTCCCAGTTGACCGCGCCAGCCTCCTCGACGATAGTAAAAAGTCGGGGATCCTGAGCAGTAATTGTCGAAGCAATGCCCCGAGGCTCGGGCGCAACCCAGGCCAACTCTGGATCTGTTATGGTGTCGACCAGCTTATGTTTTGACGCCGTTTGGCTCCCCGTAGCCTCCTCTGTGTCTGACATTTTGAATACCTGAAAAGCAGCGAAGATAAAGTGAATTCGTCAGATATATCAAATCCACCCTTTCACCGCAATTCAAGTGAAAGGGCTGTTGAGGCAAAATGCAAAATCTCAATTTGATGTTTTAAAGATAACAAACATCTTAATTATATTTTAAATGTAATTCTGATCTCATTGTTATCTAACAAGTGCTCTTGAGTGTTTTAATTAGTCAGGAACAATTAAGCTTCTAATCTCAATGATATTCATTATGTTTTGGCAAAAAGAGAAGCTTCAGGACCAGTCTGAGAATGATCTCTGGTTTAATTGCAACATTCTCCTCATGAACAAGAATAAATGCAAAAGCACTTATTTCATTAAGTCAACCATATACAAGACAAAGAAGCACTTTATCTTGGTTTTAACTCACAAGATCACAATAGTTCATGAACATTTAAGGCAAGGAATAAGTTGGAAAGAAAGTGACTTTCCTCTTTAGACAAAGTTAATGATCAAGCATGTGCAACATGATAATTTCTCAAGGCATCATCTAATCAGGTGTATCAAGAGTGTTTGGACAAGAATTACATAGACCAATAAGGATGAGACAATACACATTCAACTCATAGTTGTCATGTACCTTCAATGTCATTATTTAATGAACATTCTCCAAGAGATTAATTCTTAATCAAGAAAAGGAAGTACATGGAAAGGACAAGTGAATAGTTATGCAAGGACATCACAGCTGCATTCCCTTCACACTACAGCTGGCCACAGTTCTGCAACATTCTCCATTTGAAGATCAAGTGTAAAATTCGCCCAGATTGGAGAATGATCTCAGAATGATGCTGAGAATGACTGTCCTTTGCTTTTGAAGTTGCAAGCTCATCTACAACTGTCCAAAACGTGCCTAAATGGTCTATAACGGATATACTTGGTGAGGAAGCAAGGAACAACTGTCTACAGCCCATTGCAAGCTGTCATTATGGCCCTTTTATTTGAAAACATGAAGAACAACAGGGAGAACGTTATGAGAAAGATCAGTTTGAGCTTATCCACTCAACAATTCAGCATGAGCTGTCTATTTTGAATCAACTAGCCGTTGGAGAACTTCCTTTGGGACCAAGGAACTGAAGACTCAAGGTTCAACTATAAAAGGAAGGCTTTGGCAACATTGAAGAGCAAGAGTTCAATTTACAACAATCAATCTACTTGTCTTTGTGACACAAGTTTTTTAAGCTCTTCTTTAAGGATCTCTTTCACTCCATATTTTGTAATTATCATACTAGGATCAGTATCCATTTTGAGTGAACAAAGAGAGATTTTATTCTAACTAGCTTTTCAACTTAGTTTGAGTGAGAAAGCTTTAGATCCAAACCATTATCAAAATTGTAAAGATTGGCTCAATTCAATACGTAACTATTGATTGAGTGACACCTCATAAAGTCTAGGAAGACTTAGGTAGATCAAGCAAGTGAAGCTTGGAAGATTGTGATCTTGGATTAGATCAAAGAAGAAGTGTATCTTGAGATCGGTAGAATCTCTTAGTGGACAATCTCACAGGAGCGTGGGGACTGGAGTAGCCCATACTATTAAGGGGTGAACCAGGATAAAATTATTGTGTCTCTTCTCTCCCTTAAACTCATATTAATTTTATGCAAACACAAACACACACAAATCACTTATTGTTTTGTTAGCAGCTCAGAGATCGTTCTAAGATCATTCTCCTAACTTATACTATTTATTCTTCTAACGTATGTTTTGATATCTAATTTTTAAAAGGATAATTTTTAAAGGTTCACAATTCAAACCCCCCTTTCTTGTGAAAAACTTTGCTACTTCAATTGGCATCAGAGCTCTGCCTCTAAGGTTGAGCATCTAACAAGTGCTAGAGGAAAAGATTCAGGAAGGAAGTAATGAATAAAAGCGCAAAGTTTATATCAGAGGGAGGATCTTCACATAGGCCACCACTATTTGAAGGAGATGACTACTACTATTGGAAAGACAAGATGGAACTATTTCTTAGATCACAAGATACACACATGTGGACAGTGATTGAAGTTGGTGATTATACTCCATTAGTAAAAGACTCTACTACTCCAAAGACAAAAGATGAAATGACAACTCAAGAAGTAGATAGGGTACTTCTAAACACTAAAGCTCAATTATTTATTAAAAGTGCTTTGTGTAGGGAAGAATATGACAGGATCATGGAATGCAAAACGGCCAAAGAAATGTGGACAACACTCCAAACTCACCATGAAGGAACAAGTCGTGTCAAGGAAACAAGAATTGACATTGGTGTTAGAAAATTTGAGCTATTTGAAATGAAGGAAGATGAATCAATTGATCAGATGTATGGAAGATTCACAATTATCATAAATGAACTTAACTCATTAGGGAAGAAATTCTCTATACATGAAAGAGTGAGAAAAGTGCTTAGATGTTTACCAAAGAGTTGGAGACACATAGTAACAGCAATCACAGAGTCAAAAGATCTCACTAAGGTTAAATTAGAGGATCTCATTGGATCTTTAAAAGCTCATGAATCCATTCTTCAGGAAGGCAAACCTATGAAAAACAAGATGATGGCATTAGACTCACAGACTAAAGAACGTTCTAAGAACAAAGAAGCAGTGGAGGAAGACAACAAGTTTCTTCAAGAAGATGATGAAGAAGAGTTAGCATTTTTATCCAGAAGGATACAAAAGCTAATGATGAGAAGAAATCATATTAAGAAGAATTTTTCACCAAGAAGAAATGGATCTAAACCAGAAGTGGATATCAGCAAAATACAATGCTATGGATGCAACCAATTTGGACACTACAAGAATGAATGTCCTAAACAAAAGAACTCTCCTTACAAATCCATGATGGCAACCTAGGATGAGTTGGATGAAGTACAAGAAGCAGAAGAAGAACAAGAAGCTAATGTATGTCTCATGACAAATGCAAACATTGAAGAGGTAACTCTAGATCCTTGCTCATCTTGTCAAAAAACTGAACATCTCTTTGATAATCTTTTATATGACACTCAAATTCTAAATTCTAAAAATGGTCAACTTAGAGATGAAGTCACTAAGTTAACTAGGATCAGTATCCATTTTGAGTGAATAAAGAGAGATTTTATTCTAACTAGCTTTTCAACTTAGTTTGAGTGAGAAAGCTTTAGATCCAAACCATTATCAAAATTGTAAAGATTGGCTCAATTCAATACGTAACTATTGATTGAGTGACACCTCATAAAGTCTAGGAAGACTTAGGTAGATCAAGCAAGTGAAGCTTGGAAGATTGTGATCTTGGATTAGATCAAAGAAGAAGTGTATCTTGAGATCGATAGAATCTCTTAGTGGACAATCTCACAGGAGCGTGGGGACTGGAGTAGCCCATACTATTAAGGGGTGAACCAGGATAAAATTATTGTGTCTCTTCTCTCCCTTAAACTCATATTAATTTTATGCAAACACAAACACACACAAATCACTTATTGTTTTGTTAGCAGCTCAGAGATCGTTCTAAGATCATTCTCCTAACTTATACTATTTATTCTGAGATCATTCTAACGTATGTTTTGATATCTAATTTTTAAAAGGATAATTTTTAAAGGTTCACAATTCAAACCCCCCTTTCTTGTGAAAAACTTTGCTACTTCAAGGGCATGAAATAGGGCGAGGACGCTGTCCCCGACCAAAAGCCCTTATCAAAATGGCAAACAAACAAAACAGAAGAAACGGGGAGAACTATTTAGCAAAACCCAAAAACGGGGAGAAGCTCCCCGACACAGAGTTTTCTACAAACTCATTTATCTACACATTTTTCAAGGAAATAACGGGGAGAAAGGTCCCCGACACAGAGTAACTCATTTTTCTCAAAGAAAAAGCGGGGAGAAGGTCCCCGACATTCATACAATTCATAAAGACACTTAAAATATACGCGAAGGCGAAAACGGGGAGAAGCTCCCCGACATAAGGTTCAACTAACCTAGCTTTTTGCTACAATAAACGGGGAGAGGAAACAACATTCTCCTCCCCGACACAAAACGCATGGAATTCCCGGAAATTCATCGGTTGTTCATCATCTTCATCATATTCATGCTTTCCCAGAAAGTTCAAACAAAACTCAAGGGATATTCATAGTGTTCTTCGCGGAACCCAGAAATTCAAACTAAAACCCAAAACCCCAAAACATGTGAAATAGAACAACACAAACAAATGGGTACAAAAGGTGAAGATCTACCTAAATCCAACATGAATATACAGATTACAACAACTAAAACAGTACAAATAGCAAAACCATCAACACACGATGGCGCTGGGTAATCCGAAACCCAGAATAGCAAATTCAATGCCAAACGTAAACATGCTTCAAAACAAAATCGAAGAAAACAGTGAAGAAATTACCTCTAGACAAAGAAAGATTGAAGCTTTGTGCAGGAAAGTATGCTTAGAGCCAAAGAACTTGATCTTAGTAACAGAAATGGAAGGAAATATGCAAGAGGAGAAACAGCAGCAGAGGAAACGAAAGAGAAAGGAGAGTAAAAGTCCAAAATGAATCTCCTTTCCCTTATTTATAGATCTCCCATGAACCGCACCTGCATCACAGAATGATGCACCCCATCGCACCACAACCGTTGATCAAATCCAACGGCCATGATCAAAAGTCATCAAATGGCTAAGATTCAATCTTATTAAAAACCAAAGGTCGCGATGGATCCAACGGTCAAGAAACCTCCTCGTAAAATGAGGCTACTAACGCATACTCCCAAGGCAATTATTACGCCCTTTCACTAGCCCACACACGTGGCATTAAATGATGAAGAATCCGTCTTTTCACATCCCATCGAACAGACCACGCGTCTCTCGAGGGACTCATCGTCATCACCAACACAATTATCTCCCCGACTTAACGGACAAGCGAGAATTACGGGCAAGCGAAACAAACGCCACAAATGAACGTGCCCGCAAAAACAGGCAGCATCAACTTGATGCAATATACGCAATATCTCCTCGACAGTCAGTCGAGGAAGTAAAAAGCCAATGACTTTCAAAGGCAAAATCTCTCCCCCGTAAGTTCCTCCACGAACATCGTGGCACGCGCGGCGAGCTAAGGAAAACTTCCTCCTTGGAAAACTCTCCTCGTCATGCCACAGAGGAATTTACGAGCAACATATATACTCTCCTCGTGAAAACGAGCAACAATCATAATCAATGAATTATAAACTCCTCCTAGGACTAACGGGGAAAAACATCTCCTCGACATAGGGGCCTGAACCTTAAGTCATTACTCCTATACCTAGGAGCAACGACTTGGGGGGCTCCTGTTCTGGACTGTGCCAAGGGCTGGCCCAATCCCCTCTGCCCGACATTTGGGGCACGGCCCAATAAGGGGAGACTTCCCCGACACGTCAGCCAGTGACGTGTCCTGCTCGACATAATGGACAAGCAGCACGTTAAACACGTGCTCATCTATCCATGCATGTTGATCCACTCCGTCATAGCTTAACAGCTAAGCAAGCACGTTTAACACGTGCTCCTTTATCCAACCACAGCTGTCACGGAGCTTATCCCTTACCCGCGAATAGCGGAACGGCTCCAACCAAGATAGAGGCAAATAACGGTCTTCCCCTACGATACAGGGACTATCTTGGCAGTTGAGTCTATTGGGCCGGTTATCCCGGCCCAATAGACCAACCATTGGCCCAGCGCTGGGGGCACTATATAAGCTCTCCTAGACAGGAGAGCCAGGTATTCTGAATCATTTTGCATTCTACTTTCTCTCTCTTCTTTTGTATCTCTTGTTCTCTTGCTGACTTAGGCATCAGAGCACCTGCAGGTACAAACCCCCCCCTTCGGTGTGAAAGCTTGCTCAACGGACCGGCCTCAACCTTTCTGATCATCAGGTTAGATCAGAAATAATTGGAAACAGAGAGGATCTCAACTCGTCTTTTGCTTGTAATATAATATGATATGCAATTATTTTTTTGGTACATAGATAAAATGATGAATTATTGAAAATTCACATGCATAAAATAGATCGATCGAAATTTAAACTCTGGTCATGACACCTACTCTTATAATTTTGACATTTTGACTAGGTATGTTTTAAATTGAGTACTATATGTTTTTATTTGATATTTGTTATGAGTGCTTAAGATTCAATATTTGTTTGTTTAAGTGTTCTAATTGTGTGTTGGGTCAATTGTAGGTTAATTACCTTTTATAGTTAAGATTTAATTACAAGAATTTTAATTATGCTGAATATTTAATATTTGTGGTTTATATAAATAAGACTTTGTGTCATGTGCATTTTCTTTTAGATCCCGGTGGGGTTTGAATGAAGTCTTAATTTTGGTATCAATTATATTCTCGTGTTGGATTTGAGGTGTTTGATAAGTGCTATAAAAATAATAATTTTACCTATAAATTCAAACTATTTCTAAATATTCATTTTTATGAGTAAATTAGTTATTTTAGATACTTTCACCTAATTCACATATATAATTTTTGTAGGTTAAGCTACTAATAGACTAAAATATGTCTATTATTTACTAGTATTGTACTTAAAATAAATTAAGCTTTTAAATAGGTTTATTAGAACTATTTACTTATTTTTGTTTATTTTGTTTTTCTAGGACTTAATGCTTGGAATGTGAAGGAAGAAATGTATTTCATGCATTTTAAGGGGCCTTAGTGACCAAGACTCGAATTATGATAGTGGAAGCCATTCTTTAATCAAGAGAAAGTGGATTTTAAGACCATCAAGTGTTGGTTGTAGACAAAAGCCAAAGAAAATCGTCATTAAATACTGAAGAAAGTGAAAAGTCAAATGTTGCCATCAGCTGAGTCTGCCACTACCATGTGAATCTCACCATGGTCGTGCCAGGCAAGTCAGAAGGGGAAGATTTCATTCCAAAGAACTGCAACGGCTCGTGTGATCCTAGCACAACCGAGCAGACCCTGCTAAGGTAGTTGTCAGTTTTTGCCTTTTCATTTCCCTTTTCAATGCACACCAATTGTAATAAAACTCGAATGAATAAGAATAGCCACGAAAATCAGAGACTTAAGGCTATAAATATGAATTTACTTCTTTGTAAAAGTCAACCTCCACATTTGTAAACAAATTTCAAGTATCAATAAAGGTTTCTTTTTTGTTTCTTGTGATCTTGCTTTATTTTCTATTATTATTTAGTTTGCAGCTACTCATGGCTAGTTATGAAAAATAGTTCATAGCATGCTCTCTTAATCCTTTCTTTTGTGCTTTTGTTGATTGAGATTACTAACAAGTTTTTATTATAGTTCTATTGTTATTCATGATTTATATATATAATATGGCAAGAAGATCAAGGACCTAACAGAGAAGTAAATGAATGTCCACAACCTATAAGCTAAAATCGAGCATAATGTGCTTAATAATGTGTGTTTACGGATATGCGAGGAAAAACAATGAATAACGGACGGGAGAGGCCCGCTTTGACTAAGAATACTAACAGGCACAAAGTCCTACAATATAAAGCAAGAATATTAACGTTCACAAAGTCTTCCAATGTAAAGCAAGTATTAACGGACGTAAATGTCCTAAAGTATAAACACAAATTATCAAGACGCATGTTAGAATTATCAAATAAGTACGGTGATGACAGCCAGTGGCGACTCCAGGAATAATATTAAGGCTGAGTACAATGTTAACCGCAAAACACAAATATTTATTGGTTTAAGGTTTTCGGATCGGAGTTCAACCAAATCAGACCGTTTTTAACTATATATATATATATATATATATATATATATATATATATATATATATATATATATATATATATATATTGAAATTATAATCAAAGTAATTAATTTTAAGATTTAATATAAATATTTGATTCATAATAACTATACAAGTAAAAGTCATAAACTCCCCACAATCCTACATATGAAAGAAAGTAGAATTACAACATATTATTTGAGATTAACACAAAAGCAATCAAACATATTTTTTTTAGTATTTTGTGTTATATATAAGCATTAGTAGAAAATTAAAATCAAAGAAAAACAATAATAATACATTTTTTACTAGTTTTACTATATATAAAAAGGAAACCAAGTTGATATTTTTAGTATTTTTGATAATGTTTATAAACAAATAAAATAAAATAAAATAAAAGGAAATAAAAAAACAAAAGGGTAAAAATTATAGGGGCCCTCTTAAATACTCAACCATATGCAGGACCACCAAGCCAACGCGCGCTTGATGTTTGAAGTACAGCTTAACTGATAAATATATTAAACTACCTTTTGTTACTGTTCATCATCTTCAACCTCATACTCACCATCACCAAAACCTCAAAAATCGTTTTTTTCATTCTTGCACCAAATTGGACATGTAAATATACAATTTTGCTCATAATTTCATGCGGATTATGAATATATACTTAAATTTTATTAATTCTTACTCAAACATTCGAATTTTCATATCAAAGTAAGAACCCTAAAAAAAATAAAAATTGTCGAGCCTGGGCATGTGCTAGGTATGCCGGGCGGTAAAATCGCCCCTGATGACAGTCAATTATATGATGTTTTTAGTAGTAATTTAGGTAATTTTAATAGCAGTTGAAACCCAAAAGCAAGCAAATACGTGGAAAAGTGAAGTTATTTGGCCCATAAATAAGAAAAGTGAAAAAAGCAGTAAAAAAAAGGGCAAAAACGTAATAAACAGCGCGCACTATCGTACCCAATATGCGATCCGGCTGGCGCGATGAGAAGGCGGTTTAAATTAAAGAAAATCTGCAACAAATCTTTCCTATCGTACCACGATGACTTGTCATCGTGGCACGATGAAAGGCAGTTGAAGAAAACAGAAAATATGGAAAAGATCTTCCATCGTACCACGATATGATCCATCGTGGCCATGATGAAGCAAAATTACACGCCATCGTGACCATGATGGGTGCGATGGACGCGCAGAAAAGCCCAAAACCCAGCTAAAAAACTATAAATAGAGCATTCCTCCTCTACTATTATTCATTCAGAAATATTCAGAGACATTGAATATTCACTCTAGAGTTAGGAGAACTCTAAGGAGAGGCAACGAGGCCAATAAGGTTCTTTTCTTTCTGTTTTTGTAATTTATTTTTCCTAGGTTAGGTGGAGTCGAGGAACTCCCTTACGAATGCTTGGTTTTGTATAATTTGGGTATAAATTCAATTGTTTCTACTTTCAAACTCTTTTATCGTCTGGTTTTATATTTATTTTAATACTTATCACATTAGAATAAAATCTAAGGAGTTAGTGGATATCACATAGGAAACGAAGCTAGTAAACCCGAACAAAGGACGATGTTCTATGACCAAGATGAGACCATTAAATTCAGTACCTGAGGTCTTAGTATAGGATTACAACGAACGATAGTTTCTACCTGAGGCAAAGTTAGGACTAGTTAGAGGCACACGTGACAACTTGTGACACATGGAGGCTTAAAGGTAATGGTACTAACGTTTTTAACAAAAAAGTGGAACCGGCGACAAGGATATTTAAGCAGAGTAAAAGTAATCCTAACTAGGCTCTGAACAGGTTTTAATTGAAATAGGGAACGAGTGCTTCTGAACCTATTTTTAATAGTCAAATTCCTGATAGAGGGAAACAAGATAATAACCACCATGCAGGAGTAAGGGAGGGATCCGACCACACTTAACCACCCCGCGTGGACACATACGCACCATTTACTTTTACAGTCATTTACTTTCCTGCAATTTACTTTTCTGCTATTTAATTAATGTTATTTACTTTTACCCGCACAATTATCTCCAAACACCATAGCGAATGCAAACTATCTAAATTCCTAAGCGAAACTAGTAATTTTGGCACAATCTTTGTGGAGAACGATAAACTTATCACTTTATTACTTGGTTGCGATTCTGTGCATTTGCAGAGCCACCATCAAATGGGAAGAAAATACTCGAGAAATGCAAAACAAATAACACGATAAAAAAAAGGGTCATTGGCAACAGATACTCCAAAAAGAAACAAAGCTTAAACTTCAATCTTCACCATCATCAATAGGGATCGACAACAGCTAGCTCTATCAACAAACAATCTTATAACAATCTAAGCAGTTGAGAGAGAGGGAAACATGCTAAATCGACTATTCAAAAAAGTTATAACAAAAACTGTTTAGAGAACAATTGTAACATATATCCGTAAAAAAAAAAACAATTGTAATATATATATATATATATATATATATATATATATATATATATATATATATATATATATATATAGAGTCAGGATCCGTTGACACCAACTAGTTTGACACCAAATGTTACACCTCTCAATAACGTTTTAACCGATATAAATTTTATAAAATCCACCGTTGGATTGAAAGTTTACATCATATAGATCATTTGTGTAAAATTTCAGACAAATCCAAAATCATTTGATATGCTATTGAGACACATAAAGATTAACGACATTTAAAAAAAATACAAAAACCGTTAATTTTGATGTATCTCAATAACATATCAAATGATTTTGGATTTGTCTGAAATTTTACACAAATGATCTATATGATGTAAACTTTCAATCCAACGGTGGATTTTATAAAATTTATATCGGTTAAAACGTTATTGAGAGGTGTAACATTTGGTGTCAAACTAGTTGGTGTCAACGGATCCTGACTCATATATATATATATATATATATATATATATATATATATATATATATATATATATATTATTAGTTTGTTAAGTTTGAACCTCCTGACTCAACTGCCAACTGATTTTAAAGAGTTTCTGATACCAATTTAGAAATGAGAAATTGGCCTAATTTAATTCTGCAAAATTGTCTTATAATTTGAAAATTCTTTTTATTGCTTATAAACTCTAATCAGACCTTATCTTTAATCAATATGAGATTTTTTTTTTTTAATATGTATGTTTGATAATAAGATGCAGTATATGATATTGTTGGGGTGAACAGAGGTATCTTTGGAGTTCAAACATTTTAGGAGAAGCTGATGAGGACTTGCGGGAATGCGTACGGTTTGAAAGAGGTTCTTGATATTGGGTGCGTTTTTGTAATTTTCTTAAAACTATTTTGTTTTACATTACAGATAATCCAACTTAAGACCTTAAGGAGGAACACTCTCCCAAATTCTAAGTCAATGCCACCAGATCAATCCAAGTGGGTTTTTTTTTTTTTTTTACAAAATGATTTTCTTTTTTTAATTAAGCGCGAATTTTTTTTATTTTTTTCTTATAATATTTTTTTTTGTTTATAACAATCTGGTTCCTAGGGAAAAATGACCCTAGTAGTTCAGAGTTCGGCCGCGAGGTAAGTAAAGTCTAGCCAAGAAATTGTTCCACTCAGGAATCGAACTCGAATTCTCCCAAAATTCGTCCTTTTTGGTGAAGCTCATTAACTACTTGAGCCCAATGACATGATTTTTTTTTCTTATAATTTTAGATGAAGGGAGTAATACTACTTTTTTTTTTTGGTACAAGGGAGTACTACTATTTTTTTTTAGGTTAGGGAGTACTACTACTTTACTACATAATTGTTGTATAAATACATCTACATTGAGTGCAAGAGATGGAAAGAACATAACATTATTACCTTATACTGTGTAGTAGTGTAGTACATTAATGCATCTTGAAAACTATACTTTCGCATAATTTTAGATTTAGAGCTTGCAACAAATTCAATTCCTAACACGTTTGAACTGATTAAAGGGAAAAAGAAGAGAGACAAAGAAGAAAGGTGCCATTTGCTAAGCCTAAATAAAGAGATCCCATAGATGTTGAAAATACTTATGAAGTACATGCACTCTTTAAATTAAGTGTATCTTAGTGTCGGATATGTGTTGGTGTTCGATACCAACACATAAATTAATCGTAATTGAAATATCAATGTCTATATCGTGTTCGATATTTGTGTCTCTACTTTTTTTTTTTTGAGAAACATGTGTCATAGTGACTCTTATTTATAGACTCATTAGGCGCGCACCATATCATAAGGTGCACCATGTTTCATTAAAATGCCATGTATCTTACGGTGTACCGTGTTTCTCTAATTTCGCTAATTAAATAATAAGTCCCTACTTATTTATTTAATTATAAATAAGACTCACTTATTTATGAGGAGGGATCCGTTGACTCAAGGAGTATGTTAGAGATACGGCAAAGATAACATTTATAAGTGTAGTGCAAACCTCAACTCTCAAGCTAGCTTTTGTGGTTGAGTATAGGCATCTCAATTTCTAAGATGATATCAGAGCCTCTCCACGATCCGTTGGGCCACCTGTTATCAGGTTTCCGCTATCGGGGCCACCCACCGTTTATATCCACGCACCAAGCCCAATAGTGCTGGGCGTGAGGGGGTGTGTTAAGAGTCCCACATCGGTTGAGAGATGACCTGACTAATTGTTTATATACTAGAGGCAATCCTCACCTAACAAGCCGGTTTTGTAAGGATGAGTTAGGTCCAATACTCATTTCTAATATGGTATCAGAGCCTATCCTAGATCCATTTTTTGTTTGTTGTGGAGACCTCCCATATTTGGGTCACCCATTGTTGTTGATCCCACGTTCCAGCTTGTTCAGTTCTGGACGTGAGGGGGTGTGTTAGAGATACGGCAAAGATAACATTTATAAGTGTAGTGCAAACTTCAACTCTCAAGCTAGTTTTTGTGGTTGAGTATAGGCATCTCAAATTCTAATAGAGTAAGTCTCCATTGACTTACTCCACTTAATAACTCGATATCGACATTATATTTCTTCAATCCAATCGTGGAATTCGAAGATTTCATTGAGTAGATCAACTCCACAAATTTTTATAAGAATTCAAAACCGATTGATACTTTTTTTGATAACTTCAATTGAATGTACGACAAACTTTTAAAAAAAATATTGAATTTCAATAGTCTGAATACATAACTACATTTATTGAATTTTTATAAAAACTTGTGAAGTTGATCTACTAAATTTGATCTTTGAATTCGACGGTTGAATTAAAGAAATATAATGAAATTTTTGCGAATAATTACCCACCATACTGTACTCATACCCAATATGTGAGTTTTTACCTTACCCGATTAAGAACTTTAAAAATAAAAGCGGGGCGGGATATAGCCAGGTGGATTGTATTGTATTGTATATAACAAAGTGATTCTGTCTTGCTGGCTGGATGCCTATCTATTTCTTTCTTTCTCTCTTTCTTCCTTCTCACATCACATCGCTGGCTCGCTTTGTTGTCCCTTTTATTATTCATTCATTCATTCATCTTTTTTTACTTCCCAAATTCATCAAATCATATTATTATTAATACTAATAACAGAAAACTAAATACACAATTTTTGGATTCCAGAACAAAATTCTTGTTTCAACTCTTCTCTTCTCTGCTTTCTTTCTTTTTTTTCTCTTTAAGGTACCAAAACGCTGCGTTTTATTCCTTAAATTTTTTCTACTCTCTCATCTACCTTCACCTGTAAACTAAACCTTCAATCAATGCAATTTTCCTTTTCTAGATTCTAAATCAGATCTATACTCAAATCATTTTTACTTCATATTTTTTATATATTTATTTATGAATTAATAATTCATTTGGCTATGAAATATTTAAGATAATTACACATGAATAAAAAACAAATGCGTCATCGACGTTAACATTATGATTATATCAAGTGTTGGATTGATTAAATTTGAATTATGCATGCAGGTGTAAAATTCAATATGGTTACAACTGCTTCAACATCTTCATTTTTTCCTGTTACATCATCTGATAATAATGGTGGAAAATCCTCCAAAAATGGAGGTAACTCATCTCTAAACCTTGGAGGATTGAAATCAAAACAAAGTTCTAATGGATTAAACATTAAGACAAATGCATCATCATCTTCCAAAATCAATGGAACAACCGTCGTTGCTGCTACGTCGACGCCTATTAAGGTTGAAAATGATTCGTCATCATCATCATCTTCGCAACATCACCCGAGAACATTCATCAATCAGTTACCTGATTGGAGTATGCTTTTAGCTGCTGTTACTACAATCTTCCTTGCTGCTGAAAAGCAGTGGATGATGCTTGATTGGAAGCCTAGACGGTCTGATGATATGCTTGTTGATCCTTTTGGTATAGGAAAAATTGTTCAAGATGGTCTTGTTTTTCGTCAAAATTTTTCAATTCGGTCGTATGAAATTGGTGCTGATAAAACCGCGTCTATAGATACGTTAATGAATCATTTACAGGTATGCTCATACATGTTAGATTTTCATTCTATTGTGAATGCAGACAAACTTTTTTATGGATTGAAAGGTTTGTATATTAAGGGTCCGTTTGAATTAGTTTATTTTTGAGCTTATGAAAAATAGTTTATAAAATTTAATAAGTTTTTCTGTTAAATTCATAACTTCTCAATAACGAAAATTGTATCTCCATAAGCTGCTTCGACAAACTTATGGATAATCCATAAAAACTTATTTATTTGCATAAGCTCAAAAATAAGTCAATCCAAACCGACCCTAAATTTGCAATAAGAATAGTAGCTTAGTGTTTTTTCGTATTTTTCTATTGAAATTTATCTTAATTATCTGTGTTTACTACAGGAAACTGCGCTTAATCATGTTAAGACTGCTGGGCTTCTTGGTGATGGATTTGGTTCGACGCCAGAAATGTGCAAAAAGAACCTGATATGGGTTGTAACTCGGATGCAGGTTGTGGTTGATCGTTATCCGACGTGGTTAGTCTTTACTTTTTTGATTTGTGAACCGCAAAGATGTCTATGTATGTTCTGCTGTTATCTTGGTGATTTTTAATTTATGAATGAGGAATTCATAATTTCTAAGTGAAATTTGTTTAACTATGAATGATGAACCGCAAAGATGTTTCAGTTCAGCTGCTATTTTTCTATATATTTTTTATTATACATGATGATCCACAAAACTAGATTCTGTACGTTTATGTTATAGCACCAAATTTACGTTTATGTTATTAAATTCTTCCCTGGATCCCACGGTCTCAGGAGTTTTATTATAGCACCAAATTTACGTTTATGTTATTAAATTCTTCTGGGATGACAATAGATATGATAAGTATAAGCTTTATGCATTATTATGAATTTTGAGTTTTCTTTGATTTTAGGCTGTTAAAAGGGGTATGCAATATAAATGGTGTTAGTTATAAATTTGCTGACCTACTTTTTATATAAGTTTTGTGGATTTCTTGAGTTAGTCTAGCTACTATTATGGCAAAAATATGAACATATATATCTTGTGGACTTTTCAAATCGCTTCATTACGCTAGGAATAATATTCTGTATCTGTCGTTTGAAGTTGAATGAATCTATATTTTCTTCAGGGGTGATGTTGTTCAAGTAGACACTTGGGTTTCTGCAACTGGAAAGAATGGTATGCGTCGCGATTGGCTTTTGCGTGACAGCAAAACAGGTGAAATCTTGACAAGAGCATCCAGGTAGACGTCAATTCAAAAAACTTTCTCGCTCCTTTCTTATTTGGCCATTAGATATGTTTAAAGTGTTTTTCTGATTTTAATGTGCAAGAATTGAAAACTCAATATTCAGTTTAGTTTTGTTAAATCGGTCTGAGATTTAGGTGTAGCAGTATATTACATATTAAAGCTTCATTTTTAACTAAGAACTTTGTTTCTACCAACAAAATTTAACATTTCAAATAATTCATGAAGCACCTTTGCTCTAGTAACCTATGTAATTTCTGATCTGTTGGTTTTGATTTTGATGTTTTACAGTGTTTGGGTCATGATGAATAAACTGACTCGGAAACTATCTAAAATTCCAGAAGAAGTCAGAGGAGAGATAGAGCCTTATTTTGTTAATTCTGATCCAGTTGTGGATGAGGATAACAGAAAACTAACTAAACTTGATGATACGGCTGAATATATTCGCACTGGTTTAACTGTAAGGAAACTATTTTTCTAACTGTTATCATCGATTTAGCTTTTATAAAATCTCAGAAATTATTTTCTAATTACGTTTTACACTTTACCTCTATTTTCAGCCCAGATGGAGTGATCTAGATGTTAATCAGCATGTTAATAATGTCAAGTACATTGGCTGGATTCTGGAGGTAAATTTCTATTCTTGTAGTCATATATACTCACTTTCTCGTCTTTTTTTTTTGTTTATTTCTTCAATTAGATTTATTAGTAAGAATCATCTAACTGAGGTCTAGATCAACAGTTGATGTTCTTGCATATCTATGAATATTATACATATGCATGTAACATTAAACGTTGGTTTAATATTGACAGTTAAAATTGCTGAATTGGTCGCTTTATAGGAGTCAAATCCCATTTCGATTAATTGTTTAGTCAATAGATGTATAAGGCCGCTTAACCAAAGCGTTTGTGGTTTGATTGCTGCAGAGTGCTCCACAGCCAATTTTGGAGAGTCACGAGCTTCATTCCATGACTTTGGAGTACAGGAGAGAGTGTGGACGAAACAGTGTACTTGAGTCTCTGACTGATGTCTCCGGTGCTGACATTGGAAATTTAGCTGACAGCGGATTTGTTGAATGCAAACACTTGCTTCGACTCAATGACGGTGCCGAGATTGTGAGGGGTAGAACTGAGTGGAGACCAAAACCTGCCAACAATTTTGATATTTTGAATCAGGTTCCATCACAGAACACCTAAATATCAACTCACATTTAGCTTGACGAACAAGAAAACGATTCCCCGTTGCTATGTGCATATCGAATCTCATCACCTCTGGAGAGCATTGCTTGATTTTTATGAGATATGCGCATGTATGTTAAATGTTTACTCATTACTAATATATGTGTTAATTCAACAGGTGAAAAAGGGGAGAGGGTAGTGAATTCTCATTCTCATTGTAATTAGCTCCTAATATTTTCACCCTAAGCTCCATTTTCCACCAATTCATATATGGTTATGGCATTGATAGGTGTCATTAATATTATTTAATTGCTTCTTCAAAATGGCTAAGCATGTATATTAAATTGTTGTTGTTATATATGGTTTCTGCTTTATTTTTCCAATCTAAGTTGTTGCTTGTTTAATTGGATTATGGATATAGGTAACAACTGTATCATAATAAAGGCTTACTTATTTATTTTAGACAATTGTGACTACATGGTTTTTGTCATGTTCCCATATAGGAACAAAAGTTCAGTTAAATTCTTCTATCATACAATAAATACACCATTCCTCTCTAATCAGTTTTTTAACTAAATCACTTATTTTAAGGAAAAAATTAGTTAATTTAATTATAATAACATTAAAGTTGGTTTATTTTATATCATTTTATTATCAACATGGGTTGAGTTTAGAAGAAGGGGTTAACTCCCACAATGTGACGGATTGAGATTTAAATTTTAATTAAGAGATGTGTTTATATTTGGTGTCTGATACGAATGAGATTACCTCCTATGATAATGGAGCCCACGAGAAATAAAATAAAATAAAAATGTATAATTTTATTCAAATGATTTGTGATGCCAGAACTTTTCCTAAAATATATATATAAATATTTTCTAGCAAATAATATTCCTAACATAGTAAGAGTGGGCCTGTGCAATGTGCCCACAAATTCTATCTAGTTTTTTGTTTGGAACATGTGGTCAAGCTTGAGAAAAGGGTTTGAAAGGCCTTCAAATAATTGTAAGCTAGCTTTTTTTGGCACTAATCTTTTGGTTCTCAGGAGAATGGCTCTAGTAATTTAGAGTTCGGTTGCAAGGTACGTAAAATTTGGTCAAAAATTATTTTTACTAGAAATCGAACTAGAGTTCTATCAAATGATTCTTCCTAGGTGTGGTTTTTTTTTTTTCCTGCATAATACATAAACCCCTCACCACTAGACCAAACTCAGTGGCTTTAGTGTCTTTTCTTTAAACACATTGTAAGCTAGCTTTTATTACTTAAAATATAGTATCAAAAAACATGTTGTATGATAGTTTTTTTTATGAAAAAATATAAGGTTAAATATTTATGGGTCGTGATAAACAGTTCCCAAAAGCACTTGTTAAACTTGCTAAATATAGAAATTAATGACAAAATTAATAATAGAAAAATAAATTTTTATATTTTTAAAATATTTAATGCTCAAATTTTGAGATAAAGTTGTTTTATATAAAATATTGGACACTGTTTGACATTTTCCAATATTTATTTATAGTCTATAAAAATTATAAAGTTTTATTTTCATCTTCATAAAAAAGAACTGCATTTTTTAGTTCTTACAAATTTATCAGCAACTAATCGATTTTAATTTTAGTCCCTATCAATATATATCTCTGTCTACTGTGTACTTTTTTTTTTTTACAAACATGATCAATTTGAAATATCATCATTATTTTGGTCATAATTTTGTGGTTTTTAACAACTTAACTGTGCCTTAAGTACCCAACCCCCAACACAATGCCTAACATAGACTTTCTCCACCAAGCCTTTCTCAATGTCAAGTCTTTCTCCATTGCCAACTTCAAGTGGTTGGAATTCATTAAATAAGGCATAATTTTCCTATTAAGTACAGCTTACGCAACAATTATTGTGAGTAAAATAACTATATAATTACAATAATTAGGTTATAAGTATATAATCCCCTCCGTTTATTTCTAAGTGTCACTTTTAAACACTGGACACATTTTTTTTTTTTTATAAGCTAACATTGTATTATTAAGGAGTACAAGTAGTACGCAAGTCCTTACAATACAACAAAATCCCTTATATACTAGAGAGACATGCTAAGGGATTGATACACCAATCCGAATACGAATAAATACAAAGTCTATATTTTAACACTGCATACATGTTAATATACAACTTTGATCAATAATATCTTTTACAAAAAGGAGTTTTTGATGTTTGTTTGCTTCAAGAGACAAAGAATTAAAACTTCAATAGATGATTTTCTCATTCATAATTTATGGGGGCATCAGGATGTTGGATGGGTGGCAAAAGATCCAGTGGGTCTCTCAGGAGGATTGTTAGTAATTTTTGGGCATTAGTGTTGAGAAAGAAGGTGAGGTGATGCATATTGTTAATGTTTATTCTCCTTGTAGTGCTTCAGGTAAGAAAAAGCTTTGGGAAGATTTGTTGGCACTCAAGCAACAAAACAGTGTAGGGGAGTGGTGTGTGGGAGGAGACTTTAACGCAATTCTACACTCTTCGGAAAGAAAATGAAGTAGTGCTGTCATTAGACGAGGTGAAAATTTGTTATTTAATCGCTTCGTAGAAGAGATGGAGGTAGTAGATGTCCCAGTGTTAGGCAAAAAAATTTCTTGGTTTAGCGCTTTTTATTGTCCGACGGTTTCATTGTCAAGCATGGTATCTCTGGACAATGGATAGGGGATCGCGATATATCTGACCATTGTCCAGTTTGGTTGATCGTTTCTCCTGTTAATTGGGGTCCTAAGCCTTTCAGAGTGATCAATGGTTGGTTGGAGCATCCGGATTTTTTGTCGTTTGTGGAGACTTCTTGGAAGAGTTTCGCGGTACATGGTATGAAGGCTTATGTTTGAAAGAGAAATTTAAGTTATTGAAGGACTGCTCGAAAAAGTGGAATAGGGAAGTTTTTGGTTTTCTTGACCTCAACATTGAGAAGACGGTGAAAGATTTAAACGATATCGAAAACATGTTGGATGGAGATGTTAGGGATGTAGAGTTAACAAGAAGAGAAGGGTTAAATAAAGATTTTTGGCTAGATTATGGTGGGTAAGAGAGGGTGACTCAAATTCTAGATTTTTTCATGAATCTATCAAAAGTAGACGAAGGAAGAACCAATTGGTGGCCTTAAAAGATGGTGATCAATGGGTTGAGGGAGTGGAGGAGGTGAAGGGTTGTGTAAAGAATTTTTATGCGGATTATTTCCAAGAGAAATGGCTAAACCGACCAAATCTTAATGGTTTACAGTTTCAAACTCTTTCCGATGAAGACAATCTTCTTCTAATGGCACCTTTTTCAAGCGAAGAAGTTAAAGAGGCGATTTGGAGTAATGACGGTAACAAATGTCCAGGACCAGACGGTTTCAATTTCACTTTCTTGAAGGCTTGTTGGGATATTATTAAAGGTGATATTATAGATTTTCTTCATGAATTTTATAATAGTGCATCACTCCCTAAAGCCATTACTGCATCGTTTCTGTCTCTCATCCCCAAGAAGGATCATCCGCAAACTTTATCGAATTATCGACCTATTTGTTTGGTATCTAGTTTGTACAAGATTTTGTCAAAGGTCTTAGCGGCAAGATTGAATAAAATTTTGGGAAAGGTAATCTCGACCGTCCAATCGGCTTTTCTGCCCAATAGGCAGATATTGGATGGTGTGTTGGTTGTGAATGAATTGATAGATTTGGCAAAAAGAAAGAAAGATGAATGCTTGATGTTTAAAGTAGGCTTTGAAAGAGCCTATGATACGGTGAACTGGCATTTTTTGGATTATATGATGGTCAGAATGAGTTTTGCAGAAGGTTGGAGGCGATGGATACGTGCTTGTGTTTGTTAGAGTTCTATGTCTGTACTGGTCAATGGTAGACCTACGGAGGATTTCAGTGTTGGTAAAGGATTGAGGCAGGGTGACCCAATGTCACTGTTCCTCTTCTTGATTGTTGCTGAAGGTCTATCGGGACTTATGAATAAAGCGGTTGGAAGCGGCTCTTTTCATGGTTACAAGGTTAACAATAATTTAATGCTTCATACTCTGCAATTCGCGGATGATACCATTATAGTAGGCGAAAGTAATTGGGACAACCTTTGGACTATTAAAACGGTGTTGAGAAGCTTCGAATTAGTGTCTGGTTTAAAGGTAAATTTTTTCAAAAGTAAGCTTTATGGTATTAATTTGGATGATAGTTTTTTGCGCACATCTTCGTCTTTTTTAAATTGTGGTGTGGATTCTATCCCTTTTTGCTTTCTTGGCATACCGGTAGGTGCTAATCCGAGAATAAATGCTACTTGGCTACCTATTATTGATTCCATGAAAAAGAGACTTGGTGTTTGGAATAATCGTCTTTTATCTATTGGAGGGAGAGTCACTCTCATAAATTCAGTTCTTTCTAGTTTACCTCTCTATTTCTTTTCTTTTTTTAAAGCGCCGGTTTGTGTTGAAGGAAATGGTGAGCATTCAAAGGAATTTTTTATGGGGTGGAGGAATGGATAGATCGAAAATATGTTGGGTTAGTTGGGATAGTATTTGCCAACCAAAGGATAAAGGAGGGTTAGGCATAAAAAACTTGGAGTCATTTAATGATTCACTCTTAATGATTCATTTAATTGTATCCATCTTTGTTTCAAAAATCAACTCATAAAGATGCTTGCATTTCAAATATGTGGATATGGAATTACAACATGTGGTCTTGGAAAATCAATTGGATGGAAGCACTTGATGATGAAGATGTTGGAGTAAGCCCTAAAAGCCAATCTATTTTGATAGAATCGTCTTTTGTATGATGACTTTGATTTATATATTTAATATATATAATAAGGCATTTCTTTATTATGTTTATTTGAAACTAATAAAGTCCCTAGAATAGCTAGTCTAATTAATGGAACATTAAGTGTGACTTAATAGTGAGACTCCATTAAACATAAGGACATTATTCTTAAAGTATCCGTAGTCAAGTTTTACTGTGATGTGGGATAACAGTAAAACATAGAGACTATTATGTGAGTAGACTGATGACCTCATCTCACGTGTCATGGATATGAGATATCAAGTCTTCACATAGATATAATATAAATATTATGAGTAATATTTATATTGGATTGACCCACCATGAGAATACTACATAGTGTGTTATGAAAAGTGTCATAAGTTATTCTCATAGTGATAATGGTGTATACCACCCTTCGACCTGAAACCACTATGGACCCTAGATGTGGAGTAGAGTACTTAGTTGCCGTTCAAACATTGTCCGTAACAGGATGACTATAAAGTCGGTTGATGGGTACTCCACAAATCATGCTGAGGGACATGAGTGACCTAGATGGAATTTGCCCCTCATGCATAACATGAGTAATATCTACGGGCCTCTTGATGGAATATGACTGATAAAATGCGTGGCCACGCCGAACTAAGTCAATATGAGATATTGAGCTTATTCGTTACTCAGTATATTCTGGGATCAAGAAATAAGATACTGAACCATACAAGGATGACACGATCTATGACTTGTGTTCAATATAGATATAAGGGCAAAGGGGTAATTATACACACGATCGTTATCATGGAAATGTTTCGTCAGATCACATGACATTCTCGTCACTTGGGTAGCAGTGATGTGTTGCTAGATACCGCTCACTGTTTATAATATTAAATATGTGATTTAATATTATTGCCAACGTTACGAGAACCTATAGGGTCACACACAAAGGACAGATAGATGAGAGAAATAAATAAGTAAGACTTATTTATAAAATAATAAGTAGGACTTATTAGTAATTAAATAATTAAGTATGACTTATTATTTAATTAGAGAAGCGCGGCACACCGTAAAGTATGGTGCACTTAAGTAAAATACAGCACACCGTAAGGTACGGTGGATACTCAAATAAGTCTATAAAAAGAATACACTTATGTGCTGAATTTTAACCTAAGAGTTAGCCATAAAATTTAGAAACCTAGCCGCCGCTCTCTAAACCCTGTTCTCTCTGAATCTCTGGTGGAATTGGCTAGCACCGGTCATCGGAGAAGTTCTGTCCGTGTGGACTGAGTAGATGCATCGCTACTTTGCTTTGCTCGTGATCAGAAATAGTTTCTACTTCAAGGTTCTGCACTTCAAGAGGTAAACACATAAACTTGTGGTTTTGTGTTCGTTGATTTGTGATTAATGGTTTAATCAAGATCCGTTCATCGGGATTGTTCCGCTAAGAGGATTAATTTTTTTGAAAAACCCCTCTTAAATCCCATCAGAAGATATTGAATCCTTCAATGAATTGCATCAATTGCTTGAACAAGTTTGGCCTAACAGAGCTTCTAGCGACAGGCGAAGATGGTCATCAAGTTCTGATGGTTCTTTTTTGGTTTGATCAGCGTACATGGTTTTGCAGGACAGACGTGTAGGTACTCTGGATACAAATATAGTGGCAGCATTGAAAAGATTATGGAAGAAAAATGTTCCATCAAAAGTTAGAGTTTTCGGTTGGCGATTGTTACTTGAAAAATTACCAACCCGGGTGGCTTTATTTCGCAAAGGTATTATCACGAATAATCATGAGAGAAGTTGCGTATTTTGCTTCAAAGAGGTAGAGGACATACAACACATTTTTTTCACTAGCTGCATTACTTCACAAATATGGCAGAAAATATTTGTTTGGTTGGGCACTAATGTCATCCCGTTTGAGGACGTTACAAGCCATTTCACTTTGTTTGGTGAATTAGCAAAATGCAATCATAGCAAGCGAATTCGTCATATAATTTGGTTGGCGACGACGTGGAGTATTTGGCGTACGCGTAATAACATTATTTTTAGAGGAGACTGTGTCAACATATCATCTTTAATGGAGTAAATTGTTTATTTTTCTCGGTTTTGGTTTATAGGCCGAACAGGGAACAATGTTAATTTAGTTTTCTCTGAATGGCGTAATAATCCTTTAGATTGTTTTCAACGCATCTAAAGTGATCTATTCTGAATTGTAAGGGTTGAGTACCCCTTGGACTCCTTATAATTCATTTTTTGCTTATCAAAAATAATAATAATATCTTTGACTATCTATTTAAAAAATTATGAAAAGTTTATATTTTAAAAATATTCGTCGAGACAAATTAAATAATATCATGTATGCTAACATTTGTTTATATATATATATATATATATATATTTTCAAAAATGGAGAGCATGGCATCATAGTAAGTCATCGACAACCCAACTATGTTGGCACCTCAATGCACTACCACTCCTCTACCATCTCACCAAAAGTATTATTAAAATGAAAAAAACAAAAGAAAGGGTGGGGGGTATAAACCAAACCCACCAAAACAAGATTAGCGAAAGCGATAATTAGACAAACCAACTCTATCTCTAAAGAAACTCTCTCTAGAGCAACTTGGTAATTGATCCCACCAGACTAACCCATCAACAAAAAAACCCGCATTAGCTAATCTGTCTGCACAAGTATTTCCTTCTCTATAAATATGAGAAAATCTAAAACGAAAATTTCTAACGATATGAAGACAATTTTTCCATTTAACCTTCAGCTTCCAAGGGACCACATTCACATTAGTGAAAGCTTGAACTAAGAGGATAGAGTCACATTCAAGCCAAAGACGGGTCCATTCTTTAGCAGAAGCAAATTCAATAGCATAAATTGCAGCGCAAATTTCAGCATAAAGAGAGGTTGCAACACCAATGTTAGCTGAAAATGCACCTAAAAAAGTACCAAGATGGTCTCTAAAGATGCCACCACAAGAAGAAATACCTGGAGAACCTCTAGAGGCTCCATCAGTATTGCACTTCACCCAAAAACTAGGAGGCATGATCCAATTGACTTGTTTAATAGATGGCGGAGGGGGAGGATGACAATCAACACCAAAATGCTTGAGGATAGAAAATTATTTTATAGATGAGTACATGTGACCTTTGGAATAATGAGCTGCTTGATGAATAAGACTTTTCACATAGATCAGATCACGAGAAAAATAGGGATAAATATCATTAAATCTGACATTGTTCCTGCATTTCCAGACCTTCCACAAAATATTGACAATGGCTGCAATAATGAGATCATGTAATTGAGTACTCCAACCTTTGTTACACATGCCAAGAAGGGAATCAAAATTTGAGAGATCAAGAGGCATGCCTAGCAAAGAAGATAACCAGTTCCAATACTGCATTATAAAGGGGCGGCGCAAGAACAAATGAGTAATAGTTTCGTAACTACTGCCACAAAGACTGCAACAAGAAACAATCGTGAGGCCTCTTTTGATCAAGTTATCATCAGTGGCAATAACATGGTGCATAATTCTCCAAGCAACTAAAGATCTAGAAGGAGGAATAAAAAGTTTCCAGATGAACTTGGTCCAACCTATACATTGAGGGGGCTGCATATCACAAGAATATGCAAGTTTAAAAGTCAATTCTCCAGAGATAGAATCTTCCCAAACTAATTCGCCTGGTTCCGGTGTGGATGGGAGAGAAAGAGCATGAATATCGCAAGTAATAGTAGGAAATTGTTGTTTAAAAATTTCAGGTAAAGCCCAAACTTGATTATGAACGACTTCTGCAACTTTGGCATTCACCAGATGCGAAATAGGATTAGGAAGTGGCTCCAAAATTAAGTCTTTTAATTTGTAACCAAGCCAATTATCATTCCAAAATGAAGTAGATAAATCATTACCAATTTGCCAAATACTATGATCACGAACCAAATGTAAAACATTTTTCAAACTTGACCAAATAGATGATGAAATTGCATGATTTATGGGGCTAGAATTACGAAAAAATCTGCTTTTAAGAGTGATAGCCCATTGTTTGTCAGATTTAATCAAGTCCGAACAAAGTTTAAGACAACCAGCTTTGTTCATGTCTTTTAGTTTTCTCAACCCAAGGGCCAAGACCACCAGCTGAAGTAGGAGTACAAACTTTGTCCCAAGATAGAGTGACCAATTTCTTCTTATCTACACTACCAGACCAAATAAAATTTCTAATACTACGATCCATCTGCTTAATCAAACCTTTAGGCCAGGAATAGACCTTGAATCTATAAGTCAACATGCCATGAATCACAAAATTAACCAGTTGAACTCTTCCCATCATAGACAAAGAATGACCCTTCCAAGAAGCAAGTTTAGATTTGACTCTATCTGCTAAAGCCTCAAGATGAATTTTTTTAGGCTTCCCTTTAAAGATAGGAACTCCAAGATAGTCAAAAGGTAATGAACCCAAAGAAAATCCAAGAGTATTGGACAAAGTATTTAATCTGGTAGGACTAATAGAGCCTCCATAAAGTATTGGACAAGAAGAGAAAGATGTCTGCTCAACACTTCTTCTGCAATACAAAAAAGAAGAGGGGATAAGGGGTCCCCTTGTCTGACTCCTCTAGAACAGCCGAAAAAGCCAACAGTTTTACCATTAACCAAGAGAGACAATTTTGCATAATGAAGAATAGTGGAAATCCAAGAACAAAATTTATGATTAAAGCCAAAAGCCTGTAGTACTTTGAGAAGGAAACTCCAATCTAAAGTATCAAAAGCCTTTTTAATGTCTATTTTCATAGCCATATTACCACCGAAAGATTTTTTGTCCAACATGTTAATGGCCTCGGAGGCTATACAAATGCATTCATAAATATGTCTTCCTTGTACAAACCCTCTTTGATGTTCTGAAACAATTTTAGGAGCAATCACCGCAAGTCTGTCAGCCAAAATTTTTGTAATAATTTTGAATTGAAAATTTGCCACCGCGATTGGTCTAAAATTTTCAATAGTATCCGCACCTGGAAACTTAGGAACAAGAGCCACATGACTTGAATTCAGATTGGGTAAAATCCAACCTTGACTAAAGAATTGAGTGACCGAGGCCACAACATCACTGCCAACAATATCCCAATAATTTTGAAAAAAACATCCGCCAAAACCATCAGGGCCGGGAGAAGAAGAACCATCCATATTAAAAACAGCTTGCTTAACTTCTTCAAAAGAAGGAATTTTGGTCATCATATCATTATCTGCAACAGTAATAAGATGAGGTATAGTGCGCTCAATAATATTAGTAGGAGCACAATTATTGTTACTAGCAAATAATTCTTTGTAAAAATTTAACACATGATGTTCAATATCATTAATGTCCTCAATGTAATTATCCCCTGCCTTGAGTCTAATCATTCTATTTGATATATGCCTTATTTTAGTGAGCTTATGAAAATAACCAGTGTTTCTATCCCCCTCAACAAACCACTTGGACCTGGACTTATCTCTCCAAAAATGTTCCTGCACTCTTAAAGCATCATTAGGACTAACTTGAGCAAGTTTTTCTTCATCACCTAAAGCATCCGTGTAACCAGAATCATTAATAATTTGTTGAATAGAATCAACCTTAGCAACAGCATTTGACACTTTGGTATTCGCATCACCAAAAACATCTTTATTCCAAGATTTAAGAATAGGTTTCAAAAATTTCAATTTTGCTTGCAAAATAAACATTGGACAACCAACAACATCTTTTTTCCAAAGCTCAGATATAACACGCTTACAATCATCATTAGACATCCACATACTTTGAAACTTAAATGAAGATGGAAAAGTTTGAACATCAGAATCAAAATTAAAAAGAAGAGGGTGATGATCAGATTGAACCTTACGAAGAGTACAACAAGAGACAAAATTCCAAGTGTCAATCCACATAGAGTTGCAAATGACTCTATCCAAACGAAGAGCAGCATAAGCAGGACCTCTCCTAGCATTGGCCCAAGTGAACTGTTTACCGAGAGTATCAAGATGAATAAGATGATTAGAATTGGTCCAATTAGAGAATTCATCACAAGAAGTTTTATTAGGTAGACATCTGCCATATTTTTCATGAGCACCTAAAACAGCATTAAAATCACCAATCATGCACCAGGGGCCAACAAAACGAGATTGAAGGGAATTAAGCTCCAACCATAGTTTTCTCCTATTCACATGGGAGGTACTAGCATAGATTGCAGCAATATAACATGTTTGTTGATCAAAAGTAAGAGAGAAAGCCACGTGTTGTTCTGACAACTGAAGCACCAAGGGATCAATATTGAGGTCACAAAACCCCCAAAGATTAGGAATACCGTGTCTTCTGAAGTTGAGAGCAAATCTTTTAAGATTGAGAGGTCTCAAAAAATCACCAGGAAATTGAGCATAAGATATCATAGGTTCAAATATAAAAATAATATTCGGTTTATGCTTTAAGCATAAATTTTTTAAGACTAACCTTGTGTCAAGGTTTCCACTTTCCAATGCCTCTGGCATTCCAATAGAGAATCTTCATAAAGAATTAAGTTGGCTACCCATCCTAGACCGGGTGTGTAAGTCAGGTTTAGGAGTATATATTTTATTTTTACCCCTACCTTTCTTTGAGGTCACAACAGTGTATTCCCCTCCTTCATCATGTGAATCGACAACTTCATCTGCCCATGATGATGGATTCTTATCTAAGTGGCGGTCTCTCTCATGAACAACTGGAATGTCACTTGTTTGCTCTACTATCCGAGGATTCGGAATTTCATGATGTTGTGCATGATCCACAGTGACATCCACATTTTTGTCATTTGCTGCATGCTTCACAATCATGTCAGCATGATTTCCATTATCTGCACGCATCTCCTTATTCATTATAGGTTCTTCAAAAGTGTCTTTCACCACTTCCGCATTCTCTTGATCAGATTCGGGATGTAAAGATTCATAATCAGAGACTTCTTCATTTATTTTCTCATTGTCCTGGACAGGTTCATTGATCTTATTTTTCTGCTTCGGGACAAATTTTGGATTAGGTTTGTTAGGAACAACCTTCTCCACACTTTTCTTTTGGTCCTTTGCCTTGCTGTTAACGTTTCTGCACTTGTCAATAGAATGGCCAATGCAGCAACAGTGTTCACAAAAATATGGCAAGTTTTCATAATCTATGTCAACAAAGAAGGCATAGCCTTCCCTTTCTACAAGAATACGATAATGCAGCTCCTCAGCAAGATTAACATCAACCAAAATGCGTGCAAAGTGACCCATGGTGCGCTGTTTAGTTGCTTCATCCAAAGAAAGAGGTGTACCTATTCCAAATGCAATGGAAAAAAGAGTCGTAGGCATCCAATATTCTTGTGGCAGGCCATAAATACGAATCCAAATTTGAGCATTAGTAACCTTCAGGTTTTCAGGTTTGAAGTCATTGGACCAAGCAGACAGACGTAACAAACCCGGCTTAAGATTCCATGTTCCGATGCTCCAAACCCGATTGAGATCTTCACAATTTTGAAAATAAAACTCATAAAAGCCCTTCCCCAACGGAGTGATTTGCCATTTATCTACCGGAGCCCAAGCTTTGATGAGCTTCGCGCGAATTTCATGTAAACGCAAAGGCTTATCTCCCTTAGCCATGATTAAACGGCCATGGAGATTGTTCTTGCATCTATCCAAACCTGCTTTGTAAGAATCCTCTAGTATTTTAATAGATAACCTCTTTCCTTTTAAGCACGGTTTATGGAAGTTACCTACCGGAACGTCACAAACATTCTGTAGAGCTTGAGCAAACAATTTCCGTTGAGGCGAAAGAACAGGAGCGGGCAAAGCAGTGTCATGGGGACGACCAGAGGACACATTGGCAGCAAGAATTGACCAAGGAAGATCCCTGGAACGATGATAAATGCTGGCAGCCATTGATACACAGTCAGGAGTTGCACTCTGTTACGAGCGTGAAGAGTAATTGACCAATCTTTGCAAAGCTCAATCCAGGAAAACCTAGATAGCCTTGAAACGATTGATTCTCTAACACAATTACAGAACAAAGAAAGACCCCCAATCGATAAATCACAATAGCAGAGGAACGTAATAGCAGACGAGACGAGATCGACAGAAAACAGTCCTGCGGAGAAGAGAAGATTAAGAACCAACAGTACCACCGTACCAACAGGAAGCAGTGGTTGTGGTGGCTGAACGGTCTAAAGGCGATGGATGAATAACAGACAGATGAGATGCGGCGGCGGTGATATAGTTATCGCAAACCCTTCATCGTTTCATACGCGGCGGCGATAGCTCTGTTCTCCTGTTCGCAAACCCTCTGTTCTCCTGTTCGCCGCTTCCCAGCGGCGTTAGCTCTGTTCTCCTGTTCGCAAACCCAAGTTTGAGATCGAAGGAGAAAACGTTGCAACTGAGTCAGAGAAGAGTCTCGATATTCAGTGTTCTCTCTCAATATATATATGGGGAGGGATCAAATTACACCGGTGTAACATTTGAGTAATGTTACACTGCTCAATAACGCTTTAACGAATACAAATTTTACAAAATCCACCGTTGGATTGAAAGCTTATATCCTATAGATCATCCATGTTAAATTGTATAAAAATCTAAAATCGTTTGATATGCTTTTGAGATAGATCAAGATTAACGGTATTCAATAAAAACGCATAAACCATTAATCTTCATCAATCTCAATAACATATCAAACGATTTTAGATTTTTGTAAAATTTAACGTGGATGATCTATACGATATAAACTTTCAATCCAACGGTGGATTTTGTAAAATTTGTATTCGTTAAAGCGTTATTGAGTGGTGTAACATTACTCAAATGTTACACTGGTGTAATTTGATCCCTCCCATATATATATATATATATATATATATATATATATATATAATCAAAGTAAATTAAAAATGTTATGAATAATATATAATATGTAATGAATGTCTTGTCCCCTAAATGTGTCATGTAAATAGGACCCCTTTGTTACAATGTAATGCACACTTGTGAATAGAATAATACAAAGTCTATTTCTTTCTCTTCTCCCTTTCTCTTCTTCTTCTCTATTCTTCCATATTCTTGTTATTCTCTAGAAATAGTTCATAACACGTTATTAGCACGATAGTCTCTCATCTTTCAAGAAAGGTATAACAATCATGGGAATTGATAATTTTATTTTCTGTATGATATTTTTTTGTTCTATTTTTTTGAGATCCTTTTCATTTCTTTTTTTGATATTGAAACACCATTATGAAAATTTTAAAATATGAATCACAAAGATTCATAACCTACGATCCAGAAGTATCGTGGTGAAATATTTGAAATATGAATCCTGAAGATTCATAGTGTGATGCAATTTTAAAATATGAATCCTGAAGATTCTTAAGCCAACGTTCCTAAAAGTACCGTAAAATATCTTTTAAATATGAATCCCGAAGATTCATAGATATAAGTAAAATGAATTTATATTTTTTTTATATAATTTTTATGTTATAGCATTTTTGTTTATTTCTTTTGAATTCCCGAAGAATTCAATCTATATGCATCCCTGAAGGATTGCACCAATATATTATTCTTACATTATAGTATATGCTATATAGTTTCTAAGAACTCAATGTTATATGCATCCTGAAGAATTGCATAAATAATTAATTTTAACGATGTCATATAGTTTTTAAAAAACTTCCTATGAATTATTTTTTATGAATTCCGGAAAAATTCAATATATATATTTGCATCCTTGGAGGATAGCTTTATTTTTTTAAGTTTTATAGCAATTTATATTTTTATTGATTTACTGTTATTATTATAATAATAATAATAATAATAATAATAATAATAATAATAATAATAATAATAATTAATTAGTAAAATGGTCCCTTAAAGACATTTTTGGTTTCAGATTGGTCCCTTAAAGAAAAAAAGGTCCAAATAGGTCCCTTAAAGAAAAAAAAGTCCGAATAGGTCCCTTAAAGACATCTCCGTTAATCAGTTCGGTCCTATTTAGACCTCTTTTTAGGGACCAAACTGATTAACGGAGATGTCTTTAAGGGACCTATTCGGACTTTTTTTTCTTTAAGGGACCTATTTGGACCTTTTTTTCTTTAAGGGACCAATCTGAAACCAAAAATGTCTTTAAGGGACATTTTACTAATTAAGCCTAATATAAACAATTAATAATTATTAATTTAACTCGGTCATGTTGTTGATAATTTGAACTCGGTGATCATATCGAAAATTGAAAAGTATAAACAATTAAACATGTAATAATATGGCTATTCAGTACATTACTTATACAGATTTTCTTACTAACGTTACATATGTAGAAGTAGAATATCTGCTGTAATATATGCCTATTTATTTCATGTACGTTACTTAGAAAGACATTATATCAAATATATATAGAAGCTGTTATGGTTCTATGTTGGTAGAGACAAACTTTTAATTCCTTTAAAAGTTACGGTACGTGAACTATATTAACTATATTTATCTAATTTGCTTAATTTTTTATTTGATGATAGTATATATCAATGATAAATGAATGAAAAATCATTTCCAGAAGTGAATGAAGTCTGACCCACTGATGTTACTACATTCCTGGAAGTGAATGTAGCAACACACGATTATCATGGACAAAATTGTGGTCATGATCATGGTAATAGTCATGCTTGTGTTAATTTTAAAAGCTCGGCTTCTCACTAAAAGTGAAAGAAAAAAAAATGTCAAGAATGAAAAAAGAGGACGAAAAAGTGGGCAAATTAGCAAAACCAAAGAAAACATGTGTTAGTTCCCGAAGAACTAGAAAAGAAAAGGAAAACTTTAATATTGAAGCATCTTTTAATGATTGCTCAAAGAATGAAATTCCCTTAGAGTGTGTTTGGATGAGGGATTCAACAAATTCAAGGGATTTTAAATACTAGGCAATTCAATTGATTCAATTGAATTACCTTGATTTTCAAATTCCAGTGTTTGGATAAAGTGTTGAAATTTCATTAATTGTAAAATTCTTTGTTTGGATAATGTCATTGAATTTCCTTCATTTAATTTTATTTATTTTAATAAAATCGACCATAAACCTAAAATTAGCCGAAAAACCTAAAATCGAAGATAAAGCTAAATCGGCCGAAAATCCAAAAAATCGGCAGCAAAAACCTAAAATCGGCCAAAAGCCCAAAAATCGACTATAAACCCTAAAATTGGCCGAAAACCCAAAAAATCGGCAGAAAAACCTAAAATCGGCCAAAATTCCAAAAATCGACAATAAACCCTAAAATCGGCTGAAAACCCAAAAATTCGGCCGAAAAACCAAAAATCGACCGAAAACCCAAAAAATAAGCCGAAAACCTAAAATCGGCCAAAATCCAAAAAAATCGACTATAAACCATAAAATCGGCCAGCAACCCGAAAAATCAGCAAAAAAACCTAAAATCGGCAAAAAAACCCAAAAATCGACTATAAACCCTAAAATCGACCGAAAAACCCAAAAATCGACTATAAACCCTAATATCAGCCGAAAAATGGGTTTATAGTCGATATTAGGTTTTTCGGCCGATTTTGGGGTTTATAGCCGATTTCAGGATTTTGGATCGATTTTAGGTTTTCGGCCGAGTTTTTTGGGTTTAGGGACGATTTTAGATTCTTCGGACGATTTTTTGGATGTTGGCCGATTTTGGGTTTTCGGTCGATTTTTGGTTTTTCGGCCAATTTTTTGGGTTTTCGGCCGATTTTAGGGTTTATAGTCGATTTTTGGAATTTTGGCCGATTTTAGGTTTTTCTGCCAATTTTTCGGGTTGCCGGCCGATTTTAGGTTTTATAGTCGATTTTTTGGATTTTGGCCGATTTTAGGTTTTTGGCCGATTTTTTGGTTTTTCGGTCGATTTTTTGTTTTTCGGCTGATTTTTTGGGTTTTCAGCCGATTTTAGGGTTTATAGTCGATTTTTGGAATTTTGCCCGATTTTAGGTTTTTCTGCCAATTTTTCGGGTTGCCGGCCGATTTTAGGGTTTATAGTCGATTTTTTGGATTTTGGCCGATTTTAGGTTTTTGGCCGATTTTTTGGGTTTTCGGTCGATTTTTGGTTTTTCGGCCGATTTTTTGGGTTTTCGGTCGATTTTTGGTTTTTCGGCCGATTTTTTGGGTTTTCAGCCGATTTTAGGGTTTATTGTCGATTTTTGGAATTTTGGCTGATTTTAGGTTTTTCTGTCGATTTTTTGGGTTTTCGGCCGATTTTAGGGTTTATAGTCGATTTTTGGGCTTTTGACCGATTTTAGGTTTTTTCTGCCGATTTTTTGGACTTCGGCCGATTTAGCGTTTATCGTCGATTTTAGGTTTTTCGGCTAATTTTAGGTTTTACGATCAATTAGTAATTTTTAAAAGTTTATAGAGAAGAAGGAATTTCAAATTCTTTGGTTTTAGGTGTCATTTTGAAATTCTCTAAATTTAACTTGAACAAAATACTTCATAAATTTCCATCATTTTGAAAATTCTTCAAATTTCCATCCAAACAATGGAATTCACCTCAAATCATTTGAATTCCCTCAAAATATTACTTTACCTCAAAAAATTCCCTCATCCAAAAGAAATTATGAAGATCATTGTGATCATTATATGAAGATCACTTGTGATATAGTTCTTGAAGAACTAAAGCTTTAATATTATGATCGATTGCTCAAAGAATATGAATTTCCTTAACCACCGTTAATGAAAAATAATTTGTATAGTTCTTGTAGAACTTAAAATTCAATATTAAAGCATTCTTGTAGTATAGCTCAAGAATAATTTTTCATAATCAATTAATGTTTATGAATACTAGAGGTATACTTTTTGAAGAACTACTGATTTAAAGATTCATGAAAGATTGTAAAATTCTGATTTTCTCCAGCGATTCTAAATAGAGATTTGTTGTTGAGTGCTTGAAAAACTAAATTTTTACAACATGATTAAAGTTCATATGATTCATTTGATCTTAGTATAAGTTGGACTAAAATTAAAGGAAATTAACAGAAAAATTATTTATGTCTCGTGAATATGCTTCTGAAGTAGCAACTTTGAGAAAATAATTTTGTGAATACTTTGAAACGTTATTCACATTTGTGATGTGAAAGGTTACATGATATATTTGAGCCTTATTTATGTTGGCACGTTACATTTTGCTATTTTTCTTTGAATACATTAAGTTTTGAGTTTATTTTATGTTGATTTCTTATCAAAAAAAAAAAAGAAAAAAAAGAAAAGGGAACCAATACATTGTTATATCGAGAAGGATATTCGCATAAATGAATATCATATTGAAACAAGAAACAGATGAGATTATGTATCTCTATATATTACGAGACATGTTATCAACTTTTGCCTCTAGTTTGGGGTATACTTATATATATTTGTGCAATTGAAACACATATTCTTGTAAACCAGAAGTTTACAAATCATGTTAAGTTTGTAATTGGCAAGATCAGCTGGGTCATCTCAGATCTATTATGATGCAATTTTTTTTATGGATATGTTTTGAATGACCAGAAGTTCATTCAATTTAATATTTTTTGTGTATTACTAGTTCCCAAAGAAAATTGATAAATTAAGTAAATGAGCATCTTTTATTTTAGAATATAAGAAATGTGATATTTGTAAATCGATACACCAATCATGATCATGTGGACCAATTAGATTTTAATAATTTTAATTTATGCATCAACGAAATGGTCACATGTGTGTTTGTTGTCAACTCGCAACCAGAAGTTTGTGAGATTATTTTATTTACTAATTTGGTTAAGAGCTCATTTAATATTTAATTTTCTAGAAAGTATTTGATAAGTATCGAATGTCAATTGAAATTGATATAGAACATCTTGTAGAATATGATAATACAAGAAAAAAATATAGAATTGACGATCCATTCTCTAGCCGTCTAAAATTAATTACATGATCGATACTTATGAGATCAATACTTCAAGTTCTATTTTATATTTTGGGAACATTTAAATATATATGTTGAGATATTGATTCGCTCAAGCCAATATGTTATTATACAAAAGTCTTCCCCTTAACTTGCAATTAAGTTTAGTTTTATAATCTAATATTTTTCATATAAGCATTTTTGGATGTGTTGGTATGTTCTGATTGCTCCGATACAATACAATACGATGAATTATTAAAGAATATTGGAAAAATATATTTGATATACACCACTTATCACTATGAGAATATCTTATGACATTTCATAACACACTATGTAGTATTCTCACGGTGGGTCAATCCGATACAAATGTTACCCTTAACATTTATATCTATGTGAAGACTTGATAACTCTTTATCTATGATCTGTGAGATGTGACCATCAGTCTACCAACATAATAGCCTTTATGCTTTAATGTTATCCCATTTCACTTTAAAGCTTGACTACGGATGCTTCAAGAATAATGTTCTTATGTTTAATGGATTCTCACGATTAAGTCATACTTAACGTTCCACTTAATGAACTAACTATTCTAGGGTCTTTATTACTTTAACACATAAACATAATAAAGAATGGCCTTTATTTAATAAATGAATTATTCAATACAAGTATCATGCAATCATAAATAATTGGCCTCTAGGGCTTACACCAACAATCTCCCACTAGCACTAGAGCCAATCAGGCATACTCCTAATACCTATGCTCCTAATATGGCCCTCATGCTTCGGCTGAGCAAGAGGTTTTGTAAGTGGGTCAGCAGCATTGTCGAGTGTTGGTACTCTGCATATCTTCACATCTCCTCTATCAATTATTTCTCGAATAAGATGATAGCGCCTGAGTATATGTTTGGACTTTTGGTGAGATCTAGGCTCCTTAGCTTGTGCGATTGCGCCATTGTTATCACAAAACAGATCAATGGGATCCACAATGCTAGGGAATATGCCAAGTTCAGTAATGAACTTCTTTATCCAAACAACTTCCTTTGCTGCATTTGATGCGGCAATGTACTCAGCTTCCGTTGTAGAATCAGCAACTGTATCTTGCTTTGAACTCTTCCAGCTCACAGCGCCACCATTTATGCAAAACACAAAGCCAGACTGCGATCTAAAATCATCCCTATCTGTCTGGAAGCTAGCATCAGTGTAACCAATTACATTTAGCTCTTCTTGACCTCCATATATTAGGAATGAGTCCTTAGTCCTTCTTAAGTACTTAAGGATATTCTTGACAGCTACCCAATTAGCCTCACCAGGATCAGACTGATATCGGCTCGTTGCGCTTAAGGCATATGAAACATCTGGACGAGTACATATCATGGCATACATGATAGATCCTATAGCTGATGCATAAGGAATCTTACTCATGCGATCCCTTTCTTCCTTAGTCGAAGGGGATTGTGTTTTCAAAAGACACAAGCCATGCTGCATAGGAATGAATCCTTTCTTGGAATCATGCATATTAAAGCGTCTCAGCACTTTATCTATGTATGTACTCTGACTTAAGCCAAGCAGTTTCTGAGATCTATCTCTATAGAATCTTATTCCTAATATATAGGCTGCTTCACCCAGATCTTTCATAGAAAAGCAATTCTCTAACCAAGTTTTAACTTGTTGCAATGTAGGGATGTCGTTTCCTATAAGTAATATGTCATCTACATACAATACTAGGAACACGACTATGCTCCCACTAACCTTTTTGTAAACACAAGGTTCATCTTCATTCTTGATGAATCCAAACTGTTTCACAGTTTCATCAAAACGAAGATTCCAACTTCTGAAAGCTTGCTTCAATCCGTAGATTGATCGCTGTAATTTGCATATCTTTTTGGCTTCACCTGGAATGCAAAAACCTTCAGGTTATGTTATGTACACATCCTCAAGGAGACTCCCATTAAGGAAGGCAGTTTTTACATCCATCTGCCAAATTTCATAATCATAGTATGCGGCGATGGCAAGTAAGATCCGAATGGATTTAATCATCGCAACTGGTGAAAAGGTTTCATCATAGTCTACGCCATGAATTTGTTTGAAACCTTTAGCAACCAATCGCGCTTTATAGGTCTGTACCTTTCCATCCATGTTCGTCTTCTTCTTGAAGACCCATTTGCATCCTATGGGCTTGACCCCATCAGGAGCTTCCACCAAGTTCCAAACTTGGTTTGTGTACATGGAATCCATTTCATATTTCATGGCTTCAAGCCACTTCTCAGATTCAGGGCCAGTAATGGCCTCTTGGTAAGTCACAAGCTCATCTTGATCCATGAGTAATACATCACCTTGTTCCGATATGAGATATCCATATCTTTCAGGTTCTTGACGTATCCAGTTGGACCTACGTGGTTCTTGTGTTACATGAGCAGGATTCTCTGTCACTACATCTTGTGCATCCTGCTCTTGTTCCTCCATTGGTGTGTCATTACTTGTGGATCGTGAATTTCTTCAAGATCTACTTTCCTCCCACTGATTCCTTTGGAAACAAAGTCCTTTTCTAGGAATACTCCGGTTCGAGCGACAAACACTTTGCCCTCAGAAGGATTGTAGAAGTGATATCCTTTCGTCTCTTTTGGATATCCCACAAAGAAGCACTTGTCAGATTTAGGTTCAAGTTTAGTAGAAATTTGACGTTTTACATAAACTTCGCAACCCCAAATCTTTAAGTAAGACATATGTGGTTTCTTGCCACTCCATATCTCATATGGTGTCTTTTCGACCGTTTTAGAAGGAACACGGTTAAGTGTATAAGCTGCTGTTAATAGAGCATGTCCCCAAAAGGAGTTTTGAAGATCATCGTGACTCATCATTGACCGTACCATGTCCAAAAGGGTTCGGTTTCTTCTCTCAGATACACCATTCCATTGTGGTGTTCCAGGAGGAGTGAGTTGGGATAGGATCCCACACTCTTTTAGACGGTCATGAAAATCTAGGCTTAAATACTCACCCCCTCGATCTGATCTAAGGGTTTTGATTTTCTTTCCTAGTTGGTTTTGTACTTCATTTTTAAATTCTTTGAACTTTTCAAAGGATTCGGATTTATGCTTCATTAGATACACATATCCATATCTACTGTAGTCATCAGTAAATGTGATGAAGTATTGAAAACCTCCTCTAGCATGTGTGTTCAATGGTCCACATACATCAGTATGTATGAGAGCCAAGAGATCACTTGCCCTTTCACCTTTACCAGTGAATGGGGTCTTTGTCATTTTTCCCAATAAGCAAGATCTGCATGTTTCAAAAGATTCATAATCAAATGAATCCAAGAGCCCATCTTTATGGAGCTTGGAAATGTGTTTCTCATTTATATGGCCTAAACGACAGTGCCAAAGGTATGTAGGATTTAACTCATTAGGTTTAATCCTTTTTGTATCAATGTTATAAATTGGCATTTCAAGATCAAGAATATATAATCCATTACTCATTTGTGTTGTGGCATAAAAGATATCATTTAAATAAATGGAGCAACAATTGTTCTTTATTATAAATGAAAAGCCAAGTTTATCCAAACAAGAAACAAAAATAATATTCCTGCTAATGGCAGGTACATAAAAACAGTTCTCTAACTGTATTATTAAACCAGAAGGTAAAGTCAAATTAAAAACTTCTACAGCTAATGCGGCAACTCTTGCTTCATTTACCACTCGTAGGTCGACTTCTGCTTTAGCCAAATCTCTACTCCTTTGCAGCCCCTGCACATTAGTACAAATGTGAGAACCACATCCGGTATCTAATACCCATGTAGAAGAAGTAGATAAATTAATTTCAATAACAAAGATACCTGCTGAGTTGGAACTCTCTATTCCATTCTTCTTGTCCTCCAGGTATTTTGGGTAGTTCCTCTTCCAATGTCCAGTCTTGTTACAGTGGAAGCACTTACCCTCCTTTGCAATGCCACCAGTAGGCTTCAAAGGCTTAGGGTTAGGTTTGGGTTTGGCAACTTCCCTGCCCTTCCCTTTTTCGCCCTTTCCTTTGTTGCCCTTCTTGTGATTCCCATTGCCGATCATTGGAACTTGATTCGACTTCCCTTTTGATCTCATGTTTTGTTCAGCTTGTCTCAACATGTTTAATAGTTGTGGTAGAGTTTTCTCCATGTCTGACATGGTGAAGTTCAGCACAAACTGATTAAAGCTCTCCGGCAACGATTGCAGGATGAGATCAGTTGCAAGCTCATCACCGAGCGGAAATCCTAATTTTGCCAAGTTCCCCACGTACCCAATCATCTTGAGAACGTGTGGACTTACAGGAGATCCTTCAGCTAGCTTAGCTTGAAAAAGGGCTTTGGAAACCTCAAACCTCTCAATTCTGGCTTGCTCTTGGTAAAGCGTTTTCAAGTGTTCGATCATATCGAACGCATTCATTTCCTCATGTTGCTTCTGAAGCTCTGAGGTCATGGTAGCTAGCATGAGACATTTTGCATCCAAGGCATCATCAACACGCTTCTGATAAGCGTCCCTTTGAGCCTTAGGAGCATTGGCAGCAGGTTCCTCCTCAGGGTCAGGCTGAGGTTCCTCTATAGCATACAGCTTTTTCTCATGCATGAGGATTATCCTCAAGTTACGATGTCAATCGAGAAAATTTGTCCCAGACAATTTCTCTTTGTCAAGAATGCTTCGCATAATACTGTTTGATGTGTTGTTGTTTGTCATGATGATCTACATTATAAGAAAGTGAAGATATAAGTATTAAATAATTTTAAGTCATATTTAATTAGGCCTTTAATTAAACATGCGCCTCCCACTATTTTACTCAAAACAAATGACCCTCGACATTTGATTCGGAAAATCCCGTTGGAAGATTTTCTAGTGGGAATGAGATCCATATTTTACTATGTTCTAAGTCAGCGTTGGACTGATTACACAAAACGTAGTTATTTTAGGTAGGAAACTCCTTTCCAATTGTATCTCATACAACTCTCATATCATTTCCGTTGGGTGAATAACACTTATTCTAATCCATCATATGGATTAACCCAACACTTGCTTCTAAAATCATATAATCATATTATATTTCTTTTAGTTAAGTTAGACTCAATGAATAACAATCGGGTAAACTGGTTACCTCACCGCAACTTATCAATATAGACAATGCACTTTACGTTGGCAAAACCTACATTGATCGATATTGATCTTGAAGGGTGCTATTCTTTGGAAAGCATAAAACTTAATATAGATTCTTTTGAGGGTTTTTATTTAATTAGATCTCACCTCACCACGACTTACATATAATAACGTCACTCCAATCATAACATGCATCAACATACATAATATATTAAAATGACATGGTTATGGCCCCTAGCGAAATTTTGTTCCCTTAAGCCAATGAGAGAACCTATGCTATTCCTAAGAACGATCTATGCTTCTCCAAGTTAGATTTCCATGGTTGTCCTTCCTGTCCTGTTTACTAATCTTATATTACATTACTATAAGAATACTCGCGTTACATGCGAGGGAGTATGAGATGAGAAGAGAATTACATCAAGAGATATAAGAAAGGCACGACACGTAGGCCGTATTTAAAATCCCAAACAAAACAAAATAAAAGGACTAAGGCCATAACCATTCATCATGCAATTCAATAACAATACTTTAATGAGCACAACACTTGTACTCTGTTTCAGGGTACAAACCCTAATTGCATCAACGTTTGACGCTCGGATATGAACCCTAGCCGTTTCTGTTTTCATAACAATATAACACTTACATTGTTATGAACCCTAATACAATGGTCATACATCAAAACGTTTCAGGACTGCTAGTTCTAGATGAACGATCGGATATATGATGCTTCACCATAAACGGTTCCGAAGCTCACGCTCACAATCATCCAAATTAAACGCCAATCACTTAAACATTCGAATGAATGACACGATCAGTGTATCACATACACCGACGCGTCGTATCAGAATTATATATCACATATATATTTTAAAACCGATCAATCAAATTTTATTAATCCTTGTTATTATTATTATTAATACCGATTCAAAACCATATTAATAAAACAGTAATAAGCAACAAACCGATTCATGGTTTCACAAGTGGCTCTGATACCACTGAAGGAAAATCGTAGCATAACAGAGATTAAAACGCAGCGAAAATTAAAATTTTCCTTCGATGGATCCTTGCGAATGGACATGATCAGGGTTTCGGTTATTACCTTTGAAGAACAATTCCTCGATTCTGAATTGATCACAAGCACCGCACGATCGCAGCACCTCTAGCTGGTCCACACGAACAGTTTCCGTTCACCTCTTAGTGCTAGCTGCAAGACGACGGTAGAGGGAGATTAGGGTTTTAGAGAATTTTAGGGTTTCTCTAAAATTAGGATTATGTGTGTAACACCAGACTGAATTGCATAAGGCTCTATTTATAGAGCTTCTTATGTTGTCTTCAGGCCAAAGCGGTTATTGGACTTCGCAAGCCCAATAACCTACTGTTACTAATCGCACCCCACTAATAAGTCATACTTATTTCTCCCGTCATTAACTGTCCTTATGTGTGTGACCCTGTAGGTTCCTATGACGTTGGCAATAATATTAATCTCAATATTATAGACAGTGAGCGGTATCTAGCAACACATCACTGCTACCCAAGTCACAAGAATGTCACGTGATCTGACAAACCTTTCCGTGATAAATATCTTGTGTATAATTACCCTTTTACCCTTATGTCTATATTGAACACAAGGCATAGTATGTCACCCTTGCTAAGTTCAATATTGGGCCCATAGACATATCTCCTGTTATGTAGGAGGGGCAAATTCCATCTAGGTCACTCATGTCCCTCAGCATGATTCGTGGAATACCCATCAACCAACTTTATAGTCATCCTGTTACGGATAACGTTTGAATGGCAACAAGGTAATACACTCCTACATCTAGGGTACATAGTGATTTCAGTTCGAAGGGTGGAATACACCACTTATCACTATGAGAATATCTTATGACATTTCATAACACACTATGTAGTATTCTCACGGTGGGTCAATCCGATACAAATGTTACCCTTAACATTTATATCTATGTGAAGACTTGATAACTCTTTATCTATGATCCGTGAGATGTGACCATCAGTCTACCAACATAATAGCCTTTATGCTTTAATGTTATCTCATTTCACTTTAAAGCTTGACTACGGATGCTTCAAGAATAGTGTTCTTATGTTTAATGGATTCTCACGATTAAGTCATACTTAACATTCCACTTAATGAACTAACTATTCTAGGGACTTTATTACTTTAACACATAAACATAATAAAGAATAGCCTTTATTTAATAAATGAATTATTCAATACAAGTATCATGCAATCATAAATAATTGGCCTCTAGGGCTTACACCAACATAAAAGAATGACTTGTTAAAATTTGTCATATATTATTTTTAATCCAAAGTTTAAACTAAATTTGCTATTGAAAATAGAATGCTTTAATTGAGGGGGAGTTATTGACAAATCAAATGCAAAAGATTGTCATCTTTTTTATCAAAAACTCAAAATCAAAATTAAGGTAAATGTTTGTCATCATCAAAAAGGGGGAGATTATTGAGGACAAAATCCTTATTTGATGTTTTAAAGATAACAAACATGTTAATTAATTTTAATTATGATTATCTTGTTATCTACTAATGTGTTTTGTGAGAAATGTTTCAACGATAATGATATCATCTATCAACGGTAACGTTATGGATGAGGAACTAATGGACAAGCAAAACAATACAAGCATGAGTAGAAACAAAGGTCTTAGCTTAAATGATGAAGTGATTCACAAAGATATTATTCCTTTGCCTCATCAAAAGTGGTAGCATTTTAAGGAAACACTTATGTAAGGAATATGCCAAACATGGCATAAATTGATTCATGGGCCATAAAGCCTTTTTGGACTAAAGTGAATAAAAGCCCCATTGGACAAACAAAGGAAGCTTCATGAATGATTGAAGATTTGAATGAATTCAAATGAAAGCCACATCATACAAGGATGCCTTGGACGAAAATTGGCCACCAAGGTGAAGTTACACATTAAGGCAAGATGTAGCAAGTCTCTTTCTCATCAAGGGAACATAGAGGGGACAAGAATCCAACAACATTTATCCCTTTGTGAACAAAAGACATGAGTCACCAAAACAAGTACAAATGAGCACATGGCTTCTCCCACTTGCATACAGGTTGTCCAACCCTAAATTAGGAAAAGATTCCTTCTTTTAGACATATATGGGTCACGTAAATGCAATGGAAACCATGCAATAAAAGTGAAGTGCAAATTGGCCTAACGGTAATGTTATTGAAGCAACGATAACACACTATTCAGAGCAAATTGACAGCACAACATTGTGACATGTCAAGTTGGATTTGAAATTCAAATCCCTCTCTCATACGCTCCTCCAAAGGTCATATTTGCCTATAAATACAATGGAGCTACATGAAGGAAAGATTAAGAGTTTGCAAAAAGAATCAATCATATACTTAGTTGAAGCAAAAATCAACAAGTCATAAACTCTTCAAAAGCAAAGCAAATCTTCAAAGATATTATTCATAAGTTTGTGAAAAACAAATAGATAAAGCTTGCTATTATCAAATATTGTAACTCTCTCAAGTCTTTCTTTCATGTTAGATTGAGTGTTTGTGAGAAAGTCTTTTCGAGTGAAGAAAAGCAGATTGAATGAAAGTCTTTTCGAGTGAAGAAAAGCAGATTGTGTAAAAGTCTTTTCGAGTGAAGAAAAGCATATTGTATTGATCCAGTTGTGATCAAAGTTTTTGTTGCGAAGCAGAAGGTTCTGATCTAAGCATTTTTAGTGGACAATCTCACAAGGACTATGAGGACTGGACTAGCCCAAGTTGGGTGAACCATGATAACTTCTGTGTATTTTTCTCTTGGACTCTAAAAGCCTTAAAACATACTAAACTAACTAAGTAAGTAATATCAGAGTGCTTTGGGCCTTAAACATTTATTTATTCAGCAACTAACTCAAGAATTATATTGTTCATTTATATCTTGTCTATTTTATTGTTGCTAACTATATTTCTTTTTATATTGTTAATTGTTAACTAACCAATTAAAAGAAATATTGTCTTGAGTTATTTAAACTAACATAAAATAATTTTAAAAAGGGTCACAATTCAAACCCCCCATTTCTTGTGACATTTATTGCTACTTCATAAACCTCAACTCTCGTCAATGTTGGTTTAAACCTTAGAATAATTCTCACTCTCGTGACAAATTATTGAAAACGTATTATTAAAAACTGATTGATAAAAGCACTTGCACGAATCAACTACCGAACCCCTATTAGCTACTAATTACACATCCTAGCAATACTAAACTTAGCTAGACATAATAAAAACTAAAGACATAATAAATAAATAAATAAACGGAAAAAAATAAACATAATAAAAGCACAAATAAATAGGATAAAAATAAATAAAGACAATAAAATAAATAGAAACCTGAATTAAAATGACTTCAAATACAGGCAGCGGAACAACAACAATAAAATTTAACTAAGAGAAAAAACTAAGAACAAAGTCTCGGTCTTAATTCTCTTCTTCAACTATTGCAAGTTGGTGTTCGAGTTTGAATGTAAGAAAGGGGAAACATATATATAGTAGATGGACATTGGAAATTCTCGTGTTTTGCCCGATGTGGGACTAATTGAGGTGTAGCGAGCGCCACACGATCAAAATCAGAATGGATGGCTGGAGATTGAGAACATGGCGAGCGGCATGAAGGGTTGGTTTGAAGGCTGGCCCATTTGCTCTTATGTGGCGGTCGCCATGCTAAAAAGGGGGGGGGGGTGTGGCGAGCAGCATGAAGGGTGTGGCGGGCGCCACACTCCTTGCTGTGTTGTTGGCTGCTTGGCTGCACTTGTGTGGCATTTTTGTCCCTTTTTGTTCCATTTTTCTCTGTTTTGATCAATGTGTCTTTTTAAGCGTGTTCCGGAATAAATAACTGAAAAACATAAAAATATCAAAGTAATACGACAAAAATGTAAAAATAAATAGTAAAAACATAAGCTAAATTAACTAAATAAATAGTACATTTTCTGGTGTATCACCTTCCATAGCTCCATCCTCCTCCTCTTATTTAGATTTCGACCATTGACACTTAAATAAAGCATAATCGCTTTCATGCCTCTCTGCACTGAAATCTCTCCCTTCACTGCCTGCAAATTTCAATTACACATACTTTTTTTTTAATTCACTTCCAATATTTGATCTTTTATGTTAGGTACTACCAAATTTCAGTCCTAGGAGCAAGTTGTTGGTGTTGTTGTTACAAAACCGTCAAATGGGGAGAATTTTAATTTGCAAAACCTAATTATCCTCTCTAATTAATAAAAGAGATGATGTTAAGTTAAAATAAAGCTTAATTAGTAAAATTATCCCTTAAAGACATTTTTGGTTTCAGATTGGTCCCTTAAAGAAAAAAATGTCCAAATAGGTCCCTTACAGGAAAAAAAGTGCGAATAGGTCCCTTAAAGACATCTCCGTTAATCAGTTTGGTCCCTAAAAAGAGGTCTAAATAGGACCAAACTGATTAACGGAGATGTCTTTAAGAGACCTATTCGGACTTTTTTTTCTTTAAGAGACCTATTTGGACATTTTTTTCTTTAAGGGACCAATCTGAAACCAAAAATATCTTTAAGGGACCATTTTACTAATTAAGCCTAAAAAAAAAATAAACAATAAAAAATAAAAGAGATGTTGCAGAAACTATGTAATAGCTGCTTGTGGATTCTTTCTTCAGGCTTCCTTTGTAGCAAGAATTGGCCATGTAAGTGACAATATTTTTTATGGTAATGGTAATGGTAATGGTGCTTCTGTTCTGCGGTGGTGATGCGTTTGCATCGGAGAAGATTAAGAGAACTTTTTATTGATAATTAAAAAAAATTATTTTTACTCATTTAATTTAATTAAGAATCATTTCATAAATAAAATAAAAGAAGCGTTGAAGTAAGATTAATGGGGAGAGAAAGTGGGTGATGGGGCTGACAAGATGGGACAACAAAGGTGAAAGAAAGTGAAAATACATTTTATACAATGTTTGAAGTCTATGATAATCTTATACACTTGTTTAATCCAATGGTTAAAATTGAACAAATTTATTTGAAAATCAGTGGTCCATCATGGACCATTTGGTTAACCAGTCCATGGAAGCATCAGAAATATCCAAGATACAATAATGTTAACCATGTCTTCCCCTCCCTCTTCCTCTACCCCTTCCTCTTCCTCTTCCTCTTCCTCTTCCTCTTCCTCTTCCTCTTCCTCTTCCCATTTGATAGCTGTCATCAGAATCCTTTTCGTATGTGAACATGCTCATTCGAATATTATCTGCTTCAGATTCACGAGGACCGCTTTGTACCTAATAAAGACATACGACATTGAAACAAGTATCGCAAAGATAGAATAATGAACAGAAAGAAAACCTAAAGCAAATCAATATATTAACATCCCTACTAAAAGAAATTAAACTACATACCTGAGAATGTTCGAGGTTAAATTGATTCTGAAGCTGCCATGCAAGATGCTCATCATGGCTAATATCTAGAACATTATCTTTATTAGAAGGATGTTGTTGGGCCTTTCTTTTTTCATATTCTTCCAGAGTAAATACAACTTCATCATCTTCTTGACCCTTGCCCCTATGTCTCCGACCCCTAGAATGTCGATCACGCTGATTTGGTTGATTTAGTTTCTGTAGTAATTTTTGGGCAGCTGCTTGATTTTGCACCGGAATAGATTCCACAACTTTAACAGAAAAAAAAAAGGGTATTAAGAAAATAGATTTCAACATTTAAAGTATTATTAAGAGATATTATAAACTAATTTTTCTACCTTCAAATATAATTTATGATTAATAATAATATGTGATCATTTGAACCATGCAATCAATTCCATTTAGTGGGAAAAGACATTGATAGTTGTTGTTCGTGTATTCTATATTTGGATTGATCATTTTATTGTCCATGACTTCACATTTGTTTGTAGAAGGGTTTTGAATAAGTTATGTCAATTCTAACTTGACATTTATCTATCACAAGGCAAGCAGATACAAAACATGGTAGAGTAGAAGAAACAAATATATCAAATGCAAATGAAACTCATGGTAATTATTTTGGATATATATATAAAGAACATGAATCCCTATTTCAATAAAAAAAAAAAAATGAAACTTGTTCTTTCCGGATTTAATTTTAGATGCAACTTAAGAATATGATAAGTAATAATGGCATCATTTATACAAAAAGAAATAAGCAGACAATATCAGGCAAGGGAATCACCTTCTTTTGGCCTAGTCCCCGAACTACTAGGTTTGTCTTCAGCTCTTTCTGGAAAAAGGAAGAAAAAAAATCAATTCCAGATGCAACTTTCTCTTTACGGATTTAATTTTAAATGCACCTCAAGGGGTTACATCACTAGTCAGTATATATATAATATATGAGTCAGGATCCGTTGACACCAACTAGTTTGACACCAAATGTTACACCTCTCAATAACGTTTTAACCAATATAAATTTTATAAAATCCACCGTTGGATTGAAAGTTTACATCATATAGATCATTTGTGTAAAATTTCAAATAAATCCAAAATCATTTGATATGTTATTGAGATACATCAAAATTAACGGTTTTTGTATTTTTTTAAATGTCGTTAATCTTTATGCGTCTCAATAGCATATCAAATGATTTTGGATTTGTCTGAAATTTTACACAAATGATCTATATGATGTAAACTTTCAATCCAACGGTGGATTTTATAAAATTTATATCGGTTAAAACGTTATTGAGAGGTGTAACATTTGGTGTCAAACTAGTTGGTGTCAACGGATCCTGACTCATAATATATATATATATATATATAAAGAAATAAGCAAAAGAAGATCAAGACAAAGTTATCACCTTTTGGCTTTAACCCTGAACCACTAGGTTTGTCTTCAGCTTTTTCTGGTGGCAATTTTGATTTTAGACTTGCGTCCGAAATATCTTCTTTCAGATTTCGGTCTTGCTGGATACCAGTTGGCCTTGTCTCAGCTCTACCAGCCCCAACCACGGGCTTACTTCTTCTAGAGTTATTATCAGCAAAACCTGCAGAAGTTTACCTTTGTCAACTGTAAGCAAACAATTCATCTGTTCTGAGGATAAAAGATAGTACGTGAGAAATCTCTCCTCCAAGAATTTCTCCTTCACAATAAAATCACTATTCTATTCACAATATTCAATAATGGTCTCTATCCTTGTATATTTATACTAAATTTTCTAATTTCTCTTTATTCCATATCCTAACAGAATTACAAATAATCAATCTTGTATTTGAACGTCAATTTTTATGAACAAAAAAACAGATGCACCAAATAAAAGAAGAACAAATCCCCTTCCTAAACTTCCACATTACCGAACACTCAACTATCACAAATCCTAACTAACTTCTTCCTCCTCCCATACATCCCAACCCCTCCTCTCTTCTTATTTATGGTTATGATTTAATATTGCAATGCTTCCTTAGGTGAAACAACCACAACATCAAACTCAAGGTTTGCAAAGATTGTGGTCCTTACAGGTTGTCTCTGGAAGCAGTGTTTTACAAGTAACTTTAACCTACTGTTGAGAGGGATTTGAAATGGTCCATTGTAATACACCGCTATTCAGGGCAAGCTCCTTGATGGAACTCTAGATCTCAAATAATGAAAATAAGATTGAAATGGAGAAATATGTAATTGTATTGATTGAAACAGTTGAACAATTACACAGTTTATGAAAATGGAGAATGAAAATAACAAAGGTAACAAACTAGTAGAGAGAGAGTCTACCAGCCCCAAAGCACTAAGTGCCCCAAATCACTAAAAGTGATCCATTAATTCTAACTGAAATTCTAGCTAGGTTCTTCCTTGTGCATAACACTCCTTATATAGTGGAGTAAGTCCTCATGCACTCATGCCACCTCATCACACCTTAGTCTTGGATCCAAGCCAAGTTGTTTGCACAATTTACTTAGAATCAAGCCTCTTTGTTGCAGTTGGTAAGAGAACTCTTGCATCGTTGATTTCAAATCACTCATTGCTTCTTCCATTTTGGTTGTGTCGTAACAGTTGTTACTGTTTCGTAGTCCTGCGGCTCAGGCAGCTGTCCACGCTGTGAAATCGCAATCAAAGGATTAACGGAGTTCGGCGGAGGTGGTGGAACCATCGTCGGGTCACAAGCCATTTGTTTCTTCGTCAACAGGGTTGAATCTTCCAACGTGAAGGTGGATCGTGACTCATTCATCTTTTGCTCCTTCTCATTTATTTGCCTCTCAGTTGTTTCTAACCTTTCTGCGATCAAGATCGTTTCAGATTCACGATAAGTTTCTTTGATGCGAATTTCTTCTCGGTCATCAGTGAATGCTTCGATCATAGCCATGGAAAATGTTTTCCAATCTGCATCTGGGTTCTCTTCACACCAATAATAAAACCACATCAGTGCTTGTTTATCCTCCATGCTCATAAAAGCCCATTGAAGCTTATCGCGAGAAGGTACTTCATTCTTCTCGAAGAACCTTTCAGCCACAGCGATCCAGCCAACAGGATCGGTTCCCATGAAATTTGGTAATTGCTTCTTCATAGTCCAAACGTCCTCCATCACTGGCTCCTCGTCGGATCCGGCAGGTCGGACCATTGTTGCGAACCGGAAATTTCGCAACTTATAAAATATTGAAGAAAAGGATTAAAAACAGGAATAATGAAAATAGTGTATTATTATATGAAAATGAAAGATAAATGCAATAGGATGAATATCCTAATGCCAAAAGGTAACAAACTAGTAGAGAGAGAGTCTACTAGCCCCAAAGCACTAAGTGCCCCAAATCACTAAAAGTGATCCCATTAATTCTAACTGAAATTCTAGCTAGGTTCTTCCTTGTGCATAACACTCCTTATATAGTGGAGTAAGTCCTCATGCACTCATGCCACCTCATCACACCTTAGTCTTGGGCCAAAGTCAAGGCCCACTTTCACATTCAAGTCTCTATCAATACCCACCCCTTCAAACAACCTTGTCCTCAAGGTTGAAATTTTGCATCCATCCAACTTGCCTCTATCAAATACAAAGTTGAGCAATCTATGAAAGATGAAGAACATTCTCCAACAAACTTCAGTATCAGCAGCAACTACCATTGGAAAATTGAATTCTATCAAGTATTGTTGCTTCACCAAAAAAGATGAATGCCACGAAATCATGTTGAAAGGATGTACAAAGTTTCTTTCACTGTACCCCCATATAACTGTATTCCACAAAGCAAGGTCGTATGGTTCTACAACAATATGGATACAAGCCCCATGAGAAATGAAGACAATTCTCCAACAAAATTCATAAGCAGCCTTTGACAAAAAACCATTGAATTTTCCCAGATCCCATGCAATTCTCAAAACTGATGAATATAATAACATCATTTTCACTTTGGCTAAGGCATGAGGATCATAGTGCTTACTCACCTTGAGCAGCTCATGATAAATGAAGACCATTCTCCAATAGACTTCAATAGTAGATCTCATACCTTTTGGAAACGACATTAATTTGCTTAAAAACCAAATGGAAATGAGCCTGCAGTTGGACACTCGGTGCACTAGTATGTTGGAAAACGACATGTCATTCTTGACTTTTCCATTGTTGTTCTGACTTTGCTGCTGGGTTAGAGCTTGACCCATTAATCCAATGAGTAACCACTTGCCAATATGCAATGATAGTGTTAAAACATCTAACTTGTGGTCTGTGACATCAAACAAAATTTCCCAAAGCTTTCCTCTATCATAAGCAAAATTCAACCAACTGTATAGTGATGGAAAACTTTTTCCATTTGACCTTACCAATGAGAATAAAAAATTAAAAAGGACTTCCCCACTTGGTACCTCACCAGCATTAGACTTTATCCTTTCTTCTTGAAAACTTTGTTTATCCACAAACCTTTCTCTGGTAGTGATGCCAATACTTTCCTGATAAATGAACATAAGGGCAGTTTCGCCTTCCAACAACATTTCATTGTTTGGGGAGCTTTCAATACCCTTAAAGATAATGAGAGCAACATGATCACCAACTTGAATCATCAAAGAGTTGGATGTACGTTCATATGGTCCCTCCTTAACGATGGGTACAAACTTGCAATTCTCCTTAACAACTGCTACTTGACGTTTTAAAAAATAATCAAGGTTACTAACCTTTGCCCTGAACTTGAATAATAAAGGAATTTCCTCTGCATTTGTTTTCGGTAAATGTTCTCTAGATGAAAACCTTTTTTCCTCATAGTTTGGAATTGAAAAATAATTCTTCTCTATAAGCTTCAAATTCCCATCGCTCTTTCTTATGGCCCAATTTCTATTATTAAATTGAGCTAAGCCCAATAACTCTATTTCAGCCCACATAGTAATTCTAAGTATCTCAAAACACAGATTAAAATTAACTTGGGTCCAGCTCACCTTAACAAAAAAAAAAACTTGGGTCCAGCTCATGAGGTTAAGAGATTTAGAAAGCTCACCAAATGTCCTATTTACCCTTTTCTCTTCCAAAATCTTCGCACCTTCAGCAACGCTACCACGCTCGAGAATGGAATTGTCACTGGAGTACGGTGGTTTCGACAATTTTGATGACGGTTCATCTAGAGTTACTCGTATGCTCCTTCTCTTTTTAACACGGAACTTACCATCTCTCTCTCTTTCGACGGATTTGCTCAAATCCGGTGGTTTGGGTTGTGGTTCTCGTCGTGGGAGAGTTGTCGCGGGTTGATCGAAGTCCATCAAACGTAATTCCGGCGAGAGTGGATCAGGTGGTTTTGGCTTAGGTGGAGTTGCTGCAAGTCGGCCGGAATCCGGCGGATCTGGAACCGGAGGTGCCGCCTCGAACACACTCGTCTTCTCCTTCCTTCTTTGCACCACACTCACTGTTTCGTCAAACATTGCTTCTCCGCCGTTCTTCGTCACCTCTAACACTGATACATCCTCATCGTGATTTTCTTCTATCACATCAACCACATTCATGTGGTTCTTCGCGATCGATGGTGTTAATGTAGTTGTTACTGGAAGTTTCTGATCCGGTTTCTCCGACGAATTCTTCAACAATCCAGAATCTATCTCTTTCACTGCACAGTTAACCTTCTGAATCTCTTCTTTCTGCGGAAATGACTTCTCAATTTCCAGCGATGTCTCCTCCAAGCCAAGTTGTTTGCACAATTTACTTAGAATCAAGCCTCATTGTTGCAGTTGGTAAGAGAACTCTTGCATCGTTGATTTCAAATCACTCATTGCTTCTTCCATTTTGGTTGTCTTACGATCACTGGTTCCTGGGAAGTAGATCCGGTAGGTCGGACCAATTGATGGAACTCTAGATCTCAAATAATGAAAATAAGATTGAAATGGAGAAATATGTAATTGTATTGATTGAAACAGTTGAACAATTACACAGTTTATGAAAATGGAGAATGAAAATAACAAAGGTAACAAACTAGTAGAGAGAGAGTCTACTAGCCCCAAAGCACTAAGTGCCCCAAATCACTAAAAGTGATCCCATTAATTCTAACTGAAATTCTAGCTAGGTTCTTCCTTGTGCATAACACTCCTTATATAGTGGAGTAAGTCCTCATGCACTCATGCCACCTCATCACACCTTAGTCTTGGGCCAAAGTCAAGGCCCACTTTCACATTCAAGTCTCTATCACTCCTAGCCTCTGATATTTTCAAATGTGACCTTAACTTTAGATATACCCACTCCTGTACAACATCTTCCACCTCATATTCTTGTTTTCTTCCGTTCACGTCTGAATCTGGGCTCTCCAGATTCTACCTTAATTGCCTAAAAGTTTCATCCCTCTCAAGCAACTCCATTGATTCCAAAATTACATCACAACTAAATGAGGAGTAGAAACTCCTCGTTTAATTTAATGGAAGCTAATAACTAGTAAGGATTTCCAACTTTACGACCACCAGTAACTACAAACCTTTTTCTCTACAACCATCTCCCAAGGCAGATTGGGCATCGGCTTTCTTAAGTAGTGAAACCAACTCAAACTCCCTCCATTCATATAGAGTAGTCGGAGTTTTAGTTCAAGTATGGTGTTGTAATTCAATACTTTTCTGCTTCGGCAAGCAATCCCCTTGGATCACTCCAATTAAAGCTTAGAAGTTCAACCCACCGATGTTCCTAAAAGAGAACTCATTCCCCAAGATCCATCTGCATTTGTGGTTCTGCGCTGTTCTACCTAAAATTGAGTACATTGATTCAGATTCTTGGGTGAAACTTTAATCATTGATTTCATTTGTTCAAACATATTTGCCATTTCATCCCTCCCCTCCTTCATAACCTAACCCCCATGAAGCTTTTACGAAAGCTAATCAATATAGCCATACAAATAATCTTTAATTTCCCATATGTTTACAATGAGAAATAGATAGTAAACTTATTCTATAGAGATTGCCGCATAAGCTTATTAGTGACGTGGCATAATTAGTGTTACATGGCAACATGTAAATCTGATGTCAACACAATGGTTTGGGGGGCTTTTTTAATATATTATAAATAGAAATAGATTTCCCATATGTTCAATATAATCCTGAAATCATTATCTCCCAGGATTCAACTCTTTTTCTAGACCCCATCTTTGTTTCTTGGCATTGGAACCAAAAAATTATGTAACAAAAAATAGAAGCACAAAATAAAAAAGAACAAGTAACGTGTATGGCATATTACTAAAACACTTATTCCATAACAGCGTACCAAAAATACAATTCCAAGATGCCAGAGAGTGACATCTCGATTCTCAACTTGAAAGACTTGAAAAATAATCGATGCCCCTCTACACCTTAGTCCCCTTCCAATAATGCTTGTCATTACCCAAGACCCACACCTATAAAAAATCGTACTAAAAACTAGAATGATATTTTTTATGTTTTTTAAAATATTGCAGGTCTATGTAGTCTACTCCATCATGTAGTGCTCACAAACCATGTAGTCTATAGGGAACTGGCCTTAATAGGAGAGAGTTAAAAGTAACGATAATCAACATAACATATAATCATGAATTCAAGTATGCCCGCATTTATCGATAGTGGACAACAATCACTAAACGAAAACACCGTGTATGTTTAAAGGAGCAATGCATGCACTAGCAAGGAAAAAAATAAAATAAAGACAAAAGATATGTTTCTCTTTGACCTGATGAAGGTCCAACCTGCAGCTTCACAAATGCAGGAGGACCACCTGTATCACGATCCTCTAGCTGTTTTAAAGACGACCGAGAGAATCCTGCATATTTTTGGTTCATTTGCCATTCTTCATATAGTGATTGAACAACACCTCCTAATACAGTCAATGCTTTAGGATTTAAGCAAGCAATACCACTATGTACAGGAACTTTATTTTCCAAACGAATCTGTCCAATGAAAACACAACAATACTATCATAAATGGTAAAAGTGGTTTCAGAATTAAACATAAAAATACAGATTCACATTATTAAACTCATAACAGATGAGACAAAGCTACTCTATTCATATAACTGAGATCTCAAACTAATTATCAATTAAATTAACTAAATATTGTTATATACAAATGTCGTGTCAGCGTGTAACCTTAACAGAAAACAAGGTCAGCAACCAAGACAAATATATGCATCAAATCAAAGCAAACCATGCCATCAAAATCTGCATGGCAATATTCATGGTTTTAAATTGTGGTCACAGTTGCAGTTACATGTCAAACCTTTATATTACAACAAAATGCGGCCAATGCAGTCAAAATTGTGGTTGTGATGGACGACCAGAATGTAGAAGCATATTGTAATCATTTTAACTCTCTAAAAAGTTAATCATAGAACAGCTAATGATAAAGAGAAAGAAACTATGATATAGATGTGCCATCTGTCATAGACTTGCAGCCATGAGAGAACTCACACAGTTTCAAAAAAGATATGTAATCGCAAGTGTGGCTGCAATGACAAAGTTTTTTATGTCACTGCAACCACAAACAAGTGTGGTTGCATCAGCCGTATTTGACTGTAATTCTTTGACAATATCAAGAATCACACCACGACTGCGGACGAAATCTAAAAGCTTACATCTGCTTGGTTTGCATAAACATGTGTACCGGACAAAACAGCACAAAACAGAGTTTTAAGGTATTGAACAACTTTTTGTCTTAAACGATCTTTGGTGGACAAAAAGTTATTTTGCTATTTTAGACAACTTGCACTTGGCACAAGTGAGAGACAAATTTTTCAATTTTTATCCAGTCTCTTGCCCCCCCAATTTATCCCGTCCCATAAACAATTTTAAAATCAAACAGTTTTAGGAGATCAAATGCACTCTAATGGATGCGCATGCAATCACAGAAAAATAAACATGACATGTTACCTTAGTACCAGGAACTAGAATGTCAGGTATAAATGGAATGTGGGAATATTCTATGGCAGTTATCTCGGAGTGACCATCGGTGAGACATAATCTGAGAAGTCTCCGACCACTTGAACTTCTTGAAATGTTATCCATTTTGCTCATAGATATGTCTCTCACCGAAGATACCTGTTGAAAACAATAAATTTTCTCTTTAACAAGAGCATGTATGTTTGAATCGACTTATTTGAATTTATCTAATAAGCGAGACTATTCGGCAAAACTTATGAAAACAACTTGTGACACTTTCATAAGTTGATCAATATGGTTTATGAAAACAACTTATATGTTTGAATTGACTTATTTGAATTTATCTACGAAACCAGACAGTTTGGCAAAACTTATGAAAACAACTTATGACACTTTCGTAAGTTGATCAATATGGTTTATGAAAAACAACTTATAGCTTATATGTTTGAATTGACTTATTTGAATTTATCTACTACGCCAGACAGTTTGGCAAAACTCATGAAAACAACTTATAGCTTATAGGTTTGAATTGACTTATTTGAATTTATCAACTAACTCTTTGGTAAAACTTATGAAAACAAGTTATAGCTTATACGAAAAACAACTTAACTTTGATGCATAAACAGTTATGAATGAATTTACCTGAAGGACTTTGGGTCCATGAAGAAAAGAAGAAGGATTATTACGAAGAAGAGATGGTTCGGGTAAGGATTTGGCTCCGATGGATCTGAGATCAGAGTTGAGGAGTTCGGATTCAACAGACTCTAACAACTTGGAACGGTCATCGGCTAATGCGGTTTGAATAACGATTATTGCCTTTAAATCGTCGGTTTCTTCCAAATACCAACCCTTACTTTTTAGGGTTTCTATTACCATTGTTGTTGATTCTGAACTTCCTTGCATTTTCACACTTTCAAATTCATATTCAAATTTCTGAGCTTCTCTCAGCTGTTGTTTGTAGTATATTTGGGTTAGTCTTTTCGGCTCAAATGTTGTTTAGGTCACTACACTTTAATTGCATTTTTTTTTTGTCATGGGATGGGAACTCACCAATGAATAACTAGCAAATTTCAATTTATAACATGGATTAGATCAGTAGTGATTGACGTTGAATTTGTTAGGAAAAACTACGGTTCGATTCCCGCAGTTTTATAAAATAAAAGAATTTATAAAAGAGTTGGAAAGACATCAACCTGGCCCAATTAAATCACACAAATGTAGTGTTTATGTTATAGTATCATATTACGAACATACCACACAAGGGTGGCTTTGTTATAAGGGCATGTTTCCGGCGTGGTTTTGACATGGGTTTGGATCCGGCGAGGTCCATTCTTGTTGTGTTTATGTCTCGCGTGGTATGTTCGTCGCTGAGAGAGGTAAAGTGGTGGTCCTATGTGGCAGTGGAGCTGGGTGTCACTCTAGGGCTGGGTCTGACACTGCCACCCTTGTGGGGGTGGTCGGTGGCCACTATTTAGAAGGTGTGGTTCTACGGTGGTGGTTGTTTGATTTTGGAGGTGGATGTGTTTGTAGACTCGACGGACATTTGGTGGTGATATTCATAACACAGCTTTCTGTGGTGATGTATGGTTGATGCCGAATGTGATTGGTTCTCTACGATACTTGTTTATCAGACTGTTTTCAAATCTGTTGAGATTTGCACGACTCTTTTTGAGTCTCTGATAGTTCCCAAATCTGATGAGATTTGCAGATTTCTTTGTATCTGGTTGACTTCTATCACGTCAGTGTTGACTGTTTTTACTTTGGTCGTGTTTGGTGCTTTGTTGCAGTTGTTTCGGCATTGCCGCCTCATGGCGGTACCTCTTTCGTGGTTTGGAGTGTAGGGGGTACTGCGCGCCGAGACTTATCTGCCTATGTTTTCATTCTACCGTTGCCCTGTTTGTTCGATTTTGATAGGTCAATCACTTTTGATTCGAGATGGCGAGTTAGTGTTTACGGACTATGGGCAATTTTTTGGCCGGGGTTGATGTCTTCTCTGGTGGTCTGGAAGCTGATGGGACTTTTTAAGAATGTGATTAGAAGTTGACCTCTTTTAGGTGATATTTGTTTTGGTATTGATCTTGGGTGCTCCGCTTACGTACGACGTCTTGATATTGTAGTAATTCTTTATTTACCGATCTTTGTTCGCCTTATGAGAGACCTAATATTAATAAGGGTCTTGCTAACGAGTGCCCCCGGGGCACTCTTTAAGCATTCCATTTAAAAAAACTTTTTATTCAAAAAGTTAAACACTACAATTTCCAATGTGTTGACTTTACGCATTCTGATAAAAATTCTATAAAAAGCTTACTATTTAAGGGTTTAAAGAGTGCCCCGGGAGCACTATTTAGCATTTGCCTATTAATAATATATTTCTGGTTAAAAAAAATGAATTCTTGTAGTATAAACATGATACGGTAGTCTTAGAGGTATCCCTAGTGAAGTACTACTAGTACTAGTAGTATTTTTTTTTTTCTTTTCTTTTTGAGAAAAATAGTACTCCCTCCGGTCCTAAATATAAGAGGGAAACTATTTTCTGAATTTATTGAGAATCTAATGTATTTGGCCTACCACAATGAATATAAAAAGTAGTTTTCCTCTACTGGAGGGAGTATTTGGTTTTTGTTGCCTGTAAAAGAGAAAACATTAGGATTTTCTATGGGAGAAAGAACGAAAACGTAATAGTGCAGTTATTGAAATCAGTCAGACTTGATATATGTGAAGTCATTAAAAGAACCACACCCATAATTGTATAATCTCAAGAATCAAGACATAAATAAAAGGAGATTCGTCGTCTTTTGAAGATGGATTGGAATGTTAAAATTTTACATGAGTATCGTGAGGCAAACAAATGTGCGGATGCTTTAGCAAATATAGGATGCAATCTTGACCATGAAGTGATATTTTACGAAGCTTGTCCAATGGAGATTGGATATATTTTGTTAGCTGATCAATTAGGGATTTCTACACCTAGATTGATTGTTGCTTAGTTTTTTTTTTCTCTTTTTTGGGCTTTCGCCCTCTTTTGTATCAAAAAAAAAAAAAGGAAAATGCTCAAGGGTACGACATATTTTATCGTAACAATCGCACGACCACATACTATATGTATTAATTAACATTGGAGAATGAGTGAATAGTTTAATTGTGGCTATACCTCCAATGACATACTTAAAAAAAAATTACATTGGCACTTTTTTATGATGTATAGTTTTATATATTTTGGTTAAATTAATAAGTAACTAAAAGTTTGAATCGATGAACTCTCGATTGATTCAGTTTTTGGTGTTTTTTAAAAATGAAGTCGAACTAAACTAATCGGTTTGGTTCGAATACTTTAGTCGGTTTGTGTTCTGATCCGATCTTAAGTCCACACTGCCGAGAAATTGTCCGCTTTAGGGTTAACTCGTCACAATTTTTTCATTTGGAGAAAATGCGCCTCAGTGGCTTGAAAGGTGTGAGTGTTGTATATATATAAACTACTGTTAGCCTCGATTACCAAGCGATGTGATACTATTTTGGAGTATCCAGAATAGTTTGTGATATTTTCGAAGTGCCATGCTTTTTTACTTAATATTAGCGTAGGCATAGTATATTTTTCTTTATTTTTTTTAAGAAAGAGGAATCCGGGACCATATCAACAATTTCGTGGGCTTGGACTTCTTCTGTTGACATAAAAAAATGGACCTTCTATTTCGAATCTTTTTTTTTTTTTTAAGATACGTTTCATGACCCATTTCAAAATCGAAAAAGACCGCCCAGATTACCAAAGCAACGGCCAAGTAATAGGAGATCTAGTTGAAGAATCGGTCATTCTTCCATAGGCGCTTTAGAGATTCCATTAAAAAAAGACGTCTTTCCTGAGCATTTTCTCTATAAATAAACGGAAACTGGCAAAAGTCATTTTTGCCAGTTTCACCAAATCTTTTTTCAAGACTTCACTGCTATTATTTTTTATCCAATATATTTCCTGCTATAATTTTTTCAATCACGCATAAACATTTGCCCATTTGGATTGACTTATTTTTGAGCTTATGCAAAACAGTTTATGTAAATAAATAAGTTTTTATACATTATTATAAACTTTTCAAAGTAGTTTATGAAAAAACAGCTTATAAAAATATAATTTTTGTTAGTGAAAACCTATAAATTAACGTAAAGTTTTATTTATTTACATAAGCAATGTTTATATGCTTAAAAATAAGCCGAATCCAAATCGACCCTAATGTAATCAATCTTCACCATACAGAAAAAACAATGGTTGTTTCAATTCAAACAAATCTCACAGAATACAATCCATAAGTTTGCAAATAAATTAATATTAAAAATATTAGATGACATTAAACCACCAGATGATTAACTAGATTCTAACATAAAAAAAAAATAGTGATTAAGTAATCAAGGCTTGCAAGCAAGTGAGGCAAATTAAGTGTCATCGTGCAACATAGACGAACAATCAGTCGTGCTATAGCACTGTTGTAAATAAAATCGTTCCTATCATTATGTACCAAAAAAAAAAGAAAAATCGTTCCTGTCGTCAAATGACCCAACTCAACAATAATTCCCAACTACTAATGGTAGCAAACCAATAATTTTGATAGTTTGTAAATTTGTAACAGAAGAGCACAAATTTTATGATTAGTGTTGTTAGTTGATACTTGAAGGAGTAGCAACTATAACAATAATAAATCTATAAGAACTTCACTTGAATATAAGGAGGTGTATTGAATTGTGATTTCATGGGATATTAAAAGATTTTTTTATGACAAAAAAATTTTGAGGTATTTAATCAAGACTTTTACAAAAGTTAAATAAATCTCGTGGTATTCAATTAAGACAAACATGATTTTTTTTCAGGGCAACAAAATTCGTTGATATTCAATTGAGATTTGTTACTATTTTTAAAATGTCTAATGGTATTCAAAAGTCTACCGATTTTGATGAATTTTTCTTTGGAATGAATTTTGAGAAACGTTTTAGTTGAAAATATACTTGATAGACTTTTTCAACAATCACACCAAAAGCCGAGACTTTTTTGAACTGGGAAATGCTTTATGTCGCGAAAAATGTTTCACGACAAACTCACGAAGGATGAAATAGCGAGTTTTATTTAATGCATTTATGTAGTAAGCTGAAGGCACTTTGCAGTACATGTGGCCTATACGATAGTCTATTCCATTATATATCTTTTACTAGTAAAAGGAAGGTTGAGTTGCTCATAAACAAGCATTGTGATGATGTGGCACCTCTAAGAAAACTCCAATTATTTGATAAAAAAAAAAACTCCACTTATAAATATTTAATTTAATTAAATTTTTCATAAGAATGAATTGCACAAAACATGTTTTTATATTATTTATAATTTTCCACTATCATAATCATACCATTAAGTATTTTCCACCATTACATTTCCTTAACCTTAGAGCTTCTTGCAAATGTAACCAACATAGAGTAATAAAAGAAATATTGCTTATTTTTCAGTTTCACTCTAACCTTTATAACCACCACTTATCACATTTTTTTTCATATTTGTTCTATACATTTGACACTTGCAATGGTACTCATGAGATCATATACATCTTCAAGTTGTACACTATGTCTACTATTGATAGCAATCTCAGCAAGATATGTAGACATTTTTTCAATATACCTTTGTTCATTTGTCTTTTATAGTAAACTTAATTATTGTACATTCTTTTGTTCTTTTGTTACTTTTATATTCATTTATTCTTTAATGTCATGAAGGGAAAACATGATTGATTGCTCATGTTCGGAATGTTCAGAAGATTTGAAGGAGAACTTAGGTGAGTTTTGTCAATCCTTTGAATAATTTTCTAACTTATCAGCTACACTCAAAACAATGTCAACAAGTAAGTAGATCACTTTTTTACCAACTTTTTATCTATTGTGTTTTTAAGTTTACATATTTGTTGTTTTTATATATGAACACATAGATGAAGACATATGGTTTTATGGACAACCTCACCATTAACACTAATATTCATTGCAATTAATTATTGTACATTATTTTGTTCTTTTGTTACTTTTATATTCATTTATTCTTTAATGTCATGAAGAGAAAACATGATTGATTGTTCATGTTCGAAATGTGAGGAAGATTTGAAGGAGAACTTAGGTGAGTTTTGTCAATCCCTTGAATAATTTTCTAACTTATCAGCTACACTCAAAACAATGTCAACAAGTAAGTAGATCACCTTTTACCAACTTTTTATCTATTGTGTTTTTATGTTTACATATTTGTTGTTTTTATATATGAACACATAGACGAAGACATATGGTTTTATGGACAACCTCCCCATTAACACTAATATTCATTGCAATTTCATGTTTTTCAATCGTTACCAGTGTTATGAAGAATGATATGTTGCTGATTGGAAAATGGTGTATGTATTGGTGCAAGTCAAGTATAATTTTTAATTTAGTTTTATATGTATAGTCCCATTCAATTTTTTTTTACATAATTGTTATATATTATTACTGTAATTTTTATTAAATATATGACTAATCTTTACTTTTTTTTATTCATTGCTAGCAACATCTCTATTTAATTTTAGGTACAAGTAAAATTCTAAACACGGAACTCAAGAGTCGTCCCCAAGAATTTTGATTATGTTAAAGCAAGCATAACCAAATTTATCCATCACTCATTCCACGAATTAGTTAATCAACACTCCTTTTTCTATTTAATTTCATTTATAGAATAACAAATTTAGTCAAAAAAATATTTTTATTTATTTATTTATAAAAATAATAAAAGGTTGAAATTGATGAAAGGTCAATGAAAAGTCGTAAGTTACAAACTATTTATATTTTATTAAAATATCAATTGTTTACATTTTTTATTAATATAGTATAGGAAAAAAGTAGTTGAAAAATTGCACAAGTGAAAAAAAAATGATAAAAAAAAAATATAGAATAAATTTTAATAATAAATAAAGCTCAGCTCAACAAAGTCAATATATCAGCACAAGACAAGCATGACTACCTCTAACATACAAAAGTAAAAAAACAACGGTAAGAAAAAAAAAGTAAGAAAGCAAAGCAAGTTGCGACTATACTTCCATGATGCATAAAAAGAAAATTAAGTTCTCATACTATTACACTATTATAATAAAATATAATGCACCTCTTCAAACTTATGAATATTAACAGATATTCACTAAAAATTATATTAATTGTCCTTAATATAAACAAATCTACTATGTAGGTTAATATTAAACAAAATCTTTTTTTTTAAATAACCTTGTTATTTTTAATATAGATTTATACTAGATATAAACATGTTACTATATTTAAAATATTAACAATCATTTAATTATATATGATTATACTTATCATAATTATTATTTTTATTGATAAAAAATATTTTAAATGTGTGTTTTAATCAAACCCATAAAATGAAAGAAAATAGCAAATCCTCTATAAAAAAGAGTACTGCATTCTAATAAGCATTACTAAATTAAATTGAAAATCCAAATAAAAATTATTAAATAAAAAAATTAAAAGCAAAATGAGCGGAGAAAAACCTCATGGAAAAAAAAAACCAAACAATAGACCAAAAAAATCGAGACTAATAAAATCGGGATAAAATTTCACCAAGTGAATAATTGATAAGAAACTTCAAGAGAACGAGAGGGAGGTAAGTAGATAAGTTATTTGACATCTTAAATTATATAGAAGGGAGTAAACAGTAATGTTGCTATTTGATAGGTAATTTTCATAACACGAGATCACGTGATAAAAAATGTCAAAACCACCACACTTCTTAGTTCAACATTACTCATGAACAATATTTTCACCAAGTATAAGTATGTATGACCTCTAACTCTTATTGAAAATAAATAAATAAGGAATACATTAAAAATAAAAAAGTAAAGTGATTTGTGACTAAAATTGTAACTCATATAATGAAAACTAAGATTTTATACGATGACACAATTAAAATAAAATATGATGCATCATTTCAATAAAAATTATTTTAATTTTGAACAACTTTTTTGTTTTTTACACATATATAATATTGAATATAACCATATCGTAAAAAGTATTTAACAATGTATTTTAATCGAATGTGTGATTATACTTATCACAATTATTATTTTTAATTATGTATTTTAATCGAACCCGTGCAACGCACGGGTTTACCCCTAATTTATATAATCTGGGAAACAGTTGATTACATGTTACCTAGTTTTCTTCTTTTTATTTTTTACCAAAAAACAATACTATTTATTTATTTAAATTAAGGTTAAATATATTTTTCTCACTTGTCCCACTAAAATTAGCAAAGTTTAGTTTTTGTAGTTATAAAAAAATCACATATTTTCATTCTAAAAAAAAGTATGTTTTTTTATGTTCCAGATGATCAATTTATGTTTATTTTAAGGGTTAAATATATTTTTAGTCCCTACATTTTGTCATATAGTTAAGAATAGTTCATATATTTTTTTTATGGTGAAAAAAAATGCTACGTTTTTTCCGTTATCAAAATTGGTCCTTGCCATTAATTTTTTTTAACAGAATGCTTATGTGGCGTAGTTAGCCAATAACGTTATGACACATGTCTTCTTCCACCATAATTATTGTTAATTTTTCTTAACAGAATGCTTACGTGGCGTACCATAGAAGGAAAAACGAGTTGGTGGAGGAAGAGAGATGGGGAAACATTTGGTGTGAAACAGTGCACAATAATTATGGTGGAAGAAGACACGTGTCATAACGTTATTGGCTAGCTACGCCACATAAGCATTATGTTAAAAAAAAATTAACGGCATGGACCAATTTTGATAACAAAAAAAAATGTAGGATTTTTTTTCACCACAAAAAAAAAATGTAGGAACTATTCTTAACTACAGGACAAAATGTAGGGACTAAAAACATTTTTAACCCTTATTTTAATGTCTATATTATGATCATTTTATGTTCAAGATGTATCTATATATTATGTTAAACCTAGATAAGTTTATATTATGTTGAAAAAATGTCAATTTTGTCCACTAGGAAATAAAAACAAACAGAAAATTTTTTGGGATGGAAACATTTGATTTTTATAGGAACGAACATTCGCTACATATCTTAAGTTAGACTAAAAATTCTAACTATTTGACTATTTGGCAAAAAGAATTTAAGGATACTTAAAATAGTACTTAAGTTTTTGAATAAATAATCTTCGACTTTTAAATGATAAAATATACAATTTTCAATATAAAATTACTATTATTATACACTAACAAATGTTTTAAGTACACATGTTAAATTTTCTCATTATTTATATCTATCATCGTCACTTCACAAAAGCAACAAGGATTTGCAATCCGCTTGGTTTTATTTATTTTTTAAAAATTGATCTATTATAGTGTGAGAGTATAATACTATGAGTGAAGAGAATTTACCTAAAAATATGGAAACGCGTATTTAAGATGTTCGCACTATATAGCAGTGCTCTTTTGAACTCTCCAAAACTTTTTATTTTCATCATCACTGTATCAATTTTTTTTTCCATACTTGATAGACTTTTTCAACAATCTCACCAAAAGCCGAGACTTTTTTGAACTCTCCAAAACTTTTTATTTTCAACATCACTATATCATTTTTTTTTCATTGCACTGTATCAAATTTCTTCTTCTTCTTTATTACTTTCGCAGTTCATCATCGTTGCACCCCTTCTTCTTTTCTTTGTTCACTTTTTCAAGAATCTCACCAAAAAACATGAGACTTTTTCAAACTCTCTAAGATTTTTTACTTTCATCATCATCATTATACCAGTTCTTCTTCTTCTTTACCTATCAAATATGTTTTTTTGTAAAAAATATATTTTAACAAATTCTACATCTTTTTTACAAACTTTTGATTCATTACAACTTTTTTCCAGCAATTTTTTTTTTCCTTACATTCATCTACCTCTGTTTCCCATCAATGGTGATAGTGGTTTTTATTTGTGATTGGAAACATAAAAATATAAGGGTTTTTTTTTTTTTTCTATTTGAATATTTGGATTTCCAAAAAAATATAATTTCTTTTATTAAAATTTATTGATTCTTTTAAATTTTTCCTAACATACAAAAGTTTCCTAATATATAAAGTCTTTTGAAAAAAATATCTCAAAATCCATTCAAATCATGTGTTAAAAATCTTGATTGTAAAAAAAGTCTTGTAAAAAAGTCTTTAAAATCTCACAAAACCAATATTAGGGGGGTGTATTGGATTGGGATTTCATGAGACAATTTTGGCAAAAAAAGTCTTGATGATTTTATGAGATTTTGTTGGACTATATTGATTTTGTGAGATTTTAAAGACTTTTTTACAGAGACTTTTTTACAATCAAGATTTTTAACACATGATTTGAATGGATTTTGAGAGATTTTTTTCAAAAAACTTTTTACAATCAAGATTTCATAATACTTTATATATTAAGAAACTTTTGTATATTAGGCAAATTTTAAAAGAATCAATAAATTTTAATAAAAAAAATTATATTTTTTTGGGAATCCAAATTTTTAAACAAAAAAAAAGCCTTACATTTTTTTCACGTATATGTTTCTAATCACAAATAAAAACCATTATCACCATTGATGGGAAAAGAAGCAGATGAAGGTAACGAAAAAAAATTTGCCGTAAAAAGTTGTATTGAATCAAAAGTTTGTAAAAAAGATGTAGAATTTGTTAAAATATTTTTTTGCAAAAAAACATATTTGATAGAAGAAGAAGAAGAAGAAGAAGAAGAACTGATATAATGATGATGAAAGTAAAAAATCTTGGAGAGTTTGAAAAAGTCTCAAGTCTTTTGGTGAGATTCTTGAACAAGTGAACAAAGAAAAGAAGAAGGAGTGCAGTGATGATGAACTATGAAAAAATAAAGAAAAAAAAATTGATACAGTGATGATGAAAATAAAAAGTTTTGGAGATTTCAAAAAAGTCTCAAGGCTTTTGGTGAGATTGTTGAAAAAGTCTATCAAGTGTATTTTCAACTAAAAAGTCTCTCAAAATCCATTCCATAGAAGAATCCATCAAAATCGGTAGACTTTTGAATACCAGTAGACATTTTAAAAGTAGTACCAAATCTCAATTGAATACCAACGGATTTTATTGCCCTGAAAAAAAAATCATGTTTGTCTTAATTGAATACCACAAGATTTATTTAACTTTTATAAAAGTCTTGATTGAATACCTCAAGATTTTTTTGTCATAAAAAAGTCTTTTAAAATCCCATGAAATCTCAATCCAATACACCCTCCTCCAACAAAATCTCAAGAAATCATCAAGACTATTTTTGCCAAAATTGTCTCATAAAATCTCAATCCAATACATCCCCCAAGTGTTTTTGTGGAATTAAAGTTTTAAGAAAGTTTAAGAGAGCACACACATGCAAAGGAACTTCACTTGTATCATAGAAGAAGAGTAGTAGACAAAAATTCTAGTAATGAAAAACGAAGAAGAGTATCAGAAAGTAAAACAGAACACACATTTGAACCATCCAAGTGAAGAAACATATCATTATTTCATGGGATTTGCAATTAAAGAGAAGAATACAAAAAGGGAAAGAGTTGAAACAAACAGGGCGCACTATTTGATGACAAAATGAGAAATATGAATCCACATTAAAGTGACCTATTGCAGAGAAAAAATGAATGAGAAATATGAATCCACATTAAAGTGGCCTATTGCATAGAGCAAATGAAGAGGCAAAACTTGGAAAAATGTGAAAAAAGGGACGTCAAAGGGATTGAATGTTTGAGCAGAGAATTCGGCAAAAGTTGTTAGACATATCTGCTACCAATTCTTATATATAAAATTATCATAACTTGATTGAAACTATGAAATCAATCCCTCAAACTATTCAAACTAGTAGTAGAACAAACAAACAGTCATACCTGCAATTTGTAGCTTCATCGACGCATAAAGGTAATCAAAATAGTTCAAATAACACAAGCAACAAAAGTTAAACAACCAAATGCATTGTTTGAAATCCATTTCAGAGAGCAAGTGCTTAAGCTATCTCTAACCACATATCAACCAAACATAACTAGAACAACATTATCATCATCAAAATAGAACAATGAGCAACGAAGCCTGAAGATAATCAAAATAGTTCAAATAACACAAGCAACAAAAGTTAAACAACCAAATGCATTGTTTGAAATCCATTTCAGAGAGCAAGTGCTTAAGCTATCTCTAACCACATATCAACAAAACATAACTAGAACAATATTATCATCATCAAAATAGAACAATGAGCAAATTATCTAAACAGAACAAGTGGTTAAGCTATATTTCTAACCATATATCCAACCAAACATAACTAGAACAATATTATCATCATCAAAACATAACAATGAGCAAACTATCTAAACTATTTGTAGTTAATAGTCAATAACCAAGCATACCATAGATGTTAACCCCCAAAAAAATGACCATAGAGGCTCAAAACTATACAAAAATTCTAGTAATGAAAAAACAAAGAAGAGTATCAGAAAGTAAAACAGAGCAAAGAATTGAAACAGCCCACACTATTTGATGACAAAAATGGGAAATATGAATCCACATTGAAGTGGCCTATTGAAGAGAGAAAATGAAGCCGCAGTTTCGGAAAAAAGGGAATTATTTTATTTTAACTTGATTGAAACTATGCAATCAATCCTTCAAACTAGTAGTAGACCAAATAAACAGTCATATATGCTATGCTAACATTTCTTAGATCACATTCTAAACAGAAACCTTCACATTGAAACTATACAATGAAACCTTCACATTTCTAAAACAATAGTATTATCATCATCATCATCATCAAAACAGAACAATGAGCAAAATATCTAAACAGAACAAGTGCTTAAGCTATATTTCTAACCACATATCCAACCAAACATAACTAGAACAATATTATCATCAGCAAAACAGAACAATGAGCAAAATATCTAAACAGAAAAAGTGCTTAAGTTCATATAGTTAATAGTCAATAACCAAACATACCATAGATGTTAACCCCCCAAAAAATGACCATAGAGGCTCAAAACTATCCAAAACAAGCAACTGATAACCACCAAAAATATACCTAATCAGTTGTAAAATCCAAATAGCCTCAAAATTATCCAAAACAAGTCATAGATTAACTAAAAAAACTATACATAAGATAGATAGATAATCCTAATGGATTGATTTCTTGAGTTCCTCCAATATTTCCCTAGAAAGCTCTTTCACAAACTGCGCCAGATTCATTAAAACCTCCAATTCGGTGACATGAAGGCGCCTCCATTGGCGCTCCATTTCAGCCCTACTGCTTTCAGCAATCATTTCCAATCCCTGTTTCACAGCATCCTTGTTCAAAGCAGACAAACCCATATCAACACCAAAACGACAAATTTCTTTCAAAATGACATTATTATCAGAAACACTTTCCACATTTCTAGAAGAAGAACCAATGTGCTTAACTTTAACATTAACATCTTTCTTTGGACTTTTCACATCAACAGCTTTTCCATTTTCTTCTCCAGCAACATTCCCACCATTGTTTCCCCATTTAATCTTTTTGAAGAGTTCTAAAGCTTTCTTGTCATGGGGTTTAATGAAATTATCACATGATTCATATTTCTCCCTTAGACCACGAATTTTTCGCTTAAGTTGCTCATTAGTCACCGTAGCACCAAGCGAGTTCTTCACAAAATCATGAAAAGAATCTATATTCTTCGAAGGATCCTTTCCAGTTTTGGAAAGGAAGTCAGCAACTCCTCTCAGAATAGCGAGTTCATCGCCTTCACTGAAGATTCTACCACCAGCAGCGGCAGAAACAGTTTCTTTGCCTTTGGAACGTTTTGCAGCATTTCCATTGGCGTTGTTGTCGTCGTTAGCACGTTTGTTCCCAGATTTAGGAGTGGTTTGGGCTTGAGCTGATGATTGGGCCTGTGGTTGGGTTTTGATGGGCTTGGAAGCGTGTTGTTGTTTGAGTTTAGTGTCATGAGGTGTAGTGGGTTTCGGTTCGGAATCCGCAGAATCGGATCCGGATTCGGATTCGGATTCAGCAGAAGCAACAGATTTAGGGTTAGGGTTTGAATTTGGGGTAGAAGGTGTAGGGTTTTGGGAAGCAGCAGGTTGAGAATGTTGAAGTTCTTCAGATGAAGAATCTTCTTCTTCGGATTCGGATTCAGCAGAAGCAACAGGTTTAGGGTTAGAGATTGAGGTAGAAGGTGGAGGATTTTGGGATGCAGGTTGAGAATGTTGAAGTTCTTGTTCAGATGAAGAATCATCTTCTTCTTCTGATGAAGAATCTTCATCTCCTATTTCTTCTTCTCCTTCGACCACTGCTGGTTGTTTTTGAGATGAACAAGGCAGCTGGATATAATAATTTTTCTCGTCGTCGGAAGACTCGGAGGAGGTGGCGGAGGCGGTGGCGCTGGGTGGATCGTCGATGAGGAGGCTTTTGCTCGGAGCCATCGAGAACGGTTTGGGATTAGGGTTTCTGTGGGTGGAAGTGGGAGTGTGAGTGAGGTGTTCAGTGAGTGAGGTGTTCAGTGACAGAGGAGGAGTGAAGTGAAAAGGTCTCAACTCTCAACATACTATATATATATATAAGAAAAGAAGAGTTTTTTTTTTTAAATATTTTTTTATTGATTGTACCAAATTAAAGTATACTGGTATCGGACCACATGAAAAAATAGCGGTTAGTTGATAAGTTAGGTGATAATTGATGACCAATAGTTTTTAGTTTAAAGTTGATGATAGCTGATAAGGTAAAATTAGCAGTTCAATTAGTTGATAATGTAAAATGACATAAAAGAATATTCTTAACTCGTAATAAAATTGATATTAATTTAAGGGGGGATATATTGACTCCAAGAGTAACTCAAAAGAATTACTCCATATCCTTACCCTTGATTATATTTTAATCCAATGGACTAATATCAATGCTCATTAATAATCATGGACTTCTTCTTCCTTAACCATTCCTCACAAATATTTAAAGTTTCCTTTTCTATTTATCGTCAAAATTTATAGCCTCCTATTATTATCACTAGTATCCTGACCCGTGCCAAGCACGGGTAAAAATACGAATTAAAGTGAGTGTATATTTTAGTTACAAAAGAAAAAATTAGTATTGTTAATAGTGTTAATAATAATTATTTTACAATTATCTTTGAAGGATTTAAATCTTATTCATTTTGGTTACAAAGTCAAGCTCTAACCCAAATATGAACTTAGATCCTCTCTTTCAATCAATTTTGTTCCACTTTCTCCTTTACTAATTTGTGCCTATCTCTCTAATACTTTTTCTCTTGTTTTTTAAATTTATTATATTTTATTAATTTCATCCCTCCTCTTACACTTGTATTCTTGAAGGAGGTAGAAATGTGGAAGGAGATGATCAACCTCCGCAGATATGATATCTCTTGAACATAATTTTAATACAAACAGTTCAAGAGAAAGAAATTATATAAAATTATTGGGTAACTGTCTTAAGAAAGAAAAAAAAAAAAAGGACTATTGAGATACTCTATCCACATTAACGTTTCAAATAACTCAGTTGTCTATATAGATTGTACTAATCACCTCAAGGATCTTTGCGTGCATCACCAAATATTGAAGTGTAAAGCAATTGGGAGAAAAAAAATCTGAACTGACTTATACGCTATGGTATGGGCAAAAAAAATAGAATTGTAGTGAAGTGTACAACATATCCATATTGTTAACAATACAACAATATGCACATATACTTAAAATCAGAGAAACATAACATTACTATAGTAGAGAAGAGAAATATAACGCAATAGTTTTTAGCCAATAATAACATTATTTATTACTCATTACTATGGTATAAAAGCTTTTTCATTCTACAATAAAGTTTTGAGTGGAGTTTAAACTAACAATAACAAAATGTTCAGTAATACTTTCCTACACAATAGAAAAACATAAATGATAAAGGAAATTAAAGAATACAATAGAAAAATCTTCTCATAAAGCATGCATTTGTCCCTACCAATTCACCACAGCCTTTTTCGGCTATACTCGTAAACCTAACATTATTCTTCACTCTCGGTCTTTTAAGAAGATAAGAAAAGCATGACACTCAAAAGAAAAATCCACCAGAAAAAAAATCCACCAGAACAGTTGCCTCCACCTATTTAATGAAGAGCTTAAATCAATATAAAAATGGGTTTATGAAGTGCTTAACCATGCCTCATAATTTCAAAGAGTCAGCAACAACATTATATATTAATCTTATAATCAAAGAGTCAAAATCCTTAAACTTAATAACAACATTTACCAAGTACAATATAAAATTTCTACAGAATGAAACTTTTCTTGATAAAGTGTGAATCACCCCTTGATTTACAATGCTTCTAGATTCTTCAATCTTGTCTTGCCCAATGACTCATTTATTACACAATCATAAAAGACAGCATTTCAATACATTCAGTATCTCTCAGAGCTCATGTTTTGTTACAATTCAAATTTGAAATTGAAGTTTGATCAAGAACCAAGCATATAAGAAAGTTGAGATATGTAGTACAATTTGATCAAATTTGAAACTACGGTTTGATCAAGAACCAATCATTAAGACAAAGAAGACACGATTTTGTAAAATTGTAAATTTTTAAAGTGACTATTGATTTAGGATATCTTCCAAAGCAGAAGTATAAAAGTTTAATTTCTAATAAGCCAAGTCACATGTTTAGAAGAGAAAGAAAAAAAAATAAAAAAAGGGAGGGGGGGGTGTTAGAATATAACTAAATCTTGGAAGGACTTAACCTTCAAAAAGTGAACAACCACAAATGTCACTGTCTATCTTCCCTGTAGCTAGAAAGTTTTTCAATTATGCACCTGGAAGCCAAACAGAATAAATTGAAACTCATTACTATGGGTAAAATGAATAAAATTAAGATTTAAATAAATAAAACCATATTTTGTAAAAAATAAATAAACAAAGCCATATAGAAATCAGTTAAATTTATCATAAAACATGAACAAATTGACACCTCAACTTTCCTAGTTTAAAAAGTTCTCTTCCATGTGTCAGTATTAATCTGAAAAGCACAAAAATCCTCCAACTTTGTGGAAGCTTAAAGAAAAAGTTTGATCCTCCAAGAATGCAATAAATAGTAAAATTATGTTGGTGCTATGGCAGTAAACTCCATAAAATTCAAACAGAAAGCCTATACAAAAATAAGACATTGATCATAGATAAGTTCAAGCATGAAAAATTAATGCTCTAAAATCCAAAATATAAAGAAGGTGAGCCTTTTTAAATTGATTGAATAAATTGTTATTGTGGTTGATGCTTTGCAAGACTAAGAAACAGTAACCAACAATAACTAAAGGGAAGCAATTTGAAATTTAGTTAAATGTCATTAAGTATAGGAAAACAACACATGTAGGAGCAAAATATGCCTACCAAGAATATAGATGGCTTATAATCATCTTAATGAACTTATCATTCAAACATACTCTTCATGCAAGTTACCAGCCCTTTTTTATCATGTAATTTGTTTCTCATAAACCAAAATTAGTAAATAAACACTAAAGACTTTCACCAAAACCACTACTTTGCTGCTTCAAACACCACCAACGCACCACATATGAGTAAACATTTTCTGCTTACCCTAATGGCGGCGCTGCAACTAAAACACTACCATGAACAGCTTTGGCAAAGAATGTCAAAGTTATAGTGATATGATCAGCCGCAATCATCAATATACAATACCATTTAAAAAAAATATATACATTGTACATGAGGTGCATTTTTTAGAGATGAAAATTGCCATGAAAATAAAAAATAAGATTATAAACTTCACATCAGAGTTATTTATTACCTGATATAATGATAAAGAATAGCAAGTATAAAGTACCTCATGAGTCATGAACATATTTCCCATGGCAATTTGAGCCTCCATCCTTTAATTATAGAGCTTTATGGACACCTTTACAAAGACTATTCTTGTTAGTCACATGCAGCTAAATATCACTTCAATAAACTTTGGGTTCATTGTATTTTACAGGTTTATATATAAAAATAGTTATCAAAAGAAATTAATGAGAACTTTTATCAATATATACTTGATTCAATGGAGATGAAGTTTCTACAACCCCATTAAAAAAAAAAAAAAAGCTTCTACAACCAGTAGCACATGTGAGTAAGATAATAATATCTATTTCATTAATGATTTGTTTGCATTGATATTGACTGCAAAGTATTTCATGCTAATTCATCTACATAAGGACACATAGTCACATAAGGAGAGGCACAAAATATCTCAACTCAAAACAAAGGATTTTGTTCATATAGAAGGAATATATAATGCAACAAACTTCAATGGATAAATTATCCATAAGCATTTAATCATGAAAATATGTAATTACAAATTTCTGTAAGAAATTCAGAAGAAAAGATATTAGAGGGAAAGAGAAAGTAGATTACTTGGGATACATCACAGGAAGTCAGGAATGATGCCGCGACTTTCAAAATGGTGATATTCTCAAAAGCCAAAGTGTTGTGAAGGAGGGTTGTAGGGTTGCAGTACCGCTGCCACTCTCAGCATTGAAAGTTGAGTTTCGGGTGCATAAATTGGCCATGGTTACAACGATGGAACTGCAAGAGATGCACCGCCATCAGTATGTTCCTAACAATGTTATATAGCCGCACATTCTGTTTAATGCATCACTGGTGAACAACCCATTGTTATTCCTTGTTAGAAATCGCACAAAGGCACAAATTAAATATAGAGAATAATCAACATCACACAGATTATTAGAATAAGAGATTTGTTTGTAATAAAGGTGTAATTAGAATTAGTTTTAACCATTGCTGATGTGGCAAGGGTTGTTATGAGTCAGTTACATACTGCTGACATGGCACTAGGATTGGTCAAGTCTTAGCATAGGTGGCAGTGCCAACTGGTGTAAGAATGAAGCTCTATTTAAAGAGCTCTCACAACTGTAATCACATGATGAATCAATTCTAATCAAAAAGAAAATTCCCAATGTTAAAGCTAATCAATTTCTAACATGGTATCTACGAGTCCTTAGGGTTCAATTTAGGATTCAATTCATTGCTTCCGCAACACAACAACACGGATCTTCATCTTCTTCGCCATGGCCGCCGAACATTCAACCGAAGAAACTCCGATCAAAGACGCCACCGTCGACATCGATCTTCCTTCCACCGCCGCACCGTCGAGGAAATCAGGTTTAACTCATTCACTCACCATTAAACTTGACGATAAGAATTTTCTTCTCTGGTCTCAGCAAGTTAATGGCGTCATTACGGCGCATAACCTTCACCGATTCGTTGTGAATCCTCAAATTCCACTACAATTCGCGTCTGTAACGGATCGTCTTGATGGAAAGAACTCTGAAGAATATCAGAAATGGTTATTCAAAGATCAAACCTTATTCACCTGGCTTCTTTCAACTATGTCTGATAGTGTTCTTCCTCGCGTGTTAAGCTGCAAGCACGCACACGAAGTATGGGACAAAATCCATAGATACTTCAACTCAGTTCTCAAATCGCGTGCTCGCCAACTCAGATCGGAACTGAAGAACACAAAGAAACTCTCAAGATCGGTAAATGAATATCTCCTTCGTATTAAATCTATTGTCAATTCATTAGTAGCTGTTGGTGACACTGTATCTGAACAAGAACAAGTAGATGCAATCTTAGAAGGATTGCCAGAAGAATTCAATCCGTTTGTAATGATGGTATATAGTCGCTTTGAGACGCCAACAGTAGAAGATGTTGAAGCACTTCTTTTGCTTCAAGAAGTACAATTTGACAAATTTCGCCAAGAATTAGCGAATCCAAGTGTCTCAGCAAATGTAGCGCACAAAGAAACCAAAGTTAACAACTCTGAAATGGATGCTGAGGATCAAGAATCAGGCACTGAGCATTACAATGTTACTGCATCACGTGGTAGGGGGCGAGGTAAAGGAAAAGGCAAAGGGCGAGGCAAGGCTCCATTTGTGCCAAACACAGGCAAAGTTCAATGTCAAATTTGTGGGAAATCAAACCATGACGCTGCAAATTGTTGGTTCAGGTATGATCCTCCAAACTCTAGGCCTAATGCACGTGGTCACAATGCTGGCTTTACCTCTCGTCAGCCACACTACAACCCTTATCCCCGTCCCTCTGCACACCTAGCTATACCACAATACTACAACCCTATCCCAGATATGGACACCATCTCTACTGCATCTTGGTATCCTGACTCAGGAGCTTCACACCATCTCACATTTAATCCCAATAACTTTGCTTACCGTGTGCCTTATCAAGGACAAGACCAAGTCTCAATGGGAAATGGCCAAGGTGTGTCCATTCAATCTCTAGGTCATTCAAATTTTACTTCTCCTTACAATCAAAATGTGCATTTAAAACTCAATAATCTACTGCATGTTCCTACAATATCTAAGAATTTACTTTCTGTTAGTAAGTTTGCACAGGATAATTGTGTCTTTTTTGAGTTTCATCCTCATTTCTGCTATGTAAAATCTCAGGATTCTAAGCAAATTCTACTCAAGGGCATAGTTGGATCTGATGGCTTATACAAATTCCAGCCCTTTGACTTCACTCACAATTTGGACACCAATTCCAACTCTCAATCAAGTCCTGTTTCTGCATTACATCAGTCTGCTAGTCCAATGTCTAGTCAAATTTCTGTTTTCAATAAAGCTGTGCATTGTAACAATGCTTTGTCCAATAGAAATATAGATAGTACTTTTTACACATGGCACCTAAGATTAGGCCATGCTCACAGTAAAGCTGTAGAAACTGTTTTGAAATGGTGTAATATCCCTTATTCTAATAAAAGTGCTATTATTCCTTGTGTTTCTTGTTGTGCTGGTAAATCTCATAGACAATATGCACCTCTCTCCAACACTAACTATACCAAACCTTTTGAAGTAATTCATTGTGACCTATGGGGCCCAGCTCCATTTGTGTCTTATTATGGCTATAATTACTACATTACCTTTGTGGATACCTACACAAAATACACATGGATCTATTTTCTTAACCAAAAGTCAGATGCTTTAAAAGCTTTTACCCAGTTCTTAGCATACATTAAAAACCAATTTCAAGCTTCTGTCAAAGCTCTCCAATCTGATTGGGGAGGTGAATTCAGATCCTTCACTTCTTTACTTAATTCATTTGGTATCCAACATAGATTGACATGCCCTCACACATCTCACCAAAATGGGACTGTTGAGAGAAAACATAGACAAATAGTAGAAATGGGACTCACATTACTATCTCAAGCATCCATACCCCTAAAATTTTGGGACCACAGTTTTACACAAGCTGTATACCTAATAAACAGGTTACCATCCAGTGCTTTACCCTCCTTCAAATCACCTTATCATGCTCTGTTTAATGCTTGTCCTGACTACACTCAAGCAAAAACCTTTGGGTGCCTATGTTTCCCTCATTTGAGACCTTATAACAAGAATAAACTACAGTACAGATCTAGCCCTTGTATATATCTTGGCATATCTCCTCAACACAAAGGCCATAAATGCCTTGATGAACATGGCAGAATCTATGTATCTAAAGATGTCAGTTTTTATGAGTCTCAATTTCCTTATACAACTTTGTTCCCCACTAATTCTAACAATCTATCTACACACAGCAACAATCCTACTCCCTCACCCTTACTTGCAGTACAACAAAACCTACCTCTCACAATCACTCAAATCAACTCCTTAATCTCTCAACCTGAAACTTCATCACCACCCAGTAATCAAACCACCCACTCCTCTATTTCCACTCCACCTTCTATATCAAACAACAACAATCACCCTATGATTACAAGAGGTAAAACAGGTCATCTTAAACCCAAAACCTTCACAGCAAGCATTGAACCAACAACAATCAAAAGTGCCTTATGTAACACCCCCTTTTCAGAGACTGAAAAGAAGAGCGTCACAGTTCTCTACCCAAATTTAAATGCTTAAATACAAGCAAATAAAATTATGCTGGTTTATTTTTGGTAAAGGAAAAGTATAAGTGAGAAATGTTCTCGAATATAAGTACTATTATTTTTATTTAAGAAAGTTTTCAAAATTCTCTTTATATAAATTATTTAGTAAGTCCATAAATAATATGCATCACTTATATCAAACAATCATCTAGTAATTTTGCTCAAAGGATTTTCAAATATAAAACATTTTCATTTCACATAAGTATCTTACAATTTTTCAATATGAAATAATAAAAGATAAATTCCTACAAAAGACTCTAACCCACAAATGATCACAAGCTGGTCAAACACTAAGATACATGTCACCTAGAGAGTACTCCAATGACGTCATCAATACATATCAAAGAGATCTTTCTCTTTAGGCTCCAAAGATAAACTAGATCACTAATCAACACTAACGGTCCTTGTATTATAATTAATGTCTCTCACAATCACGTTTTCCTTTTCTCAATGAACTTCAACTTGAGTTCTTAGAATCCTGCACTAACTGTTGTAAGGGGTGAATCACTCGTACACAAGTTACCATCGTGATGATGTCACAAGGTTACAGATAATATTATACAAGTATATACATTTATTTAATAGTATATATACATAACTGAGTATCTAATCATGTATTTAATTAAATAGAATCAAGTAGTCAAATAGTCACATATAGTCAAATAATCACAAAGTGAATTACATAAACATTATATCATCATCACTAATCAACAATTAGTCAGACAAGGAAAATCAAATATATCAATCATCAAATATATCAAACATCGAAATTGAATCATTTAAAATGTATATAAAATCTAATCATAATTCTTCACTCGAAGTTAGTCTTCTAATTTGGTTAGTATTATCTTTATTCAACCTACTCCATGGAGACCTCTATTATGAGCGTAAGGCCGTTTCAACTGCCATAACATGGTCGTTTGCAAATCAACATATATCAAATATGTCTCAACCATTCTGGCCCGAGCGCTACACCTTATTATAGATAGTCCTGCACAGTCAGGTTTCACCACGTCGGGTTATATGATTTCCTCCAGTCAGAGTGGCTATCTCTGACTATTGGTAGGAGTTCAAAACGCCGGTGATCCCCATTAGGTCTTGAGGCGACCCAGCCGAACCTATCCTCAGTCTTACATACATTATCGTACTGTAAGAAACACCCTGTTTTGCTCTTCACCTATCAAAGGTGATTAATTATTTAACTCTTCAACTTAATTTGTCTTTGTCAATATCTAACTTGACATATTAATCCTCACTCATAATAAAACTTATGAGATCACCTCAAACTTTCACCATAAATACTCAACCACATAGATATTATTATAAATAAACAAACCAAAGACATAGATAATTTATTTACTCTTTTTCACAAAACATTTTCAAATCATATCATTGCAGAAGATTTATTCACATAAACTCAAACCAAATCAAATCACTCATCATTTTGCATATACTTTAATGAATATAAATTACTATATAAAGTACACAACACCCCTAATTATAACTAATAATATATATACAAGTAACACATTTCTTGTGCTCATCGAAACTTATTATTAGCGATTCCCTTACCTCGAAGCTTTCCAAAATAACTCCAGCAATCACCTTCATCTAGGACACCTATTAACTCATCAAAACAACTATTTCTTAACTAACTATACTTATAATTAATAGTCTTTAAAGTGTTAAAGTAAATTCAAGTTCATATACTAGAAATATATAGAAATCAAACACAGTATTATTAATAAAGAAACTTGTATGTCATTTGTTTCCTATGTATATTTTTAAGGGTGTATATGACTTAAGATCATGCAAAAAAAAAATACATATTAAGTATCATGTTCCAGTTTGTCTACCGGTTCCTAAATTGGTTTAGATATGAAATCATTTGCATTAAAATTAAAAGGTAAGAAATGAGAGAGGAAATAAACCGAATGATTATAGAGAAGAATATATAGTTAAGTGAGGAAAGTAATGCATCAGTATGAACTAGAGTACAGGGGATCGGAAGTTTGTTTAAATTAAGCTTAAGTTTGGAAATTAACAGCTTGAATCAAATTTTAGTTAGACATTATCAACTAAATATTCATGACTATGAGTTTCAACATGATTATCCCTTCAAATCATGAGTATCAAAGCTTTGTTTTTCTTTTAGAAATCAACTCTAGACACAATTGTTCCTAATCACAAGACATAATTAAAAGCAAAACAAGAGAAATGGAATTTCATCATTCTTGGAGTACATGATCATGATTCCAGGTATTGCCTAGTTTTCATAGCTAAGATACTTTGTTCTTCATGGAATTTTGTGGAAAGGCTCATGTATATGTAACAGATGCTAGGCTAATGAAAAGATGAAAGAATTTATGAAACTAAGCTAATATAAATAAGAAATGGAAGAAAAGGGAATTAAAAGAAAACAAACAAAAGAACAAAGAGAGAATAAGAAAGAAGTTACTAACTTCAATTGTATGCAGAGAGGAAGAGCAGAGCTGGTGTGTAGAATTAGTGAGGAGATGGTTGCTATTTATAGGAGAGTTTGGATGATTTGTGTGGACAATTAGGAGACCACATTTTCACTTCCATTTGTGTAGAAAGTTAAACCACGTTTTTACTTTCACTTAAGCCCACGTTTTCACTTATACTTGTGGAGGAGAATTAAGCCACCATTTCATGCATATGTGTTATTCTTAAACATTCATTCTTATCTCTTAACTTTTATTTAATTTTTTTCATTTTATTTTAATAACATGAATGATAAAATTAATGACACTATCTTTACGTAGATATTTTTGTGATCTCAAAAATATTTTTCTTTTCTTTTTCTGGGATAAAAATTTATACTGTTGAGTAAACTACTATTCGAAATTCGGTAGAATTTTAAGCCCAAACTTTTATCATAGCCTACTAAAATATTTTATGATTGATTTCTAAAATTACTTTTGTTAAACTCACAGTCTAGAAAAATATTAATTATCAGTCTACACAAGGTAAAAATACTATCAAAGCACACCTAAAATAATTCGGAAATATTAGGTATCACAATATTTTTATAAACTATTTATTTTTAAGGGTGTATACTTTTACACTACTAGTTCTGAAATTTAAACCATAGCTTTCATTAAATTAATAGATTAGATTTATAAGTTTTCTTTATCTAAAGTTCATTTCCAAGAAAATAATTATTTAAACATTCTCACACCTTAGACACGTAACTAGGACTAACATGATATTGTATACTATTGTGAAAATATAACTAAATCATCAAATTTATTTTATAAAAATACTTAAATTAATAATATAAAGAAAATATTAGTTTATAAAATTTGGGGTGTTACACCTTAGCTAGTCCACAGTGGCTGCAAGCTATGAAAAGTGAGTACAAGGCCTTAATGGACAATAACACTTGGTCCCTAGTACCTCTCCCACCTCACAAGAAAGCTATTGGGTGCAAGTGGATATTTCGGGTAAAAGAAAACCCTGATGGATCTGTCAACAAATACAAAGCTCGTCTAGTTGCCAATGGTTTTCTTCAAACTCCTGGCTTTGATTTTACAGAAACTTTTTCTCCTGTCATCAAGCCAGTAACAGTAAGGATCATTCTCACGTTAGCAGTCACCTACCGGTGGTCAGTACAACAAATTGACATCAATAACGCCTTCCTAAATGGGTTACTACAAGAAGAAGTGTACATGTCACAACCTCCTGGATTTGAAGCATCTGACAAAACATTAGTATGTAAACTTCACAAATCACTATATGGCCTAAAACAAGCCCCACGTGCTTGGTATGAAAGGCTTACTCAAACACTTCTTCAAATGGGATTTGTCAAAGGCAAATGTGACCCTTCTTTACTTGTGCATCATCAACATGGAGCTTGCACCTATGTTCTAGTGTATGTGGATGATATTCTCATCACTGGTTCAGATTCACAACTTGTTAAGGATCTTATTCACAAGCTCAACATCAAATTTGCTCTCAAACAACTAGGTGAAGTAGATTATTTTTTGGGTATTGAAGTTCACCACAAACCATCAGGTGGTCTGCTACTGCATCAGTCAAAATATGTGAAAGACCTCCTTGTCAAAACCAATATGGAGAATTGTAAACCTATTGGTTCACCCATGGTCAGCAGCTGCAAGCTCAGCAAATTTGGCACTGATGTCATGACAGATCCTACACTGTATAGATCAACAGTTGGAGCACTGCAGTATGCAACTTTAACAAGACCAGATATATCATACAGTGTCAACAAAGTGTGTCAATTCATGGCACATCCACTAGAGTCTCACTGGAAGGCAGTAAAACGAATCCTTAGGTATCTAAAAGGCACTCTCAACTATGGCCTACTGCTGCAGCCTTCTCCCTCCAGTCCTCCCTTCTCACTCAGAGCATATAGTGATGCAGATTGGGCAACTGACCAAGATGACAGGAGATCAACTTCAGGCTCCTGCATTTATTTTGGTTCTAATTTAGTTTCATGGGGCTCTAAGAAGCAGCAACTAGTGGCCAGGTCCAGCACTGAAGCTGAATATAGAAGTATGGCAAACACTACAGCAAAACTACTTTGGATTCAGTCCATTTTACAAGAGCTACAAGTTCCTTGTCACCCTCCAACTCTACTCTGTGATAATCTCAGTGATGTGTCTCTTGCACACAACCCTGTCCTTCATTCAAGAACCAAGCATATTGAATTGGACATACATTTTGTGAGAGAAAAGGTTCTGTCAAAGCATCTAAATGTACTCCATGTTCCTGCAGCAGATCAGCTAGCTGATCCTCTCACAAAGCCTTTGTCTCCATCAAACTATGCCTCCATAAGGTCCAAACTCAAAGTGTTTCCTTGCTGTGAAACCCCTTGTGTTTGAGGGGGGAATATTAGAATAAGAGATTTGTTTGTAATAAAGGTGTAATTAGAATTAGTTTTAACCATTGCTGATGTGGCAAGGGTTGTTATGAGTCAGTTACATACTGCTGACATGGCACTAGGATTGGTCAAGTCTTAGCATAGGTGGCAGTGCCAACTGGTGTAAGAATGAAGCTCTATTTAAAGAGCTCTCACAACTGTAATCACATGATGAATCAATTCTAATCAAAAAGAAAATTTCCAATGTTAAAGCTAATCAATTTCTAACACAGATTCATGCTTACACACTATGAAAATATAAAATACCTTTAAATCCATTATAGCAATATAGTCATTGTAATATGTAAACCATGATGACTAATATTTTAGGCATAAGTTAGAGTATAGATGGTACAATACAAAACAAACATTCAAATACTTAGTTCTGTAAATACTTAGTTCATCACAGAGCACATGGTTGAATATAAGTGTAATTTAAAATTGTAATGGAAACATCTAAATGAAACATTTAAAAGGTATACATGAGAATGAATGTGAGAGGAAATCTTACTCTCATATGAGCTTTAAGAACATTACTATAATTTTGAAAATTTACAAACAGAACATTAAGTTCACATGTCATAGATGACTGAACTAAATGATATACCATTCCTAATTTTAGAAGGGTATTATTATAGTAAATTCCATCTATATTATCCAATTATTGACACCTCTAACTTTTTTCTGGAATATCTATTGAGCAATTGACCAAAGATTGTAGCAAGTAGTGCTTCTAAACAATCTCAAGATTCTTAAGTTGCTTTAATTGGTATGATCTGAATTTCCAATGTATTCCACAAACACGCAACCTCAATCAGTTATGATCATGGCAATACATTGAAAAATTGAATAAAAAACTTACTAAACTCAATTTAAAGATTTCATACAAATAAGGGCATCTATCTCCTACTGGGCTCAAACTAAAGAAGGTCAAGCAAAAAATGCACACCAACACTTCTAACACATTAAAATTAACCTAACTTAGCAAACATAAGAGCCATAAACCTAACATAAATCACAAAATGTATAACCATGAATTCTCTAAAAAAAAAAACAGACAAATGATCAAGATGAAAGGAGCATGAACACACCATGAGTGAAGCCTACTGCAAGTTCTCCAAAGAACTTGATTCGCAGGTGACATAGTGCTAAGTAAGCTTAGTCCCTTTGTAATGGATCTTAACATTTCTCACAAGGCTGGAAAGGAGAATCACAAACATTATGATTTGTGCCAATATAAGATTATATCAGGCTAAAAACATTTGGTCAAGTGGTGATGAACATAATTATACAAATCTTCATTTATGTGTAATTGCATCCTGCTCATTGCATATGGTTACCTAATCTATAAAACATAAATTATAGGGAATTTTTAAAGCGAAAAGACTAAATGCGAAGCTTTTAAAATGATTCAACTTGAAATAAATAGAATAAAATGATGTAGAAATACAAAACTTATATCAACATCTGTAGGTCAATGATCCTATGAGAAAACATTCCATCATTCCTCAAAAACAAAAGATACCATGGTGCATCCTCAAGCATAATACCAATAACACAAAATAAAGCATCAAATTATATATATCAGAAATGTAACACAATAAGTTATTACTAATAGCATTACATATGAGGAACTGGTGGTCTATTTGTTGCTATAATAATAAAGCTATTAATTCAAAATCATCCAAAATATGTTTTTAAGACCACAAATTAGCAAAGCAATTTGATAAAAGTGAGAACACTAATTTAATTACCTGAAGCTATATTTCATTCTATCAATAACTTTGAAATCCTTTTTAACTTTTGAACTCACTTTCTCCACCCTTGTCATGTGATTCAATAAGTCAAATTGATTGCGATTGACGTCATTGATCCACAAAAATGTCGCAAATCTCTCACCTGTTCAATTGAACATAATATTAAATAAAAATCAAAACAAAACGAAATCGAACGAAAGCAGAGCAATCACAATAGCAAAGATAACGGTGCAAGGAGGCGAGAGAAGGGAGATGATGCGTGGAGGACGACGGCGTTGGGGCGTGTTAGAAGGCTGAAAATTTCAGGATAAAGACAGCATAGTGCAGACAATGGCGAGAGAAAGGTGAAGACGCAAGGAGGACGGTGCTTTTAGGCGTGTCGAGGAGGACGACGCCAGAAGAAACACATATCGATGGATGAGGGTTTTGAAAAATCACCATAAACTGATGCGGAGAGTAAGGATGTGTGGGCTGTAATTGAACATTTTGAATTGAAGCACAACATTAATGCATTTAATATTGAATCAAGGAGACAGCGGAGTGGCTAGCTATATTGACTATTTCTTCTCTTAAAATTCATATGTATATAAACATTAAATGTGAGGAATGAGGTTGAATGAGGAGAGGAGAGAGAAAGGGAAATAAGTCTGGCTTTTTACATATTATAGATTATAGATTATAGATTATAGATATAGATTATAGATATAGATTAACGTTTTACTTTGTTTATCAAACAAAAATAATTAACGTTTTACTTTTTTGTTTCCATTAATTAAAGAGCAAAATTATTTCACAGTTTTCTTTTAACTTTGTGAAACATTTTTATGAACAACCGAACCGATTCACAAACCAAATTTTCGTATCTCGCTAGATATAATCATTTTTCTGGTAAATTGGATCATATGTGGTCTTTCATCTTCAGAAAAATAAAATATAGAAATAGAAAAAAATATGCGGTTAAATTTAATGGTTTGATTAAAAAAAAAAAGAACTCGGTGGTAAACTAATGACTAGAGTGAACGCAAAGTAATGCAATGCAACAACTAGTCATTGAAGAAATTTAGATGAAGAGGATATAAGTTTTTTTTTTTTTGGAAAAAGGAGGATATAAGTTTTAGAAGAATAATTGTGAACATAATAATAATGATGAACATGAATGTTAAGCAAAAAAAGAAAACCGTGATTATTGGACTAATAAAAGGAAGGAAATCATAAAACATTGTGGGAATAGTTAAAAAAATGAGGTCACATGATTAGCAATTAAAATTGAATTTAATCCTTTAGATTAAAATAAAATGAAGGGTGAGGATGTGGATTAACTCTAATGACTTACTCTTGCAGTCAATATATCCCTCCTCTTAATTTAATATTTAAAATACTTTAATTATTTATATTTATTTATTTATTTTGATTATTTATTTATAATTAACTTTTAGACATTTATATCTGGACTCGGCAAGGATCCAAAACACATTTGTCACGGCCCAATAGCTAGAAGCCCAATAGATTCAGATCTAAACCACACAAAGGCGGGGAGGAGCAGCAGATGGCGCCATTAATATCAAAGGCGGTGGAAGTCAAAATATCACCACTCCCACGACCTACCACCACCGCACATCATGAAGAAGGTAACTGCCGCTACCTCAATGATCACACGACGGAGAAGAGAGTGGTGGAGAACGTGGCCACAATATTAGGGGAAGAAGGAACCCAAAGTCTATAAATAGCACTTCATATGTCTTGTAAAGCTAATGGACTTTTTCGGTCCAAAGTATCAGTCTTATTCACGAAATATTAATAATATAACCCCCCTTTAGTGTTCATAAGAACATTTTGGCGCCCACCGTGGGGCTGAGGTAAAACAATTTCCCAACCTATCACAAAGATCTAGAGGAAAATGATAAGCATCTTCACATGGCTTGAGATCACAACCACCATGAAAGTCTCAATGATGCGACTCTGCAAGAAGTCGTCCAAGAGATACGACGCCTACGAGCTCATATGGCGGCCATAGAGGCAGTGAAAACAGAAGAAAGAGAAAAGGCGAAAAAGGCCGCAAAACATGAAGAAGATGAGGGAATTGTGGAATCTTAACCCTTGGTACAAGATTTATGGGAAACTCAAGTCCAGGAGGGTTTCAAAACTCCTCATCTTCCTTCCTTTGATGGAAAAACTGACCCGTTAGAACACCTAATGGTTGTAGGTGTTGGAGTAAGCCCTAAAAGCCAATCTATTTTGATAGAATCGTCTTTTGTATGATGACTTTTTGATTTATATATATATATAAAGGCATTTCTTTATTATGTTTGTATGTCCAAAATGATAAAGTCCCTAGAATAGTTGAATCCATTTAACTATTCTTAAAGTATCTGTAGTCGAGTTTTATTATGAATTGAGATAATAATAAAACATAGAGACTATTATGAAGATAGACTGATGATCACATCTCATGGATCATAGGATAAGAAGTTATCAAGTCTTGACATAGGTATAAATATTAGGAGTAATATTTATACTGGATTGACCCGCTATGAGAGTACTACATATAATGTTATGCAAGATGTCATAAGTTGCTCTCATGGTGATAGTGGTGTATACCACACTCCGACCTGAAACCACTATGGACCCTAAATGTAGAGTCAGGTACTTTGTTGCTGATCAAACGTTGTTCGTAACAGGATAACCATAAAGACAGTTAATGGGTACTTCACAAAGCATGTTGAGGGACATGAGTGACCTAGATGGAATTTGTCCGTCCTGCATAACAGGATAAATGTCTAAGGGCCCAATATTGAATCGAACAAGGGTGACACATTGTATGCCTTGTGTTCAATATAGACATAGGGGCAAAAGGGTAATTATGCACATAAGCATTATCACGGATAAGGCTTGTCAGATCACAAGACAATTCCGTGATTTGGGTAGCAGTGATGTGTTGCTAGATACCGCTCACTGTTTGTTATAATTAAATGTATAACTGCCAACATTACGGAAACCTACAAGGACAGCCTAGTGTGAGATAAGGAACACCGTAAGGTACGGTGTACCTCAGATGAATATGGAGATGTGATAAGGGTATCACGGTAATTAAATAAGCGATACACCATATGGTATGGTGAGGGAGCGTCCATGTGTACATGACATATGGGGCAAGCGCCCCTTTGGTTATTTAATGAAAAGGGCTTTAGTGTAATTTGTGCCCAATGACAAGTGTTTTTGTCTTGGTGCACAAGACAAGGAATTCTATAAATAGAACCCTTGTGATAGTGAGAAAATGACTTGAAGCAAATTCTCTTGCTAAACCCTAAATCCTAATTCCTCCCACCTCTCACTAGAAACCTTCATCCTTGGAGCTAGCACTCTTCTTGAAGGTTGTTGTTCGTGTGGACTAGCTAGAGGCGTTGCCGTTCATCTTCAACGCTCGTGATCAATTTTGATTGTGAATCAAATCTCATCCTTCATAAGAGGTAAAAGTTCTTAACACGAATCATGCTCATTCGTAAGGATCAACAAAGGAAAATTTTAAATTCCACTGCCTTTTTAATCACTATTTTCCTTCAGTAGGCACACAAACCCCCATTGTAAATTCCCCGAAACATTTAAAATGCAAGCTTTTGTCTGGAACGTTTAAGGATGTTGCGTTACGCTAGTACATGAACCTTCCAAAAAATTCAATTGAGAATTATGCTGATTTCCATAAGAAGTTCATCCACCAGTTTGTCGGATTCAAGCATGTCAAAGTAACCTCAACCAGCCTTTTTTCGATTCGCCAAAATCATGCGGAGCCACTCTGCGACTATTTGGCGAGATTCAATGTGGCCGCCATAAAAGTTTCAAATCCCAACCAGGAAATGTTCGTGGCAGCATTTCATAACGGCCTCAGGGCGGGGCATTTCAATGAGTCTTTGGCTCAGAAGCCTGCCTCTGCAATGCAGGAAATAAACAAAAGGGCATAGTGTTACATTAAAGGAGAAGAGAGTAACACAGAAAAGCGAGAGAGAGACGCTAGAGAAAGAGATTATGCCAGCAGGCGAGGAAAAGGTCCGGACAATCAAACAGCAGAGGCATTGTCCTCACCAGGAATCGACATGGAAAGGACACCACAGGAAACTATACTACCAACAACAAAGGCATGATGACAGGAACTATCCCCCATATAGAAATTACACACCCCTCAATAAGACCAAGGTGCACGTGCTGCAAGAGATTCTAACAATCGGTTTGGCAAACCTCCCTCCTAGTAGGGATAAGGGCACCTTAATGAGCCTTGATGGAAATGCTTGGTGTGTGTACCACAGGTGCAAAGGCCACACAACAAAAAGATGTTTTCGGTTAAGGGATCTTATTGAAGAATTAATCAAAAGCAGTCAGCTAAGGAAATTCATATAAGATGCCGCCCAAGGGAGAGTTGTGGTACCCAAAGCGCCTAGACGAGAGTAGAAGGATCCACCCGGAGGTGAGGAGGATCCTCGAAGTCAAGAATAGCATTGAACACCATCGCTAGGGATTTTCTGGAGGAGGCGAGTTCAGTTCTGCCAGAAAGTGATATGTTAGGCATGCCATTTTCGAGACATACCTCGTTGGACATTCCTCTTTTCCCTCCATTCCAGATATATCTTTCACCATAGAAGACGACCAAGGAATCTCGCCACATGATGATGATCCTTTGGTCGTATGATGGTGGCTCTGCAAGTGCACAGAATCGCAACAAAGTAATAAAGTGATAAGTTATCATTCTCCACAGGGATTGTGCCAAAATTACTAGTTTCGCTTAGGAATTTATATAGTTTTGCATTCGCTTTGTTGTTTAGAGATAGTTGTGCGGGTAAAAGTAAATTGCAGGAAAATAAATTACTATAAAAGTAAAAAGGTGTGTGTGTGTCCACGCGAGGTGGTTAAGTGTTTTCGAATTCCTCCTTTACTCCTGCTTGGTGGTTAATTCCCTTGTTCCCCTCTATTAGGATTAGTCTTATAAAATAGGTTGCTTGCCATTTGCTTTTGCTCCCCATTGATTGATCATGACATTTCCACCAATCAACTATAACCTCACTGGATCTGTTGGTGTAAGCCCTAGAGGTCAATTATTTATAATTGCATGATACTTGTATTGGATAATTTACTTATTAAATAAAGGCTTTTCTTTATTATGTTTATGTGTTAAATAATAATAGAGTCCCTAGAATAGTAAGTTCATTGAATGGAACGTTAAGTGTGACTTAATTGTGAGAATCCATTACACATGAGAACACTATTCTTAAAACATCCGTAGTCGAGCTTTGCTGTGAATTAGGATAACATCAAAACATAGAGACTATTATGTTGGTAGACTGATGATCACATCTCACGGATCATAGATAAAGAGTTATCAAGTCTTCACATAGATATAAATATTAAGAGTAATATTTATATCGGATTGACCCACCATGAGAATACTACATAGTATGTTATGAAATGTCATAAGATATTCTCATAGTGATAAGTGGTGTATTCCACCCTTCGACCTGAAACCACTATGTTCCCTAGATGTAGGAGTGTAGTACTTTGTCGCCATTCAAAGTTATCCGTAACAGGATGACTATAAAGTTGGTTGATGGGTATTCCACGAATCATACTAAGGGACATGAGTGACCTAGATGAAATTTACCCCTCCTACATAACAGGATATATGTCTATGGGCCCAATATTGAACTTAACAAGGGTGACGTACTATGCCTTGTGTTCAATATAGACATAAGGGTAAAAGGGTAATTATACACAAGATATTTATCACGGAAAGGTTTGTCAGATCACGTGACATTCTTGTGACTTGGGTAGCAGTGATGTGTTGCTAGATACCGCTCACTGTTTATAATATTCAGATTAATGTTATTGCCAACGTCATAGGAACCTACAGGGTCACACACATAAGGACAGTTAATGACTGGAGAAATAAGTATGACTTATTAAGTGGGGTGCGATTAGTAACAGTAGGTTATTGGGCTTATGAAGTCCAATAACCGCTTTGGCCTGAAGACAACATAAGAAGCTCTATAAATAGAGCCTTATGTAATTCAGTCTGGGGTTACACACATAATACGAATTTTAGAGAAACCCTAAAATTCTCTAAAACCCTAACCGCACTAAATCTCCCTCTACCGTCGTCTTACAGCTAGCACTAAGAGGTGAACAGAAACTGTTCGTGTGGACCGGCTAGAGGTGCTGCGATCGTGCGGTTCTTGTGATCAATTCAGAATCGAGGAATTGTTCTTCAAAGGTAATAATCGAAACCCTGATCATGTCCATTCGCAAGGATCCATCGAAGGAAAATTTTAAATTTTCGCTGCGTTTTACACTCTGTTTTAAATGCTATTTTCCTTCAGTGGTATCAGAGCCACTTGTGAAACCATGAATCGGTTTTGTTGTTATTTACAGTTTTATTAATATGATCAGAATCGGTATTAATAAAAATAATAACAAAGATTAATAAAATTTGAATGATCAATCTTAACATATATGTGATATATGGTATAATTCTGATACGACATTAGTGTATGTGATATACTGATAGTATCGTTCGTTGAAAGTTTTAAGTGATTGTCGTGAGCATGGATGATTGTGAGCGTGAGCTTCGGAACCGATAACTGGTGAAGCATCATATATCCAATCGCCTGTGATGAACAAAATCCTGAAACATTTTGATGAATGGTCGTTGTATTAGGGTTTATAACAATACAAGTGTTGTGTTGTTGCATAAACAGAACATATTGTTCATTGAAAGTTTTAAGTGATTGTCGTGAGCATGGATGGTTGTGAGCGTGAGCTTCGGAACCGATAACTGGTGAAGCATCATATATCCAATCGTCTGTGATGAACAAAATCCTGAAACGTAAGGTGATCAATCATGGTATTTTATTAATTGGACTAATTTAATAATAATAAATTATGTGTTTATTGTTATTAAAGTTGCATGATGAATGGTTATGGCCTTAGTTCTTCTTTTCGTTTTATTTGAGATTTTAAATACGGCATGCGTGTCGTGCCTCTCTTATATTCTCTTGATGTAATTTCTTTTCTCATCTCACTCCCTCGTATGAACACAAGTTTCTTGTAGTGATGTAATATAAGATTAGCAAATAGGACAGGAAGGACAACAATGAAGATCTATCTTGGAGAAGTATAAGTCGTTCTTAGATATAGCATAGGTTCTCTCATTGGCTTGAGGAAACAATCACGCTAGGGGCCATAACCATGTCACTTTATTATATTATGTATGTTGATGCATGTTATGTATGGAGTGACGTCATTGTATGAAAGTCGTGGTAAGGTGAGATCAAATTAATTATAAAAGCCCTCAAAGGAATTAATATTAAGTTTTATCGCTTTCCAACGAATAGCGCCCTTCAAGATCAATATCGATCAATGTAGGTTTTGCCAACGCGAAGTGCATTGTCAATATTGATAAGTTGCGGTGAGGTAATTTGTTTATCCGATCGCTATTTAATGGGTCTAACTTAACTAAAGAAAATATAATAAGATTATATGACTTTAGAAGCAAGTATTGGGCTATTCCATGTGATGGATTAGAATAAGCGTTATTCACCCAATAGAAAAGATATGAGAGTTGTATGAGATACAATTGGAAAGGAGTTTCCTACCTAAATAACTAAATTTTGTGTAATCAGCCTAACGCTGACTTAAAACGAAATGAAATATGGATCTCATTCTCACTAGAAAATCTTCCAACGGGATTTTCCGAATCAAATGTCGAGGGTCATTTGTTTTGAGTAAAATAGTGGGAGCACATGTTTAATTAAAGGCCTAATTAAATATGTATTAAAATTGTTCAATACTTATATTTTCACTTTTACAATTGTAGATCACCATGTCAAACACCAATACTTCGAACAACATTTTGCGAAGCATTCTTGACAAAGAGAAATTGTCTGGGACAAATTTTCTTGATTGGCATCGTAACTTGAGGATAGTCCTCATGCACGAGAAAAAGCTGTATGCTATTGAGGAACCCCAACCTAACCCTGAGGATGAACCTGCGGCCAATGCTCCTAAGGCTCAAAGGGATGCTTATCAGAAGCGTCTTGATGATGCCATGGATGCAAAGTGCCTAATGCTGGCTACCATGACCTCTGAGCTTCAGAAGCAACATGAGGACATGAATGCGTTCGATATGATCGAACACTTGAAGACGCTCTACCAAGAGCAAGCCAGGATTGAGAGGTTTGAGGTTTCCAAAGCCCTGTTTTCAGCCAAGCTATCTGAGGGATCTCTAGTAAGTCCACATGTGCTCAAGATGATTGGGTACGTGGGGAACTTAGAAAAATTGGGATTTCCACTCGGAAATGAGCTTGCAACTGATCTGATCCTGCAATCATTGCCGGAGAGTTTTAATCAGTTTGTTCTGAACTTCACCATGTCGGACATGGAGAAGACTCTGCCACAACTGCTAGGCATGTTGAGGCAAGCTGAGCAGAACATGAAAACAAAAGGGAAGTCCAACCATGTTCTTATAATTGGCAATGGAAACAAAGGGAAGGGCAACAAAGGTAAGGGAGGCAAAGGGAAGGGCAAGGAAGTTGCCAAACCCAAACCTACCCCTAAAGCTTTGAAGCCCACTAGGGGAGTTGCAAAGGAGGGTAGGTGCTTCCACTGTAACAAGACTGTACATTGGAAGAGGAACTGCCCAAAATACCTGGAAGATAAAAAGAATGGAGTAGAGAGCTCCAATTCAGCAGGTATCTTTGTTATTGAAATTAATTTATCTACTTCTTCTACATGGGTATTAGATACCGGATGTGGTTCTCACATTTGTACTAATGTGCAGGGGCTGCAAAGGAGTAGAGGATTGGCTAAAGGTGAAGTCGACCTACGAGTGGGAAATTGAGCAAGAGTTGCCGCATTAGCTGTAGGAGTTTATGCTTTAACTTTACCTAGTGGACTAATAATACAGTTAGAGAACTGTTTTTATGTACCTGCCATTAGCAGGAATATTATTTCTGTTTCTTGTTTGGATAAACTTGGCTTTTCATTTATAATAAAGAACAATTGTTGCTCCATTTATTTAAATGATATCTTTTATGCCACAACACAAATGAGTAATGTATTATATATTCTTGATCTTGAAATGCCAATTTATAACATTGATACAAAAAGGATTAAACCTAATGAGTTAAATCCTACATACCTTTGGCACTGTCGTTTAGGCCATATAAATGAGAAACGCATTTCCAAGCTCCATAAAGATGGGCTCTTGGATTCATTTGATTATGAATCTTTTGAAACATGTAGATCTTGCTTATTGGGAAAAATGACAAAGACCCCATTCACTGGTAAAGGTGAAAGGGCAAGTGATCTCTTAGCTCTCATACATACTGATGTATGTGGACCATTGAACACACATGCTAGAGGAGTTTTTCAATACTTCATCATATTTACTGATGACTACAATAGATATGGATATGTGTATCTAATGAAGCATAAATCCGAATCCTTTGAAAAGTTAAAAGAATTTAAAAATGAAGTACAAAACCAACTAGGAAAGAAAATCAAAACCCTTCGATCAGATCGAGGAGGTGAGTATTTAAGCCTAGAGTTTGATGACTATCTAAAAGAGTGTGGGATCTTATCCCAACTCACTCCTCCTGGAACACCACAATGGAATGGTGTGTCTGAGAGAAGAAACCGAACCTTGTTGGACATGGTGCGGTCTATGATGAGTCACACTGATCTTCCAAACTCCTTTTGGGGACACGCCCTATTAACAGCAACTTATACACTTAACAGTGTTCCTTCTAAAACGGTTGAAAAGACACCATATGAGATGTGGAGTGGCAAGAAACCACATATGTCTTACTTAAAATTTTGGGGTTGCGAAGTTTATGTAAGACGCAAAATTTCTACTAAACTTGAACCTAAATCTGACAAGTGTTTCTTTGTGGGATATCCTAAAGAGACAAAAGGATATTACTTCTATAATCCTTCCGAGGGCAAAGTGTTTGTCGCTAGGACAGGAGTATTCCTAGAAAAGGATTTTGTTTCCAAAGGAATCAGTGGGAGGAAAGTAGATCTTGAAGAAATTCATGATCCACAAAGTAATGACACACCAATGGAGGAACAAGAGCAGGATGCACAAGAGGTTGTGACAGAGAATCCTACTCAAGTAACACAAGAACCGCGTAGGTCTAACAGGATACGTCAAGAACCTGAAAGATATGGATATTTCATATCGGAGCAAGGTGATGTATTACTCATGGATCAAGATGAGCCTGTGACTTACCAAGAGGCTATTACTGGCCCTGAATCTGAGAAGTGGCTAGAAGCCATGAAATCTGAAATGGATTCCATGTACACAAATCAAGTTTGGAACTTGGTGGAAGCTCTTGATGGGATCAAACCCATAGGATGCAAGTGGGTCTTCAAGAAGAAGACTGACATGGATGGAAAGGTACAGACCTACAAAGCGCGATTGGTTGCTAAAGGTTTCAAACAAATTCATGGGGTAGACTATGATGAAACATTTTCACCAGTTGCGATGATCAAATCCATTCGGATCTTACTTGCCATTGCTGCATACTATGATTATGAAATCTAGCAGATGGATGTAAAAACTGCCTTCCTTAATGGGAGTCTCCTTGAGGATGTGTACATGACACAACCTGAAGGCTTTTGCATTCCAGGAGAAGCCAAAAAGATATGCAAATTACAGCGATCAATCTACGGAATGAAGCAAGCTTCCAGAAGTTGGAATCTTCGTTTTGATGAAACTGTAAAGCAGTACGGATTCATTCAAAATGAAGATGAGCCTTGTGCTTACAAAAAGGTTAGTGGGAGCATAGTCGCATTCCTAGTATTATATGTAGATGACATATTACTAATAGGAAACGACATCCCTACCTTGCAACAAGTTAAAACTTGGTTAGGGAATTGCTTTTCTATGAAAGATCTGGGTGAAGCAGCCTATATATTAGGAATAAGAATCTATAGAGATAGATCACAGAAACTGCTTGGCCTAAGCCAGAGTACATACATAGATAAAGTGTTAATATGCATGATTCCAAGAAAGGATTCATTCCTATGCAACATGGCCTATGTCTTTCAAAGACATAGTCTCCTTCATCTAAGGAAGAAAGGGACCGCATGAGTAAGATCCCTTATGCATCGGCTATAGGATCTATCATGTATGCCATGATATGTACTCGACCAGATGTTTCATATGCCTTAAGCGCAACAAGCCGTTATCAGTCTGATCCTGGTGAGGCTCATTGGGTGGCTGTCAAGAACATCCTTAAATACTTAAGGAGGACTAAAGACTCATTCCTAATATATGGAGGCCAAGAAGAGCTAAATGTAATTGGTTACACTGATGCCAGCTTCCAAACAGATAGGGATGACTTTAGGTCGCAATCAGGCTATGTGTTTTGCATAAATGGTGGCGCTGTGAGCTGGAAGAGTTCAAAGCAAGATACAGTTGTTGATTCTACAACCGAAGCTGAGTACATCGCTGCATCAAATGCAGCAAAGGCAGCTGTTTGGATAAAGAAGTTCATTACTGAACTTGGCATATTCCCTAGCATTGTGGATCCTATTGAATTATTTTGTGACAACAATGGTGCAATCGCACAAGCTAAGGAACCTAGATCTCACCAAAAGTCCAAACACATACTCAGGCGCTATCATCTTATTCGAGAAATAATTGATAGAGGAGATGTGAAGATATGCATAGTACCAACACTTGACAATGCTGCTGATCCACTTACAAAGCCTCTTGCTCAGCCGAAGCATGAGGGCCACACTAGGGGCATATGTATTAGGAGTATGCCTGATTGGCTCTAGTGCTAGTGGGAGATTGTTGGTGTAAGCCCTAGAGGTCAATTATTTATAATTGCATGATACTTGTATTGGATAATTTACTTATAAAATAAAGGCTTTTCTTTATTATGTTTATGTGTTAAATAATAATTGAGTCCCTAGAATAGTAAGTTCATTGAATGGAACGTTAAGTGTGACTTAATCGTGAGAATCCATTACACATGAGAACACTATTCTTAAAACATCCGTAGTCGAGCTTTGCTGTGAATTGGGATAACATCAAAACATAGAGACTATTATGTTGGTAGACTGATGATCACATCTCACGGATCATAGATAAAGAGTTATCAAGTCTTCACATTGATATAAATATTAAGAGTAATATTTATATCGGATTGACCCACCATGAGAATACTACATAGTATGTTATGAAATGTCATAAGATATTCTCATAGTGATAAGTGGTGTATTCCACCCTTCGACCTGAAACCACTATGTTCCCTAGATGTAGGAGTGTAGTACTTTGTCGCCATTCAAAGTTATCCGTAACAGGATGACTATAAAGTTGGTTGATGGGTATTCCACGAATCATACTAAGGGACATGAGTGACCTAGATGGAATTTACCCCTCCTACATAACAGGATATATGTCTATGGGCCCAATATTGAACTTAACAAGGGTGACGTACTATGCCTTGTGTTCAATATAGACATAAGGGTAAAAGGGTAATTATACACAAGATATTTATCACGGAAAGGTTTGTCAGATCACGTGACATTCTTGTGACTTGGGTAGCAGTGATGTGTTGCTAGATACCGCTCACTGTTTATAATATTCAGATTAATGTTATTGCCAACGTCATAGGAACCTACAGGGTCACACACATAAGGACAATTAATGACGGGAGAAATAAGTATGACTTATTAAGTGGGGTGCGATTAGTAACAGTAGGTTATTGGGCTTATGAAGTCCAATAACCGCTTTGGCCTGAAGACAACATAAGAAGCTCTATAAATAGAGCCTTATGTAATTCAGTCTGGGGTTACACACATAATACGAATTTTAGAGAAACCCTAAAATTCTCTAAAACCCTAACCGCACTAAATCTCCCTCTACCGTCGTCTTGCAGCTAGCACTAAGAGGTGAACGGAAACTGTTCGTGTGGACCGGCTAGAGGTGCTGCGATCGTGCGGTTCTTGTGATCAATTCAGAATCGAGGAATTGTTCTTCAAAGGTAATAATCGAAACCCTGATCATGTCCATTCGCAAGGATTCATCGTAGGAAAATTTTAAATTTCCGCTGCGTTTTACACTCTGTTTTAAATGCTATTTTCCTTAAGGATCTACGGTAATTACATTGCACTATACTTTTTTTTACTGCCATTTTTTAAACTATACAGTATACATTCTGGATTGGGATTGAATCCATTGTTTTAGGCTGTCTAATTTGCAAAACACTACTGATTTTGCATTACTTTAGAAATTAGGTAAAATCTGTCTTTTTTATATGCAGGTTAGTTTCTGTAATCTTATAAAAAAGGAGAAAGACCATACAAACCATGTCTGGGTTGCTGATGCTAATGAAAACTCAACCTATTATTTGAAATTTGATTCCCAACACTGTTCTCACCTCCATCTCCAGGCAATCTGTAAGAAAAAACAAAGGCTATTGTAGAGTGGTGGAGAAGAAGGTTAGAGAAACTAGAAAACTATAAAGACAATAAAGTTTTGGAGGAAGATGTTATGTTGCTAATTGTTGGATGATACAAGGTACATTGTGAACTCCTATTTATAGTAGAAGGAGCAACTACATAGCTTACATGCATGATGGCAAGTGTCAAGAGAAATACATGCAACATGACAAGTGGTAAAGGAAGTACATGCATCTATACAAGTGGTAAGGGAAACTACATGCAATAATACAAGTGTGATACTTGCAACAAGCCAAGTGTATCACATACAAAATGTTATGGAGGGATCCTACAATGGATGGGCTTGGATCACAATGGATATGGGCTTAAGAAGAACATCAATTTCTAACACTCCTCCTTGATGTTTTTCTTGAATACTCCAAGCATTGACCTCAACTCTTCAAACTTTCCCTTAGAAAGAGCTTTAGTCATTATATCTGCAATTTGATTTTCTGAATTGCAATGCTCCAGACTGATTTCCTTTGACTTTTCAGCTTCTCTAATATCATGATATTTAACTTGGATGTGTTTGGTTCTTCCATGTTGGACTGGATTCTTTGCTATGGCAATAGCAGATTTGTTATCCACCCATATGACAGTAGCTTTGCTTTGAAATTGTCCCACATCTGATAAAATCTTCCTTAGCCAAATAGTTTGATTTGTTGCTGCAGCAGCAGAAATATACTCAGCTTCAGCTGATGATTGGCGACCACTTCTTACTTCTTTGAATTCCATGAGAACACAGCACTGCCAAATGAGAAAACATAACCAGAGGTACTTTTCGCATCATCTACACTTCCAGCCCAGTCACTATCTGTATATCCTTGGAGGTCTCCACTTTCATTTTTCAAGAAATGCAAACCATAATCAGTTGTACCCTTTATATACCTCAAAACTCTCTTAGCTGCACCAAGATGAACTTGACTTGGAGAATGCATGAACCTGGAAAGTAAGCTAGCAACAAACATTATATCAGGTCTTGTTGCTGAAAGATACAACAAACTTCCAATTATACTTCTATAAATAGAAGCATCTGCACTATTATCACCATCATCCTTTGATAATTTTTCATTCACAACCAGAGGTGTGGAAACAAGCTTGCACTTATCCATATGAAACTTCTTTAATACCTCCAAAGCATATTCCTTTTTTGAAATGAAGATTCCAACACTTGACTGAAAAATCTCCATTCCAAGAAAATATTTCATTTCACCCAAATCCGTCATCTCAAATTCATTCTCCATAGCTTGCTTGAATTGACTAAGAGAATTGGATTCATTCCCTATAACCAACAAATCATCAACATATAGGGACACTATTAGCTTCACTTCATTCTTCGACCACTTAACATACAATGTAGCTTCATTTTCACTTCTTTTAAAACCACTTTGCAGGAGATGGCCATTAATTCTGCTATACCATGCTCTTGGTGCTTGTTTTAAGCCATAGAGGGCTTTGTGAAGCTTGTAAACTTTATTTTCACTCCTGCAACCTTAAAACCTTCAGGTTGGTCGACATAAATGTCTTCATCAAGCAACCCATTTAAAAAAGCTGATTTAACATCAAAATGATAAATTTTCCAGCCCAATTTTGCTGTTAAGGCAACCAACAGCCTAATTGTATCATGTCTTGCAACAGGTGCAAAAGTGTCTGAAAAATCAACACATGTTGTTGAAAATAACCTTTTACCACCAATCTGGCCTTAAGTTTATTTATAGAACCATCAGGATTGACTTTGGTTCTATAAACCCACTTAACACCAATAATCTTTTGATTTTCTGGTTTGTCTACAAGCTGTCATGTTTGATTTTTCTCTATTATCTTCATCTCCTCCTGCATGGCAACTTTCCATCCTTCAACATTAGCAGCTTCAGCATACCGTGTAGGCTCTAATGTAGCTATATTGTACCTTGCATAAATATCATCCAAGGTTCTAGTACCTCGGATTGGAAAATTATCATCACTATCATAGTTTGAATTTTCATCTTCCAAACTATCTTCAGCAGGCAATACCTTACTTGAACCTTCTGCTTGACTTTTCTCCCAATTCCATTTAGAGTACTCATCAAACTTCACATCTCTGCTAACCAGAATTTTATTGGTCTCCAAATTATAAATTTGATACCCTTTAGAGTTACTGCTGTACCCCAAAAAGATACCAACCACAGATTTGGTTTCCAATTTATCTCTTTTCACACTAGGAACGTGAACATAACACACGCATCCAAATATTCTTAAATGTTCAACAGATGGCTTTCTTTCATACCATGCTTCAAAGGGTGTTTTTCCCTTCAAGGCTTTGGTAGGCAACAAATTCAGCAAGTAAACTGAGGTGTTTACAGCCTCAGCCCAAAAAGTTTTAGGAATACCTTTCTCAAAGAGCAAACACCGGGCCATCTCCATGATGGTCCTGTTCTTCCTTTCGCTCACTCCATTTTTTGTTGAGGAGTGTAAGGAACAGTAAATTGATGTTGAATTCCAGCTTGCTCACAAAAGGTTTTAAATTCACCTACTGTATACTCAGTTCCATTATCAGATCTGAGCTTTTTAATCTGACAATCAGTCTCCTTTTCAACCATAAGTTTGAAACTCTGAAATGCAGGAAACACATCTGACTTCTGCTTAAGAAAAAATACCTAGCTCATCCTTGTAAAATCATCTATAAATAGCAGTACTGCCATTTAAAGATGTCGTTGGCATCGGACCACACACATCAGTGTGTATTAGCTGTAACTTTTCAGAAGCTCTCCAGGTTGACGCAGCGGGAAATGGCAATCTACTTTGTTTTCCATATTGACATACATCACACATGTCAACAATATCTTCGATGATTGGTAAATTTTCAACCAGATCATGAGAACTTATTTGTTTCAAGGTTGAGTAACTAAAATGACCCGACCTTTTATGCCACAAGGAGGAATCATTAACACTACTTGGAAAAGCATGCATGGTTGTTTGTTTCCACTCTATTGGAAAACTTTTACCCCTCATTTCAACAGTCATTAACTTAGATCCAGAAGGATCTAGAATAGTGCATCTCTTAGCTTTGAAATGCAATGAATAGTTTTTCTCCATCATTTGCCCCACACTTAAAAGACTTTGATTTATTTCAGGTACAAATAAAACATCGGAGATATATTTGATACCTGAGGGAGTTTCAACAGCTACAACACCTTTTCCTTTGACATCAACATGTTCTCCATTGCCAATAGTAACTTTAGAGAAGAAGGACTTATCAAGTTCCTTAAAAATGCCAACATTATGAGTCATGTGATTGGTGCACCCGCTATCTATTAGCCATGTTTCTTTGCTACTTCCGGTTGAATAGCAAGAAGCCATGAATAATTGCTCCTCTTGTTGGTGGTGTTCGACAACTTGGGCTTGTTGTCTTTGCTGGTTTGCTTTGTTTTTGCAAACCTTCTCCACATGACCAAGTTGATTGCAGGATCTGCATTTAACATCTGGTCTATACCAACAATGCTTCTCTAAATGAGTATCTTTTTTGCAATGTTGACAAATTGGAAACTTCTTTTTCCAGCTCTCTCCTTTTTTGTTGACATCCTCCTTTTTTCCTTTCCCTTTCTTCTCACCAAAAGGTTTTTTCCCAAAACTATTGTAGCTTTGGTTTTTGCCTTTGGTGTTCGCCACGAAAGCACATTCAACATTTTCTTCCAACCTTAAAGATCTTCTCTGCTTAGTAGCATGCAAAGCATTAACAAGCTCTGCAAGTGTGATTTGAGAAAAGTCCTTAGTTTCTTCGAGAGAGGATATTTTTGCTTCAAACCTGTAACATCCCGGATTTTTATCCAAGATATTTGTTAAAAATCTTGTTTAGTTAGAAAATGTGCCGCTATTTTTCTATTCTTTTTAAAGTAAAATGGTTATAAAGATAACTGAAGTGAAATTCAGATAAATATAAACTTAATTAAAAATGAATTATTGTTTGAGAATTTCAGCGGAAGAAAATACAACAGCGAATTATTTATTACATAAAATTTCTCAAATTTACAAAACCCAATTTCCCCCGCATGTCGCGCTTCAAGCATCACATTCAGTCAAATCTTTCTCCTTGAGTACCTAAAATGTTGGTTGTAAGGGTCAATTTCCTTATCCATATTGAATCATACTCACCACAAGAAAATGTTACAAAATAATAACAAAACACTTCACCTTATCGAAAATATAATTATTAGTTTTAAGAAAAACCTTTGATGATTAGAGTACAAATATAAGAACCGAAACAAAAGCAACGGTGACACATATTAACACATAACCCAAATTACATGACCATCCAAATAAAAAGAGAGCAACAATAGTTTTTGCTACGTACATTAATAATTCTTATATATATATATATATATATATATATATATATATATTTCTTTCCTTCCTTCCAATTACATTAATTCTTTTAAGATCAGAATAATTATTTACTCTTGTTAGTTCTTCCTTCCTATATGAAGTGCAATGTGACTAAGACAACCCTATATGAAATACTAATGATCCGGATAATAAATCTCATACCAATGAGAGAACCAGCCACACAGGCTAAAAGTAAACCAGCCACACAGGCTCAAGCCACACAGGCTAAAAGTAAAACCAGCCACACAGGCTAAAAGTAAACCAGCCACACAGGCTACCTAAATATACTCTGCTATACACATCCTATATGATGCATGATACTCCACTTTCTTAGCAAGGCCGATTTCACCGAAACAACAATAAATCACTCTGATTTGTAACTACGTAATTATATATATTCCAATTCTTAATTTCAACAAGTAATTGTATAATTAGCAACTACCAAACACAATACACATGGCATGAACTGAACATTAATTTGCAAACATAAGCACATATCCATCAATTCAATTATCACAAGCTTATATGTACAACCGACACACGAAATTATTTATTTACTTTTTATAAGGCTGATTCCATTGGTTCATTTTAAGTGGCAAAAGTTCTACTATTATTTAACAACATAATCCTACGTAGCATGAGTTTATGGGGAAAAAGCCCTTACCTGGAGGACTTCTTTTCAACGATACTGACTCTCGATATCCTGCGGTCAATCGAACGATCGGGTGCTTACTGTTTCCTTAAGACTAAGAATTGCTCCATTGATGATAAAATAGCTCAAGTAGAGTATACTTATTTGTGAACTAGGGGATTTGTGAAACTGATATGTTTTTATGTGACACAAGTAGGTGTCTGTTTATAATGTTGAGAGTTGGTTGAAAATATGAGCGGCAATGAGATAAGAACAAATAGCATAGGGAGGCTGAATTTTATTGGTTCAGATAGTATACGTTTTTATCATTATAATTAAAGGAAATGAGTTGTTTGTTTTCCATTATCATAATGGAGTGTTAATATACCAAGGTTCCAACTTATATGTTTGGTTTTGGCAACTAAGTAATGATAAATAATTATAAAATAATGACAATGATATTCTAATAATTGAAATGGCAATTAACTTGTTAGCTAGTTAATACACCTATAATGATAAGTTAATGAGAAGGTGGGTTCCTCTTGGTATCACTATGACTATCCACACTAATTCCCTCTCTCACTAAGCATAATACACGACAAATACTCCAATAAGAAAGCAAGGTTACAATGTAATACACAATTCACATTTTATTAAATTGACTAGCTAAATTATTTATAAAATAAATAATCAAACAATAACAAAATATAATGATACATATTAAGATAAGTAGTTCAATACAAATAAATAATTTAAGGGAATTACTAAAGAATATATTCTAGAATTTTGGGGCGTTACATTATTACCCCCTTAAAAGAGTTTCGTCCTCGAAACTAGAAAATAGAAATATTAGAGTAGAGTCCTCTCATCAAGTAAAAGTATAGTGTAGAACAAATTATTATAAAAGATGAAGTTAAAGTATTTTCACACGTGAGTAAAATAGTTATCTATCTATTAAAAAAAAATTTCTTTTTTTTCGGGTCTTACATTCTACCTACCAAAAATTTAGTTTCGTCCCCGAAACTAGACAATAGAAAAAGATTTGAGATAAAACTTTTAAAATCTCCTTATGTAAGGTACCGCTTAAATACACATCAACAAAATAAGAAAGTTTAACATTGAAGAAAAAATTTATGTTTCCGCTGCGCACTCTGATGTCAAACAAAGATCAATAACATAAGTGGCAAAATGATTTGCAAAGATAAACTCATTTATGGATAATTTAGGTAAAACAGTTCAATATATATAAAATAAAATACTAATATAATTAAATACTGCGCAAAAGAAAATATTTTTAAAAAAAAATAAATAGACTTTCATAACTAGGAGCATAGTTTCTAACAATCACAAGGTCATTTTTATTCGACAAGGCAATAATACAATCATTGATTCAAAATAAAATAATTATATTAAGAATCACATATGTATCATAACAAAGTCAACAACTAAAATCACACATCAAGGAAGGCAAACGTCATACTTAGTCGCTCCCACCCCAAAAATTTGTCCGAGGATTATTGCTCTGATACCAAATGTAACATCCCGGATTTTTATCCAAGATATTTGTTAAAAATCTTGTTTAGTTAGAAAATGTGCCGCTATTTTTCTATTCTTTTTAAAGTAAAATGGTTATAAAGATAACTGAAGTGAAATTCAGATAAATATAAACTTAATTAAAAATGAATTATTGTTTGAGAATTTCAGCGGAAGAAAATACAACAGCGAATTATTTATTACATAAAATTTCTCAAATTTACAAAACCCAATTTCCCCCGCATGTCGCGCTTCAAGCATCACATTCAGTCAAATCTTTCTCCTTGAGTACCTAAAATGTTGGTTGTAAGGGTCAATTTCCTTATCCATATTGAATCATACTCACCACAAGAAAATGTTACAAAATAATAACAAAACACTTCACCTTATCGAAAATATAATTATTAGTTTTAAGAAAAACCTTTGATGATTAGAGTACAAATATAAGAACCGAAACAAAAGCAACGGTGACACATATTAACACATAACCCAAATTACATGACCATCCAAATAAAAAGAGAGCAACAATAGTTTTTGCTACGTACATTAATAATTCTTATATATATATATATATATATATATATATATATATATATTTCTTTCCTTCCTTCCAATTACATTAATTCTTTTAAGATCAGAATAATTATTTACTCTTGTTAGTTCTTCCTTCCTATATGAAGTGCAATGTGACTAAGACAACCCTATATGAAATACTAATGATCCGGATAATAAATCTCATACCAATGAGAGAACCAGCCACACAGGCTAAAAGTAAACCAGCCACACAGGCTCAAGCCACACAGGCTAAAAGTAAAACCAGCCACACAGGCTAAAAGTAAACCAGCCACACAGGCTACCTAAATATACTCTGCTATACACATCCTATATGATGCATGATACTCCACTTTCTTAGCAAGGCCGATTTCACCGAAACAACAATAAATCACTCTGATTTGTAACTACGTAATTATATATATTCCAATTCTTAATTTCAACAAGTAATTGTATAATTAGCAACTACCAAACACAATACACATGGCATGAACTGAACATTAATTTGCAAACATAAGCACATATCCATCAATTCAATTATCACAAGCTTATATGTACAACCGACACACGAAATTATTTATTTACTTTTTATAAGGCTGATTCCATTGGTTCATTTTAAGTGGCAAAAGTTCTACTATTATTTAACAACATAATCCTACGTAGCATGAGTTTATGGGGAAAAAGCCCTTACCTGGAGGACTTCTTTTCAACGATACTGACTCTCGATATCCTGCGGTCAATCGAACGATCGGGTGCTTACTGTTTCCTTAAGACTAAGAATTGCTCCATTGATGATAAAATAGCTCAAGTAGAGTATACTTATTTGTGAACTAGGGGATTTGTGAAACTGATATGTTTTTATGTGACACAAGTAGGTGTCTGTTTATAATGTTGAGAGTTGGTTGAAAATATGAGCGGCAATGAGATAAGAACAAATAGCATAGGGAGGCTGAATTTTATTGGTTCAGATAGTATACGTTTTTATCATTATAATTAAAGGAAATGAGTTGTTTGTTTTCCATTATCATAATGGAGTGTTAATATACCAAGGTTCCAACTTATATGTTTGGTTTTGGCAACTAAGTAATGATAAATAATTATAAAATAATGACAATGATATTCTAATAATTGAAATGGCAATTAACTTGTTAGCTAGTTAATACACCTATAATGATAAGTTAATGAGAAGGTGGGTTCCTCTTGGTATCACTATGACTATCCACACTAATTCCCTCTCTCACTAAGCATAATACACGACAAATACTCCAATAAGAAAGCAAGGTTACAATGTAATACACAATTCACATTTTATTAAATTGACTAGCTAAATTATTTATAAAATAAATAATCAAACAATAACAAAATATAATGATACATATTAAGATAAGTAGTTCAATACAAATAAATAATTTAAGGGAATTACTAAAGAATATATTCTAGAATTTTGGGGCGTTACAAAACCTCTCTGGAAGACACACTAAAATTTTTTCCACAACTCTTTGATCACTGAGAACCTCTCCCAACAATCTGATTTGTGAAACAACCTTCGAAATTCTGTTAGAAAATTCTCACAGTTTCGGTTTCTTTCATTTTTAGTGCTTTAAACTCTCTTCTCAAGTTCAACACTTGCATCTTCTTTGTTCTTTCACTCCCTTGGAACTCTTCCTTCAGCTTGTCCCGAGCTTCTTTTGCAGTCTCAAGATTCAAGATCTTGATAAATATATCATCATGTAGAGCTGCATGTATTATGGCAAGTGCTCTTCCTTCTTTTGTCACTTCCTCATTGTGATTTCTTATTTGAGCTACTGTTGGGTTGTTTGGAAGAACCGGTGGGGTGCTTCCATTTTCCATAACATCCCATAAACTTTGAGCTCTCAAATAAGTTTTCATTTTTGCAGCCCACAAATGATAGTTTTCTCCTACAAACATAGGAGGTGGAGGTAAAGAACTATTGTTGGAAGCCATTTATGGTGTATAAAGGTTTTTTTGTGAATGTTTTCTTGCTGGTTTTTGTTTCCTCACAGACCCGTTAAGATCAATGAAGCTCTTGATACCATGTAAGAAAAAACAAAGGCTATTGTAGAGTGGTGGAGAAGAAGGTTAGAGAAACTAGACAATAAAGTTTTGGAGGAAGATGTTATGTTGCTAATTGTTGGATGATACAAGGTACATTGTGAACTTCTATTTATAGTAGAAGGAGCAACTGCATAGCTTATATGCATGATGGCAAGTGTTAAGAGAAATACATGCAACATGACAAGTGGTAAAGGAAGTACATGCATCTATACAAGTGGTAAGGGAAACTACATGCAATAATACAAGTGTGATACTTGCAACAAGCCAAGTGTATCACATACAAAATGTTATGGAGGGATCCTACAATGGATGGGCTTGGATCACAATGGATATGGACTTAAGAAGAACATCAATTTCTAACACAATCAGACAGTCACAAATGGAAAGTTCAATTGAGAAAGGTTTGAAAGATTCTGGCTTGGGGAACAGAGAAGTAACGCCATTTATGAGGATACGGGTAGTTGGATTAAGTTATAAGACTCGAGGAGAGAAACCTAAAGAAGGCATAGTAACAATCTGGAATCCAACACAGAAGCAGGTGAGTCTGATGAGCCAATTGCAAACATTAATCATATTTCCACATGTTAATAAATTTTAAGCATTTCTATGGCTTTAGAATTGTATGAAGATGATTTTCCGATGCATGCATAGTTGGTTACTATACATTTCATTTCCCTTCTTCCATTACCATATCATAAGTGTTTATCATGGACATCAGAAGATTGCTCACAAAATATTTCTTTATATTGTGTTACAATGTGATAGCGTCAGGAGCTTGTAGAGGGAGAAGCATATGCAATTGCAGGACTCATACCATTAGGCTCTGATTCGGATGTTCTTCACTTGCAGACTAGAGGATCTACTACCAAGTGGTTGCCATTATCTTCTAATGCAAAGCAACAATTTAAGTAGGTATCTAACACTCACAAAAGAGAATTTCTACTTGGCTTTATTATGGTTATGTTAATTCTAAACCCACCTTATTGTTGTCCTTTGCAGGCCATTTTTCAGTAGTCGGAAATCAATCCCATTGTCAAGTTTGAGTAGCATCCCTCTTTCCAAGTATTTTGTCACTGTAGTCCTTTTATATCTTTGTGCTAACAATCAAAGAAGAATAGCAAGACAATATTTGACATAGCGGTGTTCTTATTTTTATACAGTGAGTTCGATGTTGTTGCATTTGTTGTGCATGTGGGAGAGGTTTATACATCAAATCAGCAAAAGAAACAATGGGTTTTTGTGACTGATGGATCCATCATGATGGACAAGTTGCTTGCCATTTGCTTTTGCTCCCCATTGATTGATCATGATTCATTTCCACCAATCAACTATAACCTCACTGGATCTACGGTAATTACATTGCACTATACTTTTTTTTTACTGCCATTTTTTAAACTATACAGTATACATTATGGATTGGGATTGAATCCATTGTTTTAGGCTGTCTAGTTTGCAAAACACTACTGATTTTGCATTACTTTAGAAATTAGGTAAAACCTGTCTTTTTTATATGCAGGTTGGTTTCTGTAATCTTATAAAAAAGGAGAAAGACCATACAAACCATGTCTGGGTTGCTGATGCTAATGAAAACTCAACCTATTATTTGAAATTTGATTCCCAACACTGTTCTCACCTCCAAAATGCTGCCAGCTCCGTCACAAGATGGGCTAGCAAATCTAGCTTGGTATGCATCAGAGTTCTACTGTATCAAAACTTATGCTGCACGGTTCAATTTCTATTAACACACTTTGTTTCTTCGTTTCTTTCCGCAGATAATGGACAAACTCAAGGAAAAGGTGTTCGATATAATTGGTGATTGTAAAGCCTAGATGGAGAAAGGGAGGAGAACTGTCTTAAGATATGCGCATGTTGATCTGCTGCTATACGTAATATTAAACAGTTTCTGAAATCCATGACACCATTGACGTAGTTAAAAGTTAACAGGTCCTTTATAAAAGGATAACAAACCTTTTGAAAATATAATGTTAGTGTTCCTTTTGAAAAATTAAAATGATCATTGGATAAAGTAAATGTAAATTTTGTAAAAGGAACTCATGAAAGACATGATGCACTTGTTCATATTAGCCAAAGCCAAAAAGTATTTCATTTTCTATGCACTTTTCGATGTAGGATAGATAAAATAATGAGATTTACTTTTCTCATCCTACTGGCTACTCACACGCCCTACACATTTCAATTTTTACCTTTTTGTTACTTAAGTAGCGGACGTTATAAAATGAGTATTTTTTGAGTAATTTCCCCCTACCGTCTGCTACTTACGTCGCAGATTCGTCGGTGGTCAATTCCCCTACACCAGCTGCCAAGTGACCAATTTTAATTGACCAATGGGGAGGCAAAAATTGCTATAAAAGGGTGGCCTCCGATGTTGGGGCCTCACACCTCTTTTATTTTGTTCTGTTTTTATTTTTTTTTCCTTATTGTAGTAATGTTAGTTTGTTTATGTTTTATTTATTTCGTCCGTGTTAGGATTGGGTAATTTGCGCGCCTGCTGCCTTCCTTGGATGTGGTAGCCATTTCTCAGGCTCCCTCTCCGGAATCGAACCCTAATTCTCCGTCACCCGTCACCACCATGGTAGGCCACTATCCTACCATCGAAAGTTGATAGGGCAGAAATTTGAATGATGCGTCGCCAGCACAAGGGCCGTGCGATCCGACGAGTTATCATGAATCATCAAAGCAACAGGCAGAGCCTGCGTCGACCTTTTATCTAATAAATGCCTCCCTTCCAAAAGTCGGGGTTTGTTGCACGTTGATCAGTGCATTTTGGCACATATTTTCTAGTATTATAATTTAGCATATTAGTAGTCTTTCTACAATAATATCGAGTTTTTATTATGTTTCTAAGTTTTGGGTCACAATTGAGCCTTAATGAATTTATTTGACCAATTTTCGTATTTAATGACATATTGACACCTTCTCATTGTGAAGACCATAACTTGAGCTACGGATATCGGATTGAGGCGCGGGAAGATGTGTTGGAAAGCTAAGATAAAGAGCTACAACTTTCATGTTGAGGCCAAAACCCAGTTCGGAGCGCAAGTGTGTCAAATAATTGCATCTATGTTCCAGACGAATTTAATTTCAGCACAACTTTATGTTTTTCGGCCCAATTGATTTATGGCCCATTTTGCTTGCTGTATTAAAACGAAAACCTGACCTAGGTCAGAGGGGAATTCTGATTTCACGCAAAAAAATAGAAAAGAAAGGCTGCTACATTCTCATGGAGAACTAGCAACCCTAGGTTGATCCATTGGTATACGGGAACATCGTTCATGACTTCTTGAGGTTCAATTCTTAATAGTAATTCAGTTTATTTATTTATTGTCTTCTCTTATCAATTCATGCTCTTTATTTATTTATGAAACTCGAATATAGTGATGCTTAATCTCTATTTTGAGTTATATATTGTGAGACTTTTCGGATTGATTCATCGCTTGTATGACTAGTTCGAATAGGAATTGATATAGGTTTTTTCGCGCTTAGCAAAAAAGGGTTGGTCGAAATCTGTCATGATACAAACCGTGTTCTAAGTGACGCTTGTTCACTACTCATGGTTAGTTGAACACATTCTTTGCTTAATCGAATGAATTCGTATAAACTGTTTATCGCTTGTATAATCGGTCTTATAAACCAACCAAGGCATGAATATATAAACAATATTTTATGTGAACCGAGGATAGAATCATAACGAAGTTTGCCTAAAACCAATGGATTGATCGTCTTTTTTTATCAATTGAATTTCAAATACTCTTTCAATCTAAAAACCAAAACCCCATCTAATTGTGTTATTCATTGTTCTTATTTTTACTAATTATTAAATTAGAGATCCTTGTGAGACGACCAAGGTTAACTCCCTTGTACTATATTTTATAAAACTTATTTTTGACCGCGTACGACAGCGATCAAAATTGGCGCCGTTGCCGGGGATCTCTGATTAGGATTAGTAAAATTGAGAACTAACTAACATTACTAACAATTTTGTTTTGTGAGTTTTAGTTGTGTTTCAGGTTCTGACGTTGAATTTTGTAGTGAAGCTGAAAAATAATTAATTTTCGGTTCATATCTTGGATTGATCCGAAATTTGGTCCACAAATCCGAAAAAAATCAAGGAACAAAACTTTCGTATCTTTGATACGAAAATTCAGGCTGAGATTGCGAAATTCCTTCGTTTAGACCACTTTTTATTTTTTTTGAATTTTCCATATATTTAAAAAAATCCAAAAAAATTATATATAGATTTGTTTGATTTTTAGAGATTTTAGGTGGTATTTTTATTTTTTTTAGATTTTATTTGACTCAATTTTTTATTTTTCTCTTCATTTCATTTAGACAAAAAAAAAAACTATAAAAAAAATGGAAGATTCATTGGACCAGTTGACTTATATAATTAATTGCTTGGATGCAAGAAAACAACAAACATGCTATCAAAATCATATTCCAACTATGATGTGTAATATTTGTTCTTCGAGTTTTCATATTAGTGATGCATGTCCTATATTGTTAGATACTGCTCTTTGTGGTGAGACCCAATTTGTAGGTAATTTTCAAGGACAATACTATCAAGAACAAAATTCATATCTTGAAGAACAGCCTATTTGGTCACATCCACAGTTTCAGCAAATTGATTCATTGGTAGTTGAACCACAACCTAGTTTGGAAGAAATGATAATGCAGATGGCTGAAAATAATAAGAGAATGGCTGAAGATCATTTGCAATTTCTTCAACATATGCAAGTTATGAAAGTCCAAACTGATCAAGTTGAACAAATAATCTCCACCGTCCATCGAATTCAAGAGGAGAAGATGTCTCATGTTGATGTACAACCTGCTGCACTATTAGAGGTAATGCAATGTGATACAAGTCTTGATGAAACTCCAAGTGAGCCCATTGAAACAATACTTGTTTCCGTTGATGAACACAAAATAAGCAACATAAATTCAAGTGAATGCATGGAAGAGATTACACCACAAAATTTATTGAAATCTGATTTAGATGAATTATATACTTCTCTTGAAGTAGATAAATCTTTTGAAATTTTTGCTTGTGAATGTGGTGTTTGTAATATTTGTCATGAGATCAATGCAGCTATTTTAGGTGAAGACATTTTGATTCCGGCAACCAGTTGTGCAGAAATCCCAACAAATTCAATAACTCTTGAAGTTAACACAAAAAGTGTGGATTTTAGTCGGAAGCAACCATTGTCTATAGCAAAAAGATTGTTGGTGGAACCTCTGATTAAGCCGCACAACAAGCAGCCATCCTTCATCATTTGTGCATCTCTTCCACCCAATTTATCTGACTCACAAGCTAAATGTGGATTTTCTGATATTCATGCTTTTGTTATTGCAGGTCCACCATATACATTGGCTATTCCTCCTAAGCCACCAGATTTTTTACTAAAGGGCAAGT